>NC_050068.2:174184246-174811342 GCF_009764565.3 Dermochelys coriacea
TCTATCCTCCTTATAGTCCATTCATCCAGCCCATTCTTCTTTAACTTGCTGGCAAGAATACTGTGGGAGACCGTGTCAAAAGCTTTGCTAAAATCAAGGAACAACACATCCACTGCTTTCCCCTCATCCACAGAGCCAGTTATCTCATCATAGAAGGCAATTAGATTAGTCAGGCAGGACTTGACCTTGGTGAATCTATGCTGACTGTTCCTGATCACTTTCTTCTCCTCTAAGTGCTTCAGAATTGATTCCTTGAGGACCTGCTCCATGATTTTCCCAGGGACTGAGGTGAGGCTGACTGGCCTGTAGTTCCCAGGATCCTCCTTCTTCCCTTTTTTAAAGATGGGCACTACATTAGCCTTTTTCCAGTCGTCCAGCACCTCCCCCAGTCACCATGAGTTTTCAAAGATAATGGCCAATGGCTCTGCAATCCGATCCGCCAACTCCTTTAGCACTCTCGGATGCAGCGCATCCGGCCCCATGGACTGGTGCTCATCCAGCTTTTCTAAATAGTCCCGAACTACTTCTTTCTTCACAGAGGGCTGGTCACCTCCTCCTCAGGCTGTGCTGCCCAGTGCAGCAGTCTGGGAACTGACCTTGTTCGTGAAGACAGAGGCAAAAAAAGCAGAGTACATTAGCTTTTTACACATCCTCTGTCTCTAGGTTGCCTCCCTCATTCAGGAAGGGGCCCACACTTTCCTTGACTTTCTTCTTGTTGCTAACAGACCTGAAAAAACCCTTCTTGTTACTCTTAACATCTCTTGCTAGCTGCAACTCCAGGTGTGATTTGGCCTTCCTGATTTCACTCCTGCATACACAAGCAATATTTTTATACTCTTCCCTAGTCATTTGTCCAATCTTCCAATTCTTGTAAGCTTCTTTTTTGTGTTTAAGATCAGCAAGGATTTTACTGTTAAGCCAAGCTCGTCGCCTGCCATATTTACTATTTTTTCCACGCATCGGAATGGTTTGTCCCTGTAACCTCAATAAGAATGCTTTAAAATACAGCCAGCTCTCCTGGACTCCTTTCCCCCTCATGTTATTCTCTCAGGGGATCCTATCCATTAGTTCCCTGAGGTTGTCAAAGTCTGCTTTTCTGAAGTCCAGGGTCCATATTCTGCTGCTCTCCTTTCTTCCTTGTGTCAGGATCCTGAACTTGACCATCTCATGGTCACTGCCTCCTAGGTTCCCATCCACTTTTGCTTCCCCTACTAATTCTTCCCGGTTTGTGAGCAGCAGGTCAAGAAGAGCCCTGCCCCTTGTTGGTTCCTCCAGCACTTACACCAGGAAATTGTCCCCTACACTTTCCAAAAACTTCCTGGATTGTCTGTGCACCGCTGTATTGCTCTCCCAGCAGATATCAGGGTGATTGAATTCTCCCATGAGAACCAGGGCCTGCGATCTAGTAACTTCTGTTAGTTGCCGGAAGAAAGCCTCGTCCACCTCAGCCCCCTGGTCTGGTGGTGTCTATAGCAGACTCCCACCATGACATCACCCTTGTTGCTCACACTTCTAAACTTAATCCAGAGACTCTCAGGTTTTTCTGCAGTTTCATACCGGAGTTCTGAACAGTCATACTGCTCTCTTACATACAATGCAACTCCCCCACTTTTTCTGATCTGCCTGTCCTTCCTGAACAGTTTATATCCATCCATGACAGTACTCCAGTCATGTGAGTTATCCCACCAAGTCTCTGTTATTCCAATCACATCATAATTCCTTGACTGTGCCAGGACTTCCAGTTCTCCCTGCTTGTTTCCCAGGCTTCTTGCATTTGTATATAGGCACTTGAGATAACTTGCTGTTTGTCCTGCTTTCTTAGTATGAGACAGGAGCCCTCCCCTCTTGTGCTCTCCTGCTTGTGCTTCCTCCCAGTATCCCACTTACCTCAGGGCTTTGGTCTCCTTCTCTCGGTGAACCTAGTTTAAAGCCCTCCTCACTAGGTTAGCCAGCCTGCTAGCGAAGATGCTCTTCCCTCTCTTCGTTAGGTGGAGCCCATCTCTGCCTAGCACTCCTCGTTCTTGGAACACCATCCCATGGTCAAAGAATCCAAAGCCTTCTCTCCGACACCACCTGCATAGCCATTCATTGACTTCCACAATTCGACGGTCTCCACCCAGGCCTTTTCCTTCCATGGGAGGATGGACGAGAACACCACTTGCATCTCAAACTCTTTTAGCCTTCTTCTCAGAGATTCCTATGTATGACACAATGTGCAATTACCCGTTAGTCAAAGTATGAGCTGGAAAGATGGATCATTTCTTAAAAGAAAAGTGGCATGTTATTCCAATGCCATGTCTGAAAGAAGAAAAGGAAATATGATACAATACAATAGAAAATGACATAGGCTTTTGCATCAGTTTTATTCAAATCCACAGCTTGTAGAGTGTCATGAGGTGCTTTCTGCTGAGGGTCTGAAGCCTTTGAAATTGTTGTGGCATTCGACCAAACATCTGTCACTGAATTAAATGTTAGGATTTTTTCAGGCAACACTTGACAAATCAACAAGATTTGTAATGTCTACTTGAAGGTCCTTCAGGGCTTTTGTAGGTTAACTGAGAGAATCACAGAACAAGATAAAGTGCACAGTGATACAAAAACAAATCTTTCAAAGTGAAATAGTTTCCAACATTATAGTATCTGAAATTGCTATCAAATTTGCGGGGGTGGGACAGGGAGTGCTTTGCATTGGATTAGCCATGTGGATAAAAAAATAATCAAGAGTAACTGCTTTCAAAACTCAGGAAAATTGAGTATTTATTAAGTCAATTGATGTCTCTTGTGCTGCAGAGTTCCCAGTATTTTAAGTAGATTTCTGATTGTTCCATTGAAGAACTGCTATTTTGTAAAATTATGCCAGGAAGCACAACAGAAGCATGCTTATGTAAGACACACCAGGAAGCAGTCAGATTTCCAACTTCATTGGCAGTGGAGTATTGTGATCTACTCATATGGTGCCAAGTTAATGATATATGTCTGGTGATGGATATCCAAAGCACTGCCATATATCTCCAAGCCCTGGCTGCCTGGAAAATGCCTAAAAACCTACATCTGGTCTTTCATGATGCTATTACAATAGAGAACTTCATAAAAGACCATCTAGTGATATTTTTTTTATTTTTGGCTTTTTGCTTTGCTTTGTGATGACATGGGTTCCCTGAGGTAGCTCACATGAGGTATCCTATTCTAACTCAACTTCAAATTAAGAGGAGAAGTGCAAGTTTTCCTGAATGATCAGTAATCTCTCCTTGCTGTTGCCTTCAGTAATTCATGTAGGCTGTCTTATTAGCCTACCTTGCTGACATTTTTGAGCACCTAAGTACAGCCGCTCTCTCACTTACACAATCGTTCCGTTCCCGAACGCCTTGCGTAACTCGAATTTCGCATAAGTTGGAAACATATACCCAACCATTACGAAAAAAAAAAAGGAAAAGAAAAAGAAAAAAACCCCTCCTATTTCTAGCTTCTGGAACTTTGCGTAAGTTGGGTTTTGCATAACCTGGGGAGTGTCTGTAAGCAGAACTCTTCTTTCCAGGGGATCCATACTTCTAGCAAGATTGGGGCCCCATTGTGCTACACAATGTACAAACATACTGCCCTGAAACGCTTGCTGTCTAAATGGACACAACAGGCTAAAAAAATTCAACATACCACCAGACTGAACAGATGGCTGGCTGACAAATGTCACTTTAGTTGTGGGTGGTTTGGTTTGTTTTTTTTATTATTCTACATCAACTATGTGGGCAGTGTAGAGAATGAGTTTAGAGGAGCAACGGAGTGGGAATAGCAAAGGAAGGGGATGAAGAAGATTGTTGGAGGAGAAAAAAGGCTGATGAGGCAGGAGGGAAGGATGGAAAGGGATTTATTTTTAATTATACCATTGAAGATTAACCTGGCTCTGAGATGTGAGGAAAAAATGGGATGAAAATGTTTAAAGCTGCTTTAACTACAGCTGACTGCTCCTGTTAGCAGACAAGCAAAATCAACAGAGTTCATTGCTAGGGAAAAGCAGTTGCAGGCTCTTGTCTTGGGAGGTGTGCTGGTACACAGCCCCATCCCACTGACGGCAAACCTAAAGAGTGTCCCTGAACTCAGCTAGTGCCAATTAAGTGCACCTGCAGAGTGTGCTGTACCTGAGAAAGGGAAATTTAAAGAGGTGAACCTGGCCACAGAGTGAGTTAGTCAGTCTGTCCAAGAGGAAAGGCTGTTAGAGATAGCAAGAGAGCCCAGACAGCGTGAGGCAGTGACTAGCTTCCCCTACCTACCACATTTTTTAGGGCGCACAGACACTGTATGAGTTTCTGATAATTCCCAGATGGTTCTTCATTTCCCTCAGTGGAGTTTGTGAAACAAGAAGGAACGATTCAGGGTTTTCTCATTGTGCTCAGGGAGACCATTTACCTTTGACACTCAAACCACTGCCTCCATTGGTACTTGGTATCTCTTTTTGGTACTTTGGTTTATTCTAGTTTCTAGAATGTGACAGTGCAGTTTAGATGTCTCCAGTCTTTCCAGGAATAACAATGGTATATAGTTCTTCCTGCATATACAGTCAGAGAGCTGGTGGTGTGCCATAATGGAGTCCTTAGTCAGATAGAAAATCAGGTCTATTAGTTACATCAATTACCAGGGTGGCACCGGCTTTCATCTCTTGCGACAGGCTGTTCTGCAGGGCAATGCATCCTGATTACTGAAAACATTCCTGACTGCGGGGAAGGACAATGTGAGTATAGATGAGCTAAGTTATTCAATAATAAACTCTCATGAGTAATCCCTAATGATCACAAAGTAGCGAATAAGTTCTTTCTCCAGTAGAAGACACCAGAGGTAGATCTCTTTGCTATTCCCTGGTCAAAAAGTTACCAGTCTTCCTCTTCTCCCAATGCTTACAGAAAATAAGTCTAGCCAGGGACACTCTCTCCATCCATAAGCAAGAGAGGTAGTATGTTTAGTCATCAGTTCTTCTGGGAGTGAAGGGATTGACTAAGCTCAGAGTTAGGACAAACAAAGGTTCGGTGATGCTAATAAGCTCATAGTCAAAGCAAGAACTGTTATCAGTCTTTCTGCAGTTAGCAGTGTCCAGTCCTGTGAGACAGAAAGCCTGTCTGTGGATTGTTACTCACTGTTATGTTTACAGTATATACAGAGAAATTAGATACATAAGTACTCTTCCTGAAAGGTTGCAACGTTCTTATTATTCAGAACAATAGCACACAAGAACTCCAAACAGAAGGCGACAATAGGCTACTTCCTAAGGCATTGAGGCACAACTCACCTACTTTGCTTTAATATGGTTCTTCCTAGACTGACTCAGATTATATACTTTGCTACAGAATCCCCTAGCCCACAAGCAGAAACAGAACCAGGACATCCCTCCACGACATCAGCCACTCTTAAAGTAATAGCTTGCAATTCCAACACAACCCTTAACACACCACACCCAAACAGGGCACTTCACTCTAGCCCAAATGAGGAACCTTCAGCCTGAATGCAGAAGCCTTCTTCCTGACAGAGTAGAGCTCCAGAGCTTTTTTTTTTTTTCTGACTAGGTATCCCAAAAACTAATTAGAGGAAAAGTCTAAACAGAAGTGTTTTGTAAATGTATATACGCAATTGCCTTACAAAATTCCTAAACAAAAAACATTCCTGGGACTGGCAAACCAATGCTGTTCTGCCACAGATATTATGCGCAATGAGTTCACATCTTAACTGCAGGTCTGCTATTGAGTTTAAGTCAGTCATTTAGTTGTATGAGGCCCTTTTCCTGACAACATTGCCTTGGGAATAGTGTGTGTGAGGGGAAATGGATGGAATACTGAAATACTTTATTCTAGATCAATCACAAATATTGAGCATATGTAGAAGGATACCACTGGAATGGGCATGAGAACAATGTCGGTAGGACAAGATGTCTGGGTCATTAAGGTACTAACGAATTCCACTTTGTATCCTTTTGTTGTTGGACTGTATTTTATTTTGCTGTTAAATCTAACTGTATGTTATTAAAATCAACTTCTATAGTATATATGTATTTAACACACTAATATAAACTTTGGAGTATATTCTAACTTCTAAACTCAGAAATTTGCTTTCCGATCTCCACATGGCAGACAATGCAAATGTATTCCCACTGTACACTTAATTTTGTGTCTAACTGTATATTTACTGTAGTCCAGCAAATTATTGAATGAACAACAGTCTTATAAAGTACACAATCTATAATGGAAGCAGCAGGGTTTTTTTTAAAGTCTGTATAATGTTTACATTTAGGAAAACTTATAATTATTTTATGATCTATACATCTCCATTGTATATAATTTACAAAAACACAGAAAATCTTAAGAAGCCCTTTATGAGCTTTTTGTATAGAAATTCACCTAATTTTCTCTGACATTCCTTTCCTTTTTGGCTAAATGACTTAATGCCATGATTTCTTTGCATGAGATTCAATTTGTTTAAATTATTTTGTTCTTACTTATCATTTACAACACCATGAGCTATTGTTGAAGATAAGTATTAAGTAAGCCAAAAAATGATTTTTAAAAGGTGATATAAGAGTTAAACATAATGTTTTGTTATCTACACTTTGTATCTGCCTCATTGACTTCTCAGCATGTCTTCTAATGAACGACATGGTATTCCAGCAGACCCTGAGGCAGAAGCTGGGAGGAGTAACAATCTTATGAATAAATGTTATTAAAATCATTACATGACATGTTATCCTGCCATGATGTAAATCTGTTTAGGAGGGAGTTAAGCTATGGAGGCAAGGGAATTGAATGTTTCAGCAAATGTTGTAAAGAATAAATATGAACTGAAGGAGAACTGGCTGTCAGAAAATTGATGTCATCAGTAATCATCCATTTTAAAGAATGCTCAGTTTTCAGTTTGTGTTTTATTGAAAATAAGCTGAGAGTAGCGTTTCGCTATTTCATTTTTAAGTTTTTGTGTGGTGCTTCTGTGGTTTTTTTTTTAAGTTCCAGTGCATTAGGTAGCTACTAAGTCATTGTTATTCTGCATAGAGGTGGCTTATGAAAGACAACTATCTGATATCACTGCCGCATCAGAGTTCTCTATCTGTAGAATAGGTGCAGTACAAGCAGTGTCAATATGATATTCCCAAACTTCTCCTTGCCAATCTGCCGCAAACCTAACTATGAGGGATAGTAAAAGGGTAGTTCAGTTTCTCTACCACTTCTTTTCTTGGTGTCCCAGATAACATTGTGAGTGGTGTTTATAGCTTACTTATAAATTGATTGATTGAACTTTCTTGCATAATTTACACCTTTTGAAGTTTCATGTGGGCAAAAAAGTCTTTATATAATTTTCAAATTTTGTTGTTAGCTTATACAGCTTGCACTAATATTTCCCAACTATTCCTTGTTCTTCTCCCAGGACCAGAAACCATGGACAATGGGCCCTGCAAAGAAGGAATGCTCTCTGTTAAGGGGCACAGACTCTACTTTATCTATTAGAAATTATTTCTTTACCACTGGATAAACCCTACTTTCAATAAAACTTGTTTGAAACTGTCAGATTGGTATATGATAGTCAGCAGTACCCCTTTATGGAACACAGTCAGTGGAAATTGACAATGGTAAATGCCAGCAAAAGGTCTTTGGCGTCCATTGGAAATTCTAAGTAGAGAAAATCAACTGAACATCAAATCTGGTAGAAAGATGATGATGGATGTATTAGTACTGCTTTAAGGAGGCCATTGGCATGGCATCCACATCAAGTGATAATCTGGATACTGCCAGGGAAGAGAAAAAGAGGGTGACATAGAGAAACACTACATAGAACTATGGAGAAAAGTCAAATCTATCAACATGACACTCAATAGCCTGAACAAATCAGCACAAGACTGAAATAAATGGCAGAATCTGGTGGACATACTATACAGCCAAGGGTGTGTGGGAGGATAAAGAAGAATGCCTGTATCAGCTGGGGTGCTGGGGCACAATAATTGATATCTAAATCACTAAAGGCTCAACCCTACAAAGTGCTGGGCATACTGGCCCCAATCCAACAAAGCATTTGAAGGAGTCCTATCAAAGTCAATGGGACTACTCACAAGCTTACAGCTAAGCCAATGCTTAAATGCATTGCTGCAAGCAATGCTTGATCCTGTCTGAGGGCACAGGGACATACATTAGAAGAGCCTCTGAAAGGCATGATGGCAGTGAAAGGGCCTGCAAGTCAGAGCTCAGCTACTTCCCACCATTGGAGATAATCCTGCTCTTTCCCAAGCCAATAGTTTTTGATCTAATCTCATAGTGTGATTGAGGGTTCAGCCCCATTAGGCTTTGCCCACTCAGTCTCCACCCATCAACATGATCTCTTGAGTGCTCCACACGGAAGTAGAAGAAGTTGTGAAAGCAGGTGCTCACTCCCTGTTGAGCAGGAAGTGCTTTTCACCTTGCTGCAATGTTGCTTCCTACACCCCATGCTCAGTCTGATAGCATAACACAGTAAGTGCCCCTTGTCCCTCTGCGCCTGTCTCCATGACACAGAACAGTTTGTAGCATTATTGTAAAAACTATTAATCACATGATGGAGGGGCAGATGGGTCACACCGGAGTGGCATACACGGGGCTGTATGAGTGCAAGGTGGGAAATGGCAGTAAGGGGAGCTAGGCAGCTGGGATTAGGAGGAGCTGCCCTACCCTAGGAAGAGAGTCCAATGCTGGGCTGGGGGTGAGGTGTGGGGGCAGCACACAGTGAGTGGCCAGCGAGGCCTTGGAAAAGAGGAGCTGGAGGTGAGTAGTTCATGGACTATGGGGTGAGTACAAAGTGTTGGGGATCTCTGGAGTGAGTTGGGGATATTGAGGGTAGTGGGTTTAGGGGCAATGATGTTGGGGGCTGTGTGAAAGGGAGGGTTCTTGGGGTATATTTGGGACACGAGGGCATTTGGGGGTCTGCGTGAATGATAGGGTTCATAGCTATGAGGACTAGAAACCTGAGATTCTGATAAGACTCTGTAAAACAAAGCTTTAGGCACGTGCCTATTGTGCTGATGCCTTAATTTATCCCTGCCCAAAGGTGTATCAAAACATCACTTAGCGAGAAGCAAGCCTAAGAAGTCCATCAGTGCCTATGTGATCATATTCTGAACCCCTTGAGAATTTTCTGCAAGTGATGTCTCACTTTGTGATCTTGAGTAGGTGGAGCTTGGCTTATTGGGTAGACCTTGGGATAGTAACACTGGTTTATCTCCCCCCCGCCCCATGCCCCACAATTTGAGCCCTGATAAAGGTAATCTGTTTAATGCAAACACTGACATTCTGAGCTAGAGTTGGTGGATACATGGAATCATTGTAATTCCCTTGGGTATATGTTACAGTCCTTCTGAAATGTATGTATTGTGACAAAGTTCCTGCTCTACCTTGGTGGGTCTTGCGCTTATTGGCGGATTTGCTCGCCTTGGAGCTTCATGGCATCCCTCAGCTTGGCCGTTTTTCTGAATTCACAGTCCAGGTCGACTCCTCCTGTGTCTGACCAGGAGTTGGGAGGATTCGGCGGGGGGGGGGGGGGGGACCTGGCCCGCCCTCTATTCCGGGTTCCAGCCCTGGGCCCTGTGGAATGCAGATGTCTAGAGTGCCTCCTGTGACAGCTACAACTCCCTGGGCTACTTCCCCATAACCTCCTCCCAACACCTTCTTTATCCTCACCACAGGACCTTCCTCCTGGTGTCTGATAATGCTTGTACACCTCAGTCCTCCAACAGTCACATCCTCACTCTCAGCTCCTAGTGCCTCTTACTCCCAGCTCCTCACACGCACACCACAAACTGAAGTGAGCTCCTTTTTAAAACCCAGGTGCCCTGATTAGCCTGCCTTTATTGATTCTAGCAGCTTCTTGATTAGCTGCAGGTGTTCTAATCAGCCTGTCTTAATTGTCTCCAGAGGTTCCTGATTGTTCTGGAACTGTCCCTGTTCCCTTACTCCAGGAAAAGGGACCCGCTTAACTTGGAACCAACATCTCTCCCTTCTATTACACTCCTACATCCCTCTGGCCTGGAGAAAGAGGGCTGCTGCTTGTGCAACTGGTAGGCCCTGGGCTCTGCCTACTGCTACTGCTTTAGCTGCTCCCCTGTCTGGGCAAGACACCATCCCCCCCCCCTTCTCTGTTACCTGGTTGCTGACTAGCTGCTGGACTCCCTCCACCCCCCCTTGGGTGCTGCTGCTGCTCCAGCTGCAGCCCCTTGGGAGGGGGGGCTGCTGGCCCTCTCCCTGGAGGGGAGGAGTGAGGGACCCCTGCCCCAGCTGTTGTTGTTGCTGCTATGGACACCACCACTACCTGTGAGGGTCCTTTCTGCCTGCCTGGCCACCCGGCTGCTGCTGCCTTTGCTGCCTGGGAGCTGCTGGACCCCGACGGAGGAAGGGATGAGGCCGTCCGCTGCTAGGGGACCGCACAGGGACTCTGCAGACCACTGTGGAGGGAGCCTTCAGGCTGAGTAAATTTTGAACTGTGCTCTTGTGGTGGGGGTTTTGACTGTTTGTGGGGACACCAGGGGTGTGGTGTGGAGCCTGCCCCCCAGTCCATCTGTGTCCCCCCCAACTCCCACCAGTACCACCATGGTCGTCGTCACTGCCCCCTCCACCAGCCCGACTGGCTGTGTACCATCTGCCTCAGCTCCTGCCTCTGGACTCTGCTGCTTGCTTGGCCTGCCGTGCCCTTTCCCCACCTTTTGGGCCTGAAGCAGCAGCCAGCCCACACTGACTCTTTGCAAGCACACATGGGCGCACGTGCCCCCCCCCACATTCCCTTGGACTGGACCCCTTCAGCAAGCCCCCAGCTTTGTCCCTTGCTACCTGCCCCATTTTGCCCCTTGCAGCCTTTTTGCCCTCCCCTTTACCCAGCACTTCACTGGCTTCAGTCTTGTTTGCCTGCCTCGCCCTTTTCCCTCTGCAGTTTTTGTTTGTTTACCCAGCCCCGGTCTCTGAAGCTGGCTCCTCGGTTCCCTGTCCTGCCTCCGGCCTGGTTCTCCCCCCTCCCCACGGGGTACCCCTTCCCTGATTGGCCCCTTACCCAGTGCACCCATGCCCCTGCCCATGCGCTTGTGCTCTTCCCCTGTTTGAGTTTGCCTCCACTTCACTGCACCCTCCTAACGTTGTTGTGACCTCCCTCCCCTAGTGCAGCTAAAGGAGCCAGATTCCTATCCTGAGTCGGTGACTGTCCCCTATGAGCCCTTGATACCCCCCTGTCCAGCCCCCCCTTTTTTGGCACCCTCCTCCCCTCCCTGCAGCCTAGTGGGGAGGAGTGGTCGACCTGCCTCCCCTCTCCCCTCCTCTGTGTGGTGTTTTCCCCTCCCTCACTCCCTGCTCCTTATGGTGGGGGACACGTCCAGCAGCCCGAGACACCCTTCCCCCGCCTGCCCCTCCATCATGCCCCCAAGCCTCTACCTCACCCTCCGCTGCCAAACCACCTGCCCCCGCCGGGGCGCTGGCAGCGGCAGGCACCAGGGTGACCTCCGCTGCTGCCATGTCTCTCACCCCCTCGGGCAGCCCAGCCAGCGGGAAGGGCCAGGGGAAGAAGAAGGGGAAGGGCCCCGCCAAAAAGACCAGGCCCGCCATGGCAGGGACTGCCCCCACTGCCGCGGCCCCGCCACCGGCCGCGGCGTCCCTACCCGCTGCTCCCTCCACCAGCTCTGTTGGTGTCCCTCCCTCGGCCCCCAGGGCGTACACCCAGGTGGCGGCGGCCCCCCCCGCCTGCCGCTACATCATCTCTCCCGCCCACCGCCTCCGCTACCATCTATAGCGGCCGGGGCCCCTTTCCCACCATGACCAGGAAGTACGGCGTCCGTTGCCTCCTGGTGCCCACCTCACCCCACGTGGAGACCTATGTGCGGGCGTTGGCGAGGGTGGTGGGGCCCACAGCCATTGTGATGGCTTCCAAAATGTACGGGAAGGTCGTCTTCTTCTTAGCATCAGAGGCCGCCACGCAGGAGGCGGTGGAGAAGGGCCTGGCAGTGGGGGGCATGTTCATCCCCCTGGAGCCGCTGGGCGTCCGCATCGTCCTGACCTCAGTCCCTCCCTTTCTTCCCAATGCCGCCCTGTTACCCGCCTTCTCGACCCTGGGGAAGCCCATTTCTGTCCTGAGCCCTCTCACTGGGCTGCAAGGACCCCGCCTCCATCACGTCCTCTCGTTCCGCCGGCAAGTGCAGCTTCAACTGCCGCCAGCGGCGCATGACTGAGAGGTACTTGAGGGGTCCTTTGTGGTCCCCTACCAGGGGGCCCATTACTGGGTGCACTATTCCACGGGGGAGGCCCGGTGCTACCTCTGCCAGGTGATGGGGCACGTCCGGAGGGACTGCCCCTTGGCCCGGCAAGGAGGGGCATCCAGGACCCCCGAGCCCCGGTGGGACGTTGGCCCCGTCATCGCCAGCACCACTGGTTGCCTGGCACCCGGAGCCACCCCACCTCCCACTCAGTCCACCACTGCTCCCCGTCGGGCCCAAGGGGTGCTTCCCCCAGCACACCCAGACGAGCAGGAGAGCCTTGCCTCTGCTGCCTGCAGTCCAGCGGGGCATCTAGAGGAGGGTGTGGCAGGGATACCACCAAGCATGGGAGAGGGCCCGCCCCAGGGGGATTCTTCCCTCCCTCATGCCGCCCCACCGCTGCCTCCCACAGTCCCTGAGCCATCGCCCCTGCCTCCCAACCCAACCCCTGTTAGCTGGCCCCCTGATGATGCCATGGAGGGCTGGGCCCTAGTCCAAGGGAAGCGGGGCAAGCAGAAGGCTTGAGCTCTGCTCCCTTCCATCGATGCGGAAGCTCCCCGGAAGACCAAAAAAGGAGGCACCGATGCCGAGCCCTCTGCTTTGACCACGGGCGCGTTCCATCCCCTGGTGCCAGCTGGGATAGACGTGGCAGCACAGGAGGGCAGTATCATCCCTCCACTGGAGCCCCTTCCCTTCAAGGCCCCTGATGGAGCCCCTCCTGTCCCGTTACCATCCAGAGCCCCTGTGAACCCCGAGGTGAGTGTCACTTCGGGCATTGGCGGAGAGACCTCTGGGGTGGTGGAAGGGGAGCTTCCCTCCATCTACGAGGAGATCAAGGCCCTGGGTCTGACCCCGGTCACCCAGGGGGAGGACGACCCTCTGCCAGCGGGCCTCAATCTGAGTGACCTCACCCCGGCCCCTCCTTCTCCATGCTCCTCCTCCCTAACTGCTGCTTCTGCTCCCGCCCCCGAGGGTTGCCTGGGCTCCTCCATCTGCCCAGCCGCGGGTGGCACCCTGCTGTTGGCTGCCGAGCCCATTGAGGTGACGGCCGGTGCCGTGAGGCTGGGACCCGGGCCCCACGGGCTGTCCCTTGTGGGCGTGGGGCAACCGACCTCCTTCCCGGGTGGGGACCCCACTGGAGATGCTGTGGCTTCTCCGCCGGCCGTGGTGTCAGAGCCTGGCATCGTGGAAGACCCCCTTTCCATCCCCCAGTCCCTGGAGCTCCACCAAGGGGGGCCAATCTCCAGCTGTGTGGCTCCTGGAGCCCAGGATCCTGCCTTTGCCCCTTTCCCTGCCTCTGCTTCCAACCCCTGTCCTGCTCCTACTCTGGATCCCTGCCCTGCCGTTCTTGTCAACCCTGTCCCTGCCCCTCCACCTCCCGTGATATCATTGCCGCCCCTGGGGCCACCACCTCCTCTCCCCCAGAGGACAGCCCCCAGGGAACAGCCTCTGCATTTCCCAGTCCCGACTCACCAGGGGCTGCTATCTTCCCTCTGCTGCCACCAACTGAGTCAGGGTTTGAGGGGGGCCATGTGGCGCCAGCCCATCGGGCGCCATATCGGGGGTCTGTCCCTTGCCTACCCATCTCGGTGGGCCATGGGGCTGTGTCGGCGGTCCCTCCGGAGCAAAGCCGGGGGCTAGTGACCCCGGCCCCCATACGCTGTGAGAGGAGCTGCGGGAGTTCCTTGAAGACGTTTGTGGCTCCCGTAACAAGGTGCAGCTCGCTCTCCAGCAATGGGGGGACTTGCATCATATCCTCCGGGCCATGAGGGCCCTCATGGGGGAGGGCAAAAGGACCAGAAAGCAGGGCGCCGCGGCCTACCGGTGGGTCTGCCTCTTCCGTGACTCCTTACTTACCTACAGGGTAGGTCACGGACTGTTGCGCGGCCAGTCAGGAGACGCGAGCATCCCTGCTGGCGAGGATCCCCCCCAGCCCTGCTTATGACACCTCTCACCATCGCAACGTTGAACACCCGCGGCTGTAGGATGGGTCTCCGTAGGTCCAAGGTGCTCTCCTTCCTTCGGGACGGGGGGGTACTCTGTGGTTTTCCTGCAGGAGACCCATACAGTTCCAGCCGCTGAAGACAGCTGGCGGCTGGATTGGGGGGACAGGGTCTACTTTAGCCATCTCACAGTTCATACGGCTGGAGTGGCGACCCTGTTCTCCCCTGACCTATGGCCCAAGGTGCTGGGGGTCGCCGAGGCTGTGCCGGGCTACCTGCTGCACCTCTGGGTCCATATGGAGGGGCTTGTGGTTAATCTTGTCAATGTCTATGTCCTGACATCGACCCTGGAGCGGCTGCTTTTCTTTCAGCAGGCGTCCGCCTTCCTCGGCACCTTGGATCCTTGCGAGTGCCTGGTCCTGGGCGGGGACTTTAATATGACCCTCGAGGAGCGGGACCGCTCGGGGACCGAACAGTGCCCGGCCGCTGCAGATGTGCTACAGGAGATAGTCGACCATCACTCCCTTGTGGAAGTCTGGCGTGGTCACCACCCGGACAACGTCTCGACGTTGACCTTTGTCCGGGTGGAGGTCCATCAGTTGCGCCACTCCCGGTTGGACCGTATTTACTTATCACATTTCCACCTTTCACAGGCCCACACCTCCAGCATTCAGCCAGTCCAGTTCTCTGATCACCACCTAGCCACTGGGACGGTCTCTCTCTGCACGGAGAGGCCAGGGCCAGCCTATTGTCACTTTAACAACAGCTTGTTGGAGGATGCGGGCTTCGTGGTGTCCTTCCAGGAGTTCTGGCTAGCCTGGCGAGGGCAGCGGCGTGCCTTTCCCTCGGCACGGCGGTGTTTGGACCTGGGGAAGGTGTGCTCCCTGCTCTCCTGCTGTGACTACACCCGGGGTGCCAGCCGACGGAGGGATGCGGCGATAGGGCAGTTGGAACGGGAGGTCTTAGGCCTGTAGAGGCGTCTGGCCGCCAGCCCCGAGGATCCATCCCTCTGTGGGGTGTGCCGGGAGAAGCGGGAGGAGCTCCGGACCCTCGAGGACCACCGGGCCCGGGGTGCCTGTGTTCGATCCCACATCCGCATCCTTCGGGAGATGGATTGCGGCTCCCACTTCTTCTACACCCTGGAGAAAAAGAGGGGGGCTAAGAAACATATCATCTGCCTCCTTGCGGAGGATGGCACCCCCCTCACGGATCCGGAGGAGATGTGCGGGAGGGCCAGGGCCTTCTACGCACGCCTTTTCTCCCCTGATCCGACCAATCCTAACGCTTGCAGAGTGCTCTGGAATGGATTCCTGATGGTCAGCGTGGGCGACCAAGACCGACTAGAGCTGCCTCTGACTCTGGCCAAGTTCTCGGAAGCCCTCCGCCGCATGCCCACTAATAAATCTCCGGGCATGGACGGGCTGACCGTGGAGTTCTACCGCGTGTTCTGGGACGTCCTCGGCCCAGACCTAGTCACCGTCTAGGCCGAGTCTTTGCAGAGCGGGGTCCTCCCTCTTTTGTGCAGGCGAGCCATGCTCGCCTTGTTGCCGAAGAAGGGGGACCGCCGCGATTTACGAAATTACCGTCCCGACTCACTCCTCAGCACGAACTACAAGGTTGTAGTGAAAGCCATCTCTCTGCGGCTAGGGTCCGTGCTGGCGGACGTGATCCACCCAGACCAGACCTTCACCGTCTCGGGCCGCAGCATCTTCGACAACCTATATCTGGTCCAGGACCTTTTGGAACTCGGGTGTAGGGATGGTCTGTCGTTCTCCCTCCTGTCCCTGGATCAGGAGAAGGTGTTCGACAGGGTGGATCACAGGTATCTCCTGACCACTCTGCAAGCATTTGACTTCGGACCCCAGTTTGTGGGTTTTCTCTGGGTGCTGTACGCTTCCGCAGAGTGTCTGGTCAGGCTCAACTGGACCCTGACCGAACCGGTCATCTTCGGGCGAGGAGTACGGGAGGGGTGCCCCTCTCGGGCCAACTGTACGTTCTGGCGATGGAGCTCTTCCTCTGTTTCTTCCGAAGGAAGTTGACAGGGTTGGTGCTTCAGGAGCCAGAGCTGCGGCTGCTCCTGTCGGCGTACACTGATGACGTGCTCCTCGTGGTTCAGGACCCGGGCGACTTGGCGCGGGTGGAGTGTTGCCAGGCCATCTATTCGGCAGCCTCCTCCATGTGGGTCAACTGGGTCAAGAGCTCTGGCTTGGTGGTAGGGGACTGGTGTCAGGCGAGCTCCCTCCCACCCGCGCTTCAAGCCATCCGGTGGAGTACGGGTCCGCTGCTCTATCTGGGCGTTTACCTTTCTGCCACGCATCCCTCTCCGCCAGAGAACTGGCAGAATTTAGAGGGCGGGGTGACAGAGCAGCTCCGGAAATGGACAGGACTACTCCGGTTTCTCGCCCTTCGAGGGAGAGCGCTGGTGGTTAATCAACTAGTCCTGTCCATGCTCTGGTACCGGCTCAACACCCTGGTTCCAGCCCCAGGTTTCCTAGCCAACCTCCGGACATCGAATCTGAAGTTCTTTTGGTCAGGACTGCACTGAGTCCCTGCAGGGGTTCTCCATCTACCCCTGGAGGAGGCAGGGCAGGGCCTGAAATGTCTGCTTACTCGGGTCCATGTTTTCTACCTCCAGACCCTGCAGAGGCTCCTTTATGGTGCAAGTAGTCCGGCATGGAGTATACATGGCCTTCCTGCACCGCTTCCGAGGGCTCCAATACGACCAGCAGCTCCTTTATCTCCGTCCGAGAGGTCTTCGGCAGGCTGGAGAGGTCTCGCAGGTCTTCTACCAGGACCTTCTCTGGACCTGGAAACTCTTTTCAATGACCAGGTCTGTGGCAGCCACTGAGAGGGCAATCTCCTCATGGAGCCCCTGCTACACAACTCCCAGCTCCGTGTGCACAGAGTCCCGCTCGGTGCGCCAGAGTTTGGTCCTGGCAGAAGTCACAAGAATCGGAGACCTCCTGGACTACGACTGGGGAGACTGGCTGGATCCCCTGACACTTACTCAGAGTATGGGCTCTCCAGACCTTGTACTCCCCGGCGCATACTTCAGGAGGTGAAGGCCATTTTGCCGCCCACTGCTCAGGTTTATCTCGACCGGGTCCTGCACGAGGGCATGCCCTGCCCACCCTCTACCCCAGGCCCACTGGACATTTTAATTGGAATCCTGCCCCGTGGACCCAACCAACCCCCTCACCCCTTCACTGTAAGCCAGCTGCACGAGATGCAGCTGGTATGCTTTCAAACCGTGCCAAGGAAACATCTATACACGCTTGTGCTCCACACCCTTCACGCCCTCACCCTCGTGCCCCGCCCCAATACAAAATGGTGGGACCTCCTGCCCCCTTTGGAGGGTGAGGAGGCCCGGTGGGCCAGCCTATATTCCACCTTAGTCCCGAGGCCCGCTGGGGATGTCAGTTGGCGGCTCCTTCACAGAGCCATGAGCACGGGCGTATACTTGGTGTGGTTCACCACAATCCCAGACACCTGCCCCTTTTGCAGCGTGAGGGAAACCCTGGCACATATATACCTGGAGTGTGCCATGTTGCAGCCCCTATTCCGGCTCCTCACCAATTTTTTATTATGCTTTTGGTTGCACTTTTCCCCTCACCTTTTTATCTATGCACTCCCTATCTGTGGGCCCACGAAGTCACGGGATCTCCTGGTCAACCTCCTCCTGGCCCTAGCTAAAATGGCCATCTATAAAACCAGAGTGAGGAGGTTGGCCGATGGAGTCTCCTGTGACTGCGGGGGCCTATTTCTGATCCTCGGTCCGTTCACGTATCTGGGCAGAGTTCCTCTGGGCGGTGTCCTCTGACTCCCTTGACGCCTTTGAGGAGCAGTGGGTGCTGTCCGGGGTTCTCTGCTTGGTGTCCCCGTCCGGTTCCCTTCTTTTGACCCTTTGACCACACTCCTGTCCCTGTTATTTCATTAGTTGTCCCCCGGAATTTTTTGGTATCTAGGTCCTGTTGATCCCCCTTTTAGGCTGGGGGGAGATCCTTTAGCAGTTGATGGGCTTCGCCCACCCACTTCCCAGATCCCAATAGGATTACTCTCCTATAGCCATCTAGCCCGACTCTGTCACAATATCCATTCCTGTTTGTCTACCTGGTTGGATAGCTCTGTGGCCTACATCTATATATCGATCTAAAGTTTACGAGGTCCCATTTGCACATGCTTATAATATCAATTTACCGTTCCAACCCAATTCTTAAGAGAAGTATAAACTGTTTACACTGTTACCAACCATGCCTCCTCCTGTTTATGTATAGATATTCCTGCTAAGCCTAGCCACAATTTGGGCATAGCAGTGCTATAAATGCTTACATTGTATCTACTTTTGTAAACTATTTTACACTTTCCCCAAGAGAAGAGTCAGAACTTGTCTCTAAATGTTTATCGCTGGCTCTAGGCAGGTTTTGTAGTTAGATCAATGGATGAGCTTCTTAATTGTTAATGTTATATTGATTACAGAATTCCTTATAAAACATGTCACTTAATAAAGCTTTATTATGTAACAAAAAATAACCATCTATTTCCTTTTACTTTTTAAGTAGGGTATTAGTATTTTATTAGCTGCATTTAATCTGAATTTATAATGGTAAAATATCTAGTAATGCATAGGTTTCAAGATCAATGTACACAACTTAACATGCTAAAGCTAATTAGCTGTGGTTGTAACATTTTAAGGGACTGTTTCAGGACAATGGGCTATTGAACATTGCTTTGCAAAGCTGTGCAGAAATGTGAAATTTGCCTGCCTTAGGCCTTAAAATCCACTGTAATATCCACCTCAAGTTGCTGAAAATTCTACAAAAAAAGGCTGCTAAAGCTCAGCCTAGAATTTGACAAAATCAACAAAAATAGCCCTTAATTTCATCCCAGTTTTTCCATGGTCCGCTCTTGTGGAGATTCCTAAGTGAGGTTTGGGGTCTGACTCACATGTGCCCTCTCAAATTTCTCCCTTGCTTACTCGAACTGGAAGTAGGACTACATCTCAGCTCTGAGGAGGCAAGAGAGCTCAGAATGTAAGGAAATGGTTCATAGTAAAATTGGGCTATAAATATTATTAGGACTGTCAATCACAGTTAACTCAAGCGATTAACACAAATCAAATTAACTAGATTTTTTTTAAAAGTTGCAATTAATCACAGATTTAATTGCATGAGAACATAAGAATGGCCCTACTGGGTCAGACTAAAGGTCCATCTAGCCCAGTATCCTGTTTTCCAACAGTGGCCAGTGCCAGGTGCCCCAGAGGGAATGAACAGAACAGGTAATCATCAAGTGATCCAGCCCTCTGTCTCCCATTCCCAGATTCTGGCAAACAGAAGCTAGGGACACCATTCCTGCCCATTGTGGCCAATAGCCATTGATGGACCTATCCTCCATGAATTTATCTAGTTCTTTTTTGAACCCTGTTATGGTCTTGGCCTTCACAACATCATCTGGCAAGGAGTTCCACAGGTTGATTGTGCATTGCATGAAGAAATACTTCCTCTTATTTGTTTTAAACCTGCTGCCTATTAGTTTTATGTGGTAACCCCTAGTTCTTGTGCTAAGGAATTGTTGTTTACTATTTCTCATATCTACTTTCTCTACACCGGTCATGATTTTATAGACCTCAATCATGTCTCCCCTTAGCTGTCTCTTTTCCAAGCTGAAAAGTCCCAGTCTTATTAATCTCTCCTCATATGGAAGTCATTCCATACCCCTAATATTTTTTTGTTGCCCTTTTCTGAACCTTTTCCAATTCCAATATATCTTTTTTGGGATGGGGCGACCACATTTGCACACAGTATTCAAGATGTGGGAGTACCATGGATTTATATAGAGGCAACATGATATTCTCTGTCCTATTATGTATCCCTTTCTTAATTATTCCAAGCATTCTGTTTGCTTTTTTGATTGTTGCTGCACATTGAGTGGATGTTTTCAGAGAACTATCCACAATGACTCCAAAATCTCTTTCTCAAGTGGTAACAGCTAATTTAGACCCCCATCATTTTATATGTATAGTTGGGATTATGCTTTCCAATGTGCATTACTTTGCATTTATCAACATTAAATTTCATCTGCCATTATGTTACCCAGTCACCTCCACCAATTGTTGCCACTAATTGCACTGTTAATAGAATATCAATTTACACTTATTTATAAATATTGTAGATGTTTTTTCTAAATTTTCAAATATATTGATTTCAGTTACAACACAGAATATAAAGTATACACTGCTCACTTTTTATTATTATTTTTGATCATAAATATTAGCACTGTAAAAAAGTTAAATGGTATTTTTCAATTCACCTCATACAAGTACTGTAGAGCAATCTCTTTATTGACAAAGTTCAACTTACAAATATAGACTTCTTTTTTTACATAACTGCACTCAAAGAAAACAATGTAAAACTTTAGAATCTAGAAGTCCCACTCCTTCAGCCAAACACTAAAACAAAACAAGTTTGTTTACATTTACTGGAGATAATGCTGCCCACTTCTTATTTACAATGTCACCTGAAAGTGAAAAAAGGTGGGTTCTGCTTGATAACGATCCATAACAGTGTAGACCGACGCACCTTTAGTTTCATCATTTGAGTCAGAGGCCACCAAAAGAAGGTTGATTTTTATTTTTTGGTAGTGCAGGTTCTGTAGTTTCTGCATTGGAGTGTTGCTCTTTTAAGAATTCTTAAATTTCTTTAAAGCATGTTCCACACCATATTCCGCTCAGATTTTGGAAGACACTTTAGATTCTTAAACCTTGGGTCGAATGCTGTAGCTATCTTTAGAAATTTCATATTGGTACCTTCCTTACATTTTGTCAAATCTGCAGTGAAAGTGTTCTTAAATTGAACAACGTATGCTGGGTTGTCATTCAAGACTTCCATAACACAAATATATGGCAGAATGTAGGTAAAACCATGGAGCAGGAGCCATACAATTCTCCCCCAAGGAGTTCAGTCACAAACTTAATGAACACATTATGTTTTTAATGATCATCATCAGCATGGAACCATGTTCTCTGGAATGGTGTTCGAAGCATAAAGGGGCACACAAATGTTTAGCATATCTGGCATGTAAATACCTTGCAATGCTGGCTACAACAGTGCCATGTGAACGCCTGTTTAACAGTGTGATTAAAACTGCGATTAATCTCAACTATTTTTTAATCTTGCAATTAATTGTGATTATTTTTTAATCATTTGACAGCCCTAAAGAGTATAAGATCCACCATTTAGAATAGTAACAATTCCCAATGACTAGGGAAACTGGGTTTCCAAGAAAGTGGTAGGGCTCTTTTGCTGACCAGATCTGTTTGAATTTGTTCAAACCAAGAATGAAACACCTGCTGGCTTATTGTGGAAGGTGCAGTTCAATATTTGTATTTGAAATTAAAAGGAAGTGAGAGAAGCTCTTTGGAGTGACAGGAAATTAGGGAGCTATGATAAAGAAGATCCTTCAGAGGATACCCTTTGAATGACTAAACTCAAGAAGGAACATTAGGATGAGATTTTTGTTGTGGTGGTGTTATTGAGTTACCATTGAAAACAAACCCCAGAAAGGGATTGTTTTCCCTAAAAGATATACTGTAGTTCAAACAAAAACTAATACAGGGAAGTTATGTAGCCTATGTTAGGTAGGAGGTCAGACTAGATTATCATGGTGGTCCCTTCTGGCATTATAGTCTATGAATCTATTATTTGGACACTAGCTTAATCTCTGTGTGGTGTGGCGCATGGGATAGGAATCTACAGGAATGTAATAATGTACTAGATGACTGCCTATTAGCATCAGACACTGGGACTAGATGAAAATGATTTTCTGTTTGCTTGTTTTTCCCACAGGTTGATCAGAGAGTTCATCTAAAATACAGGTAGACAGGTACATGGTTTGTTTGCTTCTGTGTTCTATTGGGAAGCTGTTCCTCTCATCTAGCTGTAGTGATGCCCAAAGGGGGACTGATGGCCACTGTGAGCAAAAGAAGAAGGAAAAAAAATGGCACTGGAAAGTAATTATTTTGCTTGTGATTAGACTTTATTTGCACAAATAGGAATGTCTGATATCAGACATTTTGTTTATGATTAGCTTTACATAGTAGTTGCATCTTGTTAATGCAGTGCTCCTAAATTTTCATTTCATTTCCTGATATTCTTGGATTTATAGCAGATGATTAGATTACTGGTTTTTAAATTAAATACCATTGAACCATGACCAGTGATGTCTGATCCAAGTCCTCTCATTAACCTTTCTGTCCTCCATCCCTTTCTCTAAAACTATGCCCACATTCTTTATCAAACATGAAATGTAATAGTGAGTGTGGCGATATGTAGCTTGGAGAGGAGATTTCTCTACAGTCTTAAAAGAAGGGGTGTTAACTTCTTACTTGATACTGACTGTATGTTCTTACAATGAATGTCAAAAGAAAAGCAGTACGTGTGGCACCTTAGAAACTAACAAATTTATTTGAGCATAAGCTTTCGTGAGCTACAGTTCACTTCATCGGATGCATTGATGAAGTGAGCTGTAGCTCACAAAAGCTTATGCTCAAATAAATTTGTTAGTGTCTAAGGTGCCACAAGTCCTCCTTTTCTTTTTGCAAATACAGACTAACAGGTCTGCTACTCTGAAATGAATGTCAAGTGACTTGAAATTCTCTAAGAGAAAATAGATGTTTATACAGAAATCTTATAATAACTGATAATAGTTAACACTTGATAGTGTTTTTTCTTTCATAGATCATAGAAATACAGGATTGGAAGGGACCTCAATAAATCAGCTCATCCAGTCTCTTGCACTGAAGCAGGATTAACTATTATCTACATGATCCCTGACAAGTATTTTTCTAACCTATTCTTAAAAAGCTCCAGTGAGGGAGATACCACAACCTCCCTAGGTAATTGGTTCCAGTGCTAAGCTACCCTTATGGTTAGAAAGGTTTTTCCCCCTAATATCTAACTTAAATCTCCATTACTGCAATTTAAAGCCATTACTTCTTGTCCTGTCCTCAACGGTTAAGGAGAAGAATTTATCACTCTCCTCTTTATGGCAACCTTTTTATGTATCTGAAGACTGTTACCATGTCCCGCCTCAGTCTTCTCTTCTCCAGATTAAACAAATCCAATTTTTTAAATCTTTCCTCATAGATTATATTTTCTAGATCTTTTAATCATTGTTGTTGCTCTCCTCTGGACTTTCTCCAAATTGTCCACATCTTTCCCAAAGTGCGGTGCCCAGAATTGGACACAGTACTCCATCTGAGGCCTTATCAGTGCTGAGTAGAAGGAAGAATTACTTCTTGTGTCTTGCTTACAACACTCCTGCTAATACATCCCAGAATGTTTGCTTTTTTTCAACAGTATTACATTGTTGACTCATATTTAGTTTGATTCACTATAACCCCCAGATCCTTTTCTGAAGTACTCCTTCTTAGGCAGTCATTTCCCATTTTGTATGTGTGCAATGTATTATTCCTTTCTAAGCGTAGTACTTTGCATTTGTTCTTATTTACCTGAAATCATTTCACAAAGGTGGCATGAGAATTGTAGTTCCCAACCTTAAAAAACTGAGGGTTGCTAACTGCCTGCCTGTAGCTGAGCATAACTAGTGACTCCTGGAGAATGATGAGCAGACTGCTCTTACTGTAGCCCAGTGGTGTTGACATGAGTAGACTTTATGTATTGATTCCAATTGCCTTTCCTTCTGGCTGCTCATGGTCTATGACAAAATGAGCAAACTACGTAGTAACCACATTCGGTGCAGACCAATCTGAATGTGTTGAGGAAATAATTACTATTCTAGTGAAGTCACCACTAGTGTGTTTCCCCTCAAATACAGAAAGTTATTACTCAATGATCTGAGTAGGGGCTATAGGCACTTGATCAGTTTAGCATAGGCATTCTCTCAACCTAAATGCTGATAATGGGGGGCTTTGGATTAATACTGTTTTGATTACTTAGCTGAAGCTTCCTCCCACCACCTCCCCAGTGAAAGATCTACTCTTGACTCATTACTATGGATTACCCTGCCATCTGAGCTTCTCCTTGATACCAGGTGACCCTCTACTACCCTCTTGCCTGTTCACCAAGGGTCCTGAGCCCATTGCTGTCACTCCAACCTTCCATTCTCTCCTATCGTGGTTTACTACTTGTCCCTTTACAGAAGCAAAGGGACTGTGAATGGCAGACAACTGTAGGAGGACAGGGAATTGGAGTAGTCTGAGAGAGACAGAAAGGGTAAAGAGAAGAATGGATATAAAGGAAAAGCTAGCAAATGATCAAAAATTAAAGAAGATAATGGAAAAGAGGGGAGAGAATCAATGAAAGTGTGAAATAAATAGGATAAAGTATTGAAGAGAATTAAGACACACCTTCCATGTTAGAAAAAAGTTGTTAACCATAAGTACACTGCATTTTATATTCAAAACATTGCTTGCATTCATACATTCTAAGGTTGACTCAAATCAATGTTAGTCATTTTTATTTATTCCATGAAATGTGGGTCATTATATGTATCATTTTAGTACTTTGCTACTATAAAAGATCAAATGTTCTCCCTTTGACTTTATCATTTATTGATATGACCATTTCAGCATTGATACACCATTTAGCTATGGCTGAAATTTTTTTTCTATTCAGTTATTCAGAATTTGGCAGAATATGCTAAAATTAGACATTCAGTGCAACATTACTGTGGGATTATCATTCACTTACAGTTACATTTAATTCAATACGTGCAAAGAACTAGGGTCAAGATTTTTAAAGGCATTTAGGCATTGCCACGCTGACCACAATAATGCCTATCTGCTTTAGGTGCTTTGTCAAAAGTGATTTGAGTCAAAAGTGATTTGAATATTTCAGATGGCAATGGGATTTTGGCTCCTAAGTGTCTCAATCCCTTTTGAAATGAGCTTTAGGTTCCTAAATATGCTAAGCAGTGCAATGCTGAACTCAGCAAAGCCTCAAATACCTTTAAAAATCTGGACCTAGATTTTCAGATGAACACATTGGCCACTGCTCTGACCTTTAACTGAACATTTCAAGTTAAGCAGGTGCACAGATGTTTGCAGGATCGAAGCGTATGGAGCTATATTTTTCAGGTACCTATTTTCTAATAAAGAACATTAAGGAGATCATTGTAATATCTATCCTGTACCATATTCTTTGTCTTCTCAACTCAATTATTTAAAGCCTTATTCTTTAAACTTCTTGATCATTACAAGTCTTAGTTGATTAATAGCACCAGGTTCTGAACCTTCAGCCCAGTCTTAAGCTTTTTACACTTCATATCATAGCCATAAACACTTCTTCCTTTTCCAAGTTCATCAATATTTGATTTATCACGTAAAACAAAATGCTAAAGATTCCACTCCAACACACACTGCATACTTAAAAGGCATCTCAGGATAGTAAATCAACTTCATTTTACAAGTTTTTAAAATTCCTTCATATTTTTATTCCTGTATTCTATTTTTGGAATAAATTGTCACCAATGTACTACACAGCTTCTTTCTGTGAGGATAACTAATTTGACAATAGATGGAGCCTGTGTATTTGTTTACATTAGGCATCCAAAAATAACCATAAGAGTTGCTATCACTGAGGGACCTCTTTCAACTGATTACTGCATGACATTGTTTTTATCCTTAGCAAAGAAGATAAGTTACTGATTTCATTTCTTCTTGTACATAGTTGGAAATCTCTTTTGCAAATTAAGGAGTTACTGTGGCTTGTCAACAATTTTTTAATACAAAAATCCTGGTACTTTATGTAGTTTCAGATATTGATCACTGAGGCCCCAGATCCACAAAGGGGCTTAGGCACCTACACCCAAATTTAGGTGCATAAGCAGTCATGTAGTGGTAAGAAAAAGTGGGTAAACATATTTTATTGATGTTCCAGGCCAGGCTAGGTAGGCACCCGGGCTGTGCGATATTAATAAAAGTGATTAATTTGTAAGTATAATAATATATGAAGACAAGCAAAACTGTGTATGGGAGCTGCTCAGCTTCAGAAACCAAACTCAGATTTGTTGAGGAAACATTTTGTTTCTTCCCCGAAAATAAAAAAATGTTTGCTGAAGCTTCATTTGCTATAAAATAAAAGTAAATTATGTAAAGTTGTAATGAATGCCATATTCTTTTAATGGTCCACAAATATGTTCAGCCACTCCACAGAGGCAGTAGCACTGGATGGCTCATTGTGGTTTTTACAGGCCACGATTTCCATGACTGATCTCTCTTGCTGAGCATAACCAGCTAGTAGATAATGTGCACATTAGTTGTGGTGGTCATGCCGCCAGTTCTTACTTACCACTGAAGAGTAGGAGTTAGTAAAAGCTTTATTCCTTAAATGAGAGGTGGATAAACAATATATTCCCCAAATGAGAAGTGGATTAACTTCATTTAGCCTTCTTTACCCTTGACTACCGTACTGTGCCTACATCCCAGTTTTACACACTATTGTGTTCCACAGAAGCCCTATTCCACTGCCACCTAATCCTGAAGGTCCCTAAACTCATTTGGTGCCTAAGTGTCTGTCTCTGAGCATATGCATCCAGATATCTATTTCACACTTAAGCCCCAGCGTGATCCTCATTCTAGGGGAAAATAGATTTTCCTCCATCTTCCCTGTATCTTCCCTATAGGGCCTGATCTGGTAGGTGTGCTCAGAGCATGATCAACTCTATACAAATCATCCTGCAGGGTGCAAAAAGAGGCAGATAACCGCCTTATAACCTTTAATGCTGTGGTTAAGGTGCTCACACAGGATATTTCTGCCTCTGCCTGATCAGAAGGGATTTGAAAAGGGATATCCCACCTCTCCCCACTGGATTGGGAGATTTTCTGATGTGAATCTTTCTCAGTCTCTTTTGTTGAAGTCATTCCACTATACTTAAATACTAATTGGGTCTGTGAGGTTTTTCTGGGTCGCATTCTAAGCGCCCATCTCTCTCTCCATTTCTTGTATAGGTGCTAAGGCTCCCGAACTAAGGCTCTGGGGATCCTAATGATTCTCAAGGGGCCTAAAATTGGACACTGCAGAGCCTAAATTTCTTAGTGGACCTGGGCCTGAGAGCAGCTTCTTTAAAAATTTGACATTATTAAAACAATAGTGAACTTTAGTGACCTTCAGATATGTATTCATATTAATCTAAGGGCAAATAAAATATGCAAATAAAATTTTGTCATTGTCAATTGTTTTTTTTTTATTGTAATCAGTGTCAGTAACTTTGTCTTTTTATTTTTTACTTTTGGTAGACTTTGTAGTTAAAGAAAAATTCCAACTGGTTCACTAGTAGATAATGAAATTACCTGCACTTTCTTTAATTTTCTAATGCCAAATAGTACCACATGCATTTTCCCCACAAGTGCTAGCACACTAAGATATGCAAACATGTGTACCACAGCACATCTTTGAATAAACAAAATAGTTTCCATCACTCTATTGAGGTCATATTTGTATTTTAAAATGTTTTTCTTAGCAAGATAACTAAAATATTCATTTTAAAAATCTGAATGTTAATTTCATAATATGGAGGCAAGATGATAGCTTAATTTTATTTTAAGGATAATTTGATATGAGAGATTTGTAAAACTGGCAAGTGGTATACAGGCAAATTCATAAATAGCCTTTCAAATGACAAAATGAGTTTGATTTGTATTGGTTTTTTTT
Source organism: Dermochelys coriacea (assembly GCF_009764565.3). NCBI lineage: Eukaryota > Metazoa > Chordata > Testudines > Dermochelyidae > Dermochelys > Dermochelys coriacea. Next base: position 174,212,080 of record NC_050068.2, read on the forward strand.
GCCCTTTTTATTCCATAGATACATTTCCCAACAAGTACTAATTATTAGACTATCTTTGAAACAGAACAATTTTAGTAATATTGTTGAAAAATGAATTTGTTTCTTAATTCTGAGTATTCCTGCTGGGGGAGGCTGATTCTCTGGATTATGCCCATACAGTCAGAGAACAAAACATTCCATGTTTCCTGGGTTAACAGATGAATTTAGAACATTGAGCATTCACAATAAATGGCTAAATAACAAGCTAGAAGCCAAGTATTTGAAATAACATATTTTAAAACAATTACCATCTGTTAGGCAATTCACACACAGACTATTAATTGAATTGAATATTCATCATGAATTCATCCATATGCATTCAAGTACTTAACCCTTCTCTCTGTGAATTGACATATACTGAACTTTATTTATACGGGAGTCGTTACTATACATCTCATTGATATCTTGTTTTCAATTGTCTGTTCAAGAATAAAACACCTTAAATAGATTGTATTTGCTTCTTATTAATGCTGCTTGTAATTTAAGTTATTGCTTTATTATAGAGATGGGCCTGAGGCACAAAGTTGAGATCTGGCTCTGAAGTAACCCCAAATTGTAGGGTTTGGGGGCTTAAGTCCTCTCTATTAATTATTAACATTAGATATTTATCAAACATGTTATGGATATTTATTTAGGAATACTCAAAGTATTAGCATTTTACTTTTAATTCAGTTTTATATAAAATGGTTAGGGCAAAATTCTACTCTTACTGATTGGAGTGGCCATAAAGAGATGGAAGAATTCTTGTTGTAGTTATGGTTTAGGCGCCATCTTGCTACACAGGGCACTGATACAGAGGAGTCTGGATACACAGTGTTGCTATGAAAAAAGCAACAAGAACCCCTGCTTACAATGTGCCTGATCACACTTCAAATATTCAGATCACATCTCCTTGGCATAATGGTGTGTCTGTAGGCATGGGCGGTAGGTATAAGAGGCTAAGCATCCCCAAACAGAAGGTGTGTGGCCTTTGGAGCACTGCTGATGAAATGATGCCTACCTGCGCTCCACTCTGAGGCCACACTTCTGCTTGTCCTCCTGCCTGCGCTGTTCCTCTTCCCACCCCTGCCATGCCTCTTCCCCAGAGGCACCCCCACTCATGCTTCTCTGCCTCCTCCCCTTTCACCAGGGCTGGAGAGGTATGAGTGGTGAGTCATCAGGGGAGAGAGTGGAGAGGCGCGAGTGTGGGGGCTTGGGGGAGAAGGCAGAGAGGCATAAGCAGTTCATGGGGGGGCTATGTGTGAGGAGGTAGAGTGGGATTGGGCCCTTGGGTGTATTGGTGGTGTAGTGTGGGTGGGACCTTGGGGGGGAAGATGCTGAGGAGGGGTGGGCCCCGTGGTGGAGCAGAGGGGTGGGGCCAAGGTCTGAGCACCAGTGCCCCCACTACTTATAGGGAGCTTCTGGCGCTCATGCCCAACCTCCCTAAATGAAGGAGTCATTCACTGCCATGTCTGTAGATGCAGTAACCATGTCCTGTATTGTTGGTGCACCTATGAACTTGGGCAAGGGGAGTCAGAGGCATTCCTGCTCCTTCTTTCTTTCCCTAGTACACCCCTACAACATAAATTGGGATTTGGCCCAAAACTCACAGTGTGCTGGGACACTAATATCTATCAATTGGTAAATAAGTTAGTTGGGGAAAAAATGTTTTTGCCTCCATGGAAATTTTTTCCCTTTACTTCAAAATATAAAAAATCTGAAAACCATTTTGTTTTGCTTACTTTTTAGCAGTCAACAAATTAAATATTTTGCCCCAAAAGTGCTAAAAACCAAAAGTTTTCAGCCAGAAATGACCAAATACTGCACAATTTTCAGTTCTCTGACAAAAATTAAAAATAGTTTAGTCAAAAACCCAATTTTCCTCAGAAAAAAGTTTTGACAGTTTTCAACCAGCACTATAAATGAATTTGAAAACATGCCTTTAGTTTAACCAGTCAAACTTTCTGTGTGGACCAGGCCTTAACCTCAGTGTATATCTACACTGCAGTCAGAGATGTGACTGTGGCACCAGTAGGCATACCAGACCTATCTTTCATCTAGCTAATGCAGGGATCAGCAACCATTAGCACACGGCACACCATAGTAAGCCCCCTGGGGGCCGGACCAATTTGTTTACCTGCTGCATCTTCAGGTTCGGTCAATTGCAGCTCCCACTGGCTGGGGTTCGCCGCTCCAGGCCAATGGGGGCTGCGGGAAGCAGTGGCCAGCATATCCCTCAGCCCGCGTTGCTTCCTGAAGTCCCCATTGGCCTGGAGCGATGAACCACAGCCAGTGGGAGCTGCGATCAGCTAAATTTGCGGATGCGGCAGGTAAACAAACCAGCCCGGCCTGCCAGGGGACTTACCCTGGCGGGCGGTGTGCCAAAAGTTGCCGATCCCTGAGCTAACGTGAAAAACAATAGTAGTGAAGCTGTGGCTGCCCAAGCTATACGAGTCCATTTGGGATCCTGGTTTTGCACTCAAGTGGCTAGCCCATGCTACCACTTGTGCTTCACTGCTATTGTTATTAGAGCTAGCTAGATAAAAGCTAGGTCTGGATATCTACATGTGCTGCAGTCACACTTTAGATTGCAGTGTAGACATAAGCTGAAACTCAAAACGTTCACAATAATTTGCTTAAATAGCTGTACTATTTACAATATAAAGTTTGCAAATCAGCAAACATAATTGTCTTGAAGAAAAGCATTAATGACCTCCCCAAAAGGCAGACCTAATACTAGAGGAATTGCACTCTACCGTATGGTCTACCAGGTAAGAGATTGTAGTACAGATAATTCCACCTGATTAAAAACGTCCCAAACAAATCAGAGGGCATCAAGCGTTCCTGCTGCAACAGACTGTAAACCTGATATCTTTATGTTTTAAATAAACAGTACAAGTTAAAACAAAAGGGCTTATTGCTAACATACAAGTCTTTGAGCAGTAGGAACTTAACAGATGAGGAACAAAAAGCAAAGTACATGTTGACCTGGGATAAAGAGATAGCTGCCCCATTAACAGAGGCAGTCAATTTGGCAGAAGGCTGCATCATCTTAGATAAATACAAGAGAATCATTTCAAAATTCTCTGGCAGTGGTATCTGATCTCTTCCTAATTTCTGAAGATTTAGGGGACTGTCACCAATGGATGTCCACAAGAATGTGTTGGAAACATGTTAATTTCTTGATTTTAATGCTCCAAGTCTGACCCTTTGCATACAGTGTCTCCTCTTATACCTCAGCAGTAACTCTCCTATTGGATTCCACAGGTTTTCTCCTGGGATTACTGGGGTGAGGAGGGTTATACAATGTCAAAAAAAGGTAAAATGACTTCTGAACTTCCAGTGGTGGATCAAGTTGCTACAGCAACCTAATAGAAAAAGCCAAAACAACCCAAAAATAAGAGCTGGATGATCAGGATATGGGTCACACTAGCCAGGAAAAGAAAAACATACCTGAAATGACAGGTAGGAGGGAGGATATCTTGAAACTTCTCTCCCTTCTTAGAGTAGTCAAAAACAGAATGTTCCAAAACATAAAATCCAAAGGAATTTAATGCTTCCTTCTTCTGCTAATGGACTTTTCATTTTGTCACCAACCATCTTTGAGGCCTCTTATTGTATTGGACCCCAGAGCCACCTCACTGTCAATATGGAGGACCGAAGCTATAGTTTGTAACAGAAAAAAGTGCTATATATTTTATTGAATCTATGAAGAAAATGTGCAGTGAATAAACACTATGGAAGATGCACCAGAGATTAATATAATTTTTTAAATCAAAGAGTAGCAAAACGAAAGCCCATATGAAAAGAGGATTTTACTTTCATACAATCCTAAATTGCAAGTAATGGAAATCATTCTCAAATTCTTACATACTGTGTGGACAATTTCTGATCTATCCATGGCTGCTTCCCCCCCTTATCCTCCTAATTCCTTACCTATCCTGCAGCAGTTACAGTGCTTGGTTAAACAAGACAGTAAGATTAGAACAGTTAAGTGAAGGCATATTTAATATAAACTCACTTTAATGCAAATGGTTTGGTTGCTTGGTTACATTATTTCATTTTTATCTATTTATATCCTCTTTCTGGGTATAGAATTACACATTTATTGGTTCTTAATTTCCTCTCATTGATAGTAGCCTCAATTGATCTTACATCTCCAGGTGACTGTCGTTTTCTGTTCTTCTCCATGTTTGTGATCCCTTCAGTTTTGCTGTTCACTGCAAGTTTGAACATGGTTGAATTGCCTCCAAAGACACTCCTAATAAAGACAGGGATAAGGCAGTTATGGGACTTGAGAGAGATTCTTGATTCATTTTTTTTTAGTTTAATTGGACACAATTTTCCTGGAAACCCTAAAAGAGGGCTGGACTGGACCACAAATATCAGCAATTGTCAATGCTTTAACAATGGCAGCTGTTTCACCACTCTGACAGAATCAGCTCCATAAACCAAAGTGCTTTGCATATAACAGCTTGAGAATCACTAATCACTGATGTTTTGTCTATGGTATATGCTTCAAACCTTAGTTTACAGTAGAGATTGATGGAAGAAAAGACTTCACTGGAAGATTTTATGGAGTGCAAGAAAGGAAAATATTTGAAAAATCATGATGGAGCTGTCAGCAACTATATTATTTTTAAATATATATTTACCTTAGATTACAATGCGACTTCAGTAACTATACTGTTCCCTAGAAGACATAATTTCTGTGTCTTTTTTTAGTAAATTTCAGAAGCAATTTCAGATGAATCATGAGGAGGTATACAAGTAAAATATTGTAACTTTTCTGTCAGTCTCACCTTTATGTTTACAATGAGAAAATTCTACTGGAAGCTGGAATCATTTTATGGATAGTAGTGTCAGTAGCTGACATAAGTAATCAGAAAAGGTATGGAGATGGTAAAAAAGGTGTGTTGACCATAGAGCTAACTGCTAATTTCAAGAACATTAATAGCCCTATTTTCACAATGAGAGCTTTATGTTGGATTATTGGTGATATACTAGGGATAACACTGCTGCTCAGTAATAGTTTTTCTGTGTATATTTTTGTGGCATATTGTAGATGGCATGACCCAACAATAACTTTAATGACTTAAAAAACCCATATTGTACAGATGACATGCTGTTCCATCTGTTGGCCAATGTATCACCAAATACATCTAACTTGGATTCTCCAATTTAGATCTGGAGAGGTTCAACTGGAATACACTATCCTCTCCTCCATTTAACATGCACCATAAGTCACGTATCCCTATGTATAAATAATAGCAGGAGGTCATATGAAAGAAAAGGGAAATTGCTCATCATCAACTGGAGCTATCAGAATAAATGTCTTCTGCAGATTCACATGCAGCAACTCTCTTTTTCCTGCTTCTTTAGAGCACTTGCATGGTATTCCAAGTGGCAGAAGGGAATTGAAGGCAGGAACAACCAACTATTAGTAAAGAACAAAATTGTCAGACACACAGATGAACATAATTTGTTGGGGAAGAGTCAACATGGTTTTTGTAAAGGGAAATCATGCCTCACCAATCTACTAGAGTTTTTTGAGGGGGTCAACAAGCATGTGGACAAGGGGGATCCAGTGGATATAGTTTACTTAGATTTTCAGAAAACTTTTGACAAGTTCTCTCACCAAAGGCTTTTAAGTAAGGTAAAGCTGTCATGGGATAACAGGGAAAGTCCTCTTTTGGACTGGTAACTGTTTAAAGATAGGAAACAAAGGGTAGGAATAAATGGTCAGTTTTCAGTGCTTTTAGGGCTTGTCTACATGGCAGGTTATTCTACAGCTAACCATGGTGTGAATCTGCAATGCACCAGTTTGTCATGAAGTAGCATCTCACGTGGACACAGTGGAAATCCTAGAGTCTACTGCGTAGTAGTATGCTAAGCCTCTCTCCAGGACTTTCACTGTAGCAGTATCCACAAGGGACTTTACTGTGCGGCAAGCTGGTGCACTGTAGAGTCATACCTTGAATGGCTAAAATTAGGAACCTAAGGCCATTACTGTGTGGCAAGCCAAGTTTTAACATTTTGTCCATAATGAATATCAGAAACATAGAAATTGCCATGCCAGAATGGAGTAACGGTGGATGTTGCAGAGGAAAACACGATTTCCACCCCAACTTTTTCTTGTCTTACTCTTCCAAGAGGAGTTCATTGACTTCAATAACACAGCAGTCCTATATTGAGCAGGGAAACCTGAAGTATCCTTGTGTAAGTGTTTCCAGAATTAGGGAATGTTGGCCAATGCATGTGGGGGAGAGGCCGGGAAAGGAGGTAGAAAGCTTTCACTCCCATTACTGGTGCTATACAAATGTTTTTAGTATACTACTTCACTCTGGCCTGGGCTCATTCTAGCACCTTTTATGAGTACCATTATAAATACACTTTAAATAAAAATTGTGTCTATAAATCATTTTTTTCCACTGGAGAACATAAAAGATTATATTTTTTTCCACAGCCGGAAGGGGAACCATGGCCGTAAAGTCACCTCTATTTCTGTTTTCTATTCTAATCCATTATGCCTTTCATTTTGCAGCCTAGCAGTTGATTCAGTTAGGCACTAGCTTTGTTGGTGTAACATAAGAGACTTTGACATTCAGGGTCAAACTCTGGACCCCTGCATAAAGCCTGATTAATTAGGCTTCGCAAAGTGGATCACATTGGCTACAGGGGAGTGGGGACGGAAGACAAAATATTCCTTTCCAGAATAAAGAATTTCAGCAGCCATTCCACAGCTGCTCTTATAGCCCATAGAAGAATGGATCCAGAACTCTCTCGCTGACAGTCCCTTCCCTTCCTTTCTGCACTGAGATTGTCTTGATTCAGAAAAGAATGTGCCCCCACCTAAACTCAATGTAACCTGCCCTCACAGCATGATAGAACTTTGGCTTTTCCACTATTTTCTCTTCCACTGCATTTAGATCCTTCTGTTCTTGCACAGTTCCTTTCAGCCCAAACTGCACAATTACTTATACTTACAAGCAGCAAGAAGGAGTCAAAGAGCCCATGGAGATTTTCTTTAACTCAGTCTTTTTTTATTAACATATTTTAAGTCACATGAGTAGAAGTCCAGAAGAGTGTTCAGTATGGAACATTCTACACAATATTGAGATAGAAATAATTATTTACTGAAAATAAATGGGTCATCAGAAACAAAATAAAATTCTGAGATTTTCACAAACCACTGAAACATCATGACTGGAATACAGGAAAGCAGGAACATCTGAAGATTTAAAAGTTTTGGAAAGAATCCAAAGCTGAGTGTTTGGGATTAATGAACATTATGAATGAGACTTTGAAGACACAATTAAAAAGCATAAAAATGTAAAGACAAACAAACATGAATTAATAATGAAAATATTTCTGGTGAAAGAAATTCAGTATAATTATTTTTAGGAAATAGAATTCTCTCTGTCTTCTGACAATATGGGTCTGTTCATGGAAACTATACTCTCATTATATGACTCTGGTGTTGTTTGGACTCCAAGCTTAGATTCTATGGGCCTGATCCTGTAACTAGTTCCAGACAGACACAGAAGGCCACCAGTGTGAATCCAGTTGCAAGATCAGGTTTTTAGTTCAAGATATTTATGTAAACAGCAGTGGGTAGATGCTAAGTCAGATAGTCACATGACCTCTCCTTATTGTTCCATAAATAAGGCATCAAATATAACTAACAGAAGTGAGTTCTTGATTTCAAGCTAGGGCCTGATCCAAATCCCACTAAAAACAATGGAAAGACTCCCATAGGCTTCAATGAAGTTTGGATTAGGCCCTTAGTTCCTAGAGGATGTTTCTTCACATCACAGAAAGCCTAGCAAGACCTAGTGCTGAGATCTGGAATGAGATTTATGGCCAGAGCTGAGTGTGGTGTACAAATATCAGCTTGGATTAGTGCTATTAGGCTCTCAACTTCATGCCCAAAACAATTCAGAAAATTTAGAGTCTTCAAGAGAGAGCATAGAAGACCACTCCAAAGAATAAAAGACTCAGCGAAGATATAAGAAAACTGAGTGGAGGAAAATAGCACTTAAAAGATGAGTGATAAGACTAAGTACTAAGCACAATCTCTGTCCAAATGCTGATAACATAAATTGCATTACTATTATACTTGCAATACTATGTTTAATGTTGTTGTTATATGCATTTTCTCTAGAAACCTTTATTTTCCTGGATTTATAGCTGCATCATGTACTTCTGATGTACAAGTTGTCAAACATTGGTTAAAAGATCATCTGATACCAATGGGCATGAGAAAAAAATATTTTTCATACTGTTTATTTTCGGTTTACTTAAGACAAACAGGGAGTTTTGTATTTTTAATGCAACATGGAATTTTGCAGTCTACACAACATTTCAAAATAAATTTGTTTTTAATACATGAAGATGTCTCCTGGTCATCTTATATTTTCCATTGATTCCAATGAAATGTTCAATGCATTTATATTCTAAAATATAAAATAAATAATAAGATTTCATTGTAATATTTTGATTGATTGATTCAGGACTACATAGGAATGATTTACTAATTTCATTGCTATTGATCCCCAGATTAATTAACATGGTTCATTGATTCTCAGTGGGACATCTATATTTGTAAGAAACAATACATATAGCGGAAGGGTATATTTCTGTGTATATTTCACATATTCACTTAAAAATACAAACATAAATAGCACTGCATTTAAAATGTCATTCCATAGTCCTGTCAGGAGTTTGTTACTAAATAAAAGAATGATCTTTAAACAATCTATGAGCTACCAGTGGTTCTCAAACTGTGGGTTAGGACCCCAAAGTGAGTCACGACCCCATTTTAATGGGGTTGCCCGGGCCAGCATTACACTTGCTGGGATCTGGAGCTGAAGTGGAAGCCCAAGCTCCACCCCCAACTGAGGCAGCTGGGCTTCGGTTCTGGCCTCCTCTAATCCTCACCTTCAGGGGTGGGGTTAGGGCTCAGGTTTGGGCTCCAGTCCACCCCACCAGTGGGTCATGTAGTAATGTTGGTGTCAGAAGGGGATCATGGTGCAATGAAGTTTGAGAACTGCTAAACTGTGCAAATTTCAAATGCCCTACAGCAACCCTTTAGGAAGCAACAAGAGGCATCTAGCCTAAGGAAGGCACAATGGCTTCCTGAGCTCCCCAATCTGCAGGACAAGTGTGAGCATGGTTACATCCCTCCATTCAGTGCAGTATATGCCCCCTATCAGTCACTGGCCAGCTCTGCTGAACACCATAGGAGATAAAACTTTGGTCACATGCCCAGAAGGGAGCCGATCCTACATTCCCTTGAGCACAGGGGCTAGAAAACTGCATGGTCTTTATTTCCCTTCTCCCCTTGTGCACCCATATAAATTCCAAATATCATCTGGCTCTCAACATGGACACCTAGCACCAGTCCCTCTCTTTGTTCATTTCCAGCATGATAGATAAGATACTGTATGATTTGCAGCAAAGGGCAATGGATCATCTATATACACACAGCAACATTATTGTAAATACCATCAGCTGAGGAGACTGCAAGTGATATCAGGGCTTTTAGCAGCTGATTTCCTCATGAGAAAGTCAGAAAAGGTGAGAGAGGGAATTTTTGCCTTACACCCCTTTATAACTGGAAGGCCAGTGACTTATAATCATTAAGCCTAACCTTTTCTCTTGGGGAATATACAAAGGTCCTTGATCATTCTTTTAAAAAAATCCAGATCCCTGTCTCTGATGTTAATATCTGTAAATTTAAATCCATGAAATACATATTCTATGACTAATTCCATTACCTTAATCCAGCTGTCTCATTTGTATTTTATTTATTTATTTGGTAAAATGCATCTGTTTTCCTTTTAATATACTTTTCTCTTTGAATGCTTATAGGATTGTATGAGGCAATGTATTTCTTAAATAGCAAAATGATATTTGCATGCACAGATTCACAATTCAGCAGCAACATGATCACTTCATGAGACTGGGAAATGAATCACTTTAATAAATATAATGCATTTCACATATTGGTTTTATAGTTCTCATGTTGCAGAAAAATAAGTTAAGGTATAATATGCAAAGAGGATGTTTCCTATTTGTCTCAGAGTTTGTGGCTGCCCCATGGGCATAAAACCAGAACAATTTACAACTCCTGATGATATTCACAAGCAAAGATCTCATAGAAATAGTACTAGCTGGAGAAGTTAGTTATTTTAAGATAATATGCTTTAACATGAGGAAGGGATAACTCACTGGTTTGAGCATTGGCCTGCTAAATCCAGGGTTGTGAGTTCAATCCTTGAAGGGGCCATTTAGGGATCTAGGCCAAAAATTGGGGATTAGTCCTGCTTTGAGCAGGGCATTGGACTAGATGACCTACTGCGGCTCCTTCCCACCCTGATATTCTATGAGGATTCAGTATTGTATAATGTCATACAATAGTTCTGAGGGGAGGGGCTATAATCTTTCTCTCAGTGTCTAACAGTAGCATTTTGCTTATTAAGGTATATTTCATAAATATTGCCCAGAGTTAGACATAGGATTCATAGCTAATAGGCAGTAGGTGAAGTTTCTGTATGTGCTTAGGTATTGGGATATACAGAACAGTTAAGTTACCCTGGAGTAACAGGATAACTGGAACTGCTTGGGCTTGAGAAAAAGTCGAGAGTTATGGAAGAAATTACCCCAGAAATGACCTGGAGTTTTATCACCAGCATATCTCCCTCCAACTGACCATAAAAATAGAATAACTGATAAAGAAGTATGAGAACATAAAAAAAAGCTTTAAGGAGGGGAGGGGGCACAATAAGCATGTATTTGTTTAACGAGAATGAAAATGACACCTTAAAAATATTGGAACTGTATTTGTCCACTGATCTGTGCCTTCATTTGGTGGAAAGAAGATGCCACGGCTGAACAAGCATATGCCTAACCTATTTCCTTAATTAGTACATATTCTGCTTTCATGATCAGTGTATTTCTGAAATGATAATTGTACTGTGGACTTTCCTTTCCCATATCCAGTAAAAATGAAACAAACTAGGTTTTTCCCCCTGAGATTGACTGCCTGTGTCAGACTGATTATCAGTGACATAAGCACAAATTAAGTTTTTGAGGCTATCTGAACATTCTTCTGTAGAAACAAAATTGCCCACTGCTTTTTATAATAAATCAAGATGGGAAAACCTGAACAAATGAGGGTGTTCAGTTTATGTAAGAAGCCAAAAGTTCAGCTGTGGATCTGATATTTACCTGAGATATCTGAACTTTTTGGGAACCCTCTCCATATACAATACCACCTCCCAGCAACAATGCAAGCTCCCCTTTTACCTACTGTTGAGAGAGAGAAGAAACAAGCTCCCTTCTTTTTTGATGGGATATTTTTGCAAGTCACAGCCCATTTTCTCTCACAGTTGTCAGGGTGGCTGAACAACCCACTTCCTAAATCCAGTGTTCCCTCACCTGCACCTACTGCTGTACCCAGCTTTAAAACTGTACAAGTATGCTGAGGCTTTAGACTACTTTGTAAATGCATGGCTAGCTTCTTCTGTTCATCTGTTACAGGTGCTGGTATTCTAGAGGCAGGTAATCATTGATCCATACTGACCTCTTTAATAGGTTCAGCTTGTTAACCTATCCTAAATATGACAGGAGGTGAGAGGAGCTCCCTGAACAGAGGACTCTAAGGTTAGTAGGCTTTGGTAGGCTAATAAAGCTGAGTCTATACAAACCACTTGCTCCTACTTCCAGTTTATCGTGCAAGATAGAGAAAGTCCACAGTATGTGGAGGCAGGGTGAAATAAGACCATAAAGAAGCTTGAGTAATGAAGGCAACTGTGGCAGAGTCTCAAAGGTTAGATGACTGCTACATGCACATCTTATTAGATTAGTTAGCCTGTCTCCTGGATCCTAGCTTGTCTATGTCATGTCTTGTCTTTTAGAGTGTGAGCTCTTTGGGGCAGAGATGATTATTTATGTCTTTGCACAGTGCCTGGCGAAAGGGGACTCATCCTGGCAGTGACCTTCAAGTGTTACTGCAATATAAACATTTAACTTCTGTTGAAAGTCAATAGGAATTAGGTGGAAGTGGTCTTGCTCCCATTAGGTGTTTCATGCCTTCAACTTTTATTGAAGTAAATGGGAATTGAGTATGTTCAGTGCCTCACAGGACTGGGGCTACTTTAGAGAATTATATTATCCTGCTTTCTGGAGTGAAAATAGGAGCTGATCACTTTTTAAGTGTTAATTATTCTTTAAAGGGAAACTAATTATTCATCAGAAACAATAAAGTTGCCTCCTCCCCATATTAACATAATTAACAATAGTACTAATACAATTTACTCAGTGCACCAAAGCTACTAATCTGTGAGCAGATTAACTATGATCTCAGATTATTTCCCATTGAAATTAATTGGAAAAACACTCATCCCTGGCTAGTTCCCTTTGTTTGGATTTACAAAATGGGAAGATGCAGGTGTAGGAGCAATCAGTATTTAAATGCACATACATTACAAAAAATCCATGTTGATATGATAGTCTTGATGTGATTTGGGGAAATATTCACATTGTTATCTCCGTTCAACCCAACTTCTCAGAAGATGTCTTGAATGAATATAATTTAGCACTGGGGGGGCAAACGAATTCCACATCTGAGGACTTTCTTGGGTAGGGGAGGAGCATCTGGCCCTATCTCTGAAATGTTTGTGGTTTTTGTTGTTGGAGGAGGCTACTGGGTGTGGTCCCTCTTAGGGATGACTTGAAGACTAAAGACTAAGATGAGTCAACTTGCTACCTCTAGAAGAGGATAGGGGGGAGGCTCCTGAAGGTAAATGGAAAGTCAGAAGTTTGTGCTTTTTGGAGGTTGGAGTAGGGATTGGTGAGTTGTGGAAACTGTTCTATTATACAAGGGAGGTTTCTTGGCAGGGAGTCATCCTTTGAAAAATCTTGGTCTGGCTTAGGTTTGGCTTTTGGCCCCTTAAAGACACTTTGAAAAATCTCTTCTGTCTTATTGTGCTTTTAGTATTTAGAAGATTTCACAGGAGATTTGTTGTAGAATGGTGAAATATAGAAGAGCATTCCAGGTTGAGGTTCTTATGAACCACGTCATCTGTATTTCATGGTCAAGTCACAACTTTAATTAACAACAAGTTTTAATATACTTATGAACTCTCATGTACAGTATAATGTATAAATGTAAATAATTTACAGGGAGTTCTAAATTCCCTGTTGAGGAGGTCCCCTGTAATCATTTGTGAAACTCATGTTTTAATATCTGAAAAATAAAATAAATCCCTACAGAAGGGTAAGTCCTGTGTTTTAGTCACTTGATTTTAGGTCAGTTGTGAGTACCTGCATATACCAAGAAAAACTAAGCACTTGGTTACAGTCTCAGGATCAGATCTTCAGCTGCACTGATTTACACCAGCTGAAGAGTTGGGCCTAATTTTTTTTCCTGCTCAGTTCATCTCTAATTTCAGGCTGTTAATCTGATACAGTAGATAGGTTAAACATTTTAAGCCAATATTGTCAAATTTTAGGTGTCTAACACACCCCGAACTCCCATTGGAGGAAATAGGAGAAATAAAGAAAAAGGAAAGAGAAAGCTAGAGACAATACACATGGCTTAATGGTGCCTCATACTGGCAGAGTTTAAGGTCCTGATCCACCAACTATGTTTAAACAGGCAGACTCCGTTGTCTGACTTCAATAGTTTAGCTGGATCTCTGCACTGCACAGCTGGGGTGAACACAGAAACAAGAGTCCTCTTTTTGCTACATCTACACTTGGAATTAGGGGTGTGATTCTGACTAGGTCTATGTGAATTGGCTCTAGCTCTCATCAAGTTAATGTGCTAAAAATAGTAGTGTACCCTGGGAAGTAGCAGGCTAGCAGTGCTAATTAAGTATGCATGGGTTTGTGGCACCAGGCCCACATCCTACAACTAAGGGTGTAGGAAATCAGTCCTAAAATAAATCAGTCCTAAAAATAACAGTGTCAAATTATTTATTATCTATCACTTTATTCCTTGTCAGATAATTTATTTTAAAGAATTTATTCAGATCCTGGTCCTGTTATGAACTCCATGCAGGGGAATCCCTGCACAGAGACTTGGTGACTTCAGTGAGCCTCTGGGAAATCTCAGGAGAAAAGCCATGCATGTAACTGATTTGATTGGTTTGGTGGATGGTTTGAATGGGAAAAAAATGGGGTCAAATGAAATATTGTGGTTTTTTTCATTTTTTAAAAACTTTTTTAAAATTAAAATTCAATTCAAAACCAAAAGTTCTTTTGACTCAAAAAATCAAAATTTTTATTTTGAAAATGTCACAATAAAACATTTTGACTCAGAATTGTTTTTGACTGAAACAACTTGGTGGATATAACACATTCAGGAAATGTTTTGGTAGACCCAAGTCTGAATTTTTTGGTGAGAAAATATTTTGCCTGAAAAGCTTTGTCCAGCACAACTAAGGAATCTTCTTGTGCTTCCTCATTACAGGATGAGAGACCAAGGCAATGGACTGACATCTGTCTCTTGAATGAAGGGTCTGTCAAGGCAGCCAATCTTCTGTTTTATAGGGCAGCATCACATACTTTTGATTTCATTATTTAGCAGTAGTATAAAAAGGGCAATAAATCGAATTATAAAACTAGATTAGGGTTATGGTATCACAAGAGAGTTTGTGTGGACTTGAAAGTATGGCTAACAGTCATCTCTGCTTTGATGGGGTGGAACAGTTTTTCCTGCATGTGTAGCAATGCAGAACCATAAGGAGTGTAGAGACAACATCCGAGGCCAGAGTAAGATCATCATATCAGAGCCTATCTTATTGTCCTGCAGGACAAACTCATAAGGGGTCTGCTCTGTTTCAAAGTTATCCGCTTGCCAAATAGTAAACTGAAAGAAACAATGTTAAAATATAGCTGGAAAAGTTATTTTTGGCACGTGGGAATTTACTATTTAGCAGCATCTATACGAGCTATATGCCTATATCCTTCTATACCACAGTGTAAACGTATTTCTGAGAGTTTGACTATATCCCCAGAAGAAACAATTTAGAGTGAAGGTTCCCACTCTCCCCTTAATATTTTATGAAGTTCCTCATTATTGTGGCTGCGGGTTGATCTCAGACCCCTGCATTTCCGCATCTCTGGCTGACTGTGGGAGCAAAGCCCATTGTGGTAACCTCAATTCTGTATTTACTTGCCTTTGCGTTTTCATCAGACCCCAAATTTTGCTTTAAAGTAGTTTTCTTGTATGTTAATCAGTGATAATTATCTGCTGAATCTATAAACATTGCTTGTAGATCAAAGGTGAAAAATTTGTGTGTCTGACCCTTTTTGTGGCAGGGAGGAGGGGAAGTGCCAGGCTGCTTAAGTGATGCTGTACCATTGTTGAACAGAGATTAAATTTTAATCCACTCCAGAAAGGAAAAGGAACATTTGTGCGATTGGGTAGATGTCGGCATAGTGAGAAAGTGAGATAACAGTTGGAAAAGCTGCCTGCAGGGGCTTTTGTGATTCCAAGTCACCCAGAACTGGAGAAGCATTTGAAGTTGGTCCCTTAATTAAAGCAACAGCATGTGACAATTCAGCTTCTAAGAAGCCTGATTTTTAATTTATCTGAAAAATGAACCAAGAGGTTTGCTTTTGCTGCTCTGGAGGTGGAGGGGAGGTAGGGATGACTTGAGGAACTATTGCATATTTAAACATATCTGAGCAGTTCAAGGTTAGAACCATCAAAATGAGTCTATTTCACCTAACATGTTTTTTAGACTAACATAATATACATGATTCTAAGGCATGTTTGGCTCAAAGCTACTAGCAGGTTATTAGAGGATTAGCAACTTCATAGTTTCTATTCAATTTCATAACAAGTACAGAAATCTCTTTTTAATATCAACCATTCAGCCCTCTTTGACGTCTCAATGCAGCGTGACAGCTCCCTGCTGCAAAAAGACTGTTAGCTTCCAGCCTTCCATAGCAGATATATTTTAATCATATCAACTGTATCCATCCAAATAACTTCAAAAAAGGTATCTCTCTTCTGGTCTATCCTAAGAAACTGATTTTTAAAATTGAAGTCACTAAATTGTGATGCACTGAAAAATCATTAACTAAAAATGCTAGATGTCATTACATTTTTAAAATATCACCTCATTTAAGATAGTGAATACAGTTTTAATAAGTTACTAGAATCTATAGCCCACAGATTTGGATCAGACTCTGTGCTTCTAAAAATAGGAAACTAAATAGTCTAAAATGTATAGCTATTATTGGTTCCTTTTGTGACAGTCTGCATTTCTTTGCTAGTCTGTAAGCTGCTTAATTATGTTACCATAAAAAAGCAAGGACTTGAAAGATGTATAAATGATGCCCTTAATGTTTTTAAAAGGGCAGTGAAGGAGAGCACACCTACAGCAGCATTCATCTGCTCTCATGCTTTTATTGGTTGGCATGTAGGAAGTGAAGGAACTTCTAAAGACTTTCCAGAATAAATATGACCGGAATAAATGGCGTGCCAATATTAGTATCCTCTATAAATAACAATGATTCTATCACAGCACTAATTTTACCATAAATTCCTTTATTCGATCCAAAGGCTGGATAGTGTTTATACAATTGCTCTAAACATGCCTAAAAAGCCTAAATAATAAGCACTTTACTACTGTAAAAGAATAACAAAGCATATATAAGCATTTGATCGAGATAGTTACAAATGGATTAAACCCAGGGGTGCTTGGACACACATTGGTTGGCTAAAACATCATCAAGAGGGTCTTAACATTGAACCCTTTAAGAAATTACTTCTTCTACCCTTTAACAAACAAGTGATGTCATTGTCAGTTACTGTCTTCTGCTAAAAATGCAGTTGACAGTGCACCCTTATTTCCAGTCTTTATCCAGAAAACATTTCCCACCTCCTTTCTCCCCAAGGCCTTTCCTCCCCTACTTCTTGCTGACTAACCATTTTTCCATTGTGCTTGGGTTCATTTATTTTTAAGGTAGCACTGGTATGTGGGATGGAGAGGTTCATGTTGGCTCCTTTTAAGACAGATTCTTTTAGTCTTATTTAAAAGCATTTGCAGTCACCTCTATCAGACATTTTTAAAAGAAACTTTTCCTTTTATTTTTATCTTTTTATTTTTGAACAGACATCCCCCCTAGTCCATTCCTACTGGTGTTATAGATCATTATTTTTTAGGTCTTCCTCCTACTTACTAGTCAGGGTCTTTCTTTATAACATATATATTTCTTTAACCAACTTAAGCTGACAATAATTCTTTACTTTCATATTTATTCTACAGCCTGGAAGTGGCTACTTCTGAATATACTGCTTCTTGCATGCACATACAGATTTGTGTGTGGAAGGGGGTTGGCAAGATTTGGTATTGTTAGGTAATTTCCACTGCTGTTAATTTATTTAATGTGCTCTAGGACATCATAATTTACAATGGTAATAGTGACTTCTTGTTAATAATCTGCAACAAAATGGCTTCCCACAGAAATAAATTGTGCTGTCACCATATGTTATTTACTGGGTCAGTAGTATAGCCAAGGCAATACTGATATGGATTAAATACTGAGATGTTTTTTACATTCCATTCTTTAAATGATCTTCCTGATACAAACCAAACATATTTCTGCTGGCATGAACTCTGTTTATTCAAAATAGAGCACTGAAAATATGCTCTAAAAGAGTGACAACCACTTTCCTGTAATAGGCAGTGACATATTCCTGGCCATTATTCATGAAAGACTTTTGTTGCCAAGTCGATATCATTACGTAGCATCCATATCCAAAATCTGAAATTCCTCCATCTCTCTAAATGTTTGGGTGAGGCATTATTGTAACTTACATTGGGTATTGACCGTTCATTGTTTGGATGTAGGAGCACAGTCAGTTCAGTTTGCATCATTCACTAAAATGTGGTTTAATTTTCACCCCAGGTGAGTTTATTTCCCCCATCTCTGCAAGATGAATAAAGACAGCTTTAATAATTAAAAGCATAACTGAAGCACTGCTTCACTCTGAGTATTGAGAGGAATGAGTATTCAAGCCTCTCTGACAGCTGAAATCTTTTTTCAGTCACTAGAAATTCGCCTCTTGCAATATATTTAAAGGAAAAAGTATAAGTGCTTCTCCTTCTTTCTTTGTTCTGTCAATAGTACTGGAATAGACATTGTAGCTCTTGTTGGGTTCCTTGCCCTCCCCCTTCCTCCAAGCTAATGTTTCATTCACACTGCCCAACTTCTCATCCTCCTCCAATTCATCTCATTTTCGCTTTCCAGCAGGGCGAGCAAGAAAAATGCAATTCAAATTCCAGCCAGAACAAGATGCTAGATCAATCATCCCATCCCACAGGCATCCTGATGAGTTTAAATGTGTCATCGCTGTGAAATATGAGAGTTGTAATTTCTATTAAATGTATCCGTTTTTCTGCAGCTCCTTCTCCAGCAGCAAGTTAATTTGCTTTCCAAGTGGTGGTGGTTACAGGGAAACTGTATGGCAGGCTTTCTTGCAGCACCAATTCTTGGAAGCTCTTTCCTGAATTGTGTTGATGATCTCAGTTTTTTTTCCTGTGATCATCCACTGCCCTGGATGCTCACTGTGTTACTGACGCTAAGTGGCTAACTCTTTCATTTTTATTCAAGATGCTTCTTTCTTCACAAACTCTGTGCCAAAAGAGCCACAAAAGGGAAAAGGATCAAGCAGCATTCTAGGTAAAATTAATACCCCTACTGCAAAACAAAAGTGTTTGCAGTTGCATAAATTGAAAAAAATTAAGCAAGCCTCTGAAATTTAGCACAGTGGTCAGCATACATTGACCTCCTCAAACACAAAGACATATGCATCAGGTTGGCCTTCTGTTCTCAGTATAGGAAATGTATCCAGTAGGAGAAAAATTATAATGTACTCAATCTCCTTTGAGCTGCTAGTTAAAATGGAATCATCAGTTGCTTTGAGAGTAATCAGGATGATGAGCTCAACCAAATGATCCTCTCTCTCATTTACCAGCTGAAGAAAAATAAAGTATAATGCATGCAAGAGCACTTTCAAGTGACTGGTTTCAGATTAGCGGCCGTGTTAGCCTGTATTCGCAAAAAGAAAAGGAGTACTTGTGGCACCTTAGAGACTATAAATTTGTTAGTCTCTATGGTGCCACAAGTACTCCTTTTCTTTCTTCAAGTGACTGGTGATGATGCGTTGTATTAGGCGGACAGCATGAGAGTCATGATGAAAGACCTCTACATAAAGCACATTAAGAAAGCAGAGAAGACCATCTTTGCTACCTTTTTTAATCCCCTCCAGAAAAGACTCTTGGCTTTGATGAGGTTGTACAGCATTTCAGTAAAACTAGAACGTGACTCAGTGTTTACAGTTCAATCCATACAGATATAAAGTAACATGAAGTGCACATTTCTGAAAAACGTATATGGATAACTACCATAAAAGTGTAAAAATGTCTTCTGTGAAGGAGAAGTGGTTGGTGGAGGTGAATGCTGAAAACTATCAAACCTCAAATTCAAGAGAACTACTTTTTCAGAGCTCTTATTATAACCAGCTCCTTCTACTGCTTCCTTAGAATGCATTAGACTCATTTTCATCTTGAGATCAGTCCTGCTAGGACTGAATTTCTGGTGGCAGAATGTAATAAAAGATAGACGGGAATCTGATATCCTTACAAATTGAGTGCTGGATATTTATTTGCAATAATGGTATTATTTCTTCAAAATGATTCTGAGCACTCATCTTGCTTCCAATCTCCAGCTTCGACACAATTTGAGGAGGGAAGTTAAACACATGGAAAAACACATGTTTTGTTTTGTGTTTTTTAAACTAAAACCGATGCTGTTATAAGGTATCTTTCATGTTCTTAATTTCAAACAGTAGCAGCATTTCTTAAAGAGTCTCTTCTAATTCATTGCTAAAGTTTTTACAATTTTTACTCCCAAAATTATTTAAAATGTTTTCAGTATTCCCTCATACTTTGCAATTAGATCTAGCCCTGGAAAAGAAAGAGATGAGACTAGTCCTTTCTTTCTGACTTTCTCTCTACTTTCATAGCACTATATCTCTCTCTTTACTGTCTGTCCCCATGTCTTACTGCTAAAGCCCATTCCAGAGGGCATGTTGCTTCAGACACTCCATATCCTTAAGGACACAGAGCTTATCAACTAACATTGGCCCTCCCATAGTTTTTTAATGTGGGACAGTATGATCTAGTTCATTGGTGCTCAAAGATTATTCCTCTCCTCCTGGTTTCCATTGCTAAATTGCATTAACAGTCAAGGACAAGTCATTACTTTCCTAATCACTTTTTTCCATGTCAGTATTGCAGTTGCTGTACTTATCATGGGATGTTACATGATCATGAATATGAGAAGAGATGACCCACCAAACAAATCTCACTATTAATATGTGGCCACTATAAAAGTTTGAGAATCCCTCATTTAGCACATTGTAATATAAATACTTCATGTTTTATATCTTTTTTCCCCAATAGTGTGAAGTGGCTGCAACATTTAGTATACAAACCCTTCCATGATTAATTACATTTTAAATATAAAACTTATTTATTGCTTCTCTCTGCCTAATATGTAATTTTCCCCCTACAATACTAGCTTCTGCCATATAACTTCAAAATAGAAGAAAGACTATTAAAGTTCTCTGAATGTATATTAAAGGAACTTACTTAGTTAATTTAGATTGATCTAAGTTAATTTAGATCAAAGGTCCACTTTATGCCACTCTGCTTCCTTTTTAAACCTGAGCTATGTGCAAAACTTGCCACAGAAGCTCAGCTCCAATCAATGCAATTCTAGTGGCCAGATCCTACAGTCATTAAAAGGAATGGGAGTTATCAGTTGACAAATTCTGTGTTTTTAACGGGATATTGGAAACGTTGTGGAGCATGTTAACTATACCACTTTCATGAGATGTTGGCATGCTGAGTCTGTTATTCCCTTTCATTGTGTCCTTTTATCTAACCAAAGAATATAATATTATTAAAGCACCTTTGGATGATTTGCAGAAATGACTAAGCAGCAATAGGATGCTGAAATAATAAATTCCATCCTTTTTTTTAATGAACTCTTCTAATCTAATAGTTAATAACATTATTAATTGTATACAAAAGCCTGAGGGGCTGATTTTTTCCCCCATAAGTCATATGACCTCAACATATAAAAACCCAGCCTTTTAAGGTATGGAGCAGAGATTGTATTTCATATCTCTGCAGAATGCCCCTATCTAAAGTAATTATATGATTTCCATTATCTGTACTATGTTGGTGCCTCGCAATCCAAATGTGTGTATCCTCACAACATCCCTGTGATGTAGAGAAGTGCTATTACCCGCATTTTATTTTTTATTGGTTATTTTATTAGTTTGCCTCATGCTATACCAGTTATAAAAAAAGTATTACATTTTAGAATTATTTCTAATCTTTAATAAGTCAACTTTTTCCCCCTAGCTGAATTCTAGATTTATCACTTACACTTCATATGTTTCCTTTTGCTGCGCTATATCAGTAATGTCCTCATACGTTCTGGTTCCAATTTCCAGTGACTGTAAGAGAAGTATATAAGAGTGTTTTCACCTCTGTCTTATGGTTGTGTTTTTTGAACATGAACAGGTGTGTACACATTTAACATGAAGACATGTTTACTTTTCTGTCATCTTGTATTTCAGTGGAATTAAAACACACACACTGATGCTAAATGGTTACTTCCTGCAAGAATAGATACATGGTTTGTTCTTTTTGCTTATTCATTTTTAGAGGCTGGAAACCAGAGCCTGTTTCAAATTAAATGGGTTACAGTGAAATTCTATTTTGATTTGGGGGGGGTGAGTTATTGAATTAGCCTGAAATTGCACCTTCCTAAAAATAGCATACTTATTACTTTATATAGCAGTTAACACCACTTAACTTGAAATGTGGTGTGTGTGTGTGTGTGTGTGTGTGTGTGGCCTACTTGACATTCTTAAATAGAAATGTTAAGAAATGCTGGTACCTAAGTGCAAGATTTTCAAGACTAGTGTGCAGAAATATCTACTAATGTCTAACGTTCATCTCCTCCTGTCTTAAAGTGCAAAAAACACATGCACTATATGTCAATATAGCTCATCACCTTGATAAGTATTGAAAATTAAAATAATAGAATCATAGAATATTAGGGTTGGGAGAGACCTCAGGATGTCATCTAGTCCAATCCCCTGCTCAAAGCAGGACCAACACCAACTAAATCATCACAGCCAAGGCTTTGTCAAGCTGGGCCTTAAAAACCTCTAAGGATGGAGATTCCACCTCCTCCCTAAGTAACCCATTCCACTTCTTCACCACCCTCCTAGTGAAATAATGTTTCCTAATATTCAGCCTCCCATACTGCAACTTAAGACCATTGCTTCTTGTTCTGTCATCTCCCACCATTGAGAACAGCCTAGATCCATCCTCTTTGGAACTCTCCCTTCAGGTCATTAAAGGCTGTTATCAAATCCCCCATCACTCTTCTCTTCTGCAGACTAAATAACACCAGTTCCTTCAGCTTCTCCTCGTACGTCATGTGCCCCAGCCCCCAATCATTTCTGTTGCCCTCCATTGGACTCTTTCCAATTTGTCCATATCCCTTCTGTAGCGGGGAGACCAAAACTGGACACAATACTCCAGGTGTGGCCTTACCAGTGCCGAATAGAGGGGAATAATCACTTCCCTTGATCCGCTGGCAATCACTAATCACTACTAATACAACACAATATGCCATTGGCCTTCTTGACAGCAAGGCCACACTGCTGACTCATATCCAGCTTCTCATCCACTGTAATCCCAAGGTCCTTTTTCTGCAGAACTGCTGCTTAGACAGTGGATCCCCAGCCTACAGCGGTGCATGGGATTCTTCCAGCCTAAGTGCAGAACTCTGCACTTGTCCTTCTTGAACCTCATCAGAGTTCTTTTGGCCCAATGCTCCTATTTATCTAGGCCACTCTGGACCCTATCCCTACCTCCAGCATATCTACCTCCCCCCCCCGCTTAGTGTCATCTGTTTAATTGCACCCTCAGCAAGTTATCCCATCATCCATATCATTAATTAAGATGATGAACAAAACCAGCCCCAGGACAGACCACTGGGGCACTCCACTTGAACACTACCCTTTGAGCCCGACAATCTAGCCAGCTTTCTATCCACCTTATAGTCCATTCATCCAATCCATACTTCTTTAACTTGCTGGCAAGAATACTGTGGGAGACCGTATAAAACGTTTTGCTAAAGTCAAGATATCCCATTCACTGCTTTCCCCATATCCACAGAGCCAGTTATCTCATCATAGAAGGCAATCAGGTTGGTCAGGCATGACTTGCACTTGGTGAATCCATGTTGACTCTTCCTGATCAACTTTCTCTCCTCCAAGTGCTTCAAAATGGATTCCTTGAGTACCTGCTCCATGATTTTGGTGGGGACTGAAGTGAGGCTGACTGGTCTGTATTTCCCCGGGTTCTCTTTCTTCCATTTTTTTTTAATATGGGCACTGTATTTGCCTTTTTTCAATCATCTGGGACCTCTCCCAATTGCCACAAATTTTCAAAGATAATGGTCAATGGCTCTGCAATCACATCAGCCAACTCCCTCAGCACCCTTGGGTGCATTAGATCTGGACACATGGACTTGTGCATGTCCAGCTTTTCTAAATAGTCCTTAACCTGTTCTTTCACTAATGTGGGCTGCTCACCTACTCCCCATGCTGTGTTGCCCAATGCAGCAGCCTGGGAGCTGCCCTGGTCTGTGAAGACTGAGGGGGGAAAAAAAGAATTGAGTACTTCAGCTATTTCCACATCATCTATCACTGTTGTCTTCTGCATTAAGTAAGGGTCCGACACTTTCCCTGACCACCTTCCTGTTGCTAACATACCTGTAGAAAGCCTTCTAGTTACTTTTCACATCCCTTGCTAGCTGCAACTCCAGTTGTGCCTTGGCCTTCCTGGTTACACTTCTGCATACTCTAGTAATATTTTTATATTCCTCCCTAGTCATCTGTCCAAATTTCCACTTCTTGTAAGCTTCCTTTTTGAGTTTAAGCTCACCAAAGATTTCACTGTTCAGCCAATAGTGATAAATAGTTAAGCCAATAAAATAGATAAAGCCAATTTTCACTGGTTGCCCGCCATATTTGCTATTCTTTATGCACTCCAGGAAGGTTTGTTCTTGAGCCCTCAATAAGGCTTCTTTAAAATACAGCCAGCTCTCCTGGACTCCTTGCCCTCTCCACTGTATTGCTCTCCCAGCAGATGTCAGGGTGATTTGAAGTCTCCCATTAGAACCAGGGCCCATGATCTGGAGACTTCAGTTAGTTGTCCGAAGAAAGCCTCATGCTTCTCTTCTGGTGGTCTATAACACACGCCCACCATGACATCACCCTTGTTGCTCTCTCATCTAAACTTAACCCAAAGACTCTCAACAGGCTTTTTCTCCAGTTTCAAACTGGAGCTCTGAGCAATCATACTGCTCTCTTGCATACAATGCAACTCCTTCACCTTTCCTCCCATACCTGTCCTTCCTGAACAGTTTATACCCATCCATGACAGTGCTCCAGTCATGTGAACTGCCCCACCAAGGTTCTGTTATTCCAATCACATCATAGTTACTTGATTGTGCCAGGACTTCCAATTCTTTGTTTGTTTCCCAGGCTTCTTGCATTCATGTACATGCACCTAAGAAAATTAGCTGATTGCCCTACTTTCTCAGTATGAATCAGGAGGCTTCCTGTCTTGTACCCTCCTCCTTGTGTTTCCTCCTGATATCCCACTCACCTCTGGGCTTAGGTCACCATCTCCCGGTGAACCTGATTTTAAAGCCCTCCTCACTAGGTTAGCAAGACTGCCTCTGAAGATGCGCTTCCCTCTTTTCATTCGGTGAAAAATAAATGAAAAATAATTAGATAATGAAGACTCTGAAAGTGCAGTAAATTCAACTTAACATGTCCTTTGCAGAATGCGATTAGCATGCACATTATTAACCAATAAAAGTGTCATCCTGAATGTTGGACCATTAGGGAAACAATTAAAGCCTACTCCAGTAAACAGCTCAATATGTTTATAATATCTAAGTAATGAGATTTAGTTGACCATAACATTATTACAGATTATAATTGAAATTTCTGGGTAATTAAAGTAGAACATAAAGCATTCATCGGATACCTGTAAAATTTCAGTTTTGAAGAGCAATTTATCATGGCTTTTATGAGCATGCTCGTCCTGTGGATGTAACTACAAAAGTCTTAAAGTAAATGTTCACAACAGAATAATTTTAATTTACAAATTTGCCTTTAACTAACACTCTGTCAAAACAGGATTTTTAGTAACATATTTTATTGTATAACTAATCAAATGACACTGATTTTTCATTTTGTCTTTTGTTGACCTTTTAATAATATAACCAACTTGCATGAAACAATGAAGCTCTTTTTTCAACACAACAAAGTATATACATAACATAGGTCTTCTCATTTAGTTGTCTTGGAATAGAGTAAATGTGGATCAGAAAATCCATAAATCTTTTGTAATATTCCACTCATCATTAGTTTTATAATTGAATATTTTATGGACATTTCATAGGTTTCAATTCCCTTCTGAGTTAGCGTCATATAATTATCTTTTTCAGAAAAGATTAACTAATCCAAATATCAATTTTGTCTTCCGTACCAAGTGAAAACTGTGAATCATGAAGCAGTCTGCATAGCTGCTGGGGAAGGGTAGTGATTGAACCAGTCAAAGAGCTCTTTCTATTATCCAGCAGTAGTGAAATACTGCGAGCTATGAAATGAGCAGCTTGTCTGCCTTGTCAACAAGTTTGGTATTCCAGGAGTTGATTGAAGGAAGACAGTAGAAAGAAAAGATCAGAAAAAATGGTAGCCAGAGTAAAGTGTGGATGAACACTACCAGTGAGTGAGTGAACCTTGAAGCTGAGCAGAACAAGTTCAAGTCAACAGAAAAATAAGTTGAACTTCTTGCCTAAGTAAAGGGAAGAAATACCGCTTTTTTTTCACTAAAGTTACCTCTTCTCTCTCTCCCCCCAATGATGTAAATTTCTGTCACTCAACATCCTCTACATACCTTACTCCTCGTGTGCTTCTCTGGTAATCGGTGGATATAGAATAGACATGAATCCTGCTTCTTCCAGCCGGCACTATTAATCCTAAAAGCCTCCATGCACTCTTAAGTAGCTCTTCCCACTGGGCTTTAGAGCAGGCCCTGAAACCCCAGCTGTAAGCAAATGCCCCCTTTTATTCTTAGAAGAGACCCAATATAATGTTTTAGTTTCAAAAACAAGTTTCCCCAATGGTTTGTTCCACAAGGTAACCACACAAGAAGAAGTGGGTTGCCAGGTTCAAAGCAAAACTGATGTAGCAGATTGGCAAATAAATTGGTAAAAAGGGAAATGCATCTGTACAGTGGGACTCATTAATAAGTAGAGATGCACTGGGTTGTGATTTCAAAATATTAATTCAAAATTAATTGATATTCTCTATATTTTGACTGGTAAATACCACAGACACAGTGCTAAATATAATTCCTGTGGCTACTAAATCCAGGCCAAAACTTTCAAACCTCTTGCATAAAGTTATGTGCCTAAATCCATTATTAGTTATCCTACTAAGGATGCAGCTCTATAGGATGCTGAGTATTTTGACCCCAGTGCAGCACAGCACTTAGGTACATGTTTAATGTTAAGTTGAGCAGTCCTACTGAATTCAATGGGTAAAATCTTGGCACCAAAATTTCCATTGACTTCAGTGGGGACAGGATTTCACCTGAGTGCTTACAGTTAAGCATGTGCTTGAGTGCATCACTGGAATGGGGCCTCAGTGCTCTAAATGGGCTGTTTTCTGGGGTGCTGAGCATCCACAACTCCTATTAACTTCATTAGTAACTTTGGATGATCAGCATTTTAGTTAGCTGCATAAGTATAGATTTAGATCTGAAAGATTTTATTTCCATTACCAATGGTTCTCACTGATCCTCCCTTATATTACCATCCTACATTTTCATTAATTTATATTTGAATATTTGGGCATTTTTCTTCACAGAAGCTAACAAACATGTTCCCCTAACCATTTAGACTGAAAATTTACAGGCAGTCTATGTGTGTGTCCTTTAAAAAAAAAAAAAATCACTAGAATTCCCTTTTTTTTTTTTTTTTTTTTTTTTTTTTTTTTTTTAAATGGACAATTCTGTGGAGTGGAAATAAGTTTTCACTAAGATTTAGAGGGCAATCTTCTGAGATTTTCCCACTTAATAATCTCTGCTTCTTTTTTTAAGGTCCAAGGGAGTTTAGAGTGCTCAGGCCTCTCCTGGAGGTGCCCTGCACATCAGAGGATCATGACAAGAGAC
Source organism: Dermochelys coriacea (assembly GCF_009764565.3). NCBI lineage: Eukaryota > Metazoa > Chordata > Testudines > Dermochelyidae > Dermochelys > Dermochelys coriacea. The sequence continues at coordinate 174,239,466 of NC_050068.2, forward strand.
TCAAAAGGAGTCCTGCCACTGATTTCAGTGGGTTTTGGATCAAGAAATAGGCCCTGATCTAGCAAGGTACTGAAGCGCATACCTACATTTATGCATCTGCATAATTCCATTGAAGACAATGGGACCCCTTGTACTTCAGTCCCTTGTTGGATCAGGACCTAGGTGAGCACAGTGCAAAATTGTGGGAGGAGTGCTCATGATATCAGAAAACTGGTCTCCTATCCAACCTCCTCAGTCTGATATAAAATAGAGCCTACCTTGAACTCCTAAAGTCTGAAGCTACTCAAAGAAGGAAAATGTTGTTAATCTAAATTCCACACTAAATGATTGCATTACAAATATAAGATGGCTGTTTCAGGAGCATTTTCTTCTACTCTACAATGCATCATTGCAACCAAACATAGGTGATGAAATTACATGATCCCAGTTGTAACGATACAATATTTTGATTCCAAAAAAACATTAACTAACCTTCTTTTAAAACTATGCTGCTTTGCTTTTTAATTTACTTTTAATCATATAGTGAACAACTGATATGCATGATTCAGACAACTACACCATTTTTATCAAAAGACGGAAAAATGATAGTGGAAAATGGATAAAGGTTTAATAGTGCCAGCATATCTCTATAAACCACATATTCATGATGCTATATGAACTTTAATGCTATATTATGTTCTTCCATTTGAGATGTGAAATTCTAAGTACAAAGCATGGCAAAGCTCTCAACTGAGTTTATATGAAGTGGCATCTCCAGGAGTTTTTACTTGTGGTATTATAATTCTAGGAATTGTATAGTTTAAATGGAATGTTACAAAAAATAACATGGAAACAAAGAAAAGCTAGGCAATTTAAAATAAAGACTTAATATCCTGACAATTTAGGACCCTATTGTGCCACCCTTATGCACAATAGATAGTACCTTAATCTAAGTAGTTTCATTGACAGAATAGTTAGGCACTTCTCTAAGTGAGCAAGTGTGGCTGAATTGGGCCTTTTATCTGCAGCAGTCCTGGTATGTGAGATGTGCACTGCACTGATCTCTGAACTCTATATTACATAGATATGTTAGGTGAGCTGTAAGTTATCCACCTTACTTTTAAACAGTGATTTAATTTGGACACATGAAAGAATACTAACGCCACAAAGTATTTAATAATATGAGTACCGTCTGTATCTTATCCTTAAAATACAAATGATGATACAACAGCCTCCTTTTTATATTCTTTAAAATTAAATAAGATGTGCCTCAGTTATTTGCTCAGACACTATTAGTAAATGGGATATTGCTAATATCTTTAGACCTGGTTCTTATCTCATGTTCCAGTTTTACAGTAACGTAATTTCAGCTTTACACCAGTGTGAGGTCAGAATCACACCTTGTGATATGAATGCTCATATAAATGTACTGATTACTCATCCAAAAAGGGAAACTATACTTTTTCCTCTGTGTGGCTGTTAGGTGGTACAAGAAGGCATTCAGATATAATGCAGATAGGCATGGTATAAGAATCTGAATGGAACAGAAAAAAAAGAAAAGCATACATCTCCCCAAATCTGGCAAGTTTGCTCTCTTGGACACTAATTTCAATGGTCCAGATTCTACCTCTTCCTTAGGTAGGTGAACCGTCATGTACCAGGAAGAGAATTGCAGTCCCCATTCTCGGGGGTATTCAGGAACTTCTCCATCCCTATTCCACTTGGGACTCATGACTAGGGAATAGCTGGCTGCATGGTCCTCTAGGCACACAGAGTAGGATCAGCACATGAGTGGAGCAAGTTGTCCCTCACTGAGGGCTATAGTAGTTTGCACATTCTCCCAACATGCTGGTGGGCTGCAGGAAACATTGTACAGAATACTTGAGCTTTTCCTGGAATGGTGCTGACCTTTATTGACCCCTTGCCCTAAACTCTATCTAAAAGGCATAACTGAACCAACCATAGGAATTGGTGCCTTTTAGTTTATATAAATCTCAGCTCAGACATTCATTAGTGAATGAATTCTGGCACTGTGCCCTCTTCACCCCAGAGCCCCTTCTGTATTAACATTTTCATTCACGAATAGAGATGCATGAAGGGCCTCTAGCAATATTTACTCCATTAGTATGAAACTGTAGAATTACTGTCTTAAAAAAAATCAAACTGTTGGCCACGAGATCTGTGTGATGTGTGAATTAAAGTAGACAAATCTGGAAGAAAAATAATATTGTGATGTAAGATCTCATTTTTAAATATATGCTTTTCCTGATTGAACAACTAGGTTTTTTTGAAAAGACATCACTTACATATGAGTGTACTAAATGTTGATTTAAAAAAAAAAGAGTACAAACAATAGTGCTCTTTGGGGACGGGGTGTGTGTGTGTGTGTGTGTGTGTGTGTGTGTGTGTGTGGGGCATGGATGTTCTGTATTTTCCTTTGTATTCCCTTTGTATATGTTAGGAGATCATCCCAGTCTCATGGGTTTCTGAATTTAGGTTAACTCTGGCACGTACATATTTTGAACAGAGACACAGGCTGTTTATCCTTGGCTTTACTAGAACAGCTTCCATGTTTACCAGGCCTCAGCAGTGGTATTTTCTTTGCACAATGCAGATTACAAAATGGTTAGTGCTTCATTGCTGGAAGTGCAAGGACTGGTTCAGTGTGCTAAGTGAAATGGCAGCCCTGGAGTGGGTTGCTTGCTAACAATTGATGCCATATACTGAAAAAAAAAGTGTCATTTGGACTTAATTTTTTGTGATAACTAATTAACAAATAGAAGGAGGTAGAAATGTAAATTTATTTCTATTCCATTAAGTCAAAATTCTGGGTTAATTTTTTTCTCTTCCTGTCTGTCCATGTTTCTCCCATTGTTAAAAACTCTAATTTATTTAAATCTTAATTTAAAAAAATTCTGGAGTTGGTGTGTTAAGCACACTAGAATTGCAAATTCTGGCATGTTTCTGTATTGTGCCTTTTAACATGGTAATACATGTCAGAGTTAGTACAAAGGAACTTTAAAAAAAAAAAAAAAAACACAGACCAGCAGCTATGGTCCTTGGGCTATGCCACTGGCTAATATGGCACTTCCAGTGGCAGAAAGTACCCAAAATAAATGGTCAGGTGCAGGTAGCAATTTATGCCACTGACTGTCTTCCCCTCAGGTCCATCATACTTTCAGACAGAAGGGATGGGTCACCTTACAGTAAAAGACAAGGATATGAGAGAACGGTGTTTGTTCCTTTGTATTCTTTTTATTGTCTTCCTGCAACCCTAGCTTCTCCCCCTCCAGACTTGCCCTACCATCCCATCCCATCCCATCCCAACACACTCACCACCATTTCTTCCACATCCTCATTCACCCATTGACTCAATTTCCCCTCTCCTCAGCCTTGCCAATCCAACCCCACTACACTAGCTCACTACAACCTGACCCCTACTAGCTCAAATACTGTATGTCCAATCCCCCCGGCTTTAGGCTTAGAAGCCTTCGTCTTTCTATTTAACTTCTCAGAACTACCTCCTTCAGCTCTGGACCTCCAGCCATCCAATACGCACAGGCTCAGAAGCCCTCTCCTCCCCACTTATTGCTGAGCCTGAAAAAAAAAAAGAAGCAGACTCTTGGAGGGAGTATGTGCATGTGATCTGACTTAGTCCTGTATGTATTTCAGTATTTTAGCCTCTAATTATTGCTGCTCAGGAATTTTTATTGGTTTGTTGTGGTGGGTTTTCTCTAATTCTATGGAAAACTTTGAGGAAAAATTGAATTTTTCATTGAAAACACTATAAAATTTGACAGGTTTCAGAGTAGCAGCCGTTTTAATCTGTATTCATAAAAAGAAAAGGAGGATTTGTGGCACCTTAGAAACTAACAAATTTATTTGAGCATAAGCTTTCGTGAGTTACAGCTCACTTCATCGGATGCATCCTCATGTGTCTGCTCTTCTTATGAAATGAGTGGATTTTTTTTTCCAGTTTAGCTTAAGCTGCTTCCAAGGGGACATAAGCTAAATTGGAAAAAGGCACTCTTATACCAGCATAAGGGCCCACTTAGGGAATCATCTGCACCAAAAGAGCAAATGTGTGTTGTAGCTAGAACTTCTGTTTTGGAGAGTTTATTACTTTCATGTTTATTTTCAACATTTTTAGTAGATATCCAAAAATTGGGGGGTTTCAGGGCTTTCTTTTTTTGTATATACTTTAATGAGTAATGTACAGTATATGCATTATCATTACAATAAACACTACTGTAATGAGTAATCTCTTTATAATGTTCCCTCATGCACTTTAATGTAATACTGTTTCAAACAGCATGATGACAAAGTGCACTAGGGAACCTTTATTGGGCACCAACAGGACTAACTAATGAGCAATGCATTACTGTGCTTTAGAAATCACACCCCTGTAGTCAGCATTCCTGCTCCATGTAGACAAGCCCTTAGAAACAAGTAAACGATTTCAGTGTTTATTGGATAGATGGTAATTTAATTCCCCCCCTTTCAGGTTGTTTTATCAGTGTTTATCTGTTAAAATCAGAAGCCCCAGTTATAGCTCACTAATAACATTACTTGCTAAAGTTCCAATTTATGTTAGAAAGTAGAACTACTTTTCTTCTTCCAATGTTTTTTATTTAATCCTCTTTATTAGCTGATATACAGCACTGAATGCCAGATTATTCATAATATAATGTTAACTATAACATCTCATTCATATTCCTTAGAATCTCTATGGATAGTAATTCCATGCTCTAATAAGAATATAACAGTAGGGATCTATTATTGACCACCTGACCAGGACAGTGATAGTGATGATCAAATGCTAAGGGAGATTAGAAAGGCTATCCAAATAAAGAACTCAATAATAGTGAGGGATTTCAATTATCCCCATATTGACCGGGTACATGTCACCACAGGACGAAATGCAGAGACAAAATTTCTTGATACCTTAAATGACTGCTTCATGGAGCAGCTGGTACAGGAAACCACAAGGGGAGAGGCAATTCTCGATCTAGTCCTGAGTGGAGTGCAGGATCTATACGTCCTATAACAGGACCGCTTGGAAATAGCGACCATAATATAATTACATTTAACATTCTTGTGGTGGGAAGAACACCTCAACAGTTCAGAACTGTGGCATTTAATTTCAGAAAGGGGAACTATGCAAAAATTAGGAGGTTAAACAGAAATTAAAAGGTACAGGGACTAGAGTGAAATTCCTGCAAGCTGCATGGACAATTTTCAAGTACACCATAATAGAGGCTCAACTTAAATGTATACCCCCAATTAAAAATCACAGTAAAAGAACCACCATGGCTTAACCATGTAAAAGAAGCAGTGAGAGATTAAAAAGGCATCTTTTTAAAAAGTGGAAGTCAAATCCTAGTGAGGTAAATAGAAAGGAGCATAAACACTGCCAAATTAAATGTAAAAATGTAATAAGAAAAGCCAAAAAGGAAGTTGAAGAAAAACTAGCCCAAAAACTCAAAAGGTAATAACAAAATGTTTTTGAAGTACATCAAAAGCAGGAAGCCTGCTAAACAACCAGTGGGGCCCCTGGACGATTGAGATACAAAAGGAGCACTTAAAGACGATAAAGTCATTGCAGAGAAACTAAATTAATTCTTTGCTTCAATCTTAATGGCTAAGGATGTTAGGGAGATTCCCAAACCTGAGCTGTCTTTTGTAGGTGACAAATCCGAGGAATTGTCACAGATCGAAGTGTCACTAGAGGAGGTTTTGGAATTATTTGAGAAACTTAACAGTAACAAGTCACCAGGACCAGATGGCATTCACCCAAGAGTTCTAAAAGAACTCAAATGTGAAATTGTGGAACTATTAACTATGGTTTGTAATCTGTCCTTTAAATCAGCTTCTGTACCTAACGACTGGAAGATAGCTAATATAATGCCAATATTTAAGAAGGGCTCTAGAGGTGATCCTGGCAATTACAGACCGGTAAGGCTAATGTCAGTACCGGGCAAATTAGTTGAAACAATAGTAAAGAATAAAATTGTCAGACACATAGAAGAACATAAATTGTTGTGCAAAAATCAACATGGTTTCTGTAAAGGGAGATCATGTCTTATTAATCTATTAGAGTTCTTTGAGGGGGTCAACAAACATGTGGAAAAGGGGGATCCTTTGGACATAGTGTGCTTAGATTTCCAGAAAGCCTTTGACAAGGTCCCTCATCAAAGGCTCTTACATAAATTAAGTTGTCATGGGATAAGAGGGAACATCCTTTCATGGATTGAGAACTGGTTAAAAGACAGGGAACAAAGGGTAGGAATAAATGGTAAATTTTCAGAATGGAGAGGGGTAACTAGTGGTTTTCCCCAAGCATCAGTCCTAGGACCAATCCTATTCAACGTATTCATAAATGAGAATGGGGGTAAACAGTGAGGTGGCAAAGTTTTCAGAAGATACTAAACTGCTCAAGATAGTTAAGACCAAAGCAGACTGTGAAGAACTTCAAAAAGATCTCACAAAACTAAGTCATTGGGCAACAAAATGGCAAAGTTTAATGTGGATAAATGTGAAGAAATGCACATGGGAAAAAATAACCCCAATTATACATGCAATATGATGGGGGCTAATTTAGCTACAACTAATCAGGAGAAAGATCTTGGAGTCATCGTGGATAGTTCTCTGAAGACGCCTGCACAGTGTGCAGTGGCTGTCAAAAAAGCAAACAGGGGTTAGGAATCATTTAAAAAAGGGATAGAGAATAAGACAGAGAATATCTTGCCCTTATATAAATCCATGGTACGCTCACATCTTGAATCCTGGGTACAGACATGGTCTTCTCATCTCAAAAAAGATACACTGGCATTGGAAGAGGTTCAGAAAAGGGCAACTAAAATGTTTAGCATTTTGGAACGGGTCCCAAATGAGGAGAGTTTATAGAGGCTTTTCAGCTTGGAAAAGGGGAGACTAAGATATGATAGAGCTGTATATAAAATCATGAGTGGTGTGGAGAAAGTGAATAAGGAAAAGTTATTTACTTGTTCCCACAATATAAGAACTAGGGGCCACCAAATGAAATTAATGGGCAGCAGGTTTAAAACAAATAAAAGGAAGTTCTTCTTCACTCAGCGCACAGTCAACCTGTGTAACTCCTTGCCTGAGGAGGTTGTGAAGGCTAGGACTATAACAGGGTTTAAAAGAGAACTGGATAAATTCATGGAGGTTAAGTCCATTAATGGCTACTGCCAGGATGGGTAAGGAATAGTGTCCCTAGCCTCTGTTTGTCAGAGGGTGGAGATGGATGGCAGGAGAGAGATCACTTGATCATTACCTGTTAGGTTCACTCCCTCTGGGGCACTTGGCATTGGCCACTCATGGTTGACAAGATGCTGGGCTGTTTGGACCTTTGGTCTGACCCAGTATGGCTATTCTTATGTTCAATTGTAGTTTTCAGTTCAACAAGACCCCCTCCCCGCATCTGACATTTCACAATATAGGACTTATTTAAGGCAGATCAGATCATATGAATAAGCTCCAGTTTGATATGTGCAGGCCCATAGCAACAGCAAGACATTGTAATATAGCTTTTCCAGTTTTGCACACTGGCCATCTTTCATATGCAGTCCTTTCATAAAGACGCTGCTGATGAGTGTCGCTTGCTGTTTGCTCTTCCTGTATCACATTCCATAATGATAAATGTGATTTCAACAAAATGATATTGGTGTGTATAAAAAGAAAAATTACTCGTGTACAAATGGTAGTGAAAGTTCTGCCAAGGGAAAATGTGACTCCAAGAGTGTACTCATTGATATTCAAACAAGGAAAAATGCTGAAGATGATGTGTCAGCTTAATTTTTTTCCCTGTTCTAAACCCGAAGAACTGATGTTAGCCTTTGGAGCTTTCAGTAACGTGCACAGATTAATTCCACAGCAGACCTGTGCTGTAGGGTAATATATTTATTGAGCAGATTCATTCCTAGGAAGCATGAGACTCATCCCAAGTTATATTTTAATTTGGCATGCACATCTCTGCAATTGAATTGCCAAGATGATCGATAGGAAAACTCACTTCATATAGGTAATCATGGTGAGGGTGATCCCTTGACTGACTGTGTGCTCTCATTTAGGGAGGGGGGAGAGAGAATACAATCAAATGAGGATGACAGTCTGTTCTGTTTGGCAGGACTCCATTTGAAGGACTTGAACTGGTGTGACTCTCTGCTCTGTTTCTTTGCTATGCTCAGTTTCAGTGTGAAAGTCTTTGTTTTCATTGCTATGCACGCTCACCCCAGCCACCTCATGTGAGAACCTACTGTACTTTTAAACTGTAATGTCTTCAGATGAAATTTCAGCCCTGCTCTTATATGTTTAAAAAAGGGTCTATCTTAATTATTAAGAAATGCTTGATCACAAAAGAACAGATGAAAATTAGTATCTTATAGCCCGATCCTATAAACCTTTAATATGTATGCATAGTCTTTTATGCATATTAGTAATACCATACAAGTCAATGACACTGCTTGTATTCATAAGGGTTTCTAGAATCAGACCCTTAACATTTCAGGATAGCACACAGGTAAACAAGAACCAATTTAATATGTGTAAGAAGATAAGGCAGCAGCCAAAAATGGCAGAGTAGACAACCACCCTCTCCATATTTTTCAGAGCTATGTTTCAGAAATGCTAACCCATCAAATTTAAAGTAGGTCATATTGGTTATGAACAAATTTGCTGGCACTAATTCTAAATTCAGCCTTCTCCTAGGGCTTTTTGAAACCTGATTTTCCCTAAAGACACAATTCTCAGAGTTTGCCAAGGATTTTATGGCTAAGTCTGGCAAGACCCTGAAAATTTAAAAGCACACACAAAAGAAGTTGTTTAAATTTCCCCGGTGAAGAAAATTAAGACAAATATAAAGGCAATCTCAAAAACTAAACATTTAGTTAGTTTCTCTACTGATGAATTTTCTTGCACTCTGGATTTGACAAGATTCTTCTTCGGAATAGTTAAGTTTAATGGAGAGTGGCCATGGAATGTTATGCTGGAAATGCAGAGAGGAGAGAATAGCTTGACGTGACACAGAAGTAAAATTTCAGGCTCATCTGCTGAGTGATTTGAAGGGCTGAAAAGGGTTGTAATGTCTGTAGTCTGTCCCAGATTAGCAGATCAAATGACAGGTTTGATTGCTGTTACTAGTGGGATGTAACAGCTCCAGTTTCTCAAAACTATGGGTAGTGAGAGAGAGTTACCTTTTATAGTTCAATATTATCTCAGGTTGGTATTTCAGTAATTTACCTCACTGTTCTTCTTAACTTTGTTTATATTTCCTTTCATTTTTCTCTGTATATAAATCTAGTCCTTTACAGGATGAAATATCTTGTCCCCAAATTTGGTGGTGTCCAAATTATGGTCCATGAAGCACTAGTATTCCCACAAACACTTTCAGGTACATGGTGGAGGGCCCTCTGTATACATGATGCTGATTTTTTTTTTCCTTCTTGTTTTCATTTGCTAGATATCATTAAAAGACCACTAAATAGACAGATATTTAAGGCTTTCCCCATGATCATTAATGGGAGGTGAGATGGTATCTATGGCCTTGAACTAAAGCATATGAAGTCAATAAAAAGACTCCCCTTGACTTCAGGGGACTTTGTGTCAAGCCCTGTGATTGCAAATAGGAGAGCACATGAGACAATGCTTTGGTAAGATGTGAAAAAGTATAAGAACCTTTTCCCTGTAAATGGTGGGGACTGCTTTACCTGAAGTAAGAAGAGGTCATGGACCAAGAGGTGAGATAGTATAGTTGGTCTGGCCTACAGCACACTACTCAGTGCCTAAAAATGAATCCACAGGCGCAACCCGAAAAACTAAAAGTAATGGTTAATTTGGTGGCAGCAAAAACCTCATTTATTTTACTCTGTGTTGAAATACCCACCAAATTACAATGTACAGCTGGATGAGAGGCTATTTCAGAAAGAATTCTTTGAGATTCTGGTTAAAAGGAGTATTAATGTTTTAGAATTGCTATACTCACAGAAAGAGGGTAAAGAGGCTCATAAAGAGAGTAAAGTACAAAGCAAACATTACCCAGCTAGCTCAAAAAGGGGAATTTGTCATTCTTGTCCACTATTTACATCGTAAAGCTCAATAGGATAGAACAGAAAGCACCAAGACAAGTCAGAAACTTACCTACCAAACAAACCATGAAACATTACAGGGTTCCTAGGGACAGCTTATCCAGTTCCCACAGACAGAAGCAGTGAAAGCTGTAGAAAAAGACACTGGCCCTGAGCTACACACAGTGCAGGGACAGATGCAAAAAAGCAAAGATTGCTTTGTGACGCTTTTGACATATTCATATGCTGTGGCTGCTGGGAAGTGTTTTGATACCTGATGCAAGTTAGAGATATCTCAGGGTTGCTTTAGCTTGTGCCCTCAGGAATTATTTCAGCAGCTAAAAGTAGCTGGAGTGCAACAGTGTCCTGCAACTGGAGCCAGTGTATAAGCACATACCTGACTACCATTCCTCTCCTCCTCACCTCCATCAGAGGATACAGAGTGCACTCCTCTAATATGGTGATTGGGAGGGATGAGCTATGTAAATATAATTCCTTTTCTATGAAAAAGTACTTTTCCTCTGTATGATCACATGGCTAGAAATGTTATGAAGAAGTGTTAGATAATTATAACAAATAAAAGGCAAGGAGGAAACTGGATGATGATTTAAATACTGAAGTGCAACGTTTGTGGCTAGAACTGGTTCCACTTTTTAGCACAAGGGATTTGGTTGTTGTTGTTTTTTTTAACATGATATAGCCTTTTAAAAACTGATTTTTTTCATCAGAATTAATGATTTTATTTGTATTTTACCAGCAAAATCACCTTTGAAATCATTAGTGAAATTTGTCATTTAGCAAAATCTATATTTTCTTAATGAAAAATAAGATTTTCTTTAAATGAAAAATTTCATATATATCTCTTGAAATAAAATTGCAGAAAATTTCACAAATGATGGAAAACCAACAGTGGAAATATTTAATTCTGCTGTAGCCTTGTATGCATAAATTCATTTCTTCATTCTTATTCAAATGGTTAGATGGGGCTGGAGGTAATCCATTCTGTTCTAGGTAATAACTTCCCCCAGTGGCATTTCTTGCATTTTGTTCTGACACAATAACATTAAGGTTACAAAGTCAATATTGCCTAGAAAATGTATTGTAAACCTTGCTGAGCAACCTTATAAATTCAGTGACTAATGAAGTGGCTTTTCTTGGTGGTAACAGTTTGATTTTGCACAATTAGAAAGTTGGCAACCCTAACACCTCTTCTGAGGCCCCACCCCCACTTGTTGCATTCCCCCCTCCCTCCGTTGCTTGCTCACTCATTTTTACTGGGCTGGGGCAAGGGTTTGGGGTGAGGGTTCCGGCTGGGCATGCGGGCTCTGGGGTGGGGCCGGGATGAGAGGTTTGGGGTGCAGGAGAGGGCTCTGGTCAGGAGGTTGGGGCATTGGGGGTGGGAGGATTCTGGCTGGGGGGTGCAGGCTCTGGGATGGGGCTGGGGATGAGAGGTTTGGGGTGCAGGAAGGGAGGCGAGGGGTTTGGAGGCGAGGGGTTCAGAGTGCGGGAGGGAGTATGGGCTCTGGCTGGGGGTATGGACTCTGGCATAGGGCCAGGGATAAGGAGTTCTGGATGTAGGAGGGTGCTCAGGACTGGGACAGGTGGTTGGGGTGTGGGCTTTGGCGGGGGTGTGGGCTCTGGGGTGGGGCCAGGGATGAGGGGTTTGGGATGCACGAGGGGGCTCAGAGCTGGGCCAGGGGGTTGGGGTACAGGAGGGGGATGAGAACTCCAGCTGGGGGTGTGGGCTCTGAGGTGAGGCCGGGGATGAGGGGTTTGGGGTTCAGGAGGGGGCTCTGGAGTGGGGCCAGGGGTTGGGGTGCTTGGAGGGAGGCTCTGAGAGTGAGTTTTATGACAGACTCAGACCTTAATTTTGAGTTCCATGTTTTAATTACTAAAACAAGGCTTTGTAATTTAGAGAACTTCTAGCTCAGTGCTGATTCTCACTGTGTCCCACTACAAACGGGTGATCACATCCACAAAATCCTTTAATTCATTGGAGACTGAAAACTTGCATATTGTGTGTGCATGTATGTACACCTTATTCTAAGTTTTTTTTGTTTTGACAGACCTTCTGGAAAATGATAGTATTCAAAGAGCTAAGAGCCTGCAATTCTTTCTCAGTCAAAATTTCAATTGAAATCAGAATATTGAATGAATAAGAATTAAGCTTTAAGGAATGAAGAATTAGCACCCATTTTATATACAAAGATTTCAATTCCACTTTTGTATCTAATCAACAGCATTCCATCTCTTTCCCATCTCCCCTCCCCGCTATATTCTGTTGATCTTCTAATGTGGTTGGAATCTCCTGAAGAATTATGTTCGTATTGAAAAATGTATAGATTGTGTGATGTATGATCAGTTCTGTTTTTTGTTTGTTCTGTTGTCTTTCTTCTCTCCCGCTTCTGTTGCTGCCCTAATACTAGTTAGTTACCCAGTTTGGTTTAACTTTTTTTCGTTGACGTTAGTATATAGTTAAATCCATCTTGAAATCTAATTAGTTCAACTGTGCTGTTTTGTTCTTTGCTGGAAATATTTGTAAAATGTGTGTAAAGCACTTGAGATTTTTTGCCAACTACTAGAAACATAGCAGAGCCATGTCAATATGTGCGAACATGAAAACAGAGAGAATCTTTTAAATAATCAGCATTAACAGAGTGGTCCTTAATTCAAAAAAATTTCACAGTCGCACAGCATCCTCTTTCCTGACAAATGTCATTTTATGCACTTATTTTTAGACTACTAAAATCAGTCCTTTATTTAGATAGGTCTTCACAGACAGTTTCACAGAATAATTTCCAAGCTATTGAGAACTCCATGTAACCATCCATTTTCAGGCACCACTGTTTTTATACAGTAACCAATAATTCTCCTTTATTCAGCTTGTGATGGAATTTGCACTGCCCTGTGATAATTTTATTAATACAGTGTGTCTGCCTGATTATTGAGTTGGTTCTGGACAGCCACCGATCAGCTGACATTTAAGAATTGTTAAAGCACTGTAACAGGATGTGCTGAGTCAGGACCTGTCACTCAAATCCCCACCAGTATACACTGATTGGGACCTGATGGAAAGAGGGGCAATGGGAAGAGGCTGCCAATTTAAATGAGTGGAGATGCAGCTGAGAGCCCAATTGAGTAGAAGTAACCCTAGCAGCTGGGACCATATAAGCAGACAGGAAAGAAGTGCCAGGGAGGAGAAGTAGGAAGTCTGAAGGAGGGAGGGAGGGAGTGAGTGAAGTGGCCAGTAAGTGAGGCAGGAAAAAACTCTTAGGGGAATATGCTGTGACGGGAATAATACCAGAACTGTTAACTTTGATTCTACCTCATTCTCCAGCCAGCCTACAACTGTGGTTCTCATTGGAAACAACCAAGAACCCACTTGTCATAAATATAAAGGGAAGGGTAATCACCTTTCTGCATATGGTCCTATAAAATCCCTTCTGGACAGAGGCAAAGTCCTTTAACCTGTAAAGGGTTAAGAAGCTAAGATAACCTCGCTGGCATATGACCAATGAGGAGATAAGATACTTTAAAATCTGGAGGGGGGTGGGGGACAAAGGGTCTGTCTGTCTGTGTGATGCTTTTGCTGGGACCAGAGCAGGAGTGCAGGTCAGAACTCCTGTAAAGAGTTAGTAAGCAATGTAGTTAGATATGCATTAGATTCTATTTTGTTTAAATGGCTGATAAAGTAAGTTGTGCTGAATGGGATGTATATTCCTGTTTTTGTGTCTTTCTGTAACTAGAGGGATTCTCTATGTTTTGAATCTGACTACTCTATAAGGTATTTCCCTTCCTGATTTTACAGAGGTTTTTCTTTTATACTTTTTCTTTAATTAAAATTCTCTTTTAAGAACCTGATTGCTTTTTCCTTGTTCTTAAGATCCAAGGGTTTGGGTCTGTGCTCACCTATTCAAATTGGTGAGGATTTTTATCAAGCCTTCCCCAGGAAAGGGGGTGTAGGGCTTGAGAGGATATTTTGGGGGGAAGACGTCTCCAAGTGGGCTCTTTCCTTGTTCTTTTTTTAACACGCTTGGTGGTGACAGCATAAGATCCAAGGACAAAAGGTAAAAGTTTGTACCTTGGAGAAGTTTTAACCTAAGCTGGTAAGAATAAGCTTAGGGGGTCTTTCATGAAGGTCCCCACATCTGTACCCTAGAGTTCAAAGTGGGGAAGGAACCTTGACACCACCAAAAAAAAAACCCTCTGGCCTGCCTAAGTTACCTACAGGGGATAGTAAGACCTGCATGTAGACTACTCGTTGTTTTAAAATCCTTTTTAATGCTTTGTTCCTACTGCTAAATAAAAAATCCTTTGCATGTAAGAGGGCTGTCTGTTCATTATATTCACCACTGTCCTAGATGCCTAAAGGGAAGACCTGGAGATGCCGGATCTGCAGTGTAAGAACTGCACAGGATGCTATAGTCAAGATGTCGGTCTGAGTGGGAGATTGAGGGATAGGTAAAGGTAAAAGGCCTGATACCAGAAGGGGTGCACCCAGATAGACATAAATGCAGCTAACCCTGTAACTGCAACATAGATCAAGACCTTCTACATTCTCTTCTATGTCTGTCAGCAAGCTTCCTGTCAACCAGAATTTGCACCCAGACTTTCAGTTATAAACCCTCATACTCTTGTAGTTAATCCTGACTCCTCCCTGTCCCTTGTTCCACACTTCCAGGTCCATATCCAAATCCTACCGCTTTTTACTTCATCTGTCACTTTCCTTTCACTATTATTCTTTAGACTTCCATTATTTCCCATCTTAACTATTGCTAGGTCCTCTTCCCGGACTCGCATTGCCTCTTGCATTCCATATAATCTCTGGCTACTGAAGTTCTTTCCCTTGCCTATCATTTTGAATGTCACCCTGCCCTTCCATTGCCCCTTCGAATCTCTCCACTGGCTATCTTTCTGCCATTGAACAAAATACAAACTTCCTGTCACTGTCTTCAAAGCCCACCATTGATAGTTCTTCTTCTCCTTACTTATTGAATAGAATTTATTTAGTGATATATAAAAACATATTCTTGTTTTCCCAACAGGAAGCCAATTTCCACCTTAACCCCCCCAACCCCCCCACACTTATATGTTGTACTCCTTTAACTTCTTCTTGTCTGTCTGGTAAGTGCCTAGCACACTGTGGGGAGGGGGTCACCATAAACAAATAATAAATGTTACTCCCACTTGAGATGCTTCTAACTTAACAAAAGGAGTCTGTGGACACTTTATTCATAAAGTAAAGGGCTAAAGTTACTGAATATTTTTTTCATTGTGAACTGCTTGATTAGAACTATTATGAGAAAGCACAGTCGTTGTCATTATAAACGTATTTGGATATCATGGTGAGGAGCATAAATGGTATAAAAACCAAGGTACTAAAGCTGCTCAAAAAATAGAAATTCAATCTTGTGCTAAATTCTGACATTTTGAAATTTTGTCTTTGTCTGAAATTGAGATGAAATCAAAATATTTTAATTTTTTTATTGAACAGAAAGTTCCAAAATATTTCAAATATGAGATGTCAAATATTGCATTTTGGCTCAATTCAACATTAATCTGTGTTCCCATGAGCTGGCGCAGTGCCTCATGGGAATTGTAGATCAGATGTCTCATTCCCCCATTTATCCTGTCTGGGCCTAGACCGACAGACTACATTGCCCATGATGCATTGTATCTATTCAACCAGAAAATGCATCATGGGTGATGTAGTCCAGAAGACTAAATTTTTTGGTCCTTATTAGTGAAGTTTCTAGGTTAGGCTTTATTTACCATGATGGGACAGTATGCATATGTGTATGCATGAGGCAGTATGGATGAAGCTTGCTCTTCTACTGTCTTTTTGTTATACCTTTTCTACAGATAAATATAACACATGAGTTTGAATTCACATGTTCATAAATATTTTGGTCTAGTAAAGAATTACTTAATGTTGTAATTTATCTGGTAAAATTATACTTAAAGCTAGAATGTTGTGAACAATCGTGAGTCACACGTTGTTTAGAAAATGTACTTTTTTGAACTGTCATGGTTATGGAGCTAATTTCACTTCTGTCCCCATTCTGGCTTCTCTGAGAGCTGCCACCATAGGTTGTGGGCTTCTTGCCCTTTCCTGTCTTGGGATGGAATCTCACAATTCTTACCAGGCCTGGGCATGGGGCCCTGTGTATATCAAATGCTTATCCTGAAGAGCTGTCTTGGATGCAGGTACCTGGATATCTCCCTTTTGGGAGCCTGTGACCTTTAATCTACCCCACTTTGAAATGTGGTAAATCACTACAGAACTTTTAGTGCATGGAAGCAGGGTCTACAGAGACGATTAGTGCATGGCAGGCTAGTGTGAGGTAGATTTACATCCCATTTTACAGTGCATTGTGTTCATATAGACAAGTCCTTAGTCCTGTCTAATCTTACACTTCCACTAAAAGCTAAATTAAATAGGCAGAACGAAACCAATTTGCATCCTTCTAGCAAGCCCTTAATCCTCTTCTGTGTCTCCCACTCTGATTGTCTCTGCCCCCCCCTTGAAAGAGTCTGTCCTTCTAACAACCACCCTCCCATTTCTTTATCCTCCTGGCTTCTTTAACATATTTACATGATTCCTGACTCTCCTTGTTCCAACCAGCTTGGGAGCTGCCTGGAGAATGGGCTAGAACCATTAAAGGTACATCTAGACTGCAGTTAGACACCTGTAGCTGGCCAATGCCCAGCTGACTCAGACTCGTTGGACTTGGACTAATGGACTGTTTCATTGCAGTGTAGATATTCACATTTGGACTAGACCTGTGCTCTGGGACCCTGCAAGCTGGGAGGGTCCCAGAGCCCAGAATGCCACCCAAGCCTGGATGTCTACACTACGGTAGACAACGGTAACAAACCCTTAGCCTGTGCCCCATGAGCCCAGCTCACATGGTTGAGTCACAGATGGCCAATTGCAATGTAGACTACCCTTGGGCTAATGACTCTGCTATTGTACCTCAATGACTCTTAAAGGCATTTATGCACCTAACTTTCCTCAATTAAAATCTGGCCCTAAAATATTGCCCAAAAAGTGATAATCTGAGACAACCCAGACAGGAGGAATGAGGATGGGGCTCAAGATGGTCACTTAACTTCCATTCATACATCCCCCACAGCAGATACTTAAGTATCATTAGGCTATTTCTTTATTATTCAGGGTAAAGCTAGCCAGCTTTGTATTTGGAAATGATTAGTGACACTGTGATTTCCTTCCATAATTTTTATCATGCATATTTGTTGGTATTTCATATTGTAGTTCATGCAGTTGCTCTATTTTGCCTGGCAACCAATTTGTGATTGTTGTCTGAGTGAGAAAAATAAGAATGGCCCACTATATCTGTTTTAGTCTACTGAATATGATTGAGTTAACTTTCTGCTAACTTTCACACAGATGTACTTTTATATTTTTTGTGTGTGTATATACAGTTAGAGGTTTTGACTCAAGTTCATCTCATTGAGCATAAACTCCCAGTAAAATAGTATAAACTTTTAAAATGCAGTAGTTTGGTGTGAAAGAAGCCAATGAGGGACTCCTAGGAATTCACTCTTCAGTAGACACAGTTTGTGAAGAATTAGTTTGAAAGGGATTATTGCAAGTAGTTTTAGGTCCAAATAGCAGAGCTCAAGGCACACATTTGCGTCTGTATCCAAAGGGTACAAAAACTCAGGGATATACAGCATCTGGTAGGGTCCAACAATGACAGTGTAGAACCCAGGGTGAAGCTTAAGGCTATTTAGATGTGGGGGGTTTTTCTTTTGGCGAATCTCCATTTTAAACTCCCCCTGATCCTACCAGTACTGGAAACCTAAAGATAGCCAGGCAGGAATCAGCATCCAAGAGGCACATGTGGTTGCATGAGCAACAGAGAAAAGGCGACACTGATTCTGGGGAATATTAAAACTTTTATCAAACAAACCCTTAAGGTACTTTATAGATCAAAGAAAACCAAAAAGTAAAACTGGACAGTGACACAAGGATTTCATTATCTAAACTGAGTGAAGTGTGTGTATAAATCATCTAACTGACAAATATATTCCGTTTTTGTTTTTTACACTATTCACTTTTAATAATCTAATCTGTGAAGGAGGTAAAGTGTTTGTTTGTTTTGTTTGTTAGTTTCGGGTTTTTTTTACTCAACATTGTTCTTTTAAAGCTCAACTGCAAAGCTATTAACTTTGGTTCCATTCTACTAGATTTGATTCTGCCTAAAGGTAGAAAAGTTAAACCAAGTGTTCATTGCTTCTGTAGCCCTTCTGAGCAAAGAATATTTGCAGACAAGAACACTTCAGCCTGTTATCACATTACACAATGAAAAATAGTGTGTATTGTATCATTTCACAGTACTGTTGTTAATATCAACATTGTACCACACTCAAGAAATAGTATTGTCTCAGGAATTTCAGTGCTTCACTTTAACACTTTCAACTTTTAAGCCGAGTATGTAATAAGAAAGAAGGAATAAATATGCAATATTTCAGCTGTCAGTGAAAGACAAGGAGTAATAAAATATCCAGGTATAAATGCAACAACAGATCAGAAGAAAGTGCCCTTAAAATTCTTACCATAACAGCTGCTCAAGACCTGAAAGTGTCTTTTCTATTTAACCATAGCCCAAGGTTTACTTTAAACCTATGAATGCATCTTAAAGAAAGAAAAACCATAGGAAACATTGTCCCATTGGACCTCAACAATCTATGAATATTTTTTTTCTTTATTACTGTAAGGAACTCTATCCTTTCAGTGGAAGGTTTTAAAGGGTTGATAAACTGCAAGCCTTAAGTCACCATGCACTTTTACTTAATATATCCTCCAAAATGCAGATTATGGGCAAGATTCTGGCTTTTAAAACCAGTAACATGCTGAAGGGCATGCAAAGATTCCTTACTACATTGAGAGACCCCAAAAGATTCCTTTTGTAGTTACCTGGTAATTCCGTGCTGTAATGTCAGATGTGACCCCTTACAATGAGCAATGTCTATTAATCACATACCTAATGTAATCTCACCCTATCTATTCCTGCTGTATTTTGACTAGCTAGTGTCTATGAGTGCACAAACCAGGATCATTGCCCATATTCATCAGTGGCTCTGTTCCTGGCCCCTGTGTGGCCCTCTCTTTTCCCTCCGTTGACTTCCACACAGCATAATATGATCTGTCCCTAAATGTATTTAATTTCCTTGGATTGCCAAATTTCCTAACTGGATGAGTGTGTCATGTGACCTTATATATTGTTGTGGTAGTTGTCACCAGATGGCACTGTTACAATGTGAGCAAACATTCAGTCTTAGGAAGACATGCTGTGTGGTGGTGTTAGTTTGGAGCTATGCAGGGTTCTAGGTGGAAGGAGCTATATGCGTCGCAGGCATTTACTCTGTACTTTGATCTCTGATTATATTAAATTCTCTCAGGATCGTTGCTCCCTAAGAACTGGGCACAGGCATCAGACTGATATTTCTGGGGAGAAAAAGGGGATTGCCTGTATGCTGTTTGTGACCATCTAGCACTAGGATGCATGGAAAATAAAACAAGTTCCATTTAAAATATTACCAGACTCTGCATCACTGATTTCTCTTCCAATGAGAAACTGACCTGAGAGGCCCCAGACATCCTAGTACCACTCAAAAGAGGGGCAACAATACTTTTGCACACTCGCTCACCTAGTTGGAAAATAGTTTCTGGTGGTGTTTACTCAACCCCTCCTACTTTTTATAACCGCAGATAAGTAACCTTTATCTCTCTCATATACTTTAAAGTAGGGGGCTAAATACTGATCAGTATATCTTCTTGTAAATAGTAAGTGGTGGTATGAGCGCCATAGGCTCTGAAACTTCAGAGTCATTGAAGTTGGTTTAAATGGATAATCACCATGGTGATGTTGTTTATTATTTGTATTATCGTAGCACCTAGGAGTCCTAGTAAAGGAACAGAACCCCATTGTGCTAGGTGCTATAGAAACACCAGCTCCATTTATGGTGCAGTGTGAACAGAATGGAAATCCCCTTTAAAGGAACCATATTATTTGAACTACTTTCCCTTTTTCAGTGTATTTTAAAAAAATCAAATAGTGTTTTTACATGGCTTAATACAAAGACTGAAATTACTAATTCTGCTGCTTTTACTCTATGCACAGTATATATGCTTGGAGGCCTCCTTATTTGTTTCTACCTATCTCCAGCAAGTTTCAATAGATTCTTATTTTTAATATCTTGTAGTGATTTTACAGCTGTGTATTTGTCTGCATCTGCTAACTGAAAGTTTTTTATAATTTTGAGTACAGTATTTGGAGATATGCTGAGAGAGTTGTCACCAGTCCTCAGGATCACTTTAAGCCTACATCTAACTGCTCATTCACAATTAGGCATGTATAGCCTAATTATGTTGTCATAATACCCCCAAAAGTGATAGCTCTAATCATGGTGCTTCAGTGTAAAGGCTGATTGACTAGTGTAGCAGTGAATGTCATTTTGGAAACTGCTGTTCTGGATGCAGCACACGTGATTGTATGAACACTGATCCTCTGCAGGACCAGGTATATTAACCACTTTGCTGCTGTTGAAGCCATCTTTCTGCTGCTGTCTGTGACTTCAGTCCTTCAGCTAATGTTAGTTGCTGTTCATAGTTGAAAAGACTGAGAGATTTGGTGGCCAATACGAGATACAGTTATCTCAACCAAAGAAAAATCAGGAGTGCTGCATAGATGTATTGCCATTTGTTATGTACACTATATTGAACAATTAATTTACACCATATATTCTGGAACTTTGAGACATACAATTTTATTAACTTTCCCATTTTATGAACTCCCCAGTTCCCAGTTAGTTGATAAAAATAAGGTTCTACTGTACAGGCACAGTGAAGCTATGTGCTAGTCATGTAGGTACACGGGATTGTTGTATAATAGTGATTATAAAGATTTTTATTCTAGCCCAGTGTTTTTCAACCTGTTTTTCATTTGCAAGTCCCTAAAAAATTTCAAATAGAGGAGTGGATCCCTTTGGGAATTTTAGACATAGGCCACAGACTTTTTTTGGATCCCTTGCACATGGTCTGCAGAGCCACCCTGAACACCACTTTTCCATCCCTTTTTAATACTTGGAACCTGGCTAAAGATTCTGGCTTGCTAGCTGGGGAGCCCTCCTATCATCTCTTTTTTTGGTGCTTCTCTTGTGGAAAGCTTTGCCCCTACAAGGACAGTCCATACAGCTGTTCTCAAAGTTCCAGAGGATGTTCCGAAAGTCAAGGGTAAAAGCACCAAGGTGGTCCAGAATAAGTGGAAATTTCCTCGCAGATTAAATATGCTGTATAAATGTTTGTTTGGCTCACTGATGCTGAAGCACAGTTAGAATAAAATAAGTGCTTATTTAACCTAAATAATTTCTTGTAAAAAGCACAAATTAAAGTTTCCAGAAGGATTATGAAATATGTTCAAAGGTTTTAAAATCAATATTTCATGTCTGGTTCTCTTTGTTTACTGCCTACAGTATTCCTCACTATTGACTCTTTCCATGTATCATTCGATAAACATTTGATCTTAAAAGAGAGAGAAAGAATCCAAACTTCTTTTATAGTCTTGTTCACTTGCTTTATAAAATACCTACTGGGGCAAATATTTGTAAGAGCCACATATTATAAAGTTCTAAATCCATAAATTCTTTCAAGAATTGTTTTAAAAGATTACTTTTTCCTGAGTTACTGGCAGGAATGTCTATGTTGTAATTTTTTTTGTTTTGTTTTTACTTTTTGAACTAAAAAAGACATGAGGTGCTATGTATTGCAAAGAGTGAAAAGGATTTTAAAAGTACAACTTTTTCCTTCTGTTTCTTTTTCATGTATTCTCTTCCCCAGCTGCAATCAAGGCAGTGTTGTTCCACACAGCAGTTGCATCATGCAGAGAGATGTGCTTCCCTTCACAAGTGGGATATAGAAATGTTCTGATCTAAGATAGAGGTTCTCAACCTTTTCCTTTCTGAGCCCCTCCCCCCCACACACACACGCTATAAAAACTCCATGGCCCACTTGTGCCACAATAACTGGTTTTCTGCATATAAAAGCCAGGGTTGGCATTAGGGGGGAGCAAGCAGGGCAATTGCCTGGGGCTCCATTCCACAGGGGCCCCCACGAAGCTACATTGCTCAGGCTTCAGCTTTAGCCCTGAGTGACAGGGCTCAGGGACCTGGGCTTCAGCACCATGTGGTGCGATTTTAGCTTTCTGCCTGGGCCCCAGTGAGTCTAATGCTGGCCCTTTTTGGACACCCCCTAGGGGGTCCTGGACCCCTGGTTGAGAACCAGTGATCTAAGGAGCTCAGTTGGTACCACGTAATGTCTGTAACTCTACAGAGCTATTTGATATCCTCACAGTTTCTTATGCAGAAAAGGCTCAAGAGGAGTTCCCTGAAATCATTGAAGCCCATTTCTGGTTTCACAAACTGACTGTATCATGATTTCCAAAAAGTTAGGAAGCTTTACATCCCAGAATTGATTTGTTTCCCTTTTATGAATGTTTAATATGTACATTTCATGCAGAATAGAGTTTTAAACGGAGATGACTGTTAAATTATACTATTTTTGATATTTAGACCCTACAAGTACAAAACTTCCTTTAGCATTTAGCTAGTTGTCCTTTTCTCTGTCAGCAATATGCCATATTCTGTCAATTAATTGTATGGCACTGAAATTTTAAAGTGGGTTGTTGCTGTTGTAACCACAAGGGTGACGGTTTTTTGTATCTGAGCCTCTTTTGAGGAAGACCTGGGAAGACTGATAACAGCAAAGTTAAGGGTTATTCCCCTCACTCTTTCACAGAGCTCATATTCTTTCTTTCTCTCCTCCCCCCTCCACTGGTGCACCCTGAGAATTGTAATTCATGGACTCAAAGCTGTAGTAACCTCCTAGGAACAAACTTAGCTATCCCAGTTTGTGTTTCTATCAGTGCCTATCTAGATTGAACACACCCTTTCCTTTTAGAACAACCAAAATAAAACTTTAAACAGTCAGTTCCAAACTGCCACTTGAGTCTGGTAACAAATTCTTCCAATCTTTTATTAAGTCTCCTTTGTCTCTCACCTCTCCTAATACCTGAAGAGGCAGGAACCTGACTAGGTGGTGGAGCAATTCCTACTTCTATAGATTGAACCAGTGAACATCAATATCACTAATAGTGATGATGAACAAACAAGAGTAGGTGGTGAAGCAATTCCTAGCAGTATAGACTGGTCATCATCACTATAGGTGTCATCAATGTTCTCTGGTCCAAGGTGAAAAAACACATTCTCTTCTTCAGCTACTGGCTGATTAGCTACAGACAATATTGAAACGTTCCATTTCTTTCCAGATATTAATACAGCAGAATCTCCTCAGATTTCTGTTATCTGCAAAGGACATGAATACCTTGAACGTCCCTTTTTGACTCTGTATGGCAGTTTCACACAAACAAAATCTCCAATTAGAAACTTGGAGAATCTACATACTGTCTGTATTTCTCCTGTTTGCTCTTAACACATTCACAAATAGTTTCATCAAAAGGTCTGGCTGAAAAATGACAATGTGTGAGCCCTTCACAGGTCCTATATTAACTCTGTTGTCTTAACAGTTCAAAAGATGATACTCCTGTAGTTTAGTGTGGAATGGTCATGAAAGCAAACAGCATTTCATGTAAAGTTCCCCCCCCCCCATGGTCTCACTTGCAAAGTGGTAATTTGCAAACTTTCTTTCACTAGTCTAGTCTGTTTTCTCAACCAGACCATTAGTTCTTGGATTGTATAAAGAAACCATTTTGTGTTTTGATACCATTGCTACTGAGGTAGTGTTACATTTCAGCAGGGGTCAATTGCTTTTAATTGTCAGTTACCAATTTATTGAAAAATCCTTCTTCAGTGAAGACTGATTTACATTAACTGAATCATTGTCTATTTCAGTGAAAACCTTCCCACTGAATATAACTTCCGGCTACTTTGAATAATAGTTTGCTATTACTATGCCAAACTTTAGTGTAACTGGCTCATCTTCAAATGGTCATGTTATGTCAAGAGCAAGTTTCTCCCATGGACAGTTGGGATAGTCAACTGGTTTGAGAGGGGTGCTGAATGTTTTCTGTGAGTTTTCATTTCTAACACAAGCCATATCATTCTTGATTATTTCCTTAACCTGCTCGTCCATCCCTAGCCACCAGAAGTCTTGTTGCAGTAGTCTTTTGGTTAGATCATCCCCAGATGTCCTTCCGTATGCCAGGTGAATTCTCTCAGAAGTGTAGTCGCAACCAGATGGTCAATTCTCAAATCCCTTCATTTACAAGGGACAGCTCATGTGAAACTTGTGTGCGTGGTTGCAAGTGTTCTGGTGTCATAGTCTTCTCATATCATCTGTTGACTATATGTCTTTAGATACTGAAATACCTTCTCTTATTTCATAGCTGTTCCCTAATTTAAAACTGATCATTCTTTGATTTGTAGCAGAGATTTGTGCAATGACAATTTCTTCATCTTTCTCTCTTGCACCCTTATGATAAGGTATGGGCAGGGAAGGCAGACAATCTGTAGTGGTGTTCTTGGTACCTGAAAGATGCAACATATGGAAATCAAAGTCCATTAGTTTGGTGGCCCATTTGGCAATTCCTGGTGCTGCTTGTCCTGAACCTCATGTAGAGAATAAAGCTGAACAGGTTTGTGATCAGATCTTAAGTTAAATCACCTATCCCACAGCTCAGTTCTGAAGTGTCTTATGCCCAGAAATATGCTATAGCTTCTTTCTTAATGATAGAATAGGATTTTTCTGGATTCGTCAGGGTTCCGGAAGCAAATGTAATAGTGAGTTCTCATCCATTTTTTAGCCAAGTCAAAACATCACCAGCATCTATTGTGATCATTGTTGTTTCTCAGAATCAAGAGGGCTAAAAGCCAGGCTGTTGGAAATTGCATGTTTTATCTTGTTCTAAGTTCTGCCCCACTGTCATGGGTTGGATCACAGAAACCCCCTGGGAGTTGCTACCTGATGTGCCAAGACTACTTCTGCTCCTGCTTTCCTGCCCTGTCCGCTTAGGACTTCAGTGCCCTGCCTGGTTTGAGCCAGACCCGCTAGCCTGCTGCAAATCCAGACCCAGGTCTGGACCACGTCCCCTAACAGCTGTAGGCTTAATTGAAAGCAACTTAAGAAGTGTTCCTGTCCTTGACACTCAGATGCCCAACTCCCAATGGGGTCCAAACCCTAAATAAATCCGTTTTACTCTGTATAAAGCTTATAAAGTGTAAACTCATAAATTTTTCGCCCTCTATAACACTGACAGAGAGATCTGCACAGCTGTTTGCCCCCCACCTCCAGGTATTAATACATACTATGGGTTAATTAATAAGTAAAGAGTGATTTTATTAAATACAGAAAGTAGGATTTAAGTGGTTCCAAGTAATAAGACAGAACAAAGTGAATTACCAAGCAAAATAAAATAAAATACGCAAGTCTATGTTTAGTACGGTAATAAAACTGAATACAGATAAAAACCTCACCAGTTCCAGTAAGCTTTCTTTTACAGATTAATCTCCTTTTAGTCTGGGTCCAGCAATCACTCACACCCCCTGTAGTTACTGTCCTTTGTTCCAGTTTCTTTCAGGTATCTTTAGGTGTGGAGAGGCTCTCTCTTCAGCCAGCTGAAGACAAAATGGAGGGGTCACTTTCTCCTGTGGGTGGAGAATCCCTCCTCTCTCCTTTGCAAAGTCCAGCTACAAAATGGAATTTTGGAGTCACCTGGGCAAGTCACAGGTCCATGCATGACTGAGCTCCTTACCAGCCAAGCCACATTCCTCAGAAAACCCAGATGTGGATTCTTGACTCCAAGTTCATTGTTTCTTGATTGGACTTCTTGATTGGGCACTTATTGAAAATAGTCTTTTCTCAGGAAGCTGACCAAATGCTTCACTAAAACCTACTTAAAATCAAACAAGTACGCAGCCAATATTCATAACTTCAAATACAGAAAATGATATAGGCACAGAAATAGGCTGAATTGATTCAGTAGATGATAACCTTTACATAGATATGTTACATGGCATATGGAGCATAAAACATATTCCAGTTGTGTCAGATACATCTTGTGGGATTCTTCCATTGAGGGGATCTGGTGGTAAGTTGAGGATAAATCAAGGGTCTTAAAGACTCTCTTGCATCCCTTAAGGTGAGTAACATTTTGCTGATGTTGGTTAGAGGATGTCAATCCATAGTAATGTCAGAGTTTAGATCTCTCAAGTCCACATGTGTGGATAGCACCATTAGGCATCCTGGCAAAATGGATCAGAAATCCATTCTGATGAATCCGCTGGTTCAATATCTGCTTTGCATAGTTTCAGAATCTCCTCCTTGAGCTGTTGCCTCAGTGCAATTGGTGTCTCTTACACTTTATGCTGTACAGGCATCACATTGTGTTGTGTAGTTTGGGGTTTTTTTTGTTTTGTTTAAAGCCGGATGTTGTGCTTGAACTCTTTTTTGGAAGCACCTGTGGTATAAGTGAAAACTTCTGAAAAGTCAGAGTTGATTCCTGGTTATAGCCTATCCTCAGTTTTCAGGTCAGATTCTGTACTATTCAGATTTAATGTCATCTGAAGATCCCTTTGAGCCCATCCTAAAACAGAAACTCCCTTTTGGGAAAAATAGATTTTTTTTTCCTCTTGGGCATTATGGCCTTGAGGGTAGCTGTAAAATAGCCATTGATGGGGATGGGAGATCCACCATACCCTCTGGGGTATATGTCTGGAGGGTGCAACTCAGATTGGGAGCTGGCCAATACCACAATGTAGAGTTAGTTGGGAATTAGAGTGTAAGGCAAACCAGAATCTGCTAACATCCTCATTTCATTGCCATTGACTTGCACTTGGCAGTGTGGAGTGGTGTGGTGACCTCCTGTCACATTTCATTTGTTGGATGGTTTGTTTGGTTTTCTCCAAGATAAGAGCACCTTTTCATGAAGAGTTGTTCACAAATCTTGGAACTGGTCATTTTCATGACAATTTGATCGCTGATCATTTCACTTGTGAAATTTGCAAATTCACAGGTTGCGCTAAACTCGTGCAATACAGCTGTGTAGATTTCAACAGGTTTGTGAGGCACCTGAACTTAGAAATAGAACTTGAGGCATTCAGCAACAATATTTAATATAGGATTAATTAAAATAATCATATCAGGGATCAGAGGGCATGATATGGAGTCACATCTTGCGGTAAGTAGGTAACTGGGGAGATTCTTGAATTGTTGCCCTTCAGAACCAAGGCAATGAAGCAGTAAGGTTTTCTGCTTTTCTGGAGTGTAAGTAGAAGTTTCTATAGCAAGCATATAGCTGCTGAAGTAAGACTTTCATTGCTCCCATGTGAGCAGAGTATCTCTTGGGGTATTCATGAAGAGAAGCAGAGAAAGAACTTGCATCATTCTAGTAAGTGTGGAAGCAAGCTGGAGATGTCTGATAACTTGAGGAAGAAAGGTAGCGAATAAATGCTGGTCACAGAAATTGCCGACTGGCCCTGTAAAACTGTTTGTGCTGCACTTGAGGTACTCAGAACTTCAGAGGAACAAGCCATCTGGAAAAATGTCTCTCCTCAGCAAGCTGAAGTTGTAGCTAGCAGCAGGCTTTATTTAGGCTTATGGAATTTCCCTAGGAGGAGCAGCAGCAGCAGGTCGCAGCAGCAGGAATCATGAGGCCCTTGGGTAAGTCAGTTTTTTCTTTCTCTATGGTTCTTACATGCTCATTGCCATTTTATTTTGAAGAAGATTTGTGAAGCTTGATAACAGCAATTCCCCTCATTCTTTCACAGAGCTCACATTCTTCCTTTCCTTTTCCTCTTTCTCCTATCTCTCCTCCCCCTTTCCTATCCTGGGAACTGTAGTTTCTGGACTCAGACTACAGGAACCACCTAGGAACAAACTTACAAATACAAACTGGGGTAGCTATCTGCACCTAGGTGGATACAACAACAGTCCCTCTTGTCAACCATTTACATTGTCAGAAGTAGAGCTGGGTGAAAAATATTTTTTTTCAGTTTGTTGGGAATTCTGAAAAAAAAAAAAAAGCTTGCTTTTTAGATTGGACCAAACGCTTTTTGATTTGCTGTTTTTTAAAAAAAAAAAAAAAAACACCCCACATCCGGTTGGGTCACAATGAAACACTGTCTCCATCTGACTGAATGAATGTTATATTTGGTTTCAAGATATCTTATCAAAATGTCTTGGAAAGGAAGTCTAGGTTCACAAAACGGGAGGAGGTAGTGAAGGTGCCTCCCCTAATAGCCTTAGCCCAGTGGTTAAAGAACTCACCTGGGAGACCCAAGTTCAATCCCTTTTCCACTACAGGCCAAGGGGGGGAATGGAACCGAAGTCTCCCACATTCCAGAAGAGTGCCCTAACCACTGGGCTGAAGCTTACAGGGGAGGCAATGACAGCACCAGACTCTCCTTCGCCTTCCTGTTTTGTT
This sequence comes from Dermochelys coriacea, assembly GCF_009764565.3. Lineage (NCBI taxonomy): Eukaryota > Metazoa > Chordata > Testudines > Dermochelyidae > Dermochelys > Dermochelys coriacea. The sequence goes on from NC_050068.2 coordinate 174,267,994, forward strand.
AATCTAATCCTCCTTTCCAAGGCACTTTGACAAAATGCCTTGAAAACTCCAAAACTTTTTTTTTTGAGTTGGATCGAAACAAAATACTTTGTTTCAACATTAGAGAAACACTTGTTTGGGGGTTGAAACTATTTGGCAAACAGTTTCAGTTGACACCAAACTGTTTATTGGCTTTAAAAAAAAATATTGCCCAGCAGGTCCTATTCACTTGAGTGAGAAAGCCAAAAGACTGCAAGAATCAATCTCAAGTATAATAATCAAAATCTTTAGATGCCTTTGGGAATCAAATTCAATGAAAAGGAGATGAAAGGTGGAGATAGGGAGCTAAAGGACAACAGAAACAAAGTGGGGAAAGAAAAGAAAATGAATTTCTTAAGGAAACAACTTCCACATTATATAAGATCTTATGTCATAGGGGCCATGTCAAATGTTGTGCCACATTTTCCAAATGGCACTCAAAATCTGCAAATTACGATGTTAAATTTTGAGTACTAAAGGAATTTAGTGCCCTTTCTTATGCAGTTGCCATCATTTCTAAGTCTAGGATAAAAATTATCCTACTATGCATATATTACAAAGATTGTATTAACTTTCTTTTGATCTTGTGAAAATGTTAAATGCACTAATTTTATTTTTAGGATTTGAAGCTTGGATTGAATTGACCATCTGCAGTTCTAAGGTGAATCACCAAGTCATTATTTCTTTTAGAACCACTGTATTAGGTATAGAACATTTATTTCTATATAAAAAGAATGCCATACAAATACTACATATCTGTCTTACCAACTGAGTCTGTTTCTGCTAAACATGTTTCTTCAATGAAATGGAAAACACTTTTACCCTATTTGATCTTTTTTAGACTATTCTCTGTGGCCCAATTGATTTCTCAAAATCCTTTTCTTTTTTAGAAGAATATGTCAGCTCTCAAGTGTCCACTAGTTCTTTTTATCTGATGTGGCCTCTTTAAAACCCACAAGCATGTCTAGGTTATCAAATCTCCTTTAAAATGCTGCCATTCATCTGTTCAGTTTAATGCGTGCTCAGTAGGGAGTTACTATATTGGCTAAAGGCTATGCTACACTGCAGCTTAGAAGATGAGAAAAGAAAGGCAGGCAGGCCCAGGCTAACTATAGCATTAGCTTTCCCTCAGCCTACAATACATCAATAGAGAATCAGACCTAATCATGTTTTATATAGCTGGTCTACCACAGCAAATAATAATCAGATATTTATTCCGCAAGAATTCTGTTTAGTCCTTTGAGTATTTGCTATTCTCCTCACTCTTAAACATGATTTATAGTGATTGCCCATTAATCTTGTTATGCACTTTCTCTTCACTTTTAAAACTCTCCATGCTATGAAAGATAGAGGTTTTGGGGAAAGGGGGGGTGAACTTTTTGCCTGCAAAGTGCAAGGTGTGGTTCTTAATTTATCCCATAGAACATCATACATTAAGTATAAATAGATTTATGTTGCCTGTTCTATCGGTGAATATTTTTAGAGCTATATATGTATTGATTAACTAGTCATGTAAACGGACCCTTCAGTGTTCAATTGACTGGATCCACTTTGTACTTGTTAATATCGAATTAAGTCTCAAGGCAATAAAATTTGCTTTCAGTTTATAGGCAGTTTGCTTTCATCCTCAGTCTGTAAGGGGGGTGGGGGGGGGTTAAATACTATGGGAACACAAGATCCAGAGCTAATTGCCTGTAAATATTGAGGAAAATCAGTATGTGTTAGGATTCCTAAAAAATAGGTAAGCAATTGCAGGAAGGAATATCACATACAACAGATACACAATAGTGTTAATATGTATGATCTATTGTGAAGGGCATTCTGTAAGTTCAGTAATGAGTGTAGTCTTTGAACATAGATGAGCTGGAATTGAGAGACATATTTTCATATATTTCCTGCATTGCTGAATTAACTGCTTACCTCCACTGGGCCATGTAAATATGGGAGGCTGAAGTTGGAAATCAATGTATTGGTTATTGAACACTTTTAATTTACCCCCATCCCACCACCAAAATTCATTATTCATTTTTAAAATAAAATGAAGAGGCTTTTTCATGACTTTTTTTTAAATTCAATTAGGATAAAAATATTTGCATTCATTACCCTTTGCCATTTTTGTTTAGTGTAACTTGACTCTATTTCAGTGTTTGAAAAATTATCTTTTGTTTCCAAAATTTTGCAACTAGAAGTCATAGTAGTGATAAGTGACATGGCATAAAACTAAACAATTCTCGGAAAGAGATTTGGTCAGATGGGTTATGAATTACAACCAGGTTTATCTTTTGTCTTTGAAAAGTCAATAATGAACTAGAGAAAACTGAACTAGCTAATCCTCAAAGTCCGATTGTTTACACCTAAAACATAAAATAATTCCTAGAGACTTTAACTTTAATCTAGGACTCAGGAGACCAGGGTTTAGGTCCTTGCTCTGCTGTAGGCTATTCTCTTTGCCTCTCTTTGTCTTACTTCCCTGTCTATAAAATAAGAATAATAACACTTCCCTGTCTCACAGGGTTATTGCAAGGATAAATACAATAGATTGTGACATGCTCAGATACTATAGTAATGGAAGCCATATACTCGTAGAAAATAAATAGAAAGTGTATTGAGTTTTATTCCAGCTATCTCTGAACCAGTGGGCTTTTTTTCTTCTTTATCTGCAACTGGGGGGGGGGGGGAAGCAAGGAACTTACCTACATTTCAGTCCTTTGTATTTGGCCCTGTAAAGGAAACAAAACAAAAAAAAATCCCCCTGCAATAAGAACATTCTGATTTACAAAACGTAAAACATTTCTCTCATTACTGTTGATTACTCTAACTCCCAAATTCTCTCTCAGCCTTCCCTTTTTAGTGATATGTTCAAGAAAGTTTCTCTCATTTTTCCAATCACATTTAGCATAGCACTATCACCTGTCATTATCAATATGAATTTTATCCTTTTTTGCTTGTATTCATGGCACTCCTTTCTGTATAGTTAATGACTTCTTCCTTTCTGCTGATAAAAGCACATTCTTAGTCTGTAATTTATGTGCAGCCTTTGACACTGTAGATCTTTCCATCCTCCTGGATCAACACCATACTTATGCTGACATCTGGTTTCCTTTTGTCATGATTCCCATAGGGCTCAATTCTCAACAATGAACTGTTTTGTGTTCTTGGTCTCAGACAACTAACTTTACTGTCACTATCACTTTTATGCTGATGGAACTCATCTGTACTTTTACTTTGAGACCTTTAAAGACTCCCCTCTTGCCATTTTTTTGCCTATCTTCATCAAATAGCTTATAGTTCATTTTATCATCCTGCAGTTGAATAGCTCAAATAGAAGTGCTTCTTTTGTGCAAGGAGGACAATATCTCTTCTCTTGATTCAGGCCTTCCATTTTGTCTCCAGTGTCTGTAAACACTGGCAACATTTTTTTTGCCCTGAATTAGCTTCTCTCACCTTCTGCCATGGAAGAGGATAGGGGGAGAATGGTTTGGAGGACAGAGAATTGATTTGAGGAAGCTAAGAGGGGAAAAAATTGAATTGGGTGGGGGAAGGACAATGACTGAATGGGAAGCCTTGGAGAGGTATGGGTGTGGGTAGAGAAATAGCTGACTGAGAAGTTAGAGAACAAAAGTTGAAAATGGCTTGATTGTGGACAGAGAATTAGTGGTGGCAAGGTGTGTGTGTGTGAAAGGAGTGAGTGGAGGAAATGCTGGGAATGTCAGAGGACTAATAGAGGTGAGACTGGACAGACGGTCTGAACGCTGCAGAGGCTGCACTGGGGTGTGAGTAAAGGCAGAAGATGGATTGTGATATTGATCATGGGCTCTGAGGAGGGAAATAATTTTATCCATAGGCCATGGGATGTGGCAGTGCAGATGATCATGAGAATGTGACCTGATAGATGAAACTCCACAGCCCTCCGCCCCCCCCCCCCCCACACACACACACTGGGTAGGGGAGAATGTAATCTGCAAAATCCCACAAACAGGAGGTCTTGGCTGGATAAAGAAGTGGAAACTCAGAGTTGATTATATTGAATCAGCTCACTCCTGCTGCTACTGCTTTTCTTCCATCTCATTCTCCCCCCAAATTCATTTGCAGTGCAGATTTTCAGCCTTCCTCCCACACCCTTCCCCCCCTCCCCCCCACCCACTGCTGAATTTAAATGGAAGGAACACTTTAGGAAGCTGTGCAGCCAACTTCCTATGTATGGTGCTCATCAGAGCTGAACACTGTATGTGGTCAGAGCAAGGTTGGAGAAGCCTTCTCACCTAGCTGGCTGTTCACCAGCCCCATACATGCCAGTACCCCCTAAACAGGACCCCAAATTAGCCTTATTTGCCATGATCATAAACCTTGAAAAGTACATGTTTTATTAGAGATTCTCACTGATAAATTGGAACACGCCCATAGTGCTTCCAAGAGAGGCAATGTGACTGAGGGGGTAGGGCATTGGGCTGAGAGTGAAGGGACCTAGGTTCTAATCCTGGCTTCACCACTGATCTGTTGTGTGAAGTCACTTTACCTTTCTGCCTTTTGGTTTTCCCATCCTTTATGTGTCTTATTTAAATGGTCAGCTCTTCAGAACAGATGCTCTCTCTTAACTCTGTCGAGTGCTTAGTCCAATGGGAGCCTTGGTCTCAGCTGGAGCCTCTGGGTTGCTACTATGATGTAAATAATAATATAAACTTTCCTGGGTAGTTCTTTGGAAGCTCTCCTGTGGGTCTGCTCATGTTAGCCAGCACTATGCCTGATACTGTTTGCAACACTGATCTTTCAGCATTTACTCTTCTGAAACTGCACTCTTTGTCCTACCAAACTTCCTGCTGATTTCAATGGAGATTTTGGATGCCCAAAGAATGCAGGATAAGTACAAACAGAAATAATTTACTTCTGCACTTTTTTCAATGTGATATATATATATATATATATATATATATATATATATATATCCCCCCTTTCTCATCTCTCAAAATAATGTAATTTATTTTTAAATAAATGATGAATCCTAATCACACTGTTGTGTCAATGGTTTCACTTTAATGCATTCACTTTCCTTAGAACATTTACATGGAAATAAAAACCTTAATATTATTTAAGTTGAATCCCTTTTGTTTTTTAAACAATGTTCTTTGTTATACTATTGTTAAACTATTTGTTTGTTTGTTATACTATTGTTATACTTTGTTAAACTATTAACGCTTAAAGAAAGAAAAGTTTTATTCATTTTTGCGTCATTTTTTACATATTAAAGATTTATTCCAAAAATATTGTAATATTTCTCTCTACAGTATCTTTTCTATGTGGTATGCTGCAATCCTTTTCCAAAAAACAATTGGATTATTAGAGACCCTTCAAGAGGAAAATGAAGCAAGTAGCTGTTGGTTTATTTTTAACGGCTTTTTCAAAGAAGTACTTTGCTAAGCTTAACAAAAACCTTATCTCCCTAACTCTTTCATCATGGTAGCTTCTAGTAAAAATCTGTTTACGTGCTAAACTAAAAAGACCTCAACAAAGGATCTTCTTTGTATTTCTCATACAAAAGTGTGCTATACATCTGGGGATGAATAACTGAGAGAAAATGTCTCATAAAACACTATGTACATTTTCCATGATTATTTTGCTTTTCAAAATTGACTCAGTCACATTGGGAATTTTCATTATACAATAAGGTACTTAAGGAGTTCAACATGGGCACTATTATCTTCTACTAGAATTGGAGTCAATACTGCATATGCAGACTGTATCTTATCTGACAGGGTAACAGAGAGTAAAAGATATTGATTTGAAGGAATGCTTGGGGGAGTGACATTTGCAGTACAATGGATTAAGTTTAATGAGAGGGCTTACTACTTGTCAATAGAAGGCTTAACCATATCCCCATGTTGGTTAAGCATTATTGTTAAAATAAATTAAAGTAGATTAAATGATTTATTGACCACCTACAAATGTCTTAAAGAAGATAAACTTTTCTCTCCCTGATGTAAAATTGTTGTCAATATCCTTAATAAATGTTTTATTTCTTTAAAAAAGCCCAAAAAACACTAGTTTCTCAGTTAGTGGAACAACACTTCTTTTAAAAGTATTTATAAATACTATATTAATATACTATAGTTATAATGGCAAAGATGTACAATATTTTAAAAGAAAAAAAATGCATGCCCAAAATATTAGACATCTTCATAAAATGTCTTCACAAATTCTTCAGTAGTAAGTAAATTGAAGTAAGCACATTCTGGGTAACTGGGCCATAAGAAGAATAGTAGTTACTCCATCACTGTGTATAATGAGGACCTTTGCATCTTCCCAAGTATCTGGTACTGGACTACTTGCAATGTGACAATTCCAAGTTCCTGTTAAATGTACACTAAATACATATTGCTTTTTGAGAACATAATTCAAGCACTTGATTACATTAAATTTTTGTGAGTCTAAGAGGCTTATTGAAGTTCTTTGATTTCATTGTTAAAGGCCTATAATAGGAAGTTGGTGTGTGCAGAACCAGAAATTCTGGGACAAGTTCTGTTCTTAAGTTAGACCAGCATGAAGTCCTGAGCAATTCCATTGACCTCATGGTGTAAATGAGAACAGAATGTGAAAGAAGAGGGTCATATACAGTACTTGATTTGGTATTGCGTGGCTCCCAAAGTGGAGGGTATGCAAAAATCTCATCTGTAGGATCAGCCTCCAAAGTTACCAATTCTAAGGGTATGTTTACACTACCCGCCAGATCGGCAGGCAGTGATCGATCCAGCGAGTGTCGATTTATCGTGTCTAGTCTAGACGTGATAAATCAACCCCCCCCGAGCGCTTTCCTGTCGACTCCTGTATTCCACTGCCATGAGAGGCACAGGTGGAGTCGACGGGGGAGTGGCAGCATTTGACTCACAGCAGTGAAGACACCATGGTAGGTCAATCTAAGTACATCAACTTCAGCTACATTTTTTCACATAGCTGAAGTTGTGTAACTTAGATCGATCCCCCTCCAGTGTAGATCAGGGCTAAAAGACCTATGAAGAAGGTCAACTGGCTATTTCTTGAAGTGAGTGTTGCAATAAGTGCAGAGGAACTCTGTTAAGGTAAAACAAATACAAGGATGCTCAATGCACAACAAAAGAAAGCTGTGTGTTGTTTTAATAACTCTCTCCATTAAAACAAATATTTTCTTAATCACTAAGAAACCCTCTAACGTTATCAGCACAACTTGTTAATTTTGGATCTGTAATATTTTTTTCACTTGTAAACCTTTTCCCAAAACAACAGAACAATAAAGCATGAATAATAAGTCTTTAATGAAAATGCATAGGTAATACTGGCTACAGTCTTGTTGTAGTAATAGCAGTGAGAAGTGCTACCTACTGTTGTTTAAATTATGCAGATCATTATCTAGCACAATACAACAGATAATGATATTGTTCTCTAACACCTTAATTATGTCTTTTTGACATAAAAGAAACTGTTAACACTCTGCTGATTAACTTTGCTAATTAATACTGTATGGGTTGTTTCAAATCACTGTGGTTTAAAATAGCAAATATATCATTTATTAAAATTGATACTAAAACATGTAAAATAATCCTGTCTGTCAGATGTGCATATTTAAAGGCTGGGGTTTTTTGTTTGTTTTTAGATGCATGTGCAAATTACTGCAATAATATCTGAGTCTAGAAAGCTCTGATTTTTTTTAAAGTTTAAAAATAGTATCATTTTACTTTTAAATACAGCTTTAGGTACCAATATTTTCAGTCTCTATAGGGTTTATTGTTCTTTTCTTCCTTGGTTATATGTCTCTAGAGTGCCTAGCCTACCCTTAGGCTGTGCGAAAATAAGTTCTGTGAGGTTTTTGGTTCTTGCCAACCCAGCATCTCCTCTTTGACAAATCAATCACTCTGTAGATAACTCCTTTTGCTTTTCTATGACTTTTTTTTTTAATTGGAGTTAAGTAAATTACTTATTTCCCCATGAAAAGATAGTATTTTGCTATGTAGAAAAGTTAAATTGAATCCAGATTAAATGAAACAAGAGGTGTATTCATTACAAGATACCACAGAGAACAACTGAGACAAAAGGAGTTTATATCTTAACTTCACCAATCAGCATACTATCCAGAGGTCTGGTGAAGCAATTTTACTACGTTGTTTACAAAAACTAAAAAGGTTTATTTAAGACATTCAGAAATCTAACTCTCTGAATTTCCTTTCCAGAACTCATGTATCTCAAACAGTCTGTTTTGTCTCATTAAAAGGGAACACATTCCTCTTCTCCTTCAGATGGAACGATGTTGTGACACAAGGACATCTTTATGCCAACAGACAGAGGGCACAGAGGGTACACAGAATCCTCAAATCATAGGACTCAAAGGGAACCCGGGATGTCTTCTAGTTCAGTCCCCTGCACTCAAGCAGGACTAAGTATTATCTAGAGCATCCCTGACAGGTGGTTGTCTAAAACCTCTAAAAAATCTCCAATGATGAAGATTCTATAACCTCCCTAGGCAATTTTTTCTAGTGCTTAATCATCCTGACAGTTAGGAAGTTTTTCCTAATGTCCAATCTAAAGCTTCCTTGCTTCAATTTAAGCCTTTCATCTTCATCGATGAAACACACTCAATTTTTTCATAGGTCATGTTTTCTAGCACTTGGTCATTTTTGTTGCTCTCTTCTGGACTCTCCCCAATTTGTCCACATCTTTTCTGAAGTTTGACACAATAGTCCAGTTGAGGCATTGGCAGCACAAAGTAGAGTGGAAGAATTACTTCTTGTGTCTTGCTTACAACACTCCTGCTGATACATCCCAGAAGGATGTTTGCGTTTTTTTTTTTTTTTTTTTTTTTTTTTTTTTTTTTTTTTTTGCAACAGTATTACATGGCTGACTCAGATTTAGCTTGTGATCCACTATGACCTCAGATCCCTTTCTAAATTATTGCTTCCTATGCAGTCATTTCCCATTTTGTATATGTGCAACTGATTTGTTCCTTCCTAAGTGGAGTACTTTGCACTTGTCCTTATTGAATTTCATCCTATTTACTTCACGTCATTTCTCCAGTTTGTCCAGATCATTTTGAATTTTATTCCTATCCTGCAAAGAACTTGCAACCCCTCCTAGTTTGGTATCAACTGAAAACTTTATAAGCATACTCTCTATGCCATTATCTAAAACAGTGGTTCTCAACCAGGAGTATGTGTACTCCAGGGGTACACAGAGGTCTTCCCGTGGGTACATCAACTCATCTAGATATTTGCCTAGTTTTACAACAGGCTACAAAAAAAGCATTAGCAAAGTCAGTACAAACTAAAATATCATAAAGACAATGACTTGTTTATATTACTGTACGTAGTATACTATATAATGAAATGTAAGCAAAGCATTTATGTTCAACTTGATTTTTTATAATTATGTGGTAAAAATGAGAAAGTAAGCATGAAAAGGTTCCTTCCCCACTCTGAATTCTAGGGTACAGATGTGGGGACCTGCATGAAAACCTCGTAAGCTTACTTTTACCAGCTTAGATTAAAACTTCTCCAAGGTACAAACTATTTTACCTTTTGCCCTTGGTCTTTCACTGCCACCACTAAACGTCTAACAGGGGTTTTTTTTATTAGGAAAGAGCCGTATGGAAACATCTTCCCCCACAAAATCCTCGCCAAAACCTTGCACCCCCCTTCCTGGGGAAGGTTTGGTAAGAAACCTCATCAATTTGCATAGGTGACCACAGACCCAAACCCTTGGATCTTAACAATGAAAAAGCATTCAGTTTTCTTAAAAGAAGAATTTTAATAGAAGAGACAGTAAAAAGAATCACCTCTGTAAAATCAGGATGGTAAATACCTTACAGGGTAATTAGATTCAAAACATAGAGAATCCCTCTAGGCAAAACCTTAAGTTACAAAAAGACACAAAAACAGGAATATCCATTCTATTCAGCACAGCTTATTTTCTCAGCCATTTAAAGAAATCATAATCTAACGCATATCTAGCTAGTTACTTACTAAGTTCTAAGACTCCATTCCTGTTCTGTCCCCAGCAAAAGCATCACCCAGACAGACACAGCCTCTTTGTTTCCCCCCCCTCCAGCTTTGAAAGTATCTTGTCTCCTCATTGATCATTGTGGTCAGGTGTCAGCGAGGTTATCCTATCTTCTTAACCCTTTACAAGTGAAAGGGTTTTTCCTCAGGCCAGGAGGGATTTTAAAAGTGTTACCCTTCTCTTTATATTTATGACATGCCCCCCAAATCACAGATAGGGTGAAACCCTGGCTGGGATTTCTTCCTGGAGCTCTAGGAAAAAACAGAGTTAATAAGACACATGCACCTCTAAATACACTACCAAGTATATAAAGACTAACAATATTTTCCACATCTCAAGGACCATTTTAACTAGTTGATTCTGGGAAACTTTCACGGGAGAGTGCATCGGTCACTTTGTTAGAAGTTCCTGAGATGTGTTGGATGTCGAAATCAAAATCTTGCAGAGCTAAACTCCACAGAATAAGTTTGTTGTTATTTCCCGTGGCGGTATGAAGCCACTGTAGTGCAGCATGATTGGTTTACAGGTGGAAACGCTGTCCCCAAACATGTGGGCATAGCTTTTCCAGAGCGTAGACAATGGCGTAACATTCTTTTTCACTGACTGACCAGTTGCTTTCCCTCTGACGGTTTTTTGCTAAGAAACACTACAGGGTGGAATTCTTGAGCCGGTCCTTCCTGCATTAAAACTGCTCCCACACCACGCTCGGACGCATCTGTGGTTACTAAGAATGGTTTGTCAAAGTCTGGGGCCCTTAGCACAGGGTCAGACATGAGTGTCGCTTTAACCTAGCCTTCTGACACTCTTCGGTCCACTGAATGGCATTTGGCTGTTTCTTTTCGGTTAGGTCTGTCAGTGGGGCGGCGATTTGGCTGTATTGCGGTACAAATCGTCTGTAATAACCGACCAAGCCTAAGAAGGATTGAACCGGTTCGACTTTGGGACAAGCCACTTTTGGAGAAAATCCACTTTGGTCTGTAGGGGGTTGAAAGTTCCTTGACCCACCTGGTGTCCAAGGTAAGTCATTCTGTTTAGGCCTATTCGACACTTCTTAGCCTTAACAGTTAGTCCTGCCTCCCTTATGCACTCGAAGACTTTTTGTAGATGTTCCAGGTGTTCTGCCCAGGAATCCGAAAATATGGCCACATCATCAAGGTAGGCGACTGCATATTCTCCTAATCCCACTAGGAGACCATCTACAAATCTTTGGAAGGTGGTGAGTGAATTCCGCAGCCCGAAAGGGACTACATTAAGTTCATACTGCCCAACATGTGTGGTGAAGGCTGACCTTTCCTTGACAGATTCATCCAGCAGTACCTGCCAGTACCCCTTGGTTAAGTCCAAGGTAGAGATGAACTGGGCCCATCCCAGTTTCTCTAATAGTTCATCTGTGCATGGCATTGGATAGTTGTCTGGGGGAGTTACAGCATTTAGCTTTCAGTAGTCCACGCAAAAACATATCTCCCCATCTGGTTTGGGAACTAGAACCACTGGAGATGCCCATGCACTGCCAGAGGGGCAGATTACATCCATCTGAAACATATCTTGGATCTCCCATTCTATAGCAGTTTTAGCTTGAGGAGACACCTGGTAAGGATGGACTTTAATTGGGTGAGCATTACCTGTGTCAATGGAGTGGTATGCCTGTTCAGTCAGTCCTGCATGGCTGAGAACGTCGGCGCATAGCTGGTGCACAGCTCCTTGATCTGCTGTCACTGCATATGCCCGAGGGTCATGGAGAGGTTCACCTCTTCCATGCCACCAGCACTTTTCCCTTTGTAGTAGACACCTTCAGGCCACTCTGCATCATCTCCTCCCTGGGCTGTAAACTGACAAACTTTAAATTCTCTGGAATAAAAGGGCTTTAGAGAATTAATATGGTATACCTTAGGATTTCGGTTGGAGGTGGGGAATGCTGTGAGATAATTAACAGCTCCCAGGCGCTCCTGCACTGCGAATGGCCCTTTCCACAACGCTTCCATTTTATGGGCCTGGAGCACCTTTAAGACCATGACCAGGTCTCCTACTTTGTAGAAACACTCTCTGGCATGTTTATCATACCAGGCTTTTTGCTCTTTTTGAGCATCCTGTAGGTTTTCTTTATCAAGGGCTAGAGAGGTTCAGAGGATGTTTTGTAGGTTGGTTACAAAGTCCAGAATGTTAGTTCCTGGAGAAGGTGTAAATCCCTTCCTTTGCTGCTTCACCAACTGTAATGGCCCCTTAAGCTTGCAGCCATATACAAGTTCAAATGGTGAAAACTCTAAACTAGGATTCAGAGTTGCAGTTGTGTTCGTCTGTATTCACAAAAAGAAAAGGAGAACTTGTGGCACCTTAGAGACTAACAAATTTATTTGAGCGTAAGCTTGTGAGCTCCAGCTTATGCTCAAATAAATTTGTTAGTCTCTAAGGTGCCACAAGTACTCCTTTTCTTTTTGCTAAACTAAGAGGTGATACAGCTCTATAGGCAAAGAGCAACTGCTACAATACTAGGTCCCAATCATTGGAGTGCTCATTTACAAATTTACGTATCATGGCCCACAAAGTTCCATTAAACTTCTCCACCATGCCATTTGTTTGATGGTGGTAAGGAGTGGCAACCAAGTGATTTACCCCATGAGCTTCCCAAAGGTTTTCCATAGTTCCTGCCAGGAAATTAGTTCCTGCATCTGTGAGGATGTCGGAGGGCCAACCTACCCTGGCAAAAATGTCTGCTAGTGCCTGGCACACACTTTTAGCCCCGGTGTTGCTTAGAGCTACTGCTTCCGGCCATCAGGTGGCAAAATCTATGAAAGTCAGTATGTACTGCTTTCCTCTGGGTGTCTTTTTTTGGAAAAGGACCCAGAATATCCACAGCTACTCGCTGAAATGGAACTTCAATGATGGGGAGTGGCTGGAGAGGGGCCTTGACCTGGTCTTGGGGTTTTCCCAATTTTGGCATACCTCACAAGACCGGACATGGGTAGAAACATCCTTGCCCATTCCCTCCGAGTGGAATGACCTCCCCAACCGGTCTTTGGTCCTGTTCACCCCAGCATGGACACTAAGATGATGGTGGGCTAAGCTCAAGAGTTTGACCCGGTACTTAGTTGGAACTACCAACTGTCTCTGAGGATGCCAGTCTTCCTGGTGTCCACCAGAAAGCATTTCCTTGTATAAAAGTCCTCTTTTTCTACAACAAACCTGGATTGATTAGAAGAGCTGAGAGGTGGTGGGTTGCTCCGTGCCGCCCTCCAAGCTCTCTGGAGGCTTTCATCTACTTCCTGTTCTGTCTGGAACTGTTCCCTTGATGCTGGAGACATCAGTTTCTCATTAGATTGTGGACCTAGGCTTGCTCTCTCTGGAAGAGATGTAGGGGATGCGGCTGTTTCCGTTGACTGTGAACCGCTCTCCGCTGGTGCACTATGTTGGGGTTCAGGCTCTGGCTGAGTCTCTTGTGTAGGGTTATCGGCTGCTGCTGGTTCAGGTTTGGTGGGGCCCTCTGGGGTTGGGGTTGCAAGTACTGGATTCAGTGCTGGCAATGGGTCTGGTGCTGGCTGTTCCTCTGGTTTCAGTTCTGAGACTGGATCCATTACTGCTGTTGCAGACATTGGCCTGGTGTTCAGATCCATCACCTCTGACCGGGTCCTGGTAGAAGTTTCTGGAACAGAGCTGGGAATGACGGCTTGTTTAGCCTGGCTGTGGGTGACCATTCCCACCCTCTTGGCTGACTTCACACGATTGGCCAAGTCTTCCCCCAACAGCATGGGGATGGGATAATCATCATAGACTGCAAAAGTCTACGTTCCTGACCAGCCCTTGTAGTGGACAGGCAACTTGGCTGTAGGCAAATTGAAAGAGTTGGACTTGAAGGGATGAATCATTACTTGGTTCTCTGGGTTGATTAAATTGGGGTCCACTAAGGAAGCATGGATAGCTGACACTTGTGCTCTGGTGGCCCTCCATGTGGTGACCTTCTTCCCACCCACACTCACAGTTTCCTTCCGCTCCAAGGGTATCTAGGCCTGAGGACCTCTGGGGTGATTCTGGTGCAATGAACTGTAATCTGTTGGGGTTCTTGGGGAGGTTGGCCTTTACATGCCCCGACTCGTTGCATTTAAAACATCATTCAGCTGGCGGGTCACTGGGCGAGGTGGGTGGCTGGAGAATGGTGTGGCGGGACGATAAGGTGTCTGGAGGGTTCCTTGGGTGGTAGTTGGGGCTTTGGGTGGCCCCCAGTAGTAGTGGGTAGTCTGAGGTTGTCCCTTCTGGTATCTGCTCCAACTGTGACCAGTTTTCTTTTCTGCCACCTCCACCTATTTGGCTCCAATCTCCCCCACCTCGATTACAGTTTTGGACTTCCCATCTAGGATGTATCTTTCTATTTCCTCAGGAACACCCTCTAAGAACTGTTCCATTTGCATTAGGAAGTGCAAATCTGCTGGAGATTTAACACTTGCTCCTGATATCCATGCATCCCAATGTTTCACAATGTGGTAGGCATGTCGGGTAAATGACAAGACTGGTTTTCACCTTAGGGCTCTGAACCGCTGACGGGAATGCTCGGGGGTTAGCTCCATTCTGACTCTCGCCTTGGTTTTAAACAGTTCATACTGGTTCAGGTGTTCTTTAGGCATTTCAGCCACCACCTCAGCTAAGGGTCCACTGAGCTGCTGCCTCAGCTCTACCATGTATTGGTCTATAGAGATGCTGTACCTAAGGCAGGCCCTTTAGAAGTTTTCTAAGAAGGCTTCAGTAGCATCGCCTGCCTTGTAGGTGGGGAACTTTCTGGGATGGGACGTGGTACCTGGAGAAGGATTGCTAGGGTTTGTTGGTATATTCTGCTGAGCCTTTGCCTTCTCCATCTCCAGTGCATGCTTCCTCTCTCTTTCCTTCTCCTCCTGTTCTTTGGCCCTTGCCTCCATTTCTTTGTCCTTTGCCTCCATTTCTCTCCTGTGGGCAGCTTCTAGGGCCTTTTCTGCCTCTTTCGCTGCCTCCACCAAATGTCTAACCGGATTTGTTTGTTCTTTTTTAGGAAAGAGCCATTTGGAAATGTCTTTCCCCCAAAAAATCCTTGCCAAACCTTACACCCCCCTTCCTGGGGAAGGTTTGGTAAAAAAAATATCACCAATTTGCATAGGTGACCACAGACCCCAAACCCTTGGATCTTAACAATGAAAAAGCATTCAGTTTTCTTAAAAGAAGAATTTTAATAGAAAAGACCATAAAAAGAATCACCTTTATAAAATCAGGATGGTAAATACCTTACAGGGTAATTAGATTCAAAACATAGAGAATCCCTCTAGGCAAAACCATAAGTTACAAAAAGACACAAAAACAGGAATATCCATTCCCTCCAGCATAGCTTATTTTCTCAGCCATTTAAAGAAATCAGAATCTAACGCATATCTAGCTAGATTACTTACTAAGTTCTAAGACTCCATTCCTGTTCTGTCCCTGGCAAAAGCATCATCCAGACAGACACAACCCCTTTGTTCCCCCCCCCCCCAGCTTTGAAAGTATCTTGTCTCCTCATTGATCGTGGTCAGGTGCCAGCGAGGTTATCCTAGCTTTTTAACCCTTTACAGGTGAAAGGGTTTTTCCTCTGGCCAGGAGGGATTTTAAAGGTGTTTATCCTTCCCTTTATATTTTTTTGACAAAGCAATTTTTCAGTAAAGTGTACTATGATACTTTTTTGCATTTTTATGTCTGATTTTGTAAGCAAGTAATTTTTAAGTGAGGTGAAATTTGGGGGTGTGCAAGACAAATCAGACTGTACTAAAGCTGTACTAAGGTCAAGATATACCCTATCTACTGCTTCTCCCTATCCACAAGGTTTTTACCCTGTAAAAGAAAGCTATTAGTTAGTTTGATGTGATTTTGTTTTTGACAAATCACATGCCGTTTGTTAGTTATCACTTTATTATCTTCTAGGTGTTTACAGATTGCTTAATTATTTGCTCCATTATCTTTCTGGGTACTGTAATTCTCTGGGTTGGCCTCATTCCACTTCTTATAGAAAGGCATCTTTGCCCTTTTACAGTCCTCTACAATCAATCCTGTCATCCATGACTTTTTGAAAATAATTGCTAATGGCTCAAATATCTCTTCAGTCAGCTCTTTGAGTATTCTAGGCAGTAGTGTAGCTAGTGGGGGAGCTGGGCAGTAACCGCTCCCACACCGAGCAGAAGTGGCGCCTTTTTAATTACTTGGCGCCTTTAAAATTTTTACTCGCTCCAGGTCTTCGGTGGCAGGTCAGGGGGAGCGGAGATAAAAAGGCGCCATGCTGTGGTACTCACCCGGCGGTGCTCTGGGTCTTCAGCAGCACTTCGGCATCGGGTCCTTCACTCATTCCGGTCTTCAGTGGCATTGAGGTGGCAGGAGTGGGGGGTGTCCTTCAGTGCCGAAGACTGGAGTGAGTTAAGGGCCCAATGCTGAAGTGCTGCTGAAAGACCTGGAGCGCCACTTGGTGAGTACCAGGGGGTGGCACTTTTTTTTTATCTCCACTGTTTTTTCCACCTGGCTATGCCACTGATTCTAGGATGTATTTCATCAGGCCCTGGTGACTTGAAGACCTCTAACTTGTCTAAGTAATGTTTAACTTATTCTTTCCCTATTTTATCCACAGATCCTACCTCATTGTCACTGGAGTTCACTATGTTAGATGTCCAATCACTACTAAAATTTTTGGTGAAAATTGAAACGAAAGAGTCATTTAGCACTTCTGCCATTTCCACATTTTTCTTTTATCTGCACCCCCTTCCTGCCCCCAATAACAGAACTACCCTGTTGTTGGTCTTCCTCTTATTCTTATATATTTGTAGAATGTTTTCTTTTTACCCTTTGACTATAGCTAGTTTAATTTTGTTTTGTGCCTTGGCCTAAGTTTATCCCTACATGCTTGTGGTGTTTGTTTATATTCATCCTTGGTAATTTGACTTAGTTTCCACTTTTTGTAGGACTCTTCTTTGAGATACCTCCTGGTTCAGCCAAAGTAGACTCTTGCCATTCTTCCTATCTTTTCTACACAGTGGGATAGTTTGCTCTTGTGCTTTTAATAATGGCTCCTTGAAAAACTATCAACACTCTTGAACTGTTTTCCCCTTAGACTTGCTTCCCAAGGGATCTTACCTACCAGCTCCCTGAGTTTACTAAAATCTGCCTTCTTGAAATCCATTACATATAAAATTCGCTGCTCCCTCCTAGCTATTGCACCTACACTGCAATAAAAGACCCATGGCATGGCCACAGCTGGTTCAGGTCAGCTGACTTGGACCCGTGGAGCTATAAAATGACAGTGTAAGTGTTTGGGCTGGAGCCTGGGCTCAGAGACCCCTAAGAGAGGGGGTGGCTCTTGGAGCCCAAGCTCCAGGCCAAGCCTGAATGTCTACAGTGCTATTTTAAGCCTTGCAAGCCCAAGTCGGTGCCACAGGTTTTTTATTACCTTTATGTTCCACCTACACTTTTTTGGAGATAGCTGCTAGAAAATGATCCACTGCCTACAGAAGTCCAAGATTTCTGAGATTAACTTCATGGAAGATATTAAATTAAGCCATTCACCAATATCTGTTCATATTTTTTCCTTTTGAAAAATGATTTATGACTTTGCCACATTGCAATGCAGACAGACCATGAAGCATTAACTTGGGTAGATTAAAACATCTTGAGTCAACAACTTTGTTGTCTTCTGTATTTTCCTCAACATAGTGATTAGGGAGTGTTTTTGGCTAATCCTGAATAGGCAGAACTCTTCAGGCTAATTTGTATTTTAACTGGCTAAGGACCATTATGCATCTGTTTTGAGAAGATATTCTAAGCCTGTGCAGGAATGAAGCACATTCCTTCTGTACTCCATAATAAAACAGATTAAGAACCCACAGCACAAAATCAACTGAGTCATGAAACCATCTTGAAACACAGTTAACTTTGCAATGTAAACTGTACTTAACCCTATTGTACCAACCCTATTGTAATCATGTTGCATAAACAGATGAAAGCTCAGTGCCTTGTGGAATTATCGAGTCTATTATCCTCAGTGTCTGTGCTGAGGTTATCCAGAAGTTCCAATTGCATTTGAAAAAAAATTTTGAGCTAGAGCAGTGGTGAGCAACCTGCAGCCCTTGGGTAGTCCACTGGTGGGCTGTGAGACAGTTTGTTTACATTTGCATGGTCACCCACAGCTCCCAGTGGCTGAGATTCACTGTTCCTGGCCAATGGGAGCTGCGGGAAGCTGCACGGGCCGTAGGGACATGCTGGTTGCCACTTTCTGCAGCTTTAATTGGCTGGGAATGGTGAACCGTGGCCACTGGGGCTGCAGGCGGCCATGCAAATGTAAACAAACTGTCTCGCAACCCACCAGCAGATTACCCTGATCAGCCGCAGGTTGCCCACCATTGAGCTACAGCCATGTTTTCGGGTGTGAGGCCACCAAAATCATTTCACATAAGCCATAAAACAGCCATCAGGTAAGTGACTGGTCACTAGTCAGTTGGGTGAATTGAAGCTAATGACATGAACGTGAAAGGGCTCTTCTTTCATGTGTATGTAATCAAAATATATAAAGACTTCATTGTAAAAGCTACACAAGAACAGCACAGAAAGCATTTAGGGCTGGATTGTCATCCTGGCACATTCAGACAAATTGGACAGATCTATGGAGCAGCAGCACTACACCCAGTGTCCCAGAAAAGAATTAGGTCTCACTCAGCCTGAGCTCTTCCTGAACCACACCCACAAGCATAACACTGGCTCAGTGTCACATCCATATTTATTTTTATTAAAGATTTTCTCTCTCTCTCCACATCCCCTCTTTCCCTTTTTTCAGTCTTTCTGGATTTGTTTTTTTCACTCTGCTGGCTCTTTGCTTCACATTTTTTATCATCTTTCCTAAGCAGAAGGTAACTGTAATATTTGCCATACCAATTAAACCTTCAAATTCATGGAACCTAATCCATCCTTAGTGCAGTGCCAGTGAATTCAAAGGTGAATATGGCACATGATGTTTTGATTTGAGAAATAAGCAAGATAAAATTCATCGATCCCTAAGATGATTGTCTGTCTTGAAGAAAATTATGATATGTAGCAGCCTGATGGTCTCATTTCTGTCAATATATGTTATTCAGTTATTTGCTTTTGTTTCAAATAAACTAGTATGCAAGAATCAAGTCAGAAGAATTGGCATAAAACCTGAAGCAGAAACATATGGTGTAGACTGATGAATCAACCAAATCAAGCTAATGCTTTATGAATTCCTTATATAATGGACAATCTGGCCTAGTCTAGTTGGTAATGGAAAACATGGAATTTTTGGATTCAAGACTCTACCACAATAACTATTAAAAAAAATATTGCTGAGGTTTTCTCGGTAGAGTTGGTCATAAAACTAGAATTTCCATCCTGCGGGAAATTCTAATGCTTTGTTTTCATTCCAAATCAGAATGAAAAATTAAACATCAAGATTTTTCACAGAACAGAAATTCCATATATATCCATGTCTATAGATAGATAGATTTGGAAACAGTGCAATATTTCTTTTTATTAATGTTGAAACCTTAGGATACATGTTAAATGTAATATTATAATTAATATAATATAAAAGCCAAAATGAAATTAAACTTTAAAGTTGAAACAAAACATTTTGCCCATGTCAAAATGAAACTTTAACATTTGCAAAGCAAAATGACAATGTTGAAAGAATTTTGTTTCAATATTTTTCTATGGAAAATTTTGTTAGTTTTCCATAGGAAGACAGTTTCACATTATCAAACTTTTCAACCAGTTTTAGTTTATCATCTGTTTTCTTTTGGACTGTCCTTGTTGTGGTATGTTCAGGGAAGATCACCACCTAATTTCTCCTGAAACTTTGCAACAAACAATGAAGAGGCAGCTTCCATGAATCTGTTCTTTATTTTCTTGGGGTCAGAGTATGTTAAGGCAAGACTGGGAGCCTCACCTTACTGGTTTTACACTAGTGTAATTCTGATGTCTTCAGTGGAGTTATTTGTTGTTCCTGATTTACAGCAAAATGTGAGCAGAATCAGGCATTAGGAGACAGGTCTATAAATGTCCATGCCAGTTAGACAGGTTTAATAAAGTTGATAATTGCTGGCTTCAATATCCGGTCTCAGGGCTTTAATCCAAGAAGCTCTCAGTAACCTGGGCCACTACAGTTGCCTGGCAACAACCAAGAGACTTGTAACTGAGTTAAATGACTAATTTCATAAATACTATGCTTGAAAGAGAAGTAGCATTTTGCAGAAAGCATGTGGAAATTTATCAGATTGATCAGATTCAGTTGGCTTTCTGACTGATCAGATCTCCAGCTTGATTTTGGTTGCAATTAATACAACAAAGTACTAACATTTGAATTACACAACTTTTCTGATTAAAACCTCCCAAAGTTTTAATTAAAAATATGCATGATGTTTTTATAAGCATCCAGTTCAGTGGACTTTAAGTATGAGTTTTACCATTTAATCTGAAATAGTCAGTTCACATTAATAGCTGTGTTACTCTGTATGCTAGAGTTGTCTTTGGGAATAACTGCTATTTCGGTTTATAAAGCATTCATTAAATGTCTGCTAAATTACATAAAGATCATAATGGGCATTTAATGGATGCTTTTTAAAGGGAACTAGAAATTACTTTGGATTATAAGTAACTGTAGGTTTATAAAGCTATCATTATATGTCTATTAAGACCATTTAACTTAAGTGTTCCATAATTAGAGAAGAGAGAATTTTAATTGCACATTTGCAAACTGCTAGCTGGGATTTCTAAGTACAGTCTTCATTTTACCCACTATAGGAAAGGTTTTTTTTTAAAAAACCCTGATATTCTGCCTGGCTATATACGATTACGTGGGGTAACATTCACATGAAACAATGCATCTTTTTCTATATAATGAGACCTAAATAATAATAATTTTCAGAATATCAATAAAGGAAATGTATTGAGCTGATGCCCTGGTTCATTAACAATTAAACTTGCTTCTGGATGAGAACAACTTAGCCCAAGGTATTGACAGTGGGCTACAGAGCCTTTCACCTCCACGTCATTAGCTCAAATCAGGTTTTGGTCAGAAGGACAATTAGAAAGCCATCCTTTGACTGTTCAGCTTTCGTCTGGTTCCTATACATATGTTTGCATCGTAAAAATATCACACTAATTGCTTCTCTTATTGACAGTCTCAGCAGAGATGCTAAAGATTATTTTCAGCAAGGAAAAGGAAAACTACATTCTTGCCCATACAGATGCTCCACATCAGTCAAGGTTAGCAGAGAATTACAAGGAAGCTTGCCCTGTCTCTGCCCTGCCTTTTTCAATAAATAAAAGACTTCAGTTCCTAAAATTCACTTTAAGAAAAAAAAATCTTTAACTGTTAGTCAAAACTCCAATTTCCTGTTGAAAAACAACCTTTTGTGTGGGAGAAAAGTGTCAACTTTTCATTGAAAATTTTGATTCCCAAATATTGAAAATGTTCAAGGTTCAGAAATGTTGATGCAATATATCATAGAAGTTTCAGTCTACATATAGCTACATCAGTCAGGGATGTAAAAAAATCCACATACTTGACCAATGTATCTCTGCCAACAAAACCCACAGTGTACATGCTATATCGATGGAAGAGGGCTTCTGTCAATATAACTAATTTAATTCAGGGATGTTGTGTTCAACCCTAACAAAACAAATCCTTGTGTCAAAATAGGCTGTGTCTACACTACAAAGCTAGACTATACCTATGCTGGTAATAGTCTCTGTAGTATAAACATATCCTTAAATCCAGTTCCCCTCTATGGCAGGATTCTTCAGCATTTTCCATGATGCACTACAATGGCTCGATAAGGTGATAGATCATCATGGGAGACCAGTGAGAAAGTTTGGAGCAGAGGAGGTTGATAGGGCACGTGAGGCGCTTCAACAACATTTCTCAACTAAAATTTTCGGATTTCAGCCCACCAAAATCAGTATATTTATTGCTGACATGTTGAAATTTTCTAAGGGAGAGGAAGGATTATTATCAGCTCTAATATTAACTCAATATATCTGCACTAAAGGATTTTCTCCTGGAAATCTCTGAAGAATGCTGTACTTGAAGAAAATTCTGTTTACATACTGTTTTTTCCCATTGTATTTTTTCATTTCCAGATCGTGTATTATTTTTATTTTATTCAATCAGTCTTCTTTTTTTCAGTTTCGGTCATTGCCTTCTTTATGCTCAGGCACCATAATGCTTATTCTTTATTGTTACGCTATGTCATCATCTTCAGTGTTCATGTTTATTTGTCCATTTTTCCTTGTGTTTATTTTTCAATATTTGTCTGTTCTGTTCAAAGTCTTATACCATACCCAGCATTGGAGAATATGAGTGCCTTCCAAAGGTGAATTAACTGATATGACTAGCATCTGTCATGTGTGGTTCTCTTTCAGTATTCAGTTTTGGGTTTTCTTGCAATTTTGATTGGTAAGATTAATCATCTGGTAGGATTTTTTTCCAAAATTAGAAATTGTTGGTTTAATCTGGCTTCTGACTCAGATTTAATATGTCAAACCAATCTACCAATGACTGAGCCAGTCATAGTACATTGGTTGCATGATTCCTGATACCCTCTTCTAACTATTAGACTATTCTGCATCTAAAGTTCATCTACCAGTGTTTATTTCCCTTTTAAATCCAAACCAAATACCTTTGAGACTGTGACAAATTAAAGTGGTACCAGCAGTGAGTAAATTTGCTGCTGATACTTTTTGTAGCTATCTAAGGTTTTGCTGTGATCACTGTGATATAATTTAGCTGGCCCTGTTTTTCACTGTGAGATTCTTTCCTTTTTCCCTCATCAGGGCCCACTTAGAGTGGGAGTTCTGGGCCCGTAGTTTTTTTCACTTTCAGTAACAAAGATCAGTTCTCTTCTCTGCCTGAATCACAAGGGCAGAACAGGAAGCTAAACATCTATGAAAAGATTATTTCATGTAGTGAACTCTTACAACATGCACTCATCTCCGCAGTCTCTCAAGGTTCTGGATACAGGGCAGAATCCCCATCAGAGGAGATGCCTGTACAAGTGGTCCAGTGCTAACATCTAATGAAAATCCTATATTTCATTTCCTTGTTGCACATAATAGCTGCATATTTATGTTTCATAAAGGAAGTCAGTATTTACTTGATGTTGTGTGATTCGCCATTTATTCCATTCCATATTTTGGTGGAATGTTCTGGGTTTATTAATTGATGAAACATTAAAGCAATACCCTTCCTGTCTGATTTAAAGGATACTTAGCCTCCAAAGGTTTCAGAGTAGCAGCCGTGTTAGTCTGTATTCGCAAAAAGAAAAGGAGTACTTGTGGCACCTTAGAGACTAACAAATTTATTAGAGCATAAGCTTTCGTGAGCTACAGCTCACTTCAATGCATCCGATGAAGTGAGCTGTAGCTTATGCTCTAATAAATTTGTTAGTCTCTAAGGTGCCACAAGTACTCCTTTTCTTTTAGCCTCCAAAGTATGTGAGTGTCTATGGCCTTTCTTCACTTCTATTGCTAGTGATGTCCAGCTACAACAGAAAGTGGGGAGAAATAAAGCAAGCAGCATAGGACCAAAATGGGTTGCACTGATCTATACTGGTAACAACAGAAAAGGGTAAGAAGAATCTAGTGCACAGATAAGCACATAATTGTGACAGCAAGAATTGTTACTGTGGAAACGGTAAGTTTCCCAGGACACATCTGTGGGTCTTTAAGATACTAGTTTTCAATAAGAAGTTTTGCATCTGCAATCTACTTATACTATAAGAAAATTTGCTAACAGCTTTTAAACCACTTGCAGTACAAAAAGAAACAGTGCACACTAGTAGGAAAGTGATTTCCTACATGAGTTCAGCATTATCTTTGACGATCGTTCACTGCTTTACTACCTCCTTCAGCACATTTGTTGCTGAGCTGAAGCATGGTTTGTGACAAATACTCTTAACTGCAGCAAGAAAGTACCAGCTGGTTACTACAATATAAAATATGGAAGTATGTGATGCTTCCTTTTAAAACTGCAATCCATCAATCACCACAAGTTTCTAAAAAGTCATAAGCTGCACTGGCTTAAGATAAAAACTATGTTGTATTAAACTACTTAGCTTCTAACAAATCAACTTTGTTTTCTATCTTAAAAGTTAAAGCAGTCCAAAGGGAAGCTCAGAAAACGACTGAGTCAGCAGCTGCCCCTCTTCAATATTTTATTTTTTATAGAAAGGATCTGCCAGTCAGAACTTGTGCTGTTTTACCTTCCTTTCCAGAGTTTTACTATTTCTTTCATTCAAAAATTCATGTTTCTAGAAATGAATCCTCCCATATATGCATGCATACATGGGGTAAAGGTTGTTTAAATCTTGGAATATGTTACCACTCACTCAGCCTTAAACATTAACAATTGTTCAATTTCAACAAATATTTAATAGGGTATTAAAAGAAAATATCATGGGGTCAAATCCTGGCTTCATTACTCAATGGCAAAACTCCTGTTGATGCAGATATTGCTAATATTGTTTTCTGAGGTCAAACCCTGGCATGAGGCAGAGACATTCCGGAATATGGTCAGTCTTCAGTTGTGGACCTTCTTACATGTTATTACTTCTTTAAGGCTAAATTCTCAAACACTTTTTCAGGCAAAGCTCCCATTGGAATCTATCTCTTGCAATCAGTGAGATTTTTGTCTGACAATTCAGGAATTGTCCTATATTGTTTGTTTTTGTTGCTTGCTTTATTTTTGGTGGAAATAAATACATTTGATATGTTTAAACATTGGAAGCTAAGCATGCAATTCAGTTTGGGAACAGAGTAAAGCACAGTTAAAAGGGAAAGAAAGTTGTGAAAAGAAATAAAAGCTAAATTGGGACCAATCTTGACAAAAATAGAATTGAGAAACACTTTGGTGTTCTGCCTGTGGGTGAAATGCACTGCACTGCAAAGGGCCAGCACTGACCTAATGCTGCACCTCAGTCATAGTTAAGACCTTCAAAATATGACTGATATAGGACTTGAATGATGCACCAGCCTTGGGCCGAGCACCATCACAAGCCTAGTGCACCATTCAAGGGCAAATTTTATCCTGTATGGATTCCTAGATTCTTAAGGCCAGCCTGGATTATTCTGATCATCTAGTCTGACATCTCTAACACAGGTCATGCAATTTTACTCAGTAATTCATTCTTCCAGCCCATAACATCTGGCTGAACCAGGTGATATTTTATAGAAAGATGTCAATTCTTGGCTTACACAACTGAAATCGCAGAAAAGGCACTGCATCTGTTTGTAAATTGTTTCAAAGGCTAATTACCTTCATTGTTAAAAATTTGCACCATATTTCTAATCTTCATTTGTCTAGATTCAGCAATTAGATATCACTATACCTTTTTCTGCTAGATTAAAAAGCTTCAACTATCAGAAATCTTCCGCCCATGTTGGTACTTAAAGACTGATCAAATCACCTATTAACCTTGTTTTTAGTATGTTTAATATAAAAGGAGTTTCTTAAGTTTTTCTCACTGGAAGGAAAGTTTTTCAAGACCTCAAATCATTTTTATAATTCTCTTCTCAACCCTTTCCAATTTTTCAATATTTTTGAATTGTGGAAACCAGAACAGGACACAGTATTCTAGTAATGGTCTTATTCATGCTACGTACACAAGTAATACCACTTCCCTACATCTAGATCAGGGATCGGCAACCTTTGGCCCATGGCCCGCCAGGGTAAGCCCTCTGGCAGGCTGGGCTGGTTTGTTTACCTGCCGCGTCTGCAGGTTCGGCCAATCGCAGCTCCCACTGGCCGCAGTTCGCTACTCCAGGCCAATGGGGGGCTGCAGGAAGCCGCGGCCAGCACATCCCTCAGTCCATGCCGCTTCCCGCAGCCCCCATTGGCCTGGAGCGGTAAACCATGGCCAGTGGGAGCCGCTGTCGGACGAACCTGTGGATATGTCAGGTAAACAAACCGGCCCGGCCCGCCTGGGGGCTTACCCTGGCGGGCCACAGGCCAAAAGTTGCCGATCTCTGACTAGTTGATATTCCCCTGTGTATATATCCAAGGTTTGAGTTAACCCTCATGAGCATCACACTCGTAGCTCACGTTCAATTGGTTATCCACCATGACCACTGATTATTACTTATTGTCACTACTTTCAAGGATACCGTTACAGTGTCATGTCATATTTGCCTCCTATATCTGGCAGTCATAAGAATGGCCATACTAGTCATTGAAACAAATCCAAATTGGTGTTTAAACTAAAAACTGCTTCGAGCCCATGAGAATGTGTTCGCATATTCTTATTTTTTCAGAAAATAAATCATAGCCACATTGTACATTAATGATCACATATAAATTTTTAACCATTTTGTTAAGAATTTCTAAATTGCATATTAGGTAGATACTTTAAACAGGAAATTATATTTGCCAGGTTTTGACTATATTTTTCTCCTATGGTTCATCTTTTAGTCAACTTTTCAGCATATGTCATAGACATCTAAATCTTTATAGACTTTAATTGCGTGGATTTTTATGGCTGCTGACAACATAAGGATAAAAAGATTAATCCCTGCTGCAATTCCTGAACGTACCAGGGCCTTTTAAATATTTAAATATTTAAAACTTGTACATGTTTCTAAAAGGTTCATTTAAATGCACAGTAGCACATTTTGATTGACTGCCATTCACACTTATTCTTTTGGCAAATGAAAGGAGGAAACATCAGTCAATGTATAGAAAAAAAAATCCACTCGTAATACTGCAAGAGCCAGTGTGACTAGAAGATAAATTTAAGTCCTTTAGTCCTTACTCAAAAAGTCAATGGGCGATTTCTCTAAGGCTTGCAGAACTGGAACCCCTAACACCCCTATATGTTCTGAGAGCAAGTTGCAGGTACTAAAGGAAACATAAGGATTGAAAATTGCAATAATTCATTTTATTATAATACAGATAATCATAATTTCCCCCAAATCATAAAATCAAAGTTTTCTGCAAAAACAAAACAAAAATCATTTTTGCCCCTCTCCCCTGCTTCTCCTCCCCCGCCACCCTGCCCTCCCCCAAAAAAAACCCACCACTAGCTTGTTTTTTTTTTTTCTTTTGGTCAAAAAACAGATTTTTTTTTTTGGCTTTTGGCAGTTTTAAGCCAACTGAAAAGAATCATTTTCAGTTTTTGCTTTTTCTGATGAAATGCTGATTTTTTTTTTTTTTTTTGGTAGGAAAGCAGACACTTTCTGCAAATATTTTCTTTTAATATAAAATCCAATTTTCTCTTAATATGTTTCAACTAACAATTCTCAACGCTATACTGTATGCCACTTTATATTAAATATTTTTTCAAAGAATTTTTAATTCCATTTTTGAGCTTCTGAAATCAGTTTCTAAGTTATTACCCATAAAGAAAATATTTTTCCAGCTATATTTACATTAAAATTGGCTTTTTTAAAAGAACATATATCACTTGCTTTGTGGAAAAACACCCTAAATATTGCAATTTCCTAACTTTAACATGTATTTGAAACTACAAAACAGAACAAGAAGTTGTCTATTGGAAAAACTTGCGGGGGGAGGGAACCAAGCTTCTATGCATGATGTGTATATATAGTTTGTGTAAACAAACAATCTATGGTAGCATTATTTATCAAGTAAGTTAAAATACAGGTATAATTGGGTGCTGATGGATTCAGGACAGTCCTACTGCAAAGTATACAACATCCGTTATTCTCTTAATAGGATCAGTGCTATTCAGAAATAATTATAGAACTAGGGATTTTACCTCTGTCAAGGTTCCTTCCCCACTCTAAACTCTAGGATACAGATATGGGGACCTGCATGAAAACCCCCCTAAGCTTATTTTTACCAGCTTAGGTTAAAACTTCCCCAAGGTACAAACTATTTAACCTTTTGCCCTTGGACTTTATTGCTGCCACCACCAAGAATCTAACAAATATATAATGGGGAAAGAGCCTGCTTGTAAACGTCCTTCCCCCCCCCCAAAAAATCCTCCCAAACCCTACACCCCCTTTCCTGGGGAAGGCTTGATAAAAATCCTCACCAATTTGCATAGGTGAACACAGACCCAAACCCTTGGATCTTAAGAACAAGGAAAAAGCAATCAGGTTTTTAAAAGAAGAATTTTAATTGAAGAAAAAGTAAAAGAATCACCTCTGTAAAATCAAGATGGTAAATACCTTACAGGATAATCAGATTCAAAACATAGAGAATCCCTCTAGGCAAAACCTTAAGTTACAAAAAGACACAAAAACAGGAATATACATTCCATTCAGCACAACTTATTTTATCAGCCGTTTAAACAAAACAGAATCTAACGCATATCTAGCTAGATTACTTACTAAGTTCTAAGACTCCATTCCTTTTGTGTTCCTGGCAAAGGCCTCACACAGACAGAGAGAACCTTTGTTTCTCCCCCCCTCCAGCTTTGAAAGTATCTTGTCTCCTCATTGGTCATTGTGGTCAGGTGCCAGCGAGGTTATCCTAGCTTCTTAACCCTTCACAGGGGAAAGGGTTTTTCCTCTGGCTAGGAGGGATTTTAAAGGTGTTTACCCTTCCCTTTATATTTATGACAACCTCTTATTTCCTGAGTACTCCTGAAACTAGCTTAATTCTGAGGTAAGCAGAACAGGTTGATACCTTTTGAGTTTTGGCTAGCATATGCTAACAGATCAGTGGAAAATGTCTACAGAACTTTCCAGCAGAATAGTACGCTCCATGCCAAAACAGCTAATGAACAGAAGAGGGAATAGGAAGCACTGAATAAACACTATTGTTATTGTTTAAAAATGTATATTTATTGGTTCAAACTACTTAAGATCAATATTGTCCATAACTTTGTCTTGCTCTGTATATGCAAATTGTTTCAAGGTTTAATGGTTTTCTTTGTATCGTTTTGAATCCATGCCATCTGTTCTAGTTTTTTTTTTCAAATGTGTGCATATTATTGTCTCAATGAAAACAAGTATTTCAAATGCTACTTTTTTACCAGGTATCAGATGGTATTACGGTGTCATTCATTCTTCCTTCTTTTGTTCCTTCCCATTTTACAAGCAGTTAGTAGTTAGAACAATGTAACTATGTACAAGCTGGTGCACAGTGCAAACCAGAGGGAAAATCTGTAACAGAAAGCAGGAATAAGGTGAACCCAGGTGCAGACCACTACTCTCCCAGGGTTCACTACAGCTACACAGACAGAAGGTAAATTTTAGGGAAAGCGAATGTCCTTATATAACATTAAAGGCCTTATCTAAATGAACAAATAAATTCCCCCCCTTCAATAATGTAGCTAAATCAAGCTGATTTAACTTGATTGAAAACCCCACTTATCAGTGTAGACATAGTTTAACACCTTTAGCATTTAGTAGGTAAAAAGTTAAGATAGTTAGAATGAGCTTATTCAGTTTGGAGGTGGGGGGAAGCACCTTTATTCCTAGTTGAGACAAGGTCTAATAGGATGGCTACAGTGGAATTTTTAGTAAAACACATTTAAGTTAAATCAGTTATAAATTCTAGCACTGGCAAGGTACAGATATTTGTTCCAGGTAGTATTTAACAAAGTTGAACATGACAAGGAACAAAGGTTTATTTGCAAGAACAAATGTTTGTATCATTTACACTAGAATTTACATAGCATCTACACTAGAATTTACAGTCATGTTAGTTAACATGCTTTTAAAAATTCAAGTGTAGACATACTCTAAGGCAGCCTAGTTTCCTTCTCCAGGGAACACATGAGCAGGGCAGAGGGCAGTAAACTTTAGTAGACTGACCCAGCTTTAAAATACATACAGTAATGCCTGAAGTAGCAGGAGATTGTCACTGGCAACTACTCACCTGGCAATCTGTTTATCGCATATCAATAAACTGTTGGATTTATAATAATAGTTATTATATAGCACTTTTCTTCCACTGATCTCAAATTGCTTTTTAAAAGGAGTTTAACAGCATTACCCCCATTTTACAGATAAAACTGATGCCGGAGAGATGAAGTGAGTTTCCCAAGATCACTCAGCAGGCCAGTGGCAGAGCCAGGAATATGCATGACTTTGTTCCTCCCCCTAAATTCCCTCAATCTTTTCTAATTTTTTGGTGCTTTGTTGTGCAAGACTATAACTTTGAGTGGTGTTTCCTATTATCCTTTTTTTTTCCTTCAACCATCTGTGTACCAGTGTTCACTACTCTGTGATCAGTAATGACCATACAATTTCCTCATCCTTTTGTTGTACATCTGTAAGTAAAAACAAAGCCCCATATTTTGTAATGAGCACTACATAGACAGAACTTTTGTGCTGCAGCAAGCCCCCCTGACTTGCTTGGGTCTCTTTCTGAACAGGAATCCATCTGCAAGGAGTTGACCGCAGAATTAGGGCTTGGGTAGGTTCTCAGGCTTTGGACCAGCAGAGTTGCAAGGACTCAAATCTTATCAAGATATCCCATTTTTTTTATTATGTGTAGGGTTAGTAATTGTTACTGGAGATGTATTTCTGCAAAGATGACCATGCTGCTGAGCTTCTGCTGCTGATTATATATAGATTTCCATGATCCTTTTTGGCCGGGGGGAATTGTCCATTTTCTTCAGGAGCTCTATGCCTCCTTTTTTTCCAACCAGTAAAAGGGTTTATTTTTATTAGGACATAATTTTTTCCAAATATACAGCTCTCTTCAATACCCCCACAGTGAGAGAGAGAGAGAGAGAGAGAGAGAGAGAGAGAGAGTGAAGTCCTGAAACTCAGTGTCAACGTTTGCCTTGCTTATTTTGCTGTGTGACTACTTAAAGGTATGGAATATATCACTCTACAAGCTAATCTCGCTGGCCAGATCCAAGACTGTAGATGATTAGTTTCATGTGAAGAAAAATAATACTGCATTTGGTAGGATTTATCATGTCATCATAGTCGGTCAGACAAGAATTCTTTAAGTAGCTTTAAAAAACCCTAGCCTTCCTCTTCCCCATTGCCCATGCGTACATACACACAGGTATATATTGAAAAGACATAAACTGTCTCTACAGCTGAATGGAAAGAATGTCTTGAAAGATGGGCTCATCATATTATAAAGCCCTTTCTGGCCTCAGTGCTACTGATACTGTGAAATGGTCATGATTATGATCGTGATGTGTTCATGAACTATTTCTTAGAGGCATATAGTCTGTGGGGCTGATTCATCAATAATTTATTTCTGTTGCATATTAGTATAAATCCACTTACATCACTGGAGTACCATTTCACAAAACTGGAGTAAGACAATGGTGGTTCAGTCTAACTGAGTCTTTGCCTTCCCCTTCCCTAATTGTCTTAAGACTGTACAGAACTGTATATCCATGAAGCATTTGATTTGTATAAGTGAGTGGCCTCATTTTTAATTCCTGCAGTAGCGGGTATAAAATGATGACTTTTCTATGTATATGATTTTTCATGCAAATAAAGGTGGGTACAATATTGGAGAGAAGTGAATTATGGGATGTGTTATTGCCTTTCTTTCCCTTTATTCAATGAGTTGCTGTCATTGCTTTGTAAATTTTCATCAGAAAAAAGTTGTGGAAACTGTTCTATTGGTCTGAAGTTTGACAAAACTTACATATGAACCCGATTCTCTCCATCTGTCATGGTCCTTCTCCAGTTCACCACTGCCCTCTGCACTAAGGTGCAAGATTTTGGCATAAGAGAGAATCTGGCCCTATACATTTATCACTCTTGGAAGCAAGAGAAGCAGTGGGAAGTACCTGGGTGGAGATGAGCAGTAGAAAACAAGCTGAAAAATGAATATTGAGGAGAGATCCCAAGAAGAGTCTCTTGTATCCCAGACCAGCCTGATTTTTCCAGCGTCCCTTTCTGCTTATCTGGGCTTAGCATGGATGTGCTGTGACAGCTGCAGGAAAGTTTCTCTAACATAGGGATATTGAGAGAGGGAAATGGGAATAAAAAATAGGGCACTCACTTGATTGTAGGAAAAATTAAAGAGACACTTTCTTATCAAACATGGATCCAAATTTAGGTTTCCTAAAAGAAGCTTTGATAAAATCCAGTGCCAATAAACCTATTTCCATGATGCTTTTTTTTCTTATTCTAGTGGTAACTGTTTTATAGAACGTCCCTTGGGGCGTTGTCAACTCCTACATTGGACCCTTGAGAGTGATGTTGATTAGTCAATAAAAGTGACCCTGATTATTTTAATTTCATTGTTCAAGCTGTGAAAGATGCAAAAAGTAAACTGGGAGCATAATTCTTTTTTTTATTATTATTATTTTAAAAATCTAGGCCATGGTTTGTAGAAATGTTAGAAATTTTGTTTTTAGAAAACATATGGGTTTCCCTTCATTCTTGGTGTAACTTCAGGGATTGTTAATATGATAGTGTGCTATTGATAAGCTACTGCAGATTTTTTAAAATAAAATGTGTTAGTATGGAAACTTTGAGTCATTTCCCTCCATTTCCAAACTTCTGGGCCAAATTCTGCCCTCCTCTAAAAATGCAACCCCACAGTGTATTGAGAGAGAGAGAGAGAATTTTCATGCAGCATCAATGATGTGATATGGGTGCAACTCAGGGCAGAATTTGAACCCAGGTGTCCCTTTCATTTCAGAATAATATTTTGTTGACCGTATTTACTCTTTGCTGTTGGGGTCATAATGAAAGCATATACTTTTACTAGGTGCCTTTGCACAGTAGCTTCAATTGTTGCCACTAAGAACAGATGTCCCAATCAGTGTTCAGCATTATAGAAATGGTGTACAGTGAGCAATGTGGTATAGAAGGACAATAAGATTAAGCTATAAATTTCAAGCATTTGTTAACTGAACAAGCCTTTCATAGCCAGTGAAGTCTCCTTTAGCTGTAGGTTTCAATTATCCTGATTAATAACCTTGTAAATGTCTATCATCAAATGATAGGATCAAATGTATTCCTACAATAACCCAGTGTCCAGAGGCTTTAAATTACAATTTCTTTTAAAGGTGCTTTACAGTCAAACAATAACATGTCTTGCACCTGGGTATGCACAAATTATTTTTCAAAGAGAAAATCAAAATGTTATTTACCTGACAGTCAGGTTAGAATGGTCAGTTGATGGTATTTTGAAACACCTAAAGAAAGCTAATAAAATACCCCTTTATTATTATTATTTATTATTTTCTGGATTTAAGGGGAAAAAAATTATCTGAAAGAAATATAAACATGAGTTATAAATATCAGATTTTCTCTCATCCCACAGGCCTATGTTCAGATTTCTGAGGTTTAAAGTTTTCTGTGGAAAGTAAGTGTATGGAATTACGAACATAATGCTGATTTCCTCCCTCAGTCAGATCTTTCATTAAGGACCTGATTCAAGAGGGAAAAAAAAACCTGTGAAAAATGTAGTTGTTGGCTTTATGTCCAGCAGACTTATTTATCCTCTGCAGGTCAGCCTAGCCCTCAAATTGTGTCTGGAACTGAAAATTTTGAGAAGATTGGTCATGAAGAGAGAAAAAAGAATGGAGGACTCACAGTAGTAAAGGGAAAATTTATTCCCAATACATCATGTAAAGACAACTGACGTGTGGATCTGCATGACACTGTCGGGGATTCCAAGTTACTCCATCCAAAGCGTGAAGTAATTCCTCTATACATCAGTAGATTTATAGTGACAATAATCCACCTCAAATTTGTCACTCTCATTTTCCTGTCATTTGGAAATTCTCCCGTTTTCTTTTCTTTGTGACAAGTTTCCTTTTCAAATTTCTCCTTTTGAATGTCACACTGCCATCTATAATCATCGTGGATTCTGCAAGTCTTACTCAGTTTTGTTTACTGTGGTATGCTGGCAAGGTAGTGTGCATATATACTATTGGATGTTGGACTTTTTTTGTTGTATGTGATCCTGTCTCCTTTTGGTGGCCAAGAACTAAGAAGATAAGTGCCTATACAGCTGCAAGTAACTATTTTATTTCCGTTGAAGTGGAAGAGGCCTGTGATGTTAAAGCAAATGTGCCTTTGTTCAATCATGTGTACAGCGTAGCTGGTGATGGGGGTGTCTTGTATTTATACAGCCATGGGATCATCACACTATCTAGTCGGAAGAAATTACTATGTATCCTCTCAGAAGATTTCTTGAGTTTGTAAAAAAACAAACAAACAAAACCCCAACCTCTAACTATTTGAGAATTGTAAATTCTGGAATGTGGTAAAAACCCCATGCAGGACATTGTGTTGGTATTCGATTAGGTGGCACTGTTTCATCTGAGCTAATATTGAACCAGTGTCCTAGCAGCATGCTGCAGGACATTTTTCTGCTGAAGCTAAAATATC
This sequence comes from Dermochelys coriacea, assembly GCF_009764565.3. NCBI lineage: Eukaryota > Metazoa > Chordata > Testudines > Dermochelyidae > Dermochelys > Dermochelys coriacea. The sequence goes on from NC_050068.2 coordinate 174,302,302, forward strand.
TTAAGTAAGACATGTGCTTATTAAAATATTACCTGATACAATATTGCAAAACTATAGCAGTGGTGTGAACAATGGCTGGATTCCAATTTAAGTAATAAAATTGTTAATCTAAAAATTGTGTTTTTTATTTCCCATCAGACAATATTTTTTTCACTGTGTTCTGTCGTCTGCCTGAAACAGAATGGTTGATATGTTTTCTGTGTAATGATATTTCATTGGTAGATGAGTGATTCTTGAATATGAAGTGTTCAGCCAAGGGTGCTATGGTGTTTTTTGTCTTTGGTCATTTTTCTGAGAGAGTTCATTCGGAAGTGAAACAATTGTCTGGTTCACTCACATGGTTATTGGGGCATTTGATGCACTGGATGAGGTTCACCATATGTTGTGACAGGCATGGATAGGACTGATGGATCTTGAAAGGTGTGTTGTGGGTGGGGAGTATTGATTATTGTAGCACTGGAGTTATGTCTGCATGTTTTGTATCTGTTATGGCAGGGTCTGTTGCCGTTTTGAATTGGTATGTTCTGGACTGTGGAGATCTTGCTTCTGATGATGAGCTTGGTGAGGCTGAGGGGTTTTAAAGTGCAGAGGAAGGGATCCAGGCAACATTTCTTTTCTCAAAAATGATCACTCTATATTGACGTCTCAGTCCTTGTCCTCAAAAGAAACTTGCACAACATTCCCAAAGATGAGTCTGAGAGCTTAAATTCATAACTCCACTAGACACTAAAAATCATGGACTAAACAGAGACACTGGATTCATGGCTTATTACAATAATCTGTAACCCATTAATCCCCTTTTTTTCTCCTATAACTGCAGAAGTGTTAATGGGACACTCTACCTTGAATGGTTCTTAGAATATGCTAACTACTTACACTAAACAATCCATTCCACCTTGCATTTAACTGTGACACTCTTAGGCTTTGTCTAAACGTGTTGACATGGCCATGTCGCTAAATGTCAAGCAGTGTAGCTGCTGTTTGTTGGCAGTTTTGCTGACAAAATACTTCAACCCCAATGAGCGGCATCCGCGTTGTCGACAGGAGAGCACTCCTGCTGACAATGCTCTGTTCACACGGACACTTGCCGTGGCAAAACTTTTGTCTTTTGGAGGGATGGGAGGAGGTTGCACCTCTGAATGACAAAAGTTTTGTCGCTCAATTGCCAGTGTAGACATAGCCTTAGTATTCCCAGAACTGAAAAAACGTCCTGTGTGGATAGAAAGCTTGTCTGTCTTTCACACAGAAGTTGGTCCAATAAAACACATTAACTGACCCACCTTGTCGCTTTTTAATATCCTGGGACAGACACTACTACAACTACACTGAATAAGCCTGTCTAAAGACGTTTATCTCACTGAAAGTCCTCTTCAGCATTTTCAGTCAAGGCTGGTTTGAGATCTATTTTCATGAATGCAGCTACACTGTCTATTTACTTCCAAGGTGCAGAATGACAGGGTGTCACTTTTGCCTTCTAGAAATACCTCCAAAGTCCATTGTCTTTTACTCATAGACAGGATAACCTATGGATTGTTTCTCCCTCCCTCTCCCCCATCCCCAAGTGCTCCTTTCTTGCTAGGTTTCAGAGTAGCAGCCGTGTTAGTCTGTATTCACAAAAAGAAAAGGAGTACTAGTGGCACCTTAGAGACTAACAAATTTGAGCATAAGCTTTCATGAGCTACAGCTCACTTCATTGGATGCATTCAGTGGAAAATACAGTGGGGAGATTTATATACACACACAGAGAACATGAAACAATGGGTTTTATCATACACACTGTAAGGAGAGTGATCACTTAAGATGAGCTATTACCAGCAGGAAGGGGCGGGGGAGAAGAAAACCTTTTGTGGTGATAATCAAGGTGGGCCATTTCCAGCAGTTCACAAGAACGTCTGAGGAATGGGGGGGGGAGAATAACATGGGGAAATAGTTTTACTTTGTGTAATGACACATCCGCTTCCAGTCTCTATTCAAACCTAAGTTAATTGTATCCAGTTTGCAAATGAATTCCAATTCAGCAGTCTCTCGTTGGAGTCTGTTTTTGAAGTTTTTTTGTTGAAGAATAGCCACTCTCAGGTCTGTAATCGAGTGGCCAGAGAGATTGAAGTGTTCTCCAACTGGTTTTTGAATGTTATAATTCTTGACGTCTGATTTGTGTCCATTTATTCTTTTATGTAGAGACTGTCCAGTCTGACCAATGCACATGGCAGAGGGGCATTGCTGGCACATGATGGCATATATAACATTGGTAAATGTGCAAGTGAATGAGCCTCTGATAGTGTGCCTGATGTGATTAGGCCCTATGATGGTGTCCCCTGAATAGATATGTGGACAGAGTTGGCAACGGGCTTTGTTGCAAGGATAGGTTCCTGGGTTAGTGGTTCTGTTGTGTGGTGTGTGGTTGCTGGTGAGTATTTGCTTCAGGTTGGGGGGCTGTCTGTAAGCAAGGACTGGCCTGTCTCCCAAGATCTGTGAGAGTGATGAGTCGTCCTTCAGGATAGGTTGTAGATCCTTGATGATGCGTTGGAGAGGTTTTAGTTGGGGGCTGAAGGTGATGGCTAGTGGCGTTCTGTTTTCTTTGTTGGGCCTGTCCTGTAGTAGATGACTTCTGGGTACTCTTCTGGCTCTGTCAATCTGTTTCCTCACTTCAGCAGGTGGGTATTGTAGTTGTAAGAATGCATGATAGAGATCTTGTAGGTGTTTGTCTCTGTCTGAGGGTTGGAGCAAATGCGGTTGTATTGTAAAGCTTGGCTGTAGACAATGGATCATGTGGTGTGATCTGAATGAAAGTTGGAGGCATGTAGGTAGAAATAGCGGTCAGTATGTTTCCGGTATAGGGTGGTGTTTATGTGACCATCGCTTATTAGCACCGTAATGTCCAGGAAGTGGATCTCTTGTGTGGACTGGTCCATGCTGAGGTTGATGGTGGAATGGAAATTGTTGAAATCATGGTGGAATTTCTCAAGGGCTTTTTTTTCCATGGGTCCAGATGATGATGTCATCAATGTAGTGCAAGTAAAGTAGGGGCATTAGGGGACGAGAGCTGAGGAAATGTTTTCTAAGTCAGCCATAAAAATGTTGGCATACTGTGGGGCCATGTGGGTACCCATCGTAGTGCTGCTGATTTGAAGGTATACATTGTCCCCAAATGTGAAATAGTTATGGGTGAGGACAAAGTCACAAAGTTCAGCCACCAGGTTAGCCGTGACATTATCGGGGATAGTGTTCCTGACGGCTTGTAGTCCATCTTTGTGTGGAATGTTGGTGTAGAGGGCTTCTACATCCATAGTGGCCAGGATGGTGTTTTTAGGAAGATCACCAATGGATTGTAGTTTCCTCAGGAAGTCAGTGGTGTCTCGAAGATAGCTGGAAGTGATGGTAGCGTAGGGCCTGAGAATGGAGTCTACCTAGCCAGACAATCCTGCTGTTTGGGTGCCAATGCCTGAGATGATGGGGCATCCAGGATTTCCAGGTTTATGGATCTTGGGTAGCAGATAGAATACCCCAGGTTGGGGTCCCAGGGGTGTGTCTGTGCAGATTTGTTCTTGTGCTTTTTCAGGGAGTTTCTTGAGCAAATGGTGTAGTTTCTTTTGGTAACCCTAAGTGGGATCAGAGGGTAATGGCACCACAAAAGGTTTTCTTCCCCCCCATCCTGCACCTTCCTGCTGGTAATAGCTCATCTTAAGTGATCACTCTCCTTACAGTGTGTATGATAAAACCCATTGTTTCATGTTCTCTGTGTGTGTATATAAATCTCCCCACTGTATTTTCCACTGAATGCATCTGATGTAGTGAGCTGTAGCTCATGAAAGCTTATGCTCAAATAAATTTGTTAGTCTGTAAGGTGCCACTAGTACTCCTTTTCTGCTAATTTCACATCTTTTTAACAATTGACTTCATATGTAAATTAGCATCCATTGTGTTTGCTTACAATGCTTAATTTACATTTCAATGGAGAGATAAGTAAATAAACATCTCTTGGCTGACAGAAAATCTGTTTTTCACCTGTGCTGGTAACTAATAACCTGATACAGACTCTAAGAGCATATTTTCAGTATGTATACATACATATATTTCACAATGACATTTATAACCAGTGTGTCACCAACTTTCAGTTGAGACCTAATGTTACATTCTGTGGTGAAACAAAATATATGTACCAGAATCATGATATGCATGTAACCCTCTTGCCAATTAACATTAAAATGATCTTGGGTTACAGTAAATATTCTTGCTAAATATATTAAATGGAGTATTTTATCCAAACTAAAACATTTCCATATTTGTTAATTGTATATACAGAATAATGCTCCCCTATCCCACATCCCCACCTCAGTTTTGGGTCTCTACTTGCTAAGAGATGTCTGTTGCAATACAGTTAGGTCTGGTTTTAAAATAACCCAGCTTGTGACCACCTCCTCTTGTCCATTGAAACAGCCATCATAAATATTCTTTTTCCTGGCTAGATCACAAGGCCTCTTCTTCATTCTCATCCCTCTTGAACTGGCTGCAGTTTGCAACATCAATAACCTCACCTCTTAGAATTGCAGTTCTTCCATCTAAGTCTGTTTTCCTAGTTCATATCCTAGCTTTTTGACCAACATTTCAATTTTTTCCCCCTTTTCTCCCCTCCCTCTCTTTGTTGGTGCCCCTCCAAGTTCTGTCCTTCGTCTTCTCCCGTCTTTGGACTACCTTTAAATTCCAATTACACAGCATCACCAGTGTTCCCCAAATTTTATTTACGTTGTCTACCATCATGGATAATGTCCAACAGCTCTTTAAATCTCTTCGCTTTCCACATCAAATGTAAGGGCCTTGTTGTGGACATAACTGAGCTCCTTCTTGTATTGTTTGTTTTTACTCCCCCTTTATTCAGTCCACATCACACAATTAACCACCTCACTTGTGTCCTTCTCCGACTTCACCTTCACTCTGTTACACTGCCCCTCTGTATGTAATGACTTCTCTGCTCTGATCTGGGGTGAGTCCCCTGCCATCTTATTCTTAAAGTCCTTCCTTAAAACATAGTTTTTTGTTTAAATCACACACACACACACACACACACACACACACACACACACACACACACACACTAAACTCTAGTCTGGCCACCTATAAGGAATTCTTAGGAAAAAGTGAGATGCCAATACTTATTTATTTTGCTGTATGTGTGACATTTTCCACTGGGCTCTAGTTCTAATTTTGGAAATATTCTAAGAGGCTTGCTTTACAATCCTATTGAAATGTCAAAGATCTGGTGTAGCCAGAAGTTTTGGGGAAAGAAATTTTATGTTAGTACTTATAAGCATGTTTTCTATTTCTCTGAATAAGTTTACTGGACTTCTACTTTTATAAATTCTTAATGCCTTCAGCTGGGACATAATATTGCAAATTGTCTTAGCAATACAAAGTTTATTAAAACCTTTGTACAATTCATGGATATAACCATTTTTAATTTCCTGGATAGCTTTGCTTCTTCCAGTGGTAGAGTACCTAGGAGAATAATAGCTGTAGTGACTCCTCTCAGTACAATAGTATACAGTTAAATTTCAGAAGACTGAATTACCGCTAGACATGAAAGCAAAATAATTAAGCTATTAAATCACTCAATAATACTCCTGTGTTCCCAAAAATTTAACAGCAGTTCTTTGCTAAGTAGACTTAAGGTATTGCTTTACACAACTAACAAATGTTGATGAATATTTCTTAGGAATAAGCTCTCCAAGAAGAGGTCCTGTTTATGGTCTATCAGGAAAAAATAATCATACCACAGAGAATTTTTCTCTGAAATCGGAGAATTATAATGAAGTTTGCCAATGTAGTCTTAACTATAGGCGTGACTATCAGGCAATTGCTATACTAAATAATTCCTGTTTGATTTTTTTAAAAATTACTGGTTTATATTTGTTATGTAATTGGTTCTTATTTCTAAGGTTCATTTAAGTATATTAGGTAGAAATATATCACAAAGATATTATCAGAATGATGCTGAAGCACAAATATGATTACAGGTTTCAGAGTAGCAGCCGTGTTAGTCTGTATTCGCAAAAAGAAAAGGAGTACTTGTGGCACCTTAGAGACTAACAAATTTATTAGCGCATAAGCTTTCGTGAGCTACAGCTCACTTCATCGGATGCCTTTTTATACGGCTAAATTCAGTGCCTTGCATAATCACAGGTTTCAGAGTAGCAGCCGTGTTAGTCTGTATTCGCAAAAAGAAAAGGAGTACTTGTGGCACCTTAGAGACTAACAAATTTATTTGAGCATAAGCTTTCGTGAGCTACAGCTCACTTCATCAATGCATCCGATGAAGTGAACTGTAGCTCACGAAAGCTTATGCTCAAATAAATTTGTTAGTCTCTAAGGTGCCACAAGTACTCCTTTTCTTTTTGCGAATACAGACTAACACGGCTGCTACTCTGAAACCTGTGATTATGCAAGGCACTGAATTTAGCCGTATAAAAAGGCATCCGATGAAGTGAGCTGTAGCTCACGAAAGCTTATGCTCTAATAAATTTGTTAGTCTCTAAGGTGCCACAAGTACTCCTTTTCTTTTTACAAATATGATTGTTGCAGCATAGAGTAACTACTATAAATGTGCAATCTGAATTTTTACTGGACATGACTGATTCTTTGCAAAACTGAAGCAGATGATATTTATCAAGTTAATGTAAAATCTTTCTCTATTATAGAAATCTGATCAATCTTTTGACTGATGGTATCTCAGTTTCAGTTATGCTAGCCCATAGTCTGTTCAGGACTTGGACATCACTTCACTCTGGGAGGGGACCCATGTTTCTGTCCCTTCTGACCAGGACTTTTAAGCTGCAGTCCCCTGGTCCTACACTGTCATTATCCAAAGCAGATCTGACCAATATTTACTTTCTGCTCTTTGGTTTCTCTCCAAGGTTGAAGATAGTCTACCAGTAACCCAAACAGCTCTTTCAAAGCAGAGTACCCTGATTTAGGGACAAAAGCATGTAGGAAAAATGTATAAAACAATAAAAGATCTATGTCCATACTAAACATACGAGAAGTCACCCATCAGTCTTATGGGGTCCTGCAGTTTCTAGTCCTTCCAATCTCTCACCAGGTTTGTGTTCCTCCCTGAACCAAAGATCAGGTCCTTTTGTTGAATCTCAAAGGAAGGCTGTCACTCTAATTAAACTCAGTATTTCTATCCTAAAGGCCTTTATCTCCCGAAAAACAAGTAGTCAGTCACAGACCCTCTCCTGGAGATCAAGCCTCAAAAGGCTGTGTGTCTGCTTTGCTGAAACAGCTTTGGGATTTTGCATTAAATTGACCCCCACACTGTTTTTAGTTCCTGGACAAGCTATGATAACAGACCCCCTGTCCCTCCACATAGAGAGGAATATACTCTGTAGCCCACAACAATACACAGAACATTCATAAAATTATATACAATATGGTTCCCAAGGACACTACATGTGGTTGTGGTCAAAGATGGTTTTGTTGGCCAACATATCCCCAATGAGGTTGGCAACCTGAAAGCACTGTCAAGCATACAGTGGTTAGTGACTAAGTCTCTTGGACTACTATTGGGATGGGGAGGATGAATGAAGTATTGTGGCCAGATATGTTACGGATTCATGTCCATTCTCTGAGGAGTACAATTTATATCTAACTCACATTCTGTGTGTAATGTCACAGATGCAACTGGGTGCCCAGTTTGTCAACTGGATCTCTGATTTAGCTAATCTATGTGTAAAGACTCATTTATCCAGCTTCCTACTTATTATATATCTGGGAAGAGTCACACATATTGCTTATTCCATCAAGAGTAGGAACAGCAATTGCTGGCAATATTTTAACACGTTATTCCCACAAAAATGTTCTCATTTTGCCTGTGATAAACCCAGGGCCCCAGGGACACATGTGGTCTAAAGAGGAGTGGGAATGGGATGCATTTGTTTTTCCAAACATAAACAAAATTGTTTAATATTAAAGTCTCACTTTGCAGGGAATATTTGTACTCTGTTGCTGAAAAATGTACTGATTACACTGAAAGATGAGCACAGCTTGTATTATTTTGGAGAGTGGGGTTCAGAATAAAGATCTTGTAGAGGGTTTTCTCTTCTGGGAAATTCGCTTTTTAAAACACCTAGCTGTTGGTGAAAGTGGGTCCATTTCCATGACAAAATAAATTTGCTCTTCAGAAGATTTTTTTATGAGCCCTAGGGATAAGACATCTCCAACAGGAAGGATTTGGTGTACCCAGAGATGGGGTGATTCAGTCAGAGGCAAGGTTCCCTTCAGTTTGGTAGCAGAAATTTCAAAAGGGTCTTCTAAGGAAGCCCACAAAAGCCCCCTCTGTATAAAGAAGGGGGAAAATAGAGGAGATTAAGAGGAGAAATTACTCAGTATGACAAATAAGAATTTTCAGTATCTATCAGAGGATCCTTTCCCACTTTCATTTACTTAGTATTAAGAATTAGGGGGCTGATCCTCAGCTGGTGTAAATTGTCATAGTTCAACTAAAGCCAATGCAACAATCCCAGTTTACACCAGCTGGGAATTTCTCCCAGGTCATGATTTGTCATAATCATTTCACAAGATTGGCTGTTTATTCTGAATCTTATTTTTTAAATAAATGTTGGATTTTCCCACTGAATATTTATACTAAAAAAATATATTCAAATATAAGATGACCTAATGGACTTGGGGAATGGCTCTTGTTTAAATGACAAAAATCCCACGTTCAAATTCCAAAGGAATCCTGGACATGCAAATGAAAATCACGGTCTGGTGAAAATATTCCCTAGGGGAGAGACTTGTAAAGAGCTCAATCTGTTTAGTTTATCAAAAAGAGTGAGAGGTGACTTGATTACTGTAAATAAATACCTTCACAGAGAGAAAATACTGAGTATTGAAAGGCTCTTTAATCCAGCAGACACAGGCATAACAAGAACAAATGACTGGAAGCTGAAAAGAGACCAATTCAAATCAGAAATATGGTACACGTTTTTTAGGTGAGGTTGATTAGCCACTGGAACAAACTACTAAGGGAAATGGTGGATTCTTCATCTTTTCATGTCTTCAGATCAAGACTGCATGCTTTTGTGGAAGATGTGCTTTAGTCAAGTTACTGGATTCGAAACAGGGTCAGCTGGGTGAAATGTAATGGCCTCTGATACAGGAGGACAGACTAGATAAACTACTGGTCTCTCCCAGCCTTAAACTCTATGAATTTTATATGATGATGCAGGAATTTTCTTTAATAAGATCTTCCTCTTCCAGGAATTGCTATACTCTTCCATGCAATGGTTCTGCACTGGACACTGCATACAGTCCCATTGACTACCCTGGGACTAGGAGTGGCCATGAGGCTCCATGTGCATGGGTCTAATTGCAAGATCGTGGTCTGCGTTTTTAGCATGAGAAGAGGGTTTTTTTTATTGATAATTCAAGTCTTCTAGATCTAAATTTTTAAAATTATATTTTTAAATTGTTTAAACAAACTTTCTGAGCAATCTGTATGGGCTTAGAGCAGGAATCGGAAACCTTTGGCACACGGCCCATCAGGGAAATCCGCTGGCAGGCCGGGACGGTTTGTTTACCGCAGGTTCAGTCGATCGTTGCTCCCACTGGCCACAGTTCGCTGTACCAGGCCAATGGGGGGCTGCAGGAAGCGGCGGCCAGCACATGCTTCGGCCCATGCCGCTTCCTGCAGCCCCCATTGGCCTGAAACGGTGAACGGCGACCAGTGGGAGCTGCGATTGGCTGAACCTGCAGATGTTGCAGGTAAACAAACTGGCCCGGCCTGCCAGCACATTTCCCTGATGGGCCGTGTGCCAAAGGTTGCTGATCTCTGGTTTAGAGCTAAATTTAGATGGTTAGAAAAGATCTTTAATCTCATGTTTCTTTAATCTTTTAAAGCTCTTTATGAGCATGTGAAAGTAACAAATCAGGAAAAAAAATGTTTACTATTCATTGAGCTCTCATCACATAAAAGTCTTTTATTACCTTATTCAGTGAACTATAATTTTTGTTGTTACAAGGGTAAAAAATCCAGCATCCAAAGCAGTGATAAACAAGCTGTCACAAGATAATTTTTTTCCTCACGAAAGATATCTTTTCAGGCTACTGCTGGATGTTCAGGCAACAGATGGTATCTAATAAGTTAAACTCTAATTGCAATCAAGAGTGAATGATGATCAAATTTAAAATTAAATTATTTTCACAGAACTATCTTGATATCTTGTTTTGCTGGGGATTATATTTCTGCCTTTTAAAAGTCCTAAAATTGATTAATCATGTTGAATATGTGTGCTATTATGTTGAAATATACTTTTAAATTCCATCAGCTGGAAACAGTAAAATGTGGAGAAAGAAGATTAATCTAACACTTCATGTATCTACTGTAAGTATGTTTTTTTCACTTATTAATAAAATGGAGTAAAACAATGTTCTGCAGTTAGTATCATGATGGTAATAGACAATACATCTACACTTTATGTCTAAAGTCAGGATATGCAAACAGACAAAGCATACACAAAACACGTAACCTAGGAGAGGACTGTTTACAGAATCCACAAAGTAACTGCCGAACCCACACTGGTAGAGCCACAGAATGAACTCAAGATTTGTGGGCCATAGTTGTACATTGTTTTTCCAACTAGAGTGAGTTTCTCACTTTCCACAGAGTATGAAAAGAGTAAGCTATAGAACCCAAAAAGTCTTCTCATATGTTATCTGGTCCATCTCCTGACATTATAACAACTTGATTTTATTACTTCTAAATCATTTGTTTTAGATGGAGAAGGAGGAAGTGGAATATATTCTAGCTTTGAATATCTTCAGTAATGGCAATTCTACAATCTCCCACTGCAGATTGTTTCATTGGCTAACTTTTCTTAAAGTTCTACAAAATTTGTCTTACTATTTAAATTACCATTTTTCCTATTGCTGCTTAAGCTCATTCACACTTTTAAATGCTAGCCTACCCTTTCACATAGGATAGCAAAATTTAAAGATGACCTGAAAGGGAGTGTGGTTGGAGGGGGGAGGGGTATTTTTCAGTTCTCCCTCCACCCATTCCTCCATTGGCTTTACCATAAGAAAAGATGGGGAGGGGGGAATGGGGTATGAGAAGAAGTTGCCACCTACTCCCATTTTTTCCCAGAAGAGTCTATGGACAGTTGGAGAACTACTAGGATTATGATGTTACAACAACAACCAAGTGAAACCTGAGCTATTTTGACAGGAAAGAGATTGCATTTATATGGTTTAAACAATCTGAATTATCCCTGTTTTTTGGCAACACCTATTTAATTGATATGCCTGACAAACAATTATGATAAAATATCCCTTTGTTAAATATTCAGCTGATCATTAATGTATTTTTTCTTAACAATAACTTTTTAACAAATAATTTTGCTACTGTGGCTATTTTACACTAATTTCTACTGTAATGCAGAACAAGGAGGTAAATATTCAATGCAATAGATATCAAGAGATACCAGTTTTTCAACTTGTCTTTCGTTGTTCCAGTTCAGGATTCTTGCCTATAATATATTTATTAGTGTGCTGTTCAGTCTGTTTTTACTTGTCTCAGCCAAAGTCTTAGTGAAATCTATTAGTCTCTTAAATGCTTTCTCAAACAGGAAATTACTCCTGATATAGTCCACTTGACATCTTCCCTTTCAAACTCTCGTCCTATGATTCTTTGTGTGTGTGTGTGTGTGTGTATGTGTATGCATGTATATATACTAAACTTAAGTGCTATAAATCTAAATTAAAATATTATCTATATCATACATTTTTATAATATTTGAATTTAATTGCTAGCACTTAAGAGCCCCAGTCAAGGATCAGGGTCCCTTTTGTTAAGTAACATGAAGGCAAGTAACTAAACCTGCTCACATTCTCTTGAACTAACTGAAATAATTCCTCTCCCTCCTTGGTATTTACAGCCTTCAGATATTTGTAGATTATACTTCTGTGTCCCTGACATTCCTCTAATTGCCTAGCTAAATTACACACTAAAGGACAGGTTTTTAAAGGAATGTATATGCCTAAAGATGCAGAGAGTTACCTAGGCACTTCTGAAAATCCCACAAATCTGGTTCAAATGATTTAGCTCTTTTGATCTTTCCTTGTAAGACAGTGTATCTAGTTACCTAATTATTGTCGTCATTCTTTTCTGGGAATCTTACTCCATTAATGGTGTCTCTCAACAATCATAGCTCATCTAACAAGCTAGCTATCTCATGAGTGGTAGTGTTTATCTGGTCCTACTTCTCTATAGAGCAATGCATTGTACTTCCCTAATACCACCCCCCAAGAAGATCCTTCTAAGGATTCAAGGGTAGCTCCCCATGAAGACCTAATGAAGCCATTGAGAGGTCTCAGCAGATGAGTGCAGGCCACACTCTTCCTGAATAAAGTTAAGGTGTATATTCTATGGCAGGGTGTGGCTAAGCAGTGGTATGACAGAGATGGGCTATCCGGACCTAAATCACTGATGTCATTTCGGTGATGTTTATGAGCGCTTGGGCTAGAACCCAGCTTAAATTCTTGGCGGGGGGGGGGAGGTTGTAGGGGTTTTTTTGATTGTTCACAACAAAAATTCAAAACTTTAACTTTAATTTTAAAAAAATAAAGAATATTTGTAATAATTTATGAACTTATGTAGTCCCTTCATGAGTGGAGGTGGTATCAGCAAGACTCCTGTCTGCAGTTTCATCCAAGCTGAACGGAACAGCGGTACAGAGCTGCAGAACTCTTGCCAGCAGCTGATTAATTGTCAGGATTCAACTTCCTAGATATCAAGTGATGAGTTCAGGTGTTTAATTAAATATTCATAAAAGGGTAAGGTGGAGTCAGGAATATCAGCAAGTTATTAATTAAATGTGGACAGGAAAGATGAGGGGAAAAATCTGAGACTGGAAAACACAGCCTCGTTATGTATTTTGATCCCAATGAAATGAGAGAAATCCTGCTTGAGAGCAATATGTTGTAATAATATAAAGAGTACAAAGTTAGTTTCTTCTGTAACAGTCTCCAGAATTCTTTTGTGGTTATGAATATAGAGTAACATTGGTAAATCTTTATATATAGTTTATATATTTATGGTTTGATTCTTTGATTTTTTTTTTCACTTGGATATTTAGGTCTAAATTTTCAGCTGTGTCCTCTTAATCTATACACACATAGTTGTTTGCATATTCACCCCTCCCTCCCTTTTGTGTATACAGATGGATATGTCCATATGCAAGTTAAGTAGGTAGGGACCACACTCCCATTTGGAGATGCAAATAGAAGATCGTAAAAGACCGTTTGAAGATGGCTGGTATTTGGGATGGGAATAATGAGAGAAGTAGTGGAGGTTTCTTGTGTGCTATTCACTGACCAGTACCTCATTTAATTCTGAGGTCAGGAAGAACCCTTTCCCCTTGTTCAAAGGACCTGTTTTGGTCATCTACTCTACTCAGATATTCTGTGAGAGATAAAAGTGAGAGGAGAAGTGATGATAGAACCAGTGATGGAAGTCTGGGGAATCTATCCTTGTTGTGACAAGCTGAACTTTTAAAACTGTATGTTGTAACTAAGTAGTATAGAAATGTTTCTTTGATTCCATCATAGTATTTTCCAAGTCTCACTCAGCAGTTCTGGGAGGAGAGTGGGTTGTAAGGTTCTGCCTGCTTCCATATGTCTCTGGAGACCCAAGCCGTGATGGGGGGAGCTGAACATTTGCACAAAAAGGCAAGGACCATTTTGGAATACTTCACTGTATCACCAGTGATTTCAGTGATGTGATGTTACAGAGAAAGTACTTAACCTACTCTTCTCAGCCAGATAGCCTCGCCCCTTCCTGGTGGAGGTACTGGAGTGCAAACAAACTTCTAAAAGGGCACCTGCCTACACTTAACGCTTTGCCAATGTCCTGATCTGACTGGATTCAACAAAACCTTTCTTTACATCCCAGCAGTGTTCTCTGTGAATAACCAGCCTCTCACAAATCTGAGATCTGAGACCTGTTTCTATACCACCCTGCTGTTCTTCGTCTACATTAGGACATGTCTTCTCCATTTCTGATGATAGAGAAGCTGAATCAGTCCTGTTAAAAGCATTAATTCTAATATACAGTGTGTACAAGTCCTTTTACCTCTATGTTACCTAACCCTGTACTGAGTCTCCTTTTCTTGTGGGACAGGAAGCAAATCAGACATGTTCAGGGTTGCTCAAACAAAAATCACACTAGGTGAGCAAAGTCCAGAGCTACCCAAACTCTTGGATACTGCACAGGGAGGTTTTCTAGTGGGTGATGTCCCAATTCTCACAGCTACTTGCAAAAAGCCTCATCTTACTAAGTTCTGCTGATAGCTGGGTCGCCTACCCAATGTCAGCATATTTCAATGTTGTTTTTGAAGCTTGCCCTTGTCATAAGCACATCAGTGTGTATCTTTCTCAAGGGGCACACTAATGTGCCATTGTAGAATTTTATCCTGCAGTTGTTTTGCAGTAATTTGTGTGATTTATCTTGTACAATTTTTCAATAATCATTAAAACTAATTACATTGTAGGTAGAACAACTGCCAATCTGACATCTGGATGAATGAGCCTATTTCACCAGTGAAGCTTGGAGATTTAATGGCATACACCTCTCTTTTCTCCTTTGCTTCATGTATTCATGTATTTCCTCACATGCTGGGCTGGAACCTTGCAAGGCAGTCATGGTATAAGAGAGAAGGTTCTCTCATGGATTGGTAACTGGTTAAAAGATAGGAAACAAAGGGTAGGAATAAATAGTCAGTTTTCAGAATGGAGAGCGGTGATAGTGGCTTCCCCCAGGGATCTGTACTGGGCCCAGTCCTATTCAACATATTCATAAACTATCTGGAAAAAGGGGTAAACAGTGAGGTGGCAAAATTTGCAGATGATACAAAACTACTCAAGATAGTTAAGTCCCAGGCAGACTGCAAATATCTAAAAAAGGATCTCACAAAACTGGGTGGCTGGGCAACAAAATGGCAGATGAAATTTAATGTTGATAAATGCAAAGTAATGCACATTGGAAATCATAATCCTAACTATACATATACAATGATGGGGTCTAAATTAGCTGTTACCACTCAAGAAAGATCTTGGAGTCATCGTGGATAGTTCTCTGAAATCATCCCTCAATGTGCAGCGGCAGTCAAAAAAACCGAACAGAATGTTGGGAATCACCAAGAAAGGGATAGATAATAAGACAGAAAATATCACATTGCCTTTATATAAATCCATGGTATGCCCACATCTTGAATTCTACGTGCAGATGTGGTTGCCTCATCTCAAAAAAAAAATTGGAATTGGAAAAGGTTCAGAAAAGGGCAACAAAAATTATTAGGGGTATAGAACAGCTTCCATATGAGGAGAGATTAAGAAGACTGGGACTTATCAGCTTAGAAAAAAGGCGACTAAGGGGGGATATGATAAAGGTCTATAAAATCATGAGTGGAATAGAGAAAGCAAATAAGGAAGTGTTATTTACTCCTTCTCATAATACAAGAACAAGGGATCACCAAATGAAATTAATAGGTAGCAGGTTTAAAATAAACACAAGAAAGTATTTTTTCACGCAAAACACTGTGAACCTCTGGAACTCCTTGCCAGAGGGTGTTGTGAAGACCAATACTATAAAAATTCATGGAAGGTAGGTCCATCAATGGCTATCAGCTGGGATGGGCAGGGATGGTGTCCCTAGCCTCTGTTTGCCAGAAGCTGGGATTGGGTGAGAGGGCATGGATCACTTGATGATAACTTGTCTGTTCATTCACTTTGGGGTACCTGCCATTGGCCACTGTCAGAGGACAGGATACTGGGCTTGATTGACCTTTGGTCTGACTTAATATGGCCGTTCTTATGAACTCAGCATGTTTATTCACCACTTCATGCACAATAAGGGCCAAATGATCCAAAATGGAACTGAGGTCCACATGCAAGGCAAATGCAGAGTTAAAGGTATGACTTCACAAGTGAAATAAATACCTGCCTAGCCATTTGTGTGTACCATTATTGGAAATGTACCCATTATAGTGGTAGCATTTTTTTTTGCCTATGAACTGGTTTGTTTGTTTTTTCATGTAAGTCTAAGGTTTTACCTCTTGAAAATTTACGGCCCAATTCACTCTCTCTGATGCTACTAAATACAACTGGTTGGAAATTTTCTGAAGGAATGTAAATTTTTACATTGTAAAATGTCATCAATTTTTAAAATTGAAATGTTCCCCAGGAATACATCTATATTTGCAAAAAATCTTTTGATAGAAACCACCTCATCCACCCATGTGGCCATCTTTCTGTGCTCTCCAGCTCCTCGACAGGCGGCTGGCAAGTTTGAGCTTCCAGACTGCAAGCTCCTTGGCAGCTTCCCCAGTGGGCTGTGTGGAAAAACCAGGATCCCAGGCAGGATGCTTGGGAGCTCAGGCTACTGGGAGCCCAAGGAACATATTTCATTTTGGAAACACTGAGATGCTCCCACAGAGGAAATGTTTTGGAATTTCCAAAACTAAATATTTTGGAATTTCAGTTGCATGGAAAAGTTGGGTTTGTTTGTGTCCCCCCCCCCATTTGGAATGGTATTTTTTGGTTTGTTTTTCTGAAAAGCTCAATTTTCCCCTATGAATTTAAATTCATTCATTTTTATTTTCTGGTCAGGTCTAATGAGCAAGCATGGCAGAAGCAGGCATATAGCTATTCCCCATTTGAATACTTCTAAAATGTAATCCTTTATTGTTGACCCTTCTTAAGTTAGTCTTATTCCACAATAGCTGCATTATTTTTTTAGAACACTGTCTTGGGGTTTTTTTTGTTTATTTTATGTGCAGTATCCTGTATATTTATATGTGATGCTTTTGGCTTGTGAAATACGAACACCAGATGTTGAGTGTAGTATTGGAAAAGCATGATATTGCTTTATTTAGAGAAACTCATATACTCTTCCTGATATGGCACTTACCACATAATTTTGCATGAAGTGGTTGTTGATTGTGCTAGGTTAGACAGGCTCTACCCTGGACAAGGAAAGAGGGGTTAATGATCTGTCCAGGAGAGACTGATTGTAACCAGTCATGCCCCATGACATGATGACAATTATCAAGTCTGGAGAGATTGAAAAGGGAGGAGTTGGGTTTTAGAGCTGCATTCAGCTGGCTGAAGGATCTTGGCTTTGAAACAGAGGATCAAAGAAAGGCGGGTGAAGAAACTGTCCTGAGCTAGTGACCCTAGAAGTAGCCACGCCTGGGGAAAAGGCTTGAACTGGACTTATTGTTCATTTGTACATTCATAAATTTCAACCTTGAAGGGAGGTTCTTGAGTCTTGATCCTATGCAGCATGTGTGCACAGTATTGTACAGTCACCTACCCCCACAAGCATTCAAAATAGAATTAACCTCTTCAGAGTTAATGTTGTTATATGTTGTACAAAATCTGCATGCTGCTTAATGAGAAAAATATATCTTTTTCCAATTTTGATACAGTCTGGCAAAGTTTCATTTTTCCCCCTTCCAGTCATAAATTTGTCCCTCAAATGTATCTGGCAGGTTGTTTTATGTCTAGTGATAATTTGATGGTCTCTCTAATTTCTTAATTTTGATTATTCTGTTGTATGGAAATTTCCCTACACCCAGTTCTTATGCACAGATAATATCTTAACTTTTATACTATGTTGTTACATGAAGAACATTTCAGAGAGAAATAAGGGTGTTAAAAATAACTTCTTATCTAGTAGAAGTTATGATGGAAGTTAGTTATAAAGTATTCAGGATGCAAATCTTAAAGAAGTATATTTTAAATTGTTAAATAAGTCACCCAGGACTCCACTTAGAATACTGAGAATGGAACTGGAGAGGTTCCATTATGATTGGATTCTTCCAAACACAAGATGGACCCACTCTAGCTGCCACTGATGTTGATGACATAATTCCCATTGACTCAAGTGCAAGCAGAATAATCTTTAATATGGGAATATCCAGATATCATGAAATACTAGGAGTAAAGCAGCTTTAATTGACTAATCCAATTCACTGAGAAATTTCTTTCTAGCGTATGGTAATCTCTTTTCTGAACCATTTACTCCTCTGTAACAGAGATTATGTTCATTCAGGCAGTCATCATGTCAAGCTAGCCATCAATAACAATGCACCTGCCCACTGTATAGTTCTGCACTGAAAATTAAGTATGCACAGCCTGCAGTTCAAATGCAGTCTATATAGTATGACAAAGCTCTGTCCTTTCCTCCGTGGGTCCCACGTTTCCTGGCGGATTTCGCTAGCCTCAGAGGCTCACTGTGATCCTCCACGTAACCCTTCTTTCTCTAGAGACAAGGCTCACAGTCTACTGACCCATTTTCATCATAAGTCAGCGAGGGAGGTGAGGAGAAGTTACCCTTCCTTGCACAGTCTCTCTTGTCTCCCACTCTCAGTGATTAAACAGGGGGCAAAGGTCGGGGGGGGACCCAGGCCCACCCTCTACTCCGGGCTCCAGCCCAGGGACCCTAATCATATCAGCTATGATAGCTGACCTTTTAGAAAACATGACATGTACATTCCCTGGCTACTTCCCCCACAGCAGCCCTCACTTCCTCAAGCTCCACTTCACCCTTACCTCAGGGCCTCCTTCCTTGTGCCTGATATGGTGTGTACTGCTCAGCCTCTCCAACAGCACAACTTCCTCCCACAGCTCCTGACATGCACATCGACCTGACTGACTGGAAGGCTTTTAACTAGTTTCAATGAGCCCCTAATTGGCTTCAGGTGTCCCAATCAACATAGCATTCTTCCTGCCTTCTGGAAAGTTCTTAATTGTCCCCAGGTGTCTTAATTGAACCTGGAGCAGCTTCCATTTTCACTTACCCTGGTAGCAGGGATTTGTTTAGCCTGGAGCTAATATATCTATCTCCTACTACTTTCCTATAGCCATCTGACCTTGCCTCGTCACATACCCCCCCCCCACTCAACACCATAGAGTTGGGCAACTTGGATGCCAGGCAGTATGCTCATGACAGACCATCAGCGTTGCCATGCTGGCATCCAGCCATGTGCCATATGCAGAACTGGAATGGTTGGAGGGATAAGAACCACCTGGTGACCCACTGCATCCACTGGAGGGGTGCATGGTCCGTCACAAGGGTAAATCGCCGGCCTAAGAGGTAATAATGCAGTGTCTCCATAGCCCATTTGACAGCAAGGCATTCTCTCTCTCGACTATTGCGTATTTCTGTTCTCTTGGGAGAAGCTTTCTGCTTAGGTAGAGGATCGGGTGTTCCTCTTCTCCCACCATTTGCGACACAACTGCTCCCAACCCCACCTCGGAAGCGTCTGTTTGTAAAATAAATTCCCTGTTAAAGTCTGGGGCTATGAGTACGGGGTCATTACAAAGGCCGTCCGAATGTCTGTAATGCGCCCTCTGCTGTGTCGGTCTGCTTTACCATGTCCTGGACCTCAGGCCTTCACCAGGTCTGTTAGGGGACTTGCCCTAGTGGCAAAGTGGGGAATAAACCGTCGGTAGTAGCCTACCATGCTAGGAACACACAGACCTGCTTTTTTCCGGGTCGGCCGGGCCAGTTTTGAATTGCCTCTAGCTTATTCCGCTTGGGCTTCACTATGCCCTTCCCACAATATCTCCCAGGTACCTAGCCTCTGCTAGCCCTAGACGCATTTAGCGGGATTAGCAGTTAGGACAGTCTGCCTTAAGGTGCGCAGTACTGCCTCAACTTTTTCCAATTGGTTCCCCAGTCTGCATATGGATGATTCATCTAGGTATGCAGCTGCATAACTAGTATGGGGCGCAACAGCTTATCCATGAGGCGGTGGAATTGGCTGGGGCCCCATGTAGCCCAAATAGGAGGACAGTGTACTGGAATAGCCCATCCGGGGTGGAGAATGCTGTCTATTCTTTAGCTTCTTTGGTCAGAGGAATCTGCCAGTACCCTTTTGTCAGATCCAATGTAGTCAAGAATCGGGCACTACCCAGTCGATCAACCAGTTCGTCGATGCATGGTATGGGGTATGCATCAAACTGGGATATTTCATTCAGTCGGCAAAAGTCATTACAGAATCTCATGGTTACCGTCAGGTTTAGGCACTAGAACAATTGGACTGGACCCCTGACTGTAAGATTCTTCAATAACCCCTAATTCTAAGATTTTCTTTACTTCGGCCTTCATTTCCTCTCTTTTGGCTGCTGGGATTCGGTAGGGTCTCAATGTTACCTTGGCTCCAGGGATCGTGCAGATATGGTGATAGGTCTCAGTCATCCGCCCTGGTTTTGTAAAGAACACATCTCTTGTTGCGATCAATCATGTCGGCTGCCTCGATCTTTTGGATCGGCGTCAAGTTGGATGATATCCTCACTTGCTCGTGTAAGTTATCCTCCTGGGGAAGGGTCTCCTGCATGACTAACCATGCCTCTATCATGCCAAGGTTTTAAAAAATTGATGTGGTAAATTTGCTCCGATTTCGGCGGCTTGGCTGCCGCACCTTTATAGTTCACCTCTCCCACGGCTTCAATTATTTCATAGGGTCCTTGCCACTGGACCAACAGTTTACTTTCTGCTGTGGGCACCAGTACCATCACCCGATCCCCTGGTTGGAACCGCTGAAGCTTCTCTTGGTGGTTATATTGAGTTCGTTGGGTCTCCTGTGCTCTCTCCAAGTGTTCCTGTACAATGGGTGTAACTCGGGCTATCCGACCTCTCATCTGCAGTACATGCTCAACTATGTTCCTTCCAGGATTTGGCTCCTCTTCTTAGGCTTCTGTAGCTATATCCAATATGCCCCGAGGGTGGTGCCCATATAGTAGTTCGAATGGAGAGAAACCCGTAGAGGCTTGCGGAACCTCCCGGATGGCGAACATGAGGTAAGGCAATAGGGTATCCTAATCTTTCCCAGCCTGGCTCACCACTTTCCTGATCATGGCCTTGAGGATCCTATTGAACCTTTCCACAAGGCCATCTGTTTGCGGGTGGTACAGAGGTCTGTAGGGCTTGTACATGGAGCAATGAACAGAGATCTTTCATCAACTTGGACATGAAAGGTGTCCCTTGATCAGTCAATATCTCCTGGGTTAGCCCAACCTGGGCAAAGATCTGTACTAGCTCCTTAGCTATTGTCTTGGAAGCTGTGTTGCGCAAGGGAACAGCTTCCGGGTACCGGGTTGCATAGTCCAGTACAACAAGCACATGTTGGTGGCCCCAAGCTGTCTTCTCTAGGGGCCCTACCAGATCCATGACTATCCAAAAGGAACCTCTATTATTGAAAGAGGTATCAAAGGAGCCCGCAAGTGTGGACGAGGGCTATGTAACTGACATTCCGGACAAGAGGTGCAGTATCGCCGGACATCTTCATGTATTCCTGGACAGAAGAACCTCCGCAGGATCCGTGCCTGGGTTTTCTCTACCCCTAGGTATCCTCCAAACAGGTGACTGTGGGCGAGACTCAATATGGCTTTTTGATGTTTTCGTTGCACCAGAAGCTGTTGTATCTCTTGCTCCTGCATTTGCACCACGCAGTACAGGAGATCTTTCTTCACTATAAGTAAGGGTTGGGACCCCGGACCTTCCCATCCACGGGTATCCCATCGATCTCAGCCACCTCTTTCCTGGGGTTATCATATCTGGGGTCCTCTGCCTGGTCCCGCCCAAAAGTCTCTCTCCCGGGACTAACCTGCCCAAGCTCCCAGGGGCTGGCTTCTGCTTCTTCCAATGGCTCACCGCCATCATGGCTGGGGACAGCTTCTGGCTCACCTTCGTGTGGAAGTTTTCTCTGTTGGCTGCTCACGTCCATCTGCCTACTAGGAAGGTCTTCTAGCCCTGGGTCAGGATCTGGGTTCCCAAGGCCTTCGCGGCCTTCCTCTCTTTTTTGTCTTCTGGGTCTTTGGGGGCTGAGAAGAGATCCTGAGAAATCTCAGCTAACATTGGGGGTTGACATTCCCCCAGTGATGAGTCGCTGTCCTCAGGGTCCCCACCTCCCTCCAGCCTCTCCGGGGAGAGTAAATTATCAAACCCTGGATAGTCCCTCCCAATGACTACAGGATATGGGAGTTTAGGAATTACACTCACGGTCACCTCAATGGGGTTTCCCTGAATCTCTATCTCCACTGAGATGGAGGGGTAATGGCTTACAGCCGCATGCATGCATGTCACTGCTACGCGTTTGGCTTGTAGCAACTGACTATTTTTTACCAGCTTACCCGATATGACAGTGATAGCACTCCCAGAGTCCACAAGCACAGTAGTCTCTGCTCCATTTATCCTCACTGGCCTGGTGTAATTATGCGGGACTAATGCGACCCCCGCAAGGTGGATAAGGGAGCATGGGACCTCCCAATCCCCCAAGTTACATTGCATAGGCTCCTCGGTGCTGGGACACTGTGCTGCTATGTGTCCCACTCCCCACATGCAGAACATCATAATTGCTTTTAATCACTCCCCGGGGGTTAGGAGTTTAGTCCCAGGGTTCCCCCCACTCATGCCTATCCCATCCTTCTAGGTTCCCCGCTGATTTTCAGTCCCCCCTTCTTCCACCTAGGACTCCCTGGGGGTTTGGCTGCTAGGGTTGGGGTCGGGTGCTTGCTTCGAAAGGGACCTTCCTTGGGTAGTCGGGTCAGTTCCCTGGCTGTCATCCGTCTTTCTGTGATCATCTCGTCGTATGTGGACGGATCGTTCTGGCCTACCCATTTGCGGAGATCTGGCAGCAGTCCCCGCATGGAATGGGCTATGTCCAGGGTCTTCAAAATCTCCTACGGCCTGCACACCTCGGGCTGTAACCACTTCTGTGCGAGGTGTATGAGGTCAAATAGCTGGGACCTCAGGGGTTTGTTCTCCTGGTATTTCCACTCATGGAACCTCTGGGCCCTTACCGCTGCCGTTACCCCTGATCGTGCTAGGATCTCTTCCTTCAGACGGGTATAGTCAGTGGCATCCTTGGCAGGCAAGTCAAAGTAGGCCTTCTGGGCCTCTCCACACAAAAAAGGGGCGAGGATACTGGCCCACTGCTCCTGGGGCACGCTTCATGCTGAGCATCCTTTCAAATGAGAGGAGATATGCCTCTACGTCATTTCTTGACGTCATCTTTGGCAGACAACCAGTGGCCCTCAGGGTTTGCATCCCATTGGACCCCGGGCCTGGCTGGTGAGGATCATCAGTTGGTCCACCACCTGTCTCAAGAGGGCACGATCTTGGGTCGCCTAGCTCATCAAAATTGATTCGTTTCCTGCTGTAGCCACGTAGACTCCTGTTGTGCCATTGCCTGAACCCGGGTGGCCTCCTGCTGGGCTGCCGTGGCTTGTACCAGAGCTCCTCCATTGTGGTACAAAGCAAACAAACAAAAACCAAAACAAAAAATAAATCCAAAACCCCAGTGCACTTTTTAAAAACCTCTTTCTTCACACCACGCTGATAACGAAGTCCCACTCGGACACCAGTTGTGATAAGCTCTGTCCTTTGCCTCGTGGGTCCCACGTTTCCTGGCAGATTTCGCTAGCCTCAGAGGCTCACTGTGACCCTCCACATAACCCTGCTTTCTCTACAGACAAGTCTCACAGTCTACTGACCCATTTTCATCATAAGTCGGTGAGGAGAAGTTATCCTTCCTTGCACAGTCTCTCTTGTCTCCCACTCTCAGTGATTAAACAGGGGGCAAAGGTGGGAGGGAGAGCCCAGGCCCACCCTCTACTCAGGGCTCCAGCCCAGGGACCCTAATCATATCAGCTATGGTAGCTGACCTTTAGAAACATGACATGTACAATTCCCTGGCTACTTCCCCCACAGCAGCCGTCACTTCCTCAAGCTCCACTTCACCCTTACCTCAGGGCCCTCCTTCCTTGTGCCATGATATGGTGTGTACTGCTCAGCCTCTCCAACAGCACAACTTCCTCCCACAGCTCCTGACATGCACATCGACCTGACTGACTGGAAGGCTTTTAACTAGTTTCATTCAGCCCCTAATTGGCTTCAGGTGTCCCAATCAACATAGCATTCTTCCTGCCTTCTGGAAAGTTCTTAATTGTCCCCAGGTGTCTTAATTGACCTGGAGCAGCTTCCATTTCACTTACCCTGGTAGCAGGATTTGTTTAGCCTGGAGCGGACTCTCTCTCTCCCTCCCTCCCACAGCTTTCTAGCTTGGAGGGAGGTGGGAAGCTGCTACTCCTGCTGCTACTAGGCCCTAAGCTCTCCCTGCTGCTCCAGCTGCTCCCCTGGCTGGCCAGAAACCCCCCATTCTCTGCTACTTGGCTGCTGGACCCCCCACTCTCAGGTGCTGCTACTGCTGCAACTGCAGCCCTGGGGGGGAGCTGCTAGCCCACTCCCCAGAGAGGAGGAAGTGAGGACCCCAGCCACTGCTGTTGTGGATACCACCACCAGCACCACCACCTGAGAGGGGTCCATTCTGCCTGCCTGGATCACCACCTGGAGTTCCTGGAGCTGCTGCTGCTGCTGCTGTGGAGTCTGCTACCTGGAGCTGCTGAAGCCCGAGGAGGAGAAGAAGAGGATCATCTGCCAGTGGGGCAGCACCTAGAGACTTTGCAGACCACCGCGGAGGGGGCCCTAAGACTGAGTAATTTTCAAACTGTGCTCTTGTGGTGGGGGTTTTGACTGTGTTTGTAGGGACACAGGGGGTGTGGTGTGGAGCTGCCCCCCGATCCATCTGTGTGTCCCCCCCCAACCCCCACCACTTTTACTACCACCGCTGCCCACTCCACTACCCCTACTGGCTGTATACCATCTGCCTCAGCTCCTGCCTCTGGACTCAGCTGCTTGCTTGGCTTGCCACGCCCTATTTCCACCCTTTGGGCCAGAAGCAGCAGCCAGCTAAAAAAGACTTGTGCAAGTGCACATGGGCACATGTGCCCCCCCGGACTGCCTACCCCCCAGCTTTGCCCTTTACTACCTGCCCCATTTGCCACTTGCTTTGCCTCCTCTTTTGCTCCAGCCCCCCTTACTAGCTTCAGTTTGTTTGCCTGCCCCGCCCATTTCCTTCTGCAGCCTTTGTTTGTTTGCCCCGCCCCAGCCTCTGAAGCTAGCCCCTTGGTTTCCCTGTTCTACCCCCAGACCGCTTAGCCCCTCGCTCCGTGTGCCCATGCCCCCTCCCATGCACTTGTGCAACTCCCCATTTCAGTTGCAACCCTCTTCACTGCACCTTCAATGTTGTTGAATCCCCCCCCCACATAGTGCACCAAGAGGAGCCGGAATTTCCACCTTGTGTCGGTGACTGACCCCTAACCCCTGATTGCCCCCCGTCCAGCCCACCCCTTTTGGCGCCCTCCTCCCCTGCCTGCAGCCTAGCGGGGAGGAGTGGTCGACCTGCTTCCCCTCTCCCCTCCTCCTTTTGGTGTCCCCCCTTTCCTCCTTGCTCATGATGGCGGGGGATGAGACGGGTGAGACCTCTCCAGTAGCCCGAGCTCTCCCTCCCCCGCCTACCCCTCCGTCACCCCCCCAGGCTTCTACGTCCGCTGCCAAACCATCTGCCATCGCCCCAGCTGGGGCACCAGCAGCGACGGGCACCGGGGTGACCTCCACTGCTGCCACGTCTATCACCCCCTCAGATTTGGGGGGAGTCCTCCCAGCCGGCGGGAAGGGCCAGGGGAAGAAGAAGGGGAAGGGCCCCGCTAAAAAGACCAGGCCCTCCATGGCAGAGGCTGCCCCCAATGCCCCGGCCCCATCTCCAGCTGGGGCGCCCCTCCCCGCTGTTCCCTCCACCAGCTCTGCAGGTGTCCCTCCCCCGGCCCCTAGAGCATACGCCCAGGTGGCGGCAGCCCCCCCGCCTGCCGCTACATCATTTCTCCAGCCCACCGCCTCCGCTACCATCTATAGCGGCCGGGGCCCCTTTCCCACCATGACCAGGAAGCACGGCGTCCGTTGCCTCCTGGTGCCCGCCTCACCCCACGTGGAGACCTATGTGCGGGCATTGGCGAGGGTGGTGGGACCCACGGCCATTGTGGCGGCCTCCAAAATGTATGGCAAGGTCGTCTTCTTCTTAGCATCGGAGGCCGCCGCCCAGGAGGCGGTGGAGAAGGGCCTGGCGGTGGAGGGCGTGTTCGTCCCCTTAGAGCCGCTAGAGGACCTGGGCGTCCGCCTGGTCCTGACCTCCGTCCCTCCCTTTCTGCCCAATGCCGCCATGTTACCCACCCTTTCTACCTTGGGAAAGCCCATCTCTGTCATCAGCCCTCTCCCGTTGGGCTGCAAAGACCCCGCCCTCCGTCACGTCCTCTCGTTCCGCCGGCAAGTGCAGCTTCAACTGCTGCCGGCGGCGCGCGACGGAGAGGCACTCGAGGGGTCCTTCCTAGTCCCCTACCAGGGGGCCCGTTACCAGGTGCATTATTCCACGGGGGAGGCCCGGTGCTACCTCTGCCGGGCGATGGGGCACGTCCGGAGAGACTGCCCCCTGGCCCGGGAAGGAGGGGCATCCAGAACACCCGAGCCCCGGCAGGACACCGGCCCCGTCATCGCCGACGCCCCTGGCTGCCCGGCACCCGAAACCGCCCCTCCTCCTTCCCAGTCCACCATTGCTCCCGCTCGGGCCCAAGGGGTACCTCCCCCACTATGCCCAAACGAGCGGGAGAACCCCGCCCCCGCTGTTTGCAATCTGGCGGGGCCTGTGGAGGAGGGTGCGGCAGGGACACCGCCAAGTATGGGAGAGGGCCCGCCCCAAGGGGAATCTTCCCTCCCTTGTGCTGCCCCACCGTTACCCCCTCGAGTCCCTGAGCCATCGCCTCTGCCCCCTGACACAACCCCTGCTAGCCAGCCCCCGGATGATGCCATGGAGGGCTGGGCCTTAGTCAAGGGCAAGCGGGGCAAGCGGAAGGCTCGAGCTCCGCTCTTCCCATGTGACGCGGAGGCCCCCCGGAAGACCAGGAAGGGGGGCACCGATGCCGAGCCTTCCGCTCTACCCACGGGTGTGTTCCACCCACCAGAGCCGGCTGGGGAAGACGTGGCAGCACTGGAAGGCGGTATCTCCCCTCCACGGGAGTCCCTCCCCTCCAAGACCCCCGAGGCACCATTTGAAACCCCAGTGTGCCCCGAAGTAACCATCGCGTCAGGTGCCGGCGGGGAGAATCCCGGGGTAGCGGAAAACAATTTCCCCTCTATATATGAGGAGATCGAGGCCCTGGGTCTGACCCCGGTCACCCAAGGGGAGGACGATCCTATGCCAGCGGGCCTCGATCTGGGCGACTTCTTTCCGGCCCCCTTTTCCCCATACTCCCTCCCCGTAACAGTTGCTTCTGCTCCCACCTCCGAGGAGCCCCTGGACTCCTCCATCAACCCGGCTGCAGAAGGCACCCTGCTGAGAGCCACCGAGCCAGTTGAGGCGACGGCCAGTGCCACGCGGCTGGAACCTGAGCCACCAGGGGCATCCCTCGCTGGTGAGGAGCATTCAACCTCCTTTCCGGGAGAGGACCCTACAGAAGAAAGTCCACCTCCTGATGCCGTGGCTGCCAAATCCACCAGACAGCTTGCGCCCGGCATCGGTGAGAGCCCTCTCCCGACCCAGACTCTCACCTCTACCCCTGCCCCTGCCCTTCTCCCGCCCACCTCCCGAGATATTATTGCCACCCCTGGGACAGTCTCCTTCCCCTTTCCAACAGATGACTCCCAGGGAATGGCCTTTGTGTTTGCCCATCCCGACCCACCAGGGGCTGCTATCCTCCCTCCGCCGCCCCCTATCGCCCCAGCATTCAGGTCAACCCATCAAGAGCCCCGTCGGGGGTCCGCACCCTGTCTGCCCGTCCCGCTGGGCCAGGGGGCTGTACCAAGGGCCCCATCGGGAAGCAACCAGACCATAACCCCAGCCCCCCATGCGCTGCGAGAGGAGTTGCGGGAGTTCCTAGAAGACGTCCGTGGCTCCCGCAACAAAGTCCAGCTTGCCCTCCAGCGATGGGGGGACTTTAATCAAATCCTCCGGGCCGCAAGGGCCCTCATGGGGGAGGGGAAAAGGACCGGGAGACAGGGCGCCGCGGCCTACCAGCGGGTCCGCCACTTCCGTGACTCCTTACTCACCTACGGGGTGGGTCACGGACTGCTACGCGGCCCGCCGGGAGCCACGAGCATCCCTGCCGGCGAGGATCCCCCCCAGCCCTCCTCATGGCACCCTTTACCATCGCAACATTGAACACCCGTGGCTGTAAGATGGGTCTCCGCAGGTCCCAGGTGCTCTCCTTCCTTCGAGAGGGGAGGTACTCTGTGGTTTTCCTGCAGGAGACCCATACGGATCCGACCGCCGAAGACAGCTGGCGGCTGGATTGGGGGGACAGGGTCTACTTTAGCCACCTCACAGTTCATACGGGTGGAGTGGCGACCCTGTTCTCCCCCGACCTACGGCCCGAGGTGCTGGGGGTCACCGAGGCTGTGCCGGGTCGCCTGCTGCACCTCCGGGTCCAAATGGAGGGGCTCGTAGTCAACCTCGTCAACATCTATGCCCCAGCAGCGAGCCCGGAGCGGCTGCAATTCTATCAGCAGGCATCCGCCTTCCTCGGCACCTTGGATCCTCAGGAGTGCCTGGTCCTGGGAGGGGACTTTAACATCACCCTTGAGGAACGGGACCGCTCGGGAACCGAGAAGAGCCCGGCCGCCGTGGCCGTCCTCCAGGAGATAGTCGAACACCACTCCCTGGTGGACGTCTGGCGCGACCACCACCCGGATGACGCTTCCACGTTCACCTTTGTCCGGGTGGAGGCCCATCGGTCACGCCACTCCCGGTTGGACCGCATTTACTTATCACGCTTTCATCTTACACGAGCCCACTCCTCCAGCATCCGGCCGGCCCCATTTTCTGACCATCACATAGCCACCGTGACAGCCTCCCTCTGCGCGGAGAGGCCGGGGCCGGCCTATTGGCATTTTAACAACAGCTTGCTGGAGGATGCGGGCTTCGTGGCGTCCTTCCGGGAGTTCTGGCTGGCCTGGCGAGGGCAGCGGCGTGCCTTTCCCTCGGCACGGCGGTGGTGGGACGTAGGGAAGGTGCGCGCCCGGCTCTTCTGCCGTGACTACACCCGGGGCACCAGCCGACGGAGGGATGCAGCGATAGAGCAGTTGGAACGGGAGGTCTTAGAGCTGGAGAGGCGTCTGGCCGCCAGCCCCGAGGATCTACCCCTCTGCGGAGCGTGCCGGGAGAAGCGGGAGGAGCTCCGGAGCCTCGAGGACCATCGGGCCCGGGGTGCCTTTGTTCGATCCCGCATCCGTCTCCTTCGGGAGATGGATTGCGGCTCCCGCTTCTTCTATGCCCTGGAAAAAAAGAGGGGGGCTAAGAAACATATCATCTGCCTACTGACTGAGGATGGCACCCCCCTCACGGATCCGGTGGAGATGTGCGAGAGGGCGAGAGCCTTCTACGCAAGCCTTTTCTCCCCGGAGCCGACCGATCCTAACGCTTGCAGAGTGCTGTGGGAGGAGCTCCCGACGGTCAGCGTGGGCGACCGAGACCGGCTAGAGCTGCCTCTCACTCTGGCCGAGTTCTCGGAAGCCCTCCGTCGCATGCCCACCAATAAATCTCCGGGCATGGACGGGCTGACCGTGGAGTTCTACCGCATGTTCTGGGACGTCCTGGGCCCAGACCTAGTCACCGTCTGGGCCGAGTCTTTGCAGAGCGGGGTCCTCCCTCTTTCGTGCAGGCGAGCCGTGCTGGCCTTATTGCCGAAGAAGGGGGACCTCCGCGATTTACGAAATTGGCGTCCCGTCTCGCTCCTCAGCACGGACTACAAAATCGTGGCAAAAGCCATCTCCCTGAGGCTAGGGTCCGTGCTGGCGGACGTGGTCCACCCAGACCAGACCTACACCGTCCCGGGCCGCAGTATCTTCGACAACCTATATCTGGTCCGGGACCTATTGGAACTTGGGTGTAGGGATGGTCTGTCGTTCGCCCTCCTGTCCTTAGATCAAGAGAAGGCGTTCGACAGGATGGATCACGGGTATCTCCTGAGCACTCTGCAGGCGTTTGGCTTCGGACCCAGATTTGTGAACTTTCTCCGGGTGCTGTACGCTTCCGCAGAGTGTCTGGTAAGACTCAACTGGACCCTGACCGAACCGGTCAACTTCGGGCGAGGAGTACGGCAGGGGTGCCCCCTCTCAGGCCAGCTCTACGCTCTGGCGATCGAGCCCTTCCTCTGTCTCCTCCGAAGGAGGTTGACAGGGTTGGTGCTGAGGGAGCCGGAGCTGCGGCTGGTCCTGTCGGCATACGCTGATGACGTGCTCCTCATGGTCCAGGACCCGGGCGACTTGGTGCGAGTGGAGGCTTGCCAGGCCATCTATTCAGCAG
This sequence comes from Dermochelys coriacea, assembly GCF_009764565.3. Lineage (NCBI taxonomy): Eukaryota > Metazoa > Chordata > Testudines > Dermochelyidae > Dermochelys > Dermochelys coriacea. Next base: position 174,332,553 of record NC_050068.2, read on the forward strand.
CCTCCTCTGCGCGGGTCAACTGGGTCAAGAGCTCTGGCTTGGTGGTAGGGGACTGGCGGCAGGCGAGCCCCCGCCCACCCGCGCTTCAAGCCATCCGGTGGAGCACGGGTCCGCTGCTCTATCTGGGCGTTTACCTTTCTGCCACGCATCCCTCTCCGCCGGAGAACTGGCAGAATTTAGAGGGCGGGGTGATAGAGCGGCTCCGGAAATGGACAGGACTGCTCCGGTGCCTCTCCCTTCGAGGGAGAGCGTTAGTGCTTAATCAACTAGTCCTGTCCATGCTTTGGTACCGGCTCAACACCCTGGTCCCGGCCCCGGCTTTCCTGACCAACCTGCGGACATCGATTCTGGAGTTCTTTTGGTCAGGACTGCACTGGGTCCCTGCAGGGGTTCTCCATCTACCTGTGGAGGAGGGAGGGCAGGGCCTCAAATGTCTGCTTACTCAGGTCCATGTCTTCCGCCTCCAGACCCTGCAGAGGCTCCTTTATGGTGCAGGTAGTCCGGCGTGGAGCATACTGGCGCACGCCTTCCTGCGCCGCTTCCGAGGGCTCCGATACGACCGGCAGCTCCTTTATCTCCATCCGAGAGGTCTTCCGCGAGACCTCTCCGGGCTGCCGGTCTTCTACCAGGACCTCCTCCGGACCTGGAAACTCTTTACAACGAGCAGGTCCGTGGCGGCCACCGAGGGGGCAGATCTCCTCGCGGAGTCCCTGCTACACAACCCCCAGCTCCGTTTGCAGGTGGCGGAGTCCCGCTCGGTGCGCCAGAGGTTGGTCCTGGCAGAGGTCACAAGAGTCGGAGACCTCCTGGACTATGACCGGGGAGACTGGCTGGATCCCCTAACCTTCGCTCAGCGCATGGGGCTTTCCAGACCTTGTACTCCCCGATGCATACTTCAGGAGGTGAAGGCCGCTTTGCCGCCCGCTGCTCGGGTTTATCTCGACCGGGTCCTGCACGAGGGCACGCCCCGCCCACCCACTACCCCAGGCCCGCCGGACCTTTTAATTGGACCCCTCCCCCGTGGACCCAACCGATCCCTTCACCCCTTCACTAGAAGCCGGCTGCACGAGATGCAGCCGGTCTGTTTTCAAACCGCGCCAAGAAAACATCTCTACACGCTCGTGTTCCACACCCTTCACGCCCGCACCCTCGTGTCCCGCCCCGATACAAAATGGCGGGACCTCCTGCCACCTTTGGAGGGTGAGGAGCCCCGGTGGGCCAGCCTATATTCCATCTTAGTCCCAAAGCCCGCCGGGGATGTCAGTTGGCGGCTCCTTCACGGAGCCGTGAGCACGGGCGTGTACTTGGCGCGGTTCACCACAATCCCAGACACCTGCCCCTTTTGCGGCGTGAGGGATACCCTGGCACATGTCTACCTGGAGTGTGCCAGGCTGCAGCCCCTATTCCGGCTCCTCACCAATATCTTATTACGTTTTTGGTTGCACTTCTCCCCTCACCTTCTCATTTATGCACTCCCTATCCGTGGCCCCACAAAGTCCCGGGATCTCCTAGTCAACCTCCTCCTGGCCCTAGCTAAAATGGCCATCTACAAAACCAGAGTGAGGAGGTTGGCCGATGGAGTCTCCTGTGACTGTGGGGCCTATTTCCGATCCTCGGTCCGTTCACGTATCCGGGCAGAGTTCCTCTGGGCGGCGTCCTCTGACTCCCTTGACGCCTTTGAGGAGCAGTGGGCTCTGTCCGGGGTTCTCTGCTCGGTGTCCCCGTCCGGTTCCCTTCTTTTGACCCTTTGACCGCACTCCTGTCCCTGTTATTTTATTAGTTGTCCCCCGGAATTTTTTGGGTATCTAGGTCCTGTGGATCCCCCTTTTAGGCTGGGGGGGACCCTTTAGCAGTGGACGGGCTTCGCCCGCCCACTTCCCGGATCCCAATAAGACTGCTCTCCCATAGCCTTCTAGCTTGGAGGGAGGTGGGAAGCTGCTACACCTGCTGCTAGGCCCTAAGCTCTCCCTGCTGCTCCAGCTGCTCCCCTGGCTGGGCCAGACACCACCCCCCCATTCTCTGCTACCTGGTTGCTAGACCCCCCACACTTGGGTGCTGCTACTGCTCCAACTGCAGACCCGGGCGGGGGGCTGCTAGCCCACTCCCCAGAGAGGAGGAGTGAGGGACCCCAGCAACTGCTGTTGTGGATACCACCACCAGCACCACCACCGAGAGGGGTCCATTCTGCCTGCCTGGACCACCACCTGGAGTTCCTGGAGCTGCTGCTGCTGCTGTGGAGTCTGCTGCCTGGAGCTGCTGAAGCCCGAGGAGGAGAAGAAGAGGATCATCTGCCAGTGGGGCAGCACCTAGAGACTTTGCAGACCACCGTGGAGGGGGCCCTAAGACTGAGTAATTTTCAAACTGTGCTCTTGTGGTGGGGGTTTTGACTGTGTTTGTAGGGACACCGGGGGTGTGGCGTGGAGCTGCCTCCCGATCCATCTGTGTGTCCCCCCCAACCCCCACCACTATTACTTCCACCGCTGCCCCCTCCACCACCCCCACTGGCTGTATACCATCTGCCTCAGCTCCTGCCTCTGGACTCAGCTGCTTGCTTGGCTTGCCACGCCCTATTTCCACCCTTTGGGCCAGAAGCAGCAGCCAGCTAAAAAAAAGACTTGTACAAGTGCACATGGGCACATGTGCCCCCCCGGACTGCCTAACCCCCAGCTTTGCCCTTTACTACCTGCCCCATTTGCCACTTGCTTTGCCTCCTCTTTTGCTCCAGCCCCCCTTACTAGCTTCAGTTTGTTTGCCTGCCCCGCCCATTTCCTTCTGCAGCCTTTGTTTGTTTGCCCCGCCCCAGCCTCTGAAGCTAGCCCCTTGGTTTCCCTGTTCTACCCCCAGACCGCTTAGCCCCTCGCTCCGTGTGCCCATGCCCCCTCCCATGTGCACTTGTGCAACTCCCCATTTCAGTTGCAACCCTCTTCACTGCACCCTCAATGTTGTTGAATCCCCCCCCCATAGTGCACCAAGAGGAGCCGGAATTCCACCTTGTGTCGGTGACTGACCCCTAACCCCTGATTGCCCCCCGTCCAGCCCACCCCTTTTGGCGCCCTCCTCCCCTGCCTGCAGCCTAGCGGGGAGGAGTGGTCGACCTGCTTCCCCTCTCCCCTCCTCCTTTTGATGTCCTCCCTTTCCTCCTTGCTCATGATGGCGGGGGATGAGACGGGTGAGACCTCTCCAGCAGCCCGAGCTCCCCCTCCCCCGCCTGCCCCGCCGTCACCCCCCCAAGCTTCTACCTCCGCTGCCAAACCATCTGCAATCGCCCCCGCTGGGGCACCAGCAGCGACAGGCACCGGGGTGACCTCCACTGCTGCCACGTCTATCACCCCCTCAGATTCGGGGGGAGTCCCCCCAGCCGGCGGGAAGGGCCAGGGGAAGAAGAAGGGGAAGGGCCCTGCTAAAAAGACCAGGCCCTCCATGGCAGGGGCTGCCCCCAATGTCCCGGCCCCATCTCCAGCTGGGGTGCCCCTCCCCGCTGTTCCCTCCACCAGCTCTGCAGGTGTCCCTCCCCCGGCCCCGAGAGCATACGCCCAGGTGGCGGCAGCCCCCCCGCCTGCCGCTACATCATTTCTCCAGCCCACCGCCTCCGCTACCATCTATAGCGGCCGGGGCCCCTTTCCCACCATGACTAGGAAGCACGGCGTCCGTTGCCTCCTGGTGCCCGCATCACCCCACGTGGAGACCTATGTGCGGGCGTTGGCGAGGGTAGTGGGGCCCACGACCATTGTGGCGGCCTCCAAAATGTATGGCAAGGTCGTCTTCTTTCTAGCATCGGAGGCCGCCGCCCAGGAGGCGGTGGAGAAGGGCCTGGCGGTGGGGGGCGTGTTCGTCCCCTTAGAGCCGCTAGAGGACCTGGGCGTCCGCCTGGTCCTGACCTCCGTCCCTCCCTTTCTGCCCAATGCGGCCCTGTTACCCACCCTTTCTACCTTGGGAAAGCCCATCTCTGTCATCAGCCCTCTCCCGTTGGGCTGCAAAGACCCCGCCCTCCGTCACGTCCTCTCCTTCCGCCGGAAAGTGCAGCTTCAACTGCCGCCGTCGGCGTGCGACGGAGAGGCACTTGAGGGGTCCTTTCTAGTCCCCTACCAGGGGACCCCTTACAGGGTGCATTATTCCACGGGGGAGGCCCGGTGCTACCTCTGCCGGGCGATGGGGCACATCCGGAGGGACTGCCCCCTGGCCCGGGAAGAAGGGGCACCCAGGACCCCCGAGCCCCGGCAGGGCACCGGCCCCGTCATCGCCGACGCCCCTGGCTGCCCGGCGCCTGAAACCGCCCCTCCTCCTTCACAGTCCACCATTGCTCCCGCTCAGGCCCAAGGGGCACCTCCCCCACTATGCCCAGACGAGCAGGAGAACCCCGTCCCCGCTGCTTGCAATCTGGCAGGGGCCTGTGGAGGAGGGTGCGGCAGGGACACCGCCAAGCATGGGAGAGGGCCCGCCCCAAGGGGAATCTTCCCTCCCTTGTGCTGCCCCACCGTTACCCCCTCGAGTCCCTGAGCCATCGCCTCTGCCCCCTGACACAACCCCTGCTAGCCAGCCCCCGGATGATGCCATGGAGGGCTGGGCCCTAGTCCAGGGGAAGCGGGGCAAGCGGAAGGCTCGAGCTCCGCTCCTCCCATCTCACGCGGAGGCCCCCCGGAAGACCAGGAAGGGGGGCACCGATGCCGAGCCTTCCGCTCTACCCACGGGTGTGTTCCATTCACTAGAGCCGGCTGGGGAAGACGTGGCAGCACTGGGAGGCGGTATCTCCCCTCCACGGGAGTCCCTCCCCTCCAAGACCCCCGAGGCACCATCTGAAACCCCAGTGTGCCCCGAAGTAACCGTCGTGTCAGGTGCCGGCGGGGAGAATCCCGGGGTAGCGGAAAACAATTTCCCCTCTATATATGAGGAGATCGAGGCCCTGGGTCTGACCCCGGTCACCCAAGGGGCGGACGATCCTATGCCAGCGGGCCTCGATCTGGGCGACTTCTTTCCAGCCCCCCTTTCCCCATACTCCCTCCCTGTAACCGTTGCTTCTGCTCCCACCTCCGAGGAGCCCCTGGACTCCTCCATCAATCCGGCTGCAGAGGGCACCCTGCTGAGAGCCACCGAGCCAGTTGAGGCGACGGCCAGTGCCACGCGGCTGGAACCTGAGCCACCAGGGGCATCCCTCGCTGGTGAGGAGCATTCGACCTCCTTTCCGGGAGAGGATCCTACAGAAGAAAGTCCACCTCCTGATGCCGTGGCTGCCAAATCCACCAGACAGCTTGCGCCCGGCATCAGTGAGAGCCCTCTCCCGACCCAGAATCTCATCTCTACCCCTGCCCCTGCCCTTCTCCCGCCCACCTCCCGAGATATTATTGCCACCCCTGGGACAGTCTCCTTCCCCTTTCCAACAGATGACTCCCAGGGAATGGCCTTTGTGTTTGCCCGTCCCGACCCACCAGGGGCTGCTATCCTCCCTCCGCCGCCCCCTATCGCCCCAGCATTCAGGTCAACCCATCAAGAGCCCCGTCGGGGGTCCGCACCCTGTCTGCCCGTCTCGCTGGGCCAGGGGGCTGTACCAAGGGCCCCATCGGGAAGCAACCAGACCATAACCCCAGCCCCCCATGCGCTGCGAGAGGAGTTGCGGGAGTTCCTAGAAGACGTCAGTGGCTCCCGCAACAAAGTCCAGCTTGCCCTCCAGCGATGGGGGGACTTTAATCAAATCCTCCGGGCCGCAAGGGCCCTCATGGGGGAGGGGAAAAGGACCGGGAGACAGGGCGCCGCGGCCTACCAGCGGGTCCGCCACTTCCGTGACTCCTTACTCACCTACGGGGTGGGTCACGGACTGCTACGCGGCCCGCCGGAAGCCACGAGCATCCCTGCCGGCGAGGATCCCCCCAGCCCTCCTCATGGCACCCTTTACCATCGCAACATTGAACACCCGTGGCTGTAAGATGGGTCTCCGCAGGTCCCAGGTGCTCTCCTTCCTTCGAGAGGGGAGGTACTCTGTGGTTTTCCTGCAAGAGACCCATACGGATCCGACTGCCGAAGACAGCTGGCGGCTGGATTGGGGGGACAAGGTCTACTTTAGCCACCTCAAAGTTCATACGGGTGGAGTGGTGACCCTGTTCTCCCCCGAACTACGGCCCGAGGTGCTGGGGGTCGCCGAGGCTGTGCCGGGTCGCCTGCTGCACCTCCGGGTCCACCTGGAGGGGCTCGTAGTCAACCTCGTCAACATCTATGCCCCAGCAGTGAGCCCGGAGCGGCTGCAATTCTATCAGCAGGCGTCCGCCTTCCTCGGCACCTTGGATCCTCAGGAGTGCCTGGTCCTGGGAGGGGACTTTAACATCACCCTTGAGGAGCGGGACCGCTCGGGGACCGAACAGAGCCCGGCCGCCGTCGCCATCCTCCAGGAGATAGTCGAACTCCACTCCCTGGTCGACGTCTGGTGTGACCACCACCCGGATAACACTTCCACGTTCACCTTTGTCCGGGTGGAGGCCCATCGGTCGCGCCACTCCCAGTTGGACTGCATTTATTTATCACGCTTTCATCTTTCACGAGCCCACTCCTCCAGCATCCGGCCGGCCCCATTTTCTGACCATCATATAGCCACCGTGACAGCCTCCCTTTGCGCGGAGAGGCCGGGGCCGGCCTATTGGCATTTTAACAACAGCTTGCTGGAGGATGTGGGCTTCGTGGCATCCTTCCGGGAGTTCCGGCTGACCTGGCAAGGGCAGCAGCGTGCCTTTCCCTCGGCGCGGCGGTGTTGAGACTTAGGGAAGGTGCGCGCCCGGCTGTTCTGCCGTGACTACACCCGGGGCGCCAGCCGACGGAGGGATGCGGTGATAGAGCAGTTGGAGCAGGAGGTCTTAGAGCTGGAGAGGCTTCTGGCCGCCAGCCCCGAGGATCCACCCCTCTGCGGAGCATGCCAGGAGAAGCGGGAGGAGCTCCGGAGCCTCGAGGACCATCGGGCCCGGGGTGCCTTTGTTCGATCCCGCATCCGTCTCCTTCGGGAGATGGATTGCAGCTCCCGCTTCTTCTATGCCCTGGAGAAAAAGAGGGGGGCTAAGAAACGTATCATCTGCCTACTGGCAGAAGATGGCACCCACCCTCACGGATCCAGTGGAGATGTGTGAGAGGGCAAGAGCCTTCTACGCAAGCCTTTTCTCCCCGGATCCGACCGATCCTAACGCTTGCAGAGTGCTTTGGGAGGAGCTCCCGATGGCCAGCGTGGGAGACCGAGACCGGCTAGAGCTGCCTATCACTCTGGCCGAGTTCTCGGAAGCCCTCCGTCGCATGCCCACCAATAAATCTCCGGGCATGGACGGGCTGACCGTGGAGTTCTACCGCGTGTTCTGGGACTCCTGGTCCCAGACGTAGTCACCGTCTGGGCCGAGTCGTTGCAGAGCGGGGTCCTCCCTCTTTCGTGCAGGCGAGCCGTGCTCGCCTTATTGCCGAAGAAGGGGGACCTCCGCGATTTACGAAATTGGCGTCCCATCTCGCTCCTCAGCACGGACTACAAAATCGTAGCAAAAGCCATCTCCCTGAGGCTAGGGTCCGTGCGGGCGGACGTGGTCCAACCAGACCCGTCCTACACCGTCCCGGGCCGCAGCATCTTCGACAACCTATATCTGGTCCGGGAACTATTGGAACTTGGGTGTAGGGATGGTCTGTCGTTCGCCCTCCTGTCCTTAGATCAGGAGAAGGCGTTCGACAGGGTGGATCATGGGTATCTCCTGAGCACTCTGCAGGCGTTTGGCTTCGGACCCAGGTTTGTGAATTTTCTCCGGGTGCTGTACGCTTCCGCAGAGTGTCTGGTAAGGCTCAACTGGACCCTGACCGAACCGGTCAGCTTCGGGCGAGGAGTACGGCAGGGGTGCCCCCTCTCAGGCCAGCTCTACGCTCTGGCGATCGAGCCCTTCCTCTGTCTCCTCCGAAGGAGGTTGACAGGGTTGGTGCTTTGGGATCCGGAGCTGCGGCTGGTCCTGTCGGCGTACGCTGATGATGTGCTCCTCGTGGTCCAGGACCCGGGTGACTTGGTGTGGGTGGAGGCTTACCAGGCCATCTATTCAGCAGCCTCCTCTGCGCGGGTCAACTGGGTCAAGAGCTCTGGCTTGGTGGTAGGGGACTGGCGGCAGGCGAGCTCCCTCCCACCCGCGCTTCAGGCCATCCGGTGGAGCACAGGTCCGCTGCTCTATCTGGGCATTTACCTTTCTGCCACGCATCCCTCTCCGCCGGAGAACTGGCAGAATTTAGAGGGCGGGGTGATAGAGCGGCTCCGGAAATGGACAGGACTGCTCCGGTGCCTCTCCCTTCGAGGGAGAGCGTTAGTGCTTAATCAACTAGTCCTGTCCATGCTCTGGTACCGGCTCAACACCCTGGTCCCGGCCCCGGCTTTCCTGACCAACCTGCGGACATCGATTCTGGAGTTCTTTTGGTCAGGACTGCACTGGGTCCCTGCAGGGGTTCTCCATCTACCTCTGGAGGAGAGAGGGCAGGGCCTAAAATGTCTGCTTACTCAGGTCCATGTCTTTCGCCTTCAGATCCTGCAGAGGCTCCTTTATGGTGCAGGTAATCAGGCGTGGAGCATACTGGCGCACGTCTTCCTGCGCCGCTTCCGAGGGCTCCGATACGACCGGCAGCTCCTTTATCTCCATCCGAGAGGTCTTCCGCGAGACCTCTCTGGGCTGCCGGTCTTCTACCAGGACCTCCTCCAGACCTGGAAACTCTTTAGAACGAGCAGGTCCGTGGCGGCCACCAAGGGGGCAGATCTCCTCGCGGAGCCCCTGCTACACAACCCCCAGCTCCGTTTGCAGGTGGCGGAGTCCCGCTCGGTGCGCCAGAGGTTGGTCCTGGCAGAGGTCACAAGAGTCGGAGACCTCCTGGACTATGACCGGGGAGACTGGCTGGATCCCCTAACCTTCGCTCAGCGCATGGGGCTTTCCAGACCTTGTACTCCCCGATGCATGTTTCAGGAGGTGAAAGCCGCTTTGCCGTCCGCTGCTCGGGTTTATCTCGACCGGGTCCTGCACGAGGGCACGCCCCGCCCACCCACTACCCCAGGCCCGCCGGACCTTTTAATTGGACCCCTTCCCCGTGGACCCAACCTATCCCTTCACCCCTTCACTAGAAGCCGGCTGCATGAGATGCAGCTGGTCTGCTTTCAAACCGCGCCAAGAAAACATCTCTACACGCTCGTGCTCCACACCCTTCACGCCAGCACCCTCGTGTCCCGCCCCGATACAAAATGACGGGACCTCCTGCCACCTTTGGAGGGTGAAGAGCCCCGGTGGGCCAACCTATATTCCATCTTAGTCCCAAAGCCCGCTGGGGATGTCAGTTGGCGGCTCCTTCACGGAGCCGTGAGCACAGGCATGTACTTGGCGCGGTTCACCACAATCCCAGACACTTGCCCCTTTTGCGGCGTGAGGGATACCCTGGCACATGTCTACCAGAGTGTGCCAGGCTGCAGCCCTTATTCCGGCTCCTCACCAATATTTTATTACGTTTTTGGTTGCACTTCTCCCCTCACCTTCTCATTTATGCACTCCCTATCCGTGGCCCCACAAAGTCACAGGATCTCCTGGTCAACCTCCTCCTGGCCCTAGCTAAAATGGCCATCTACAAAACCAGAGTGAGGAGGTTGGCCGATGGAGTCTCCTGTGACTGTGGGGCGTATTTCCGATCCTCGGTCCGTTCACGTATCCGGGCAGAGTTCCTCTGGGCGGCGTCCTCTGACTCCCTTGACGCCTTTGAGGAGCAGTGGGCGCTGTCCGGGGTTCTCTGCTCAGTGTCCCCGTCCGGTTCCCTTCGTTTGACCCTTTGACCGCACTCCTATTCCTGTTATTTTATTAGTTGTCCCCCGGAATTTTTTGGGCATCTAGGTCCTGTGGATCCCCCTTTTAGGCTAGGTGGGGATCCTTTAGCAGTGGATGGGCTTCGCCCGCCCACTTCCCGTATCCCAATAAGACTACTTTTCTATAGCCGTCTAGCCTTGCCCCATCACAATAGCCATAAACACAGCCCCCGTCTACCCTCCCTGTAATTGCCGAGTAAATTCTAAATCTGTGAATTAAAGTTTTTATTGACAGAAGACTCAATCCAAAATCAATTTCAGATCATTTGTCAAGGACATTGAAAATGAACACAACATTAGGGCTGTAAAATTGTCTAATACGCACACTTATATGACAATTATCTGCAGTCTTTGGGTTTCAGGCAAGTTGCCAATGCATCCTTTCATTTTCCACAGGGTGGACACCTGTGCTATAGATCCCTGCTGTGGATAATAAAGTGATGATTTGCAGTTTTGGATTTTTTTTTGAATATTTCATTTGCCTTGTATTCTGTAAAGCACCTTAATGCAGTGGTTCTCAACATTTTGTATTGGTGACCCCTTTCACACAGCAAGCCTCTGTGTGTGACCTCCCTTATAAATTAAAAACACTTTTTTTACATTCAACACTATTATAAAGCTGGAGGCAAAGCGAAGTTTGGGGTATAGATGCTGATAGCTCATGACCGCCTGGGTGTCACAACCTCCAGTTTGAGAACCCCCGCTATAATGTGTGGGCTGGAGTCTTTCGCACAAAGTAAGATGGGGCTCATATTTTTTTAATGCATTAATGATGCTTTTCAGGCTTTGCTAGCAAACATTATTTTTCATATTTTGTCTTTTATTTCTCTAATGCAGTACAGATGTGGGGGCTATCCCACACAGAGATCCTTTAATTTCTTACGTTTGTTGAAAACAATTTTGGATGATGTGTTTTCTTAGGGACATCATAAAGCTGAGAATTATGATGATTCAATTTAGACCATGGGTTTATAAGCAGCAGGCTAACATCCAATCTGTAATTACAGAGAAACATATAAATAATAAGAGAAAGTTGCTGAATAAATCTGGTCCGGAATCTTCCATCAAAATGTTTTTTGATAGAAAATGCAGTTTCTGCAAATAATAATAGTAATACAACACACATTTTCTGCATGGAAAACAGCTTTTGCTGACTTTTTAATTTTTCATTTGTCAAATTGAAGAGAAATATTTCATTTTGGCATGGTCCAATATTTTGTTTTTCCATGAGGTGATGCAGCAACCTATGGATCTAAAGTTTGGGTGTCTCATGCTCCAATTTTCATCTTTTTCTGGGATGCAATTCACGTGATTAGGTTTGGCAGAATTCAAGGTTTTTTTTTTTAAGTTTGCATAATAATGTTTTTTATTTTAAGCATTTTTAATCTATTTATATTTTCATAGTTGCACAAAAGTATGGAATTTAAGCATTTTTGTTTTGTTTTTTAGCTATTTAAATGTTCACAGCTGTGGGAAATTACAGAGGTTCAGACAATTATTTAATGACCATAAATGCTGAGATTCAAAAAGTTAAAGCTCCAACGGTTAAAACTCAAATTGTCAAAATATAAAAGTAAATATCCTTAAACTGTAATGACTACCCAAGCAGAATTTTTCTTTCTTCTGCTTCTGTAAATTTAGATCATCATTGATGGAAATATTATTTGTTGGTTTGTGTGTATATGGTAAAATTGATATTTATTGGCATTTAGCAATAAAAAATCTAATTCTTCCAATCTGAAATATGATGCATCTCAGTCTCCCATCTGTCTGAACCAAAAAGGTGCATCATGAGAGTTGCATTACCATGGGAATCATGACAGATGTACTTCAGCTCATGAGGAGAATGGGAGCAAAAGGCAAAGATCATCACTCTCAGGAAGGACTCTGGTAGCTCAGGGGGGCACAGATTAGTGTTAAACCAAGCCAAAACAAAATGTTTTGATTCAGTTCAACAAACTAACATTAAACATTTTGATCTGGGCATGTCAAAATATTTAATTATGTTGGGGAATGTAGACATTTCTGAACTCAATTTTTTCAGAACTTTCCATTCTGTGAAAATTTTTGATGCTTCAGTTTACCCGCCTCCAACCCCCCAGTTCATGACCAAAACAAATTTCAAAATAACAAAATTACCTACAAGAAATTCTGAATTTTGACCAGCTGTATTACTTACTCTGTGCTAAAGCACTGAGATCAAGATTTTCCAAATTGACCCATGATTTAAGATGTATGAATTTTTGGATGCCCTTCTTGAGGCAATTGAAAGAGGATTGATTTTCAGTAACTACTGAGCACCCACCCTCTGACAAAACAGGCCTGTAGAAGGTTTCAGCCGGAGCTCGTCCCTCTCTGGGGCAGCAGGGAACGACACTGCCTCACTACGTCCGTCTGGTTCTGTCAGGGAACTAGTCTGGCCACAGGGTCTTGCGTCGTGGCAGCGGTAGAGGCAAAACAAGGGCTACGTATAGCCAGTTGGGGGGAGTAGTGAGCCCTGTGCTCCGGTCCTTGAACAAAGACAGAGCAAACCGTTAAGCAATAAACCGAGGCCCTAGGCTAGGGCGGGCGGCAAAGAGTCCATGGCTCAGGCCCTCAGGCAGGGGCCAAGCAAACAAGTAAGTTTGAAAGGCCCAGGCCCGAGGTCAGGGCAGGCTGTACAAAGTCTGTGGCTCAGGCCCTCAGGCAGGGGCCAAGCAGACAAATGAATTCAGGAGGCCCAGGCCCAGGCCCAGGGCAGGGCCGTACAGAGTCACTGGCTCAGGCCCTCAGGCTAGGGCTGAGCAAACAGTTAAGTTCAACAAGCCCAGATCCTGGCTCCGAAGGGCCTGGGAGAGGGGGAGACTGTCACCCACACGTTGGGTAGCAGGGGGGACGCAGGCCCACCCACTCCACTGTGTCCCAGCCCGGGCCCTAGCAGTGGCCGAAGGCCCGCTGCTCTGTCAGTGGGGATCCTGGCCGCAACACACTGACATAATCTCTGGGTGTGCTGCAGCCAGACTAGGGTCAGCTGCCTCCGGGCGACTTCCTACCTCCCGCTCTAGAGATACCTGTGTCGGGACAGTGTCCTCCTAGGAATCAAGCACCATGGGCTCCTCAGGGTACCCGGTGAGCAGTAGGCTTGGAAGCTCCTCGGGGTAACTTGCCATGGGCAGGCTTTACAGCTTCTCGGGTCTGGTTGGCATCAGGCCTTGGCTGGTCTGGCCAGTCCTCGGGTCGATCGCAAGTTGCAGGAGTCTCCCAACTGGGAGCTAGGCCACAGGCGTCTGGCTTCTCTGGCGTCTGGGGCTCTAGTGAGCTCTGGGGTGGGGCTTTTTTACTTCCTGTCCTGCATCTTGACCTCTGAGGGGCGGGCTCAGGGTCCACTGGCTCCACCCACTTTTGTGTCCGGAGGGGTTCGTCCCTCTCCAGGGTGGCAGGGAACCACACCACCTCAATACAAGGCCCCTTTAAGGAGTCTCAGGTTGAGCACCCAAAATCACTAGTCCATTTGGAAAATAGTGGCCTAAAACTTGCCAATCAAATGGTTTGCAGTAATGAAAGAAGAAAGCTTTGCTGTATGGCAAATTTACTTTGATCGGGCTCCCATGTTTGGATTGGAAATACTGCTTCAGAATATCACTGAACATTGTGAAAAGAATTTTTGCCTACTCATAATACCTTGGGAACAAATATAAATTGCCATCCTACTATAAAATTTTGCAACAAGTTGTGTGACGATGATCTCTTGACTTTGGAAACCATTGCAGTAGAAACAGCTGCTGTATTTCCATATTCACCTTATCTGCCATTAATGATGCTAGTGATGCATATCCTCGTCTGTATGGTTCTTGAGCAGATGTTTTCAGAGAGCTATCCACAATAACTCAATATCTCTTTCTTGAGGACTAACAGCTAATTTAGATCCCATCATTCTGTATGTATAGTTGGGATTATGTTTTCCAATGTTTATTACTTTGCATTTATCAGCATTAGAATTTCATCTGCCATTTTGTTTCCCAGTCACCAAGTTCTGTAAGATCCCTTTGTAACTCTTTGCAGTCAGCTTTGGACTTATCCATCTTGAGTAATTTTGTATCATCTGCAAATTCTGCCATCCCAGTGTTTACTCCTTTTTCCAGAACAGGCCCGGAAGTCTACTATTTAGAATGCAGTATTTTGGGTCAGCTACTGTCTCTCTGTTAAGAAGCATTTTATTCAGGGGATCTCAAACTTCATTGCACCGCAACCCCCTTCTGACAACAAAAATTACAACACGACTTTAGGGGGTGGGGTCAAAGCCTGAGCCTGCCCAAGCCCCGCTGCCCTGGGGCAGGGAGGAGGCAGAGTCAAAGCCTGAGCCCCACCACCCCTGGCAGGGGGCCAAAACTGAAGCCCAAGGGCTTTAGCCCTAGGCAGGGGGCCTGTAACCTCAGCCCTGCCACCCAGAGCTGAAACCTTCATGATTCAGCTTTGGCCCTGGGTGGCAGGGCTGAGGTTACAGGCCTTAACCTGTAACCTCTTAAGCAAAGTCTTAAGCCAGACCTTGTGACCCCATTAAAATGGGGTCGCGACCCACTTTGGCATCCCGACCCACAGTTTGAGAACTCTGTAACACTATTTATCTCCAGGAAGTATGTTCAGACATTGTTGCTTTCACTTCCAGTATTTTAGGCCAGCCGCTTTTCACAAACCATAATACTGACTGGGGCTCTAGACTCTTGGTAATAGCAGTCTGGTCGGTTTGCTAAGGCTTGAAGAGATCTTTCATACATTTTAGTTTCTTTCTCTATTTGAGAGTGCCTGCATCACCCATATTCAAAGTGTTTCTATAAGGTATCAGCAACTACTGGGTCATTCAAGGCACGTGCTCTGCCTGCATATTCTATCTCATTATGTGTAGCTATAGTCTTTTTGACATCTCACAGTTACAAAGTCCTTGCTGTTTATCAGAGATACCAGCAGTTTGTGGTCAGTAAAAATAGTGTAAAGAATCTAATTACTGTCATTCAAAAATTTTTACAGAAATTTCACATGATCAGGTGGAAGCAAGCGACCTCTTCTTATTCTGATCATGACAAACTTGGCATCAGTCAGTGTGCTCCAACAGAATGCACTTACCTTCAACTGATTATGACCTTACGCTAATTCCACCTTCCCATAGCCTAGTTATTAACATGGTTACTGGCTCATACATTGGTTGGTTTAGCAGCATTATAGAACACTTGTGCCTGTTCTTTGGTTGTGATTCGATCATGTATGCAGACACTTTTCAAATATATAGTTGCTTATATCTGCTTTGATAGTGATTCACATGAGTTCTTTTCAGTCCTGGAATTGAAAAAGAACTGAAGATATTCAGGAGTTTGCATTTCCTTCAAAAGCCTTTATTTCCTTCAGATCTAGGCTTGTGCATTGTTCATTTATACCTTACCCCAAGAAGCCTAGTTGTTTCTGGGGCAACAAAGAACTCTTTGATCTTTAGCAGTTCAGATTTGATTGAAATTGGAAACAATTTACTATGCTTCTCTTCTTTATAGCCATATACTAGAATGCTATCCATATAACTAACTATTCCTCTATGGTATTGCAATATCTCTGTCATTTCATTCTTGACAATAGCAGGTAAAAAATGGATGATATTATAATCTGGAGAGTAATCTGCTCCCAATCTATGGCATCTTTTAAAAACAAAACAAAACAAAAAACAAAAAAAATCCACCTGAGCCAAAATAGGAGGGTTTTTTATTTGTCTTTTGTTGAAAATTTTGACAAGTTTTGCCTACCTCTATACATGAGCACCTACTGATTTGGGTATAATGTTATCCAATGGGGGTATTTCCATCTCTCTCTTTCTCACACATCAAGCCGCTTTGTTCCAGTCAAAACCTATGTAAAGCGTTCCATATTTCTTAGACACTGATCATAACTCTGTTCTCACACTTTCTATTCTATATACTATTCTGTGTAGATTTTTAAACTGCAGTCCTCACTGTAGTATCTATGTGCCTTCTAGTAGTGCATAAAGCAATGTGATTGCTCATATGTCACTTTTTTTTTTCTCTTCCTCTCCCCAGTGGAGTGGAGTGTCTTGTTTTTATAGATTTTTTTTAATATATGTGCTTTTTTTGCTATGTGTTTGTGCTAGAGAAGGCAAGGTCAAATAAATGTACCTTGCATTTGGAGAGGAAAATGGTGACATTTGTGATGGTCGGTTCCTGGGGGAGTTCATTCCTCAGTCTTGGACAACTCCTGGAGAAAATTCTGTTTCCCATATAGATGTGCTCTATTCTGATTGTTGAGGGTTCCATTCAGCCAGAGATGTGAAGCTGTCAACCATGGTCTTCATTCCAGGGCTTTAAATGGTCTTTTACATATCCTGAGCCGGCGCCATGGAGTGCTTTGAAGATAAGGACCTAAACCTTGAAATTCTGTGGGAGGCCAGTGTAGAGAGCAGTGGACAGGTGTGATGTGCTCATGGTAGTTTGTGTTGCTGAGGAGGCATGCTGCAGAATTTTGTACTAGTTGGAGTTTCTGAAGTGCTGAAGGTTTCATGCCCAGCAAAATTTATTTGCTGTAGTCCACCCAAGAGGGGAAGGACAGTGAGAATCAATCAGTCCAAGTCTTCATCTGCTAGCATAGGACAGAGTCTTCTAGCCAACCAGATATGGTAGAAAGCATTACTATCAGCCATTGCAATGTGAGAGCTCAGCATCAACAAGAAATCCAAGAGTACGCTTCGACTATGGACTGAATTGACCAACTGTGGCTGTGAACCTTCAATCAAAAGAGATTGCACTGTGGCTACAAACTCCTCAAAATAATTTCCGCTGCCCACCAGCATCACCTTTGTCTTGCTCAGGTTCAGCTTCAGCCAGCTGTTCTTCATCGAAGAGCTAATCTAATTCAAGTACTAGGTCGTGGTGGTGGTGGTGGTAATGGTGTGGTTGTAGGTGCTGAGCTATGCATTGGATTCATATTGCTGGCACTTGAGTCCATGTCCTCTGACCAATTCACCCAGTGGTTGCATGCAAATGTTGAAAAGGATTGGAGAACCCTACAAGTGAGAGATCTAATGATGGAGGAGCAGTTTCTCATCACTATTCTTTGGATATGTCCCTCTAACAAGGACTAACACATTACCCTGGACTCCTACCATCTCTCTCAGGCAAAACAGTGGTATCTCATGGTCAACAATGTCAAATGCTGCAGAGATTTCCAGGCAGATGAAAATGGATGTCTGTCTTCTATCCATTAACAGGAGCGTGTCATCCATCAGTGAAAATAAAACACTGAAGTTCCATGTCCTGGCCTAAATTCAAAGTATGCCAGCTCTAGAATATTGGCTTCAGTTAGATGAATTTGTAGCCGGCTTTTGGCTAGCTTCTCTATGAGCTTGCTCAAGAATGACAGGTTTGACACTGGGGTATAATTGTCTAGGTCTGAAGTATCCAGGATGTGTTTCTTCATTGTTGGTTGGACTGTTGCTTGTTTGAAGGAGAAAAAGACGATTCTCTCTCAGAACAAGGCATTGGCTATTTTTGTTAGGAGTGGCACCAATTGTGTATAACTATCTTTCACAAACTAGGAAGGGCATAAGTCACATTTACGAGTCTTGGATGGGGATTCCTTTAAGGTGTCCAGAACTTCTTGATGAGTGAATGTATTGAACTCTGAGAATGTGAGTAGGCTGGTTGGTTGGTTGATGGGTGCAGGCAAAGCAAACTTCCCTTCCATTCACACAAATTAGTCTGACTCAGGTCATCAAACATTCAGGGCCTGGGTCCTGAGACTGTGCTGTGGGTCAGAGGCCAATTCCTGCTGTGACTCAAGTACAAGCCCTGTAATTTTGCAGTGTGGACTCAGTTCAAGCCACAGATCTGAGTCCAAAAGACTGTGTGGTGCAGTATGGACGCACTAGAACAGTTGTGAGACCTGGATCCAGCAATTTTAAACTTAGGTTTACAGTGCAGTGTTGGTGCTCAAGCACGGGTTTGAAAATATCAAGTCCACAAGCCTGGATCCCACAGACCCAGGTTTACAATACAATGTGGACATACCCTTAAGGTTAAAATTTCTTGTTATCTTCTTTGACCTATTTTTCTCCCTCTCCAACAAAGAAAATGAGAGTTAAACCTAAATATAAAGTGACTTTCACAAACCTACTAGCATTTTTTAGACTGCCCTTCTCAGGCATGTCAGTTAGCTGGGAAAGTCCAAATAGTTTCTTGAAGATCTGCATTGAACACTTCTATTACTGTGGTGAATGGCAGAAAGGCTAACAGAGGGAGCTTGCCTGGGAGTTCACCTGGGGAGAGCCTACCGAGGCTTACATCTTGTCGGCTTCTCTGAGTAGTTACTACAATTCCTGAGGAAGCCCGTAGAAGGAAGGTAATATGGATGGGGAGCGTTCAGCTGTTGTGACCTGCACTGGATGTGCCATGTTTGTCTTTCTTCCACAGGACAGAAGCGACTTTGTCTGTACAAAGTGCAAGCTGGTCTCCATATTGGAAGAGAAGGTTCAAGGTCTGGAGAAACAAGTATCGACTCTGCGTTGCATAAGAGAAACTGAAGATTTCCTGGACAGATGTCAGGATATGCTTCTATGGGCACAATGTTCTGAAGATTCAGAGCAGGCTGTGCAGCAGGGACAGGAGGAGGGTGAAGAAATTTGGCAGCATATGACCTCCAGAAGAAGAAAGGGGAGCGTCCATGTACCAGCAGCACAGATACAGGTAAACAACCATTTTCATGTTCTCTCCACAGGTACTAATGTGGAAAGTGGACTAGATAATACATCTGAGGGAAGGGAACAGAAGGAGACTCCGCCTACTGGAAGGCATGAAATGCACTGTCCTAGGAATGGGGGTTCCATGACCACCACTTTGAAGAGGAGGAGGCGGGTGGGGTGATCGGGGACTCTCTCCTCAGGGAGACTGAATCATCTATCTGCTGCCCCAACCAGGAAAACCGAGAAGTCTGCTGTTTGCCAGGAGCTAGGATTCACGATGTGACAGAGAGACTGCCAAGACTCATCAATCCCTCGGATTGCTACCCCTTCCTGCTTCTCCATGTGGGCACCAATGATATTGCCAAGAATGACCTTGAACTGATCACTGTGGACTACGTGGCTCTGGGAAGAAAGATAAAAAAGTTTGAGGCACAAGTGGTGTTCTCGTCCATCCTCCCCGTAGAAGGAAAAGGAGTGGGTAGAGACCGTCAAATCGTGGAAGTCAACGAATGGCTACACAGGTGGTGTTGGAGAGAAGGCTTTGGATTCTTTGACCATGGGATGGTGTTCCAAGAAGGAAGAGTGCTAAGCAGAGATGGGCTCCACCTAACGAAGAGAGGGAAGAGCATCTTCGCAAGCAGGCTGGCTAACCTAGTGAGTAGGATTTTAAACTACGTTCACCAGGAGAAGGAGACCAAAGCCCTGAGGTAAGTGGGGACGTGGGATACCGGGAGGAAGCACGAGCAAGAGAACGCGAAAGGGGAGGGCTCCTGCCTCATACTGAGAAAGCAGGACAAACAGCAAGTTATCTCAAGTGCCTATACAAAAATGCAAGAAGCCTGGGAAAAAAGCAGGGAGAACTGGAAGTCCTGGCACAGTCAAGGAATTATGATGTGACTGGAATAACAGAGACTTGGTGGGATAACTCACATGACTGGAGTACTGTCATGGATGGATATAAACTGTTCAGGAAGGACAGGCAGGGCAGAAAAGGTGGGGGAGTTGCATTGTATGTAAGAGAACAGTATGACTGCTCAGAGCTCTGGTATGAAACTGCAGAAAAACCTGACTGTTTCTGGATTAAGTTTAGAAGCGTCAGCAACAAGGGTGATGTCGTGGTGGGAGTCTGCTATAGACCACCAGATCAGGGGGCTGAGGTGGACGAGGCTTTCTTCCGGCAACTAATGGAAGTTACTCGATTGTAGGCTCTGGTTCTCATGGGAGACTTCAATCACCTGATATCTGCTGGGACAGCAATACAGTGGTGCACAGACAATCCAGGAAGTTTTTGGAAAATGTAGGGGACAATTTCCTGGTGCAACTGCTGGAGGAACCAACTAGCGGCAGGGCTCTTCTTGACCTGCTGCTCACAAACTGGGAAGAATTAGTAGGGAAGCAAAAGTGGATGGGAACCTGGGAGGCAGTGGTCATGAGATGGTCGAGTTCAGGATCCTGACACAGGGAAGAAAGGAGAGCAGCTTGCTTGAAAACAATTGGTTTCATCATCCAATAATGTGCTAACTCCTGCAACTCCTTCCATAACAAGCATACTGTCATCAACTTGGATATTTAAAATAGTTTTCTTTCTGCCTCACTTTTCGTTCAATAGCATTAACATAGTAACATGGATTTGTTATTTCCTGATTGACTGTCGTTCTCCTAACACACAACATACACTGAGTTGAGAATGTAGAGTCAGCATTTCCCTGCTCTGGTTTGTTACTCACAGTCTTCATTATCTGCTCAAGTGTTGGAAATATTGGTCTTTAATCTTTTAGGAAATAACAGGAGTTAAGCCACACATGGCCAGTAGCAGTACTATGGGTTGCTATAAGGGGATGTGAGTTTGGGTTCTGATCCACCAGGCTATAGTGGTGCTATGTGGACAGCACATTCAGTACTACTGCCATTCTCTAGTGACCCCGGTGAGAGGTACATGGAACAATGTGGGTGGATTCTACAGAAATCTCTGCAGTGGAATCTCACCAGTTTGTGGGACCCATTTTAGGGAGGGCTCTAAACAGGAGAAAAAGTGTAAAGGGTTTCTAAGCGCCTAGTGAACATGTGCTACATTGCTGAAATCCCTTTGCTTTGCCCTCTGTACTTTGGATGCAGCTGAATGCTTGAATAGAATGCAGAATGATTTACTTCGATACAGCAACTTTTATCCCTCCCAGGGGGAGGGATAGCTCGGTGGTTTGAGCATTGGCCTGCTAAACCCAGGTTCTGAGTTCAATCCTTGAGGGGGAAATTTAGGGATTTGGGGCAAAAATTGGGGATTGGCCCTGCTTTGAGCAGGGGGTTGGACTAGATGACCTCCTGAGGTCCCTTCAAATCCTGATATTCTATGATGCTATGATATTCAAAATATTACAAATCACTTCATAAAACAGATAAATTAGATACCGTTAGTGTACTAAATGTGTAAGTAAGTGTGTCAGCAATTATGCATTCAGCCATAGCTTATGCTTGGCTTTGTAGATTAGAAACTCCTTTATTAAGAAGCTTGTTGGCAGTGATTCTGAAGTCATGCCCTAACCTTTGAGAAGAATGCTTTATATTTCTACCTACGCAGCCACCAGAGATAAGCTGAAGAGACCCCTATACTTGAGGGATAGGGTCTAACAAGGTAACACTACATTGCTGAGTCAGCAGTAGTTCGGAGTTCAAGTATTCATGAGTCTATATGTGGTTGGCTTTTAATGCAAAAATAAAATTTTCACGATTAGTAGAACCAGCAAAACAAAAACGATACAAAACCTCCCTTTTCACTATTTTTGGAAAATAAAAGCTACATGTTGGTTGTCTACTTCTTAGGGGTGGGTGGGTGCTTTTTCAATGGAAACAGAAGTTCAATGGAAATAGTTGAATAGTTAAAATTCAGGGAAAATCACCCCTCTCCCTGCCCCAGATTAAATTAAACCATTCTGTCTTCACAGTGAAGAGTAGGGTTTTCCAGTGGAAATAGTGACATTTGGTCCTGAATCAATTCATGATCAAATCCTTATACTCAGATATTGCATATGGAACATTTTGAAGTACAAATTTTGCACAGTTCTTGTGAATATATGAAGTAATAGAAAGAAATCTTTAGCTCCAGTTTACACTATAATTACTGTACTGGGGCACCAAGTTTCAACAACACTAATCCAGTCATATCTTTGTTATTTCCATTCGTTTATTAATGTCACAGCTCCATAATTTGCAAGGTGAGTTGGGTGTTCTAAAAAGATGATGGACTAGAGCCTTGGCCTCATCTGAACTACATGTATCATAGGACCTGAAGGAGGTGGAACTTTACACTATCTTTAGGTTCTGCCCCTTCATAGTCCTGGGGATAACTGTGGGGTGAGGAGAGAAAATTTGTCCACATAGCGCAAGTTAGACCACTCTCATGGTTGTGTTAAATATTGCTGATTTGTAATAGACCTCAAAGGTCACTGTGCTCTGGCCACATCCCCTCTTGCACCTGATATGACCCTATACTGAGGGAGTCAAAATGCAGGGTGGTTGTGGAAAAGGCTATGAAAGGGGAGTTCCCAGCTATATGAATTTACTGGTAGTTATTAACAGGAGTATAGGTACAGATTCCTTAACTTTCCCAATCCCCTTGTGTAACTATCTCTATAGGCCATCTTAGTCATTTGGGTCGTTTGTTGTGGACAGGATTTGCCCCAGAGTAAAGTGAATATTCTCCTATTGGCCCAATGCAGTTCAAAGAATGAAGTTACAGTCCTTTCTGGTAAGGTTTCCTTATGCTAATCCCCTTGGGATGCAGCATTTATCACTTACCAGATAGATGCAAAAATACCTTTGAGGATCTGGTCCTACCTGCTATAATCTGAAGAGTAGAAGTGGTTGGGAAATGAAAAACTAGTTTTTCCCCCAAAAATTCAAGTTTTTGTAGTTTTTATTTCAAAGGATTTGAAATGGACTCATTTTTATTCTTTAAAAAAGTGTTCACATTTTTGTATCAAAAATATTGTAGAGAAAACCAGATTTCTGACAGATGAAAAATTTCTAAGATCATTATCAACAGTATTTTTATAAAAGGTCATGTCATTTTTGTGCAAAAAATACAAAAATATTGAGAGAAAACAACCTTCTTGCTAAAAACACATTTAAAAAGTGCTCTTGTCAAGAAGTAGCATTTTTCATTATGAAAAATTTCACTCAGCACTAAAAAAAAATGAGCAAGGAAAAGAGGAAGGGGAGATAGAAAGAAGAATCATTTAGTTGACTAAAATATGGATTTGGGAGTCTGACATTAGAATTTTAAAAAATCTTGGGTGAAATCCTGGTCCTACTGAAATCAAGTCAACTTTTGTTGACTTCATTGGGACCAGGATTTTGCTCCTGGTCTCCTAACAGTATAAGCTCTTTGAGGCAGGGAACATGTCTGTCTATGAGTTTTGCACAGCACCTGAGTAGAATGGGATCTGGGCTCTAGTACAATATAAACACACTTGGCAGAATTTGTCTGTGTAAAATATAATTTTGATGGATAATACTGGTTTATTTTTAACCTTTTTGTATTTTTATCTATTTACATTTTCACAGTTTCAGGAAATGTGGGTGATCAGACAATAATTATATAATGATAGTAGATGTTGAGATTCAAAAAATAAAGCTTTATAACAGTTTAAAGACAAATTGTCATCACCAAACATATCAAAATATATAAAATAAATAGCTTTGAATCAAACTATAATAAGTTCTCTAGCAGCATTATTCTTATATGTAAATTGATTATAAACCAGGAAAATATTTTGTCAGTTGTTATATGTACAGTGAAATCGGTGTTTATCAACATTAACCTCTATAAAAATCTAATCCTTGTAAGCCTAAATATAAATAACTACTATCTGCTGCTCTCTCACAAACATGCCCAGGCACGTGGTATCTTTTCCATTTGTCCCCACTGAAGGTGGCCTTAAATATTGAAAAATGTCAGAGTATGTTACCAAGTGTTCACTTAATTTTGTTAAACTGGTTTAACAAACCAGTGACTTTTATTTTTTGTGGGAATGAAGGTGCCCACTATTGTTTGGTATATCCAACAAAGCATCAACAATCGTTGTGAGGGGGTGATAAACTAACACATCACTACACTATTATACACTCTTTCTGCAAAAATGTCTTCCTATGAATATAATTTGGGCCCTGAGTCTACAAATGCATCTGCCTGAGTACGAGAGTTCATTTTGAGGATTGGGGCTTCAGGTTGCACAAACTCATTTTTCATTGATAACTGCCTTACATACTGAACAAGTGTTATATTGACTACTATTCCCCCCCCCCATATAACTTCACTCAACAAATGTAAGGGTTTGGGGGAGTTGTACTGTTTTGTTTTTTTCCTGGTAGAAGACCTGGATTATCTCTTTTTAATTACACAGTTGTTCATTACACGATATGATTGCACCGAGGAATGTATTTTACCTCAGCACATCATCCTAAAAACCAAAAAAGAAACCCAAACCAAAGCAATTAGTATTGTACTAATAGATTGCCTGGGGGGAGATGGGAAGAGGCAATTTTTGTGATACAAGTTACAATCTCAAAGGAAAGACAAACAATAGTTTCATAACCACATCTCACAAAAATACTGATCTTCACCAGCTGACTACATCATTTCTGTCCCTAGATTAACACAGTTACTGGTATTCTAGATGATGGTCTGTATACACAGTACAGCTGTGTTGGTGTGCATCTATACCCCTCTGTAATGTAGAAGCCTCACAGGCAAGACAACATATTTTCCCCCATTCTCAGAAATGGCTGAATTGTTTAGGCTGAAATTCTATAATATAGGGCCTGAGGAAGGTATCTGGCATGGAACATTTCAGCCCAAATGGTTAAAGTGTGGTGAAGCAACTGAAAACAGGATCATAAAATGGGAAGTCTCAAGCAAAGTTAATGGGGGTCAGTTTTTTTGTCCTCTCAACATACCTGTGAGATAAAGAAGTGCTATTATCCCTATTTTACAGATGAGGAACTCGAGCACAGAGGTCACACCTAAAGTCTTTGGAAGGAGAGGAAATGGAACCCAGGTCTCTTGAGCATCAGGCTAGCCCCCTAAGCACTGGACTTTCTGGGGAACTTTACCTTAGGATTTAGGTTTCATGTGTCATACAGTATTTGGATCCTGAGATGCTAACGTGAAATAGTCCTACTCCTGTACTCTCTGTAACTAGGACAGATTATATGTGATGTTTACCCTTCAAAGAACAGATCAGCAGATTTGACCATTGTGGTCAAGTCATATACAGAGAAGTAAATCAGCAGGCCAAAAGGAATTGCACTGCTTCCACTTCTGTTTCTGCTGAAGCTGAGCAAATCAAATTGCTTTAAGAAATGTGTGATGATTTTTTTTTCTTTCATCCTCTTAGGTGGCTTGTTCCCTCTCCACTGTCACCCTAGTGCTTAATCATAGTCCTCTTCACATATGTTTTTGAATTCCTTTGATATAAACTGAATTCCACTATTATTCACTAAACATAGTAGAAGTCCATGTTTTGTAAAGACAGCTATCATTGCTGTATTCAGGGCAAGCAGCAATGCATTTCCTATTTGTGTTGTGATACTATGACTTCTGTCATAACCTTCTTAAAATTTATATTTCTGCTACCCTGTCTCTAAACAGATTTTTTTCTTCTTCTTCCATCGATCATTATGGTTAAGAGAGAAAAGCTTTTCTAATGAAAACTTTTTGTCTTGGTAGAGACAATTTTACTTGTTACTTGAAACATTGAAAGGCACTTCTTCTGTCATCATTTTAAATATTAATAAATCTAGTGTAGCAGTGCTCCTGTAAATGCTGATTCCAGCTGATTTTTTAAATTAGTGTCTGCCCTCCCATGTTTTCTTCTTTTAGATAGTGTCACAGCAGGCAGCTCCCCACAGCCGACTATTTGAGTAGCCTAGGTATTACAATGATTGGTGCTCTAGAAATATACTACATTGATTAAATGTTTAGCTATAAAGTTCTCCTCCTTTGACAGATGTACAACTTTAAGCTTACATCTTTCAATATTTGTTTCAATTGCTTTTGATTCTTATCAAAATGTGCCAAAAATACCTTGAATCACAAAATAATGAGATTTTAAAACTGAGAGTTTTAATGTTAAATTGTACACAATAAAAGTGTCCCTCCTCCTAAAAAAATGAAGGTGAACACTCTAAGGACACAAATTATGACAAATATTTAGATATATGTACATTATATTGTCCGATAGTTATTTAATGTTTACAAAATTCATACTCTACGTACATTAATTATGAATATAGAACTGAACATTTTCTCTTCAAAAAGCTTTTTGCTAGATCTATTTAATGAATCACTTTTACACTACTGCTGCAGCATATCCGACAGATACTCAGAAAGCAGATGGCTAACCTTCTGAATGACATTATTCATGATTCCATAATAGCTTTCTAAAGATCATAATGCTGCACCTGTTCTAACTTTTTTCTTTCTTTATTTTTAAGCAAAGTGGAGGCACAGGTTTTTGTGAGCTTTCAAATGTACATGTTATAGGTGGGAGAATAATTTTATTGGAGAAAAAGCTGATTATCAGCTACTATTACTCTTTTACTTGTATGTGGAGTTGGAGAAGTAGTCGTATTAAATTGTAGATATAGTTTAGTTATTCCCAGTGAAATAATAGATTTGTCTCTTTTCTTTCTCAGTTAACTTTTGTGATTGTGGAAGGTGCTAGGCTGAATACTCTAAGTTCATTTTCCATAGAACAAGTGGTAGCTTTTCCCCTTTGCCCTGCTTGTGTCTTCACTCATCTGGATAGGACTAATTTTAGAGGTCTCTGTGCCCATTCATTCCTGCAATGATGAACATGGTAATAAGAAATAGAACAGTATAATTCTCTCAGATGAATCTACAAACCAGTTTGCCAATTGTTCTTTCTTTTTTGTGCTATGGGCATCTGTCAAAAAGGCTGAGCTGAGCCCACCAGACTCGTATCATATAGGCCATACTCAGTAGTTACCAAATAGTAACTTTGGTCATCTCTCTGCCAGTGTAAGGTGGATTCAGAGCAGAAATTTACCCACAAAAAAGCTTTGAATCACATTACCAATGCCTGTGAGCCACTGTGCTCACCAAAAGAAACCGTTAGGAAGAACTGGTCTAGTATCCTATCTTTGACAGTGGTCAGCACCAGATGCTTTAGAAGAAGGCATAAGAACCCCACACTGGGTAAATGTGGGATAATCTGCCCCCATATCAGTGTCATTGTGCTTTTGGCTTAAACCCTGAAGCACAAGGTTTAATATGACATCCAAAATTTGTTGTCAGTTATGATAGTTGGCTATGCTTGTTATCTATATAAACATGTAATCCTATGTAGAATCCTGTTAAATTCTTCATCTCAATGATTTCCTGTGGGAATGAGATCTACTAATTACATTATGCTAAAAAGTATTTCCTTTTGCATTTCAATTTTGAATATCCCATCTTCTTAGTTTCATGGAATGTCCTTTTAGTTTTCAAAGTATTGAACTGTAAAATGACTTTATCTAGCCCCATGGAGCCCCTTAGATGCTCTCACTGGTATTATTGGTCTCTAGTGCCTTTGAACCTGTATCACATTCAACAATGAGGAGGATTCTACCATCTTAGATTTCTATTCTATGTCACTTAATTCCAGTGAAATGTGTAAGAATTATTTTCTAGTTCTCTGCCATAATTAGGTCTTCAGTGGCTTCATTGGCTCCTATTTTACTAAATATTCAGTTTTCTTCTGAACACATCTAGTAAAAGTGTGATATATGGTAGTATTGGTAAAAGACTGGGTTTTATTTCCTAACCCCAGCCATGTGACATGGGCCAAGGGTTGCCAAAGGATGTGTACAATTTGGCCATTTTCTTGTGAACCTAAAAGAGATGTTAAACCAGAAGGATTCTATGGAAAATGAGTAGGGTTCTATAAAAATTACTGGTTTCAGAGTAGCAGCTGTGTTAGTCTGTATTCGCAAAAAGAAAAGGAGTACTTGTGGCACCTTAGAGACTAACAAATTTATTTGAGCATGCTCAAATCAAATTGTTAGTCTCTAAGGTACCACAAGTACTCCTTTTCTTTTTATAAAAATTACTGAATTCTACAGGCATTTAGAGTAAACAAGTATCTCCTCTCTATAGGTTATTTTAACTTTTCTAAAAAATTCTATATGAGGGATATTATAATCAGCTGCAACAAAAATGTTATTGAAAGGTTATCACTTTCTGCTATATTCTATAGCACTTTTCATAACATCAGAGTGCCTCATTGTCAGTGACAGAGAATCCACCAGAATCATTAGAACAATTTAGCAAGGCTTGTGGTGGATTCTCCATCACTGACAATGTTTAAATCAAGACTGGATGTTTTTTTTGTTTTTGTTTTTTTTCCTAAAAGCTATATTCAAGGAATTATTTTGGAGAGGTTCTGTGGCCTATATTATACAGGACATTAGACTAGAAGATCAAAATGTTTCCTTCTGGCCTTAGAACCAATGAATCTTTGACTTTCATAAAAGTACTTCCTGGGATGTTTTCCAGTGGCAAATGTCCCCAGAATACTCTGCTATGATGTAAAGTGAGGCACCTGAACTGGAAAGTGGATCTCCTAAATAGACATCGTTTAGATAAATGAAATACATCACAGTCATGCACATCATTCTAGGCAATATGATAAAGCTGTTACTGGTACTACAGACAGAAGAAGTACATAGTAGGCACTGGGCAGTGCAAACTCTTAAAGTCTCTGCCTGATGGCAAAACATGATTGGATGTTACCAGTGAAATCAGATGACATTTTTATTTTATTTTTGTATGAAGATGGGGGATTTTTGCATTTGACTTTTAAATCTTAGTGTGCTCTCTCATACGGATGCAAGTGTACTGGAAAATCAATCCAGTCTCTTGTAAGAAATTCCCTGTGAACTTTCAAGCAGTAGGCATATACTGTTAGTACCATGCCATGCTGAGCCAAGAAGACAGGAGCCAGTTACTGCATGTTATTGTTTATATTATGCCAAGAGGCCCAAATCAGGAGGCCTCTGCTTTTCCAGATGTAAAAACATATAGGAAAATTTGATGCTTTCTTACCCAAATAACTTATACACTCATGGTGTGGGGAAGGGAGAGTGGATTTGGATATTTGACATGCAAGTACAATGATCAACGCGGTGATAGGCAACATACTGTCAGTTCCTTTTCTTTTGTTGCCCCAAGATACCTGGAACGCAAAGGAGAGTGAGTATGTGAGTGGGTAACATTTTTTTTTAACCCAAGAGCATCTCATCTGTCAAATTACTTGTATACATCATGAAAGAAGTGACTCTTGAGGAAGGGACAGCACAGGAGAAAGTGCAGACATGGTTGTGGGGAAGAATGGAGAGAGTTGGCATAAGTGGCAAAGTGAAAAGAGGACATTGCAAGAGATGAGAGCAGATAACCAGAGAGGACTGAAATGATGGGGAGAGCCTTCAAGACAGGGGAAACAAGCTTGGGATTTATATGGTAGAAAAGGGAGAGCCAATGGAAGGTTTCAAAGCGGGGGAGGAGGCGGGACTTGGTCAGGATGACAGGCAAGTAAAATGAGTTTAGCAGCTCATTTTGAAAGTGCTGGACATGGTAATGTGAGTGTCAGGGAGGCTAGGGAGAAAGAGAGAGAGGTGGTAACTGAGACAAGAGATGATGGAGACTTGGGGAAATATTTCAGCATTTATCTATGGATAGAAAGAAAAGTTAGAATTCTAGAATTATGATAGCTCAAAATTCTAGTCTAATCTCAGCCTGATAACAGTAATGGAAATTATGCATCTTGAATTTTCAAATTGCACTTAGAAATGCAGAAAGTTTGGCTGACTGGTCATAATATCTTGTATCATCCTAGTAAATACATATACAGAACAATTTCACCGTTGGCAAAAGAGCGCACAATTCCATGACCTCTGTGGTGGACACCCCTCCCTCATTTCCATTCCTCCCTCCATCTCCACACGCACGCAGACGCACATTTACTGACCTTTTTTTTTCCCTTCAAAATGTTTTTTAGAGGTAGTCAACAATGATTTTTCATCCCATAAACTTTTTTTTTTGCTATTGTTTCATCAGATTCAAAATGGATCTATTGAGGTGTGTGAGCTAGGTTTTGGCGGATTTTGTTTTCAGTATGTATTTTTAAAAAAAGATCTAAAGTGCAATCAGGTTTTATTTATTTATTTACTAGAAAACATTTTGGGGAGGATTGGGTAAGAAAAAATTGGTGGGGGAATGATTTTTTGGCATTGTTTAAATAAAAGTTTTAAAAGAAGTAAAGGCACAAAACTCCATACAAGTTCCCCCAAAGTGATTTTTTTAACATTATCCACAATTTGGGGGAAGAAAAGGATTTAAAATCCATTTTCAACTATTTTTTCTGTGTATCCATCATCAGTAATGCTGAAGACACCAGGTCCATTTCTACATTCACAAGAGACAGTAAAGTAAACTGTTGCCTCAATCCTACAAGATGCTTATGAGCCCCTCTATTTCCACCAAAGCCAATGGCAGTAATTGGTGCTTAGCACCACCAAAGAGTGCTCAGCACTTTATAGGGCTATGTTTTACATGAGGAATTAATGAACTAATTAATAACACATGCAAAGAATAATACATATAAGAAAAAAGAAACATATGTATTATTGTTTTCCTGTGCTTATTTTAAAAAAATCAGTCTTTTGCTCATTTTGTTACATATAATTGTGGTTGAGATCACTGTTCAATTTTCTTAATGATTTCACTCCTTTTATTGAGACAGAATTAACCTTGTTCCTACCCGTAGTCTCTCTTAAAGACTGATATTCATATTTATCAACTAATTGCACTGATAAATTTGACTGCAATGATATAATTCATAGTCCACAATGTTTGGGAAGGTGACATTTCCTACTTTCTTTGAACTCTCAGTTTGGTATTTAAAAGATGGTATAAGGTACTGAATCTAGGATATTTAATCTGGAGTGGTGTCTAGATGGTAGTTAACTGAAACTGCTTCCTTTCCCCTAACAGCAATAAAGCAGAAAGGACTAATTACCCCTTTTTATACATGCAATTTGAACTTAAAACTCTAGAGAGAGAGCATGAGCAGTAAACTACTGTTATAGTCAATTTCACCATCTGCACCTTAAAATTACAACCACTGAATCAATAAACAAAAAAAACTTTTCCCACAAAGACACTCTGCAAAGTTTTTAAAGATTTTAGCAGTATTTTTCCCAACATCCCTCTTCTAAGCCATTTGGTTAATACAAAATATTTTTTCAAAGTTTCCTTTTTTAAAAATTGTTTTGGTTCAATCTGTCATGTTAATATTTAATCAAACGTCAATTCAGTTATATTTAGTCATGTATTATTATTTTTTCCCTAAGTGAATAGCTTTGGGAGTTTTTATTTTTTTGTTTTTTAAGATGGTCAAATAAGTTTACTTTTTGAAATGAACCCCTTTTTCATATAGTAATGTATTTTTAGTTTAACCTTAATAATTTAAGAGAGAAAGATGCAATATTTTTATAGCAAAAGTGATGACCATCACCCTTCTGGATCTAGTTTTATGCAATTCAGTCTCTTCCATATGAGAAGTTTCTCAGTAGATTTTTAAAAAATAACTCTTCTGTTTTGTAGATCTAGTTGAAACCCCTCACATTTATAATATTCTTCTCCTTACACTATGTAATAAAAATTCAAATTGACTTTGGGTATGCATTTTATATAGGACCTTGCAATACATACTCACAAGAATAGTCTCACAAGGATTTTCTCCTTAGATCATTCAATACATATCCTTTATGCCTTGTAGTTTTTTAAAATATTTTTATTAATTTATTATTGGTAATTTTACATATTTACATAAACTAATACATTCATGAAAGTATAACAGTAGGAAGAAGGTATATGAATAAATGTTAGGGTTTCTTGCACACCAGACAAGCATAAGACAAGACAACTCTTGTCATTGTATCATAAGTCTCAAAATATTCGATATTTCTTTTCTTAAAGCTCCATCTTCTGAACTCCTGGGAATAGATGAGCATCTCAGTTTCATTTCCTAAGTAAGTTTTAGCCCTCAAGGTTGTAGAGAAAACCCTAAAGGCCCAAAAACCAGAAGATGAATTTAAAAAGAACCCGCAAATTATATATATTAAAAATTGCTTGATTTTTAACCCAGTTGCCCAAAAATAATG
Organism: Dermochelys coriacea; assembly: GCF_009764565.3. Taxonomy (NCBI): domain Eukaryota; kingdom Metazoa; phylum Chordata; order Testudines; family Dermochelyidae; genus Dermochelys; species Dermochelys coriacea. Next base: position 174,364,310 of record NC_050068.2, read on the forward strand.
GCATTTCATCATCTTTCATAGTGACTATTTGCTATTCTCTATAATGTGCCACGATGAACAGCAATGAATAATAATTCACCCCGGGAAAAAGCATGAACTCTATAAACTGTTGGTCAGGGCATTTATCTGGGAAGTTGGAGACCCAAGTTCAAATACGTTGTTCTAGAGCAGAGATCAGCAACCTTTGACACACGGCCTGTCATGGAAATCCACTGGCGGGCTGGGCCGGTTTGTTTACTTGTAGTGTCTGCAGGTATGGCCGATTGCAGCTCCACTGGCCGCGGTTCGCCATTCCAGGCCAATGGGGGTTGTGGGAAGTGGCATGGGCCAAGGAATGTGCTGACCACTGCTTCCCACAGCCCCCATTGACCTGGAATGGTGAACTGCAGCCAGTGGAAGCTGCGATTGGCCGAACTGTGGATACTGCAGGTAAACAAACTATTCCGGCCCGTCAGCAGATTTCCATGACATGCTGCGTGCCAAAGGTTGCCGATCCCTGTTCTAGAGGCTATTTATAAAAAATGAAATAGCTTTAAACAGAATATATCATAGCCCAGTGGTCGGGACACTCTCTTGAGATGTAGAAGTATGTAAAGCCTATTTTTTCATATCTGAACACTGGTGACATCATAGAATTTTTGAAAATATTCTTAATCCATTGTTAACTTCACATACCTAGCAACTAAACTGCCAGTGAACTGACACATGCCATCTATCCATCTCTTCACTGATTGTCCCCCTACTATGATGACTCAGTGCCATTCTTTCCATGATAACTTTCTTGAGATTATTTCCATCTCTATGCCTCCTGTGGCCAAAGTCTATAAGTTTGTACCTATTGATTTCTGAAAATGGAGTCCACTTCTCTCCAGTACTATTTCTTTTACATAAGTCTTCATCATCTTCTCCATTCAGGAGATATGTAAGAATCTTTGCCAGCATCACATCTCAAGGACTTTATTTTTCAGAACCATTAGTTTCCCACAATTCACATCCATTAGTTGCTATGGAAATCATTAGCTTTTCTCCAGCTGAACCTTCATACATTTGAGATGCCCAGGATTTTCCACTTTTGTAACTGGAGGTTGTGGCTGAGTGAACCATTCCTAATCTTCTTCCAATTTCTTTGGAACAACATCCTTGGACAGATATGTATCATCCCAGATAACTGAATTCACCTACTGCAGCCACAACTTGGCTGTTGATTGTCATGTCTACTTACATACTTTTGTTATTGTTTGTATCAACATACATACATTATGTTTTTGCCACATTCAGGGATAGTCCATATTTTTTCTAACTGTTTTTCAGTCTTCAACAGTCTTTGTATTTCATTGACAGTTGCAGCAAAGAGCATCGTATCACCAGCATATCTGAGGTCAGTTAAAAGGTGTTCACCAGTGGAGATCCCAGCTCTTTCTACTTTAACAAAACCTTCCAGGGCTTGTCTCATATTAAATTCCTCATACATGCTGAAAAAATGTGGCACCAACATATCCTTGTTTCTCACCCAACTCAGTGGAAAGCCATTTACTGTCACCCATTGCTGTTTGCACCATGGTCTGTTGACAGTAGAGACTTGTGATGAGTTCAGTTAGATGAACTCATCAGGCAGAGGTGGAAATTAAACCTGGGTCTCCCTAATCCCAGGTGAGTTCCCAGCTGGGCTAAAGGTTATAGGGAAGGCTCCCTACAAACACACACACACCCTACCCCCATACTTGTGAATAGCATCTCAGTACTGAAAAAAATATTTTTGATCCAAAACTATGTGGTGAATTCATAGAAACACAAAGGTGGGTTAGGAAATATCTTATTAGAACACTGGTTTCATGGTGCTAGGAGCTTAAATTAATAACTTTGCTCTATATAAAAAATCATGGTCTTAATAAAGACACTGGATTTTAGGCTTATTACAACTATCTGTAACCCACTAGTCCCCCTTTTTTTGTCCTATGACCAAAGGGATGTTAAAGTGCAACTTCATCTTGAATGGTTCCTTAGAATATGTGCTAACTACTTATGCTAAACTATCTGTTGAGTTTGTATTTAACTGTGACATTCTGGGTACCTTTCCGAGACCTGAGGAAGAGCTCTGTGTAGCTTGAAAGCTTGTCTCTCTCTCACCAGCAGAAGCTGTTCCAATAAAAGATATTATCTAACCCACCTTGTCTCTGAGTGTGAAATGGTAAACCAAAATATTAAAGCTTTTTTATCTCATTAGTTCATTACGGTCTGCGATGCTAACTATTTAATACCTCTGAATAAAGGATGGATGTGAATGGCTCTCTCTCTCCTCATAAGCAAGCAAGCTAAAGAAAAGAGAAATGAGCTGAACAAGAAAAATGCAAAGATAATTTTGTATAGCATCCTTCACATACAGTACTACAAAACCCCTGTATGGAAACAACTAGAGTCAGTGTCCTGTACCTTGTGGAATCACTTACACTGGTGCAAAGGAACTATGAAACACTGCCCTTCTGATTGCTAAGCATTTTGCACCCTCTTTACATGTGTGCAAATATCTCCAAAGGTGCTGGACAACAATTAATTGGCCCAATGTTCTAATTAAGAACTAAAGTGACTCAGAGGTTTTGCAGGGCAGGTTGGAGCTATCTCTCTGGCCAGAGGCAACTGGGGTATTTGTCAGAAAAAGCCTGTGAAGAAACTCCAACAAATGACTAAACTTTGGGAGAAAGTTTAGGCCAAGGTGTGTTCAATTGCTATTACTTGAGCTACCCATACAGCCAAACCCCGCAATGAGGGAAAGTTTGCACTATATACAATGTGTATATATTTTTACTGGGAAAACTCAACTAACATTTCCATCAATTATCTTTCAGCAGGATTCATCTTTTGGCCATGGTTGCCCATTTTAATGATTCTCAGCTCTCTGGGATTTGATAATACATGATTCTGTAATAGTGATGTTAGTGGCTGGGGGATCAGGGCCCTTATCCATATCCCAAGATACACAACAAAGGGACACTGTAGATGCCAGAACTATTGGTCAGCAAATCTAGATAGGCAAACTGCCTGATATCTTAATAAAATTGGAACCACAAAACATTCAGTTCCAAAACCACATGAATAGGTTGAAAATGTCCTGCAGTTAATATTCCCTTTCATAATACGCACACCCAACTAATTTAAAATATAATGAAAAAGTACATCAACAATACTTTGTACTACAAAAAAATACTTTGCACTACAAAAAATAAAGAAATTTTAGATGCTACTGCTAAGGAGAAAATGACAGAAGCGTCATTTTAAAACGCTGCAAACTCCAGAATCACTCCAGGAGGAAACATTAATTGCATTTTTTTCAAAAAACAATTCAGAGATTTTTCTGTTAGAGCACTTTATATATTGAATAAAGCAGAAATTACAGTATGTCCTGTCTTTTTCCAGGAGAGTGATTCATCTACCAATTGAGATACAATGTCATTTGGGCAAATGGTTAGCTAAGAACAGAAAATGCAGTGAAATCACAAATGTAATTATTCCTGGCTGTGTAATGAGATTATTATATTTTAAAATTAGGTTAATAGATTACAATGTGCTTCAGTAAGAATTAACAAAGTTTGCAAAACAATAGCATCTCAGCGTTTCTATTTAATTAACTTATTGATTTATTTGGAATAATAAAATTTGATTGTACGTTAAATTTGTCATAAAGGTTAATTTTAAAGAAAAAATTAAGGGAATGTTGTTTGGTATGAAGCAATTGGTCTTGTTTGAGACAAAATTTCCCAACTAGCTTTGTAGCTATTATCAGAAGAGGTAAAGTTTGTTGTTTGTTAGAACTGATCAAGAGTTTTCCTGTTAAACAATTTATTTCCATTGGAGAATGTTATTGATTTTAAACTGAAAGAGATCCCAGGAAAGAGTTGGGTTGGCAAATCTTCCAATACAATATTTTTTTTCAATTGAAATTCTTGAAACATCCTGTGTTGACAATTTTGAAATGAAAGGTTTGTTTTTCCAGTTTGAAATTACTTTTCTTTTAGAAACTTTAGCTTATTTATAGTAGAAAAAATCAAAATTGAAACAATGTTTAGAAATTATCAATGAAATGTTTTCACTGATCAAATTTTTTTTTTAATTTTCAATTGTGAAATTTTTTAGACTATGCCTTTCAGTCCTGATTCTCATGAAATGGGAAAACAGTTTCCTCAGCTCTGTTGTTTATATTGCAGCACCACATATTGGCCCCAACCAGAGATTGGGGCCCCATTGTGCTAGCCACTTGTAATAAAAATGGTCTCTGCCCCAAGGAGCTCATAATTTATACATAGGGCAAGATACAAAAGTTGGATAAAACAAATAAGGGTAGAATAAGTTTGTCACAGTTTCAGGGTTAACTACATCTTTGACTCCATCTCCTGGTCTTCCTTGAGGACACCCACTTAGATGATGGCTCAGAGCCTGAAACTTATTCTCCAGTGGAGACCTGCAGTTCTCTCCTTCCACACCAAGGGTTTAGTCCTGCAGTCCCTCTGCACCTCACTGTGATTTCCACAGCAGGTCTAACTGGGGTCCACCACTTGTGGTTAAACTCCGGGGCTATTACAGTGTATACCAATTACTGACCAGCCTTCACAAAGCAAATATACACCTATTCTTAGAGTAAAAGCATTACAGATAAAACATTTTTTTAAAAAAGTCAGTCCCCATACTCCTGCTAAGAGCTTACCATAAGTTATCCATTAGTCTTATGGTGTCCTAGTAAGACAAAGTCTTTCCAACTCTTCCACCATGATTGGGGCAACCCCTTTGATGGAAGGTCCTTTGTTGGATCAGAAAGAGAGTCCTGTGTGAGTTTATATTCAGCCGTTTTATGACAAAAGCCCTTTCTGTGTGTGTTAGTCTCTGAAAAACCTAGTCTGAACCAGTATATGCAAACCTTGCCCAGAAGGTGCTACATCTCCAGAGGTGTTTACAACCTGAGTGATTCACACACACACTGTTTTTTAGTTCCTGGAAGAGCTAACCCTCTTCTTCCTGGAGTTGCATACAATCCTTTTCTATGGTGATTTATAAATGGAATATGGTCACCAAAGAGATTGCATGGAGTTGCTATATCTGTCACAAAGGTAAACAGTGAAGCAATAATGACTAGTATTGAGCCATTTCCCCACCATGGTGTTATGGCCCCCTGTCTGTTTTCAGATCTGATAAAATCAAACTAAGATCTTGCTCAGATGTAATCATTAAACATATGTGACATTTTCCAGGAAATGTTACCTGTGCTGGAATTTGGCAGTGACAGGCCCGTGTTAATTATCTTCTGCTTTACTAAGATCCACCTGTTTCAGAGTAGCAGCCGTGTTAGTCTGTATTCGCAAAAAGAAAAGGAGTACTTGTGGCACCTTAGAGACTAACAAATTTATTAGAGCATAAGCTTTCGTGAGCTACAGCTCACTTCATCGGATGCATTTGGTGGAAAAAACAGAGGAGAGATTTATATACACACACACACAGAGAACATGAAACAATGGGTTTATCATACACACTGTAAGGAGAGTGATCACTTAAGATAAGCCATCACCAACAGCAGGGGGGGGAAAGGAGGAAAACCTTCCATGGTGACAAGCAGGTAGGCTAATTCCAGCAGTTAACAAGAATGTCAGAGGAACAGTGGGGGGTGGGGTGGGGGGGAGAAATACCATGGGGAAATAGTTTTACTTTGTGTAATGACTCATCCATTCCCAGTCTCTATTCAAGCCTAAGTTAATTGTATCCAGTTTGCAAATTAATTCCAATTCAGCAGTCTCTCGTTGGAGTCTGTTTTTGAAGCTTTTTTGTTGAAGTATAGCCACTCTTAGGTCTGTGATCGAGTGACCAGAGAGATTGAAGTGTTCTCCAACTGGCTTTTGAATGTTATAATTCTTGACGTCTGATTTGTGTCCATTCATTCTTTTACGTAGAGACTGTCCAGTTTGGCCAATGTACATGGCAGAGGGGCATTGCTGGCACATGATGGCATATATCACATTGGTAGATGCGCAGGTGAACGAGCCTCTGATAGTGTGGCTGATGTGATTAGGCCCTATGATGGTATCCCCTGAATAGATATGTGGACAGAGTTGGCAACGGGCTTTGTTGCAAGGATAGGTTCCTGGGTTAGTGGTTCTGTTGTGTGGTGTGTGGTTGCTGGTGAGTATTTGCTTCAGATTGGGGGGCTGTCTGTAAGCAAGGACTGGTCTGTCTCCCAAGATCTGAGAGAGCGATGGCTCGTCCTTCAGGATAGGTTGTAGATCCTTGATGATGCGTTGGAGAGGTTTTAGTTGGGGGCTGAAGGTGATGGCTAGTGGCGTTCTGTTGTTTTCTTTGTTGGGCCTGTCCTGTAGTAGGTGACTTCTGGGTACTCTTCTGGCTCTGTCAATCTGTTTCTTCACTTCAGCAGGTGGGTATTGTAGTTGTAGGAATGCATGATAGAGATCTTGTAGGTGTTTGTCTCTGTCTGAGGGGTTGGAGCAAATGCGGTTATATCGTAGCGCTTGGCTGTAGACAATGGATCGAGTGGTATGATCTGGATGAAAGCTAGAGGCATGTAGGTAGGAATAGCTCCACCTGTAACTTCAAATAGATATAGTCTTCTTCCTCACTTCCTCCCTCCAACTGTTTCGTAATGAGTTGTGATGTTTTGTCCTGTTCTACAGTTGCTGTGCTTCACCCTAGAAGTGACTGTGGATATGTTTATACTTCATGTGTGATTTTCAACTTGAGAAGACATGCCCAAGGTAGCTTTAAACCAGCTAGCTTGGAAACTGGAGCTGAAGCTGAGGTAGCAAGTTCTTCTGCATGGGCTGTACAAGCCTGCTCAGAACCCTGGGTAATTACTCACGCAGCTGTCCCACACACTCACTGCATCGCTACTTTGGTACGTGAGCTACATTCAAGTTGGCTTGAATCTGTCTACACAAGCTGCAGTCGCACCCCATGAGTGCAGTATAGACATACCTGTTTTTTTCCCCAATGATAAATGATATCTCTGTATAGTGCCCGCATTGTAACCCCATTTTCTTCAAGAAGATATTATGGGAGTAAATGAGGGCAGAAATTTGCCCAATATGTATATTACTAGTTTGTTATATCTGTATAATAATTTGAGAGCCTTGGAAATATGCAAGAGCAGAGTTGATTTATTGAGTTCTTAACTTTATAGTGCTTAAAAATGTCTAAAGCTACAACATAAGGGAAAAAAAACTTAGATGAATATTATAACCAGTGCATATTAGGACTGATTTTATACAGTTACCGAACACTAAAGCTGCAAGAAGAGACTTATGGCCAGACTGTTCCTGGCTTTTGGGTGTGCCATGAGAAGCCTGTCCAAGCACTGCTCCCTCTGGCTGTGGTGCTGGCCTGGATGGGAAGAAGTCAGAGCCATGGTCATACCTACACTGGCCAATTATGTAGGGGAGTGCATACTGCACCCTCATATTATGATTTATTTGTATTGTGCCTGTATCCAAAGGCTTGATTGTGTTTGGTGCTGGACAAACCTAGGAAGAAACAATCTTTGTATATTACAATATTACAAGCAAAGTGATGATGAGCACACATCATTTTAGATCCATGTCTTTTTTTAAATTGAGTTTTTTGGGGGGTTATTGTGAGAGGTGATGTGTTGGGGTGGCTAGGAGGAAGAGATTGCTGGAATAATAGAGAGGAGTTGAGTAAAGTGGGAGAGAGGTAGAAGAAAGGGGGAAGGTGAGACATGTAGTGGGCAGAGAGAGTGAAGATGGTTGCTTTTGGGGAAGGAGCCCTGCAGATATGGAGATTTCTATAAACTGCCACCTCTGAGTTTCTATATGGTGATGCAGCTGGCACATTTCTTCTATATGCTGTGGAGGTTGAGGTGACATGTCTAGAGTAACAGCACCTCTGTGTGCACCGTTTAGGGCAGTGCAGATCTGCATTGCCCCCCTAACACAAACCCATGTCTAATAGGCACAATCTAGCCCTGGGTAAATCACTTGCTTGAAATCAGCTACTGTGCTGCTAGAGGTTCCCTGAGGTGTTGCACCAGTCCTGGATGTCATAGGGACTTTCTGGATGCACAGTGACTTTTTAATTTCATTAGCATATTTGGAACTGGAAGTTATTTTACTGCTACTAGAGTTTTGATTAATTACATAATTGGATAATAATGCTTAGAACTTTAACAGTACTTTATGTGGTCAAAGCATTGTGCAGGCATTAACTAAATAATCGTCAAAATATTCCTGTATGGCAGCAATCAGAGATGGAAAAACGTTTTACTAGATCATCAAAGTGATACCACGCTTAAGTGACCTTTGCTGTCCTTGAAGTACTATTTCAATCTGGGACTTTCTTGAGCCTGCAAATGGACTTATATGGGGTCTAAAATAGTACTGTAACTATATTTCTCCCTTTTGATGATGGTAAAATACCTGCTTACTGGCCTTCTATATTTTTCAATGTTGCTGGAAAATTATACTTTTTAGTTTCCTAAAGTGGGATAAAATAAAGCAGTGGTTCTCAACCAGGGGTACATGTACCGCTGGGGTTAGGCAGAGGTCTTCCAAGGGGGACTACATCAACTCATCTTGATATTGGCCTAGTTTTACAACAGGCTACATAAAAAGCACTGGAAAAGTCAGTACAAACTAACATTCCATACTATGACTTGTTTATGCTGCTCTATATACTATACATTGAAATGGTTTCAGAGTAGCAGCCGTGCTAGTCTGTATCAAGTACATATTTATATTCCAATTGATTTATTTTATAATTATATGGTAAACATGAAAAAGTAAATACATTTTCACTAATAATGTGTTCTGACACTTTTGTATTTTATGTCTGATTTTGTAAGCAAGTAGTGTTTAAGTGAGATGTAACTTGGGGTTTACACATGATAAATCAGACTCAGGAAAGGGTACAGTAGTCTAGAAAGGTTGAGAGCCATTGGAATAAATGATGCTGGTGCTGCTACAGAATGGATTCTAGAGGTCATATTAAAAGAAGGAAAAAAAAGAACCACAGACAGAAGAAAACCCAATAACCCCACTACTCCCACCAAACACTCCAGAAATATAATCAGTCTGTCAGTTGTACAACACTGATGGTTAAAAAGTTAAACATCCTGACCATTAAGGATAAACATTTGGTTTCCATCACTAGATCTTTTGATGGTATATATTCTACATTTCTGCAAGTTACAAAAGCTATAAACCTTTTAAAAAGTGAAATATTTGCTTAAAATACAACAATCAGTATGGCATTAACCTTTGTTGCTATCATTGTTTGGCATGGTAAGATTTTAGATTCGCTCTGCTGTATTGCTTTTCTACTAGGTCATTGTGAATAGTGAAGAGGGAAAAAATCTTGAAGACATTTCTTCAGATTAAAACCCCTACTCCATTTTCATGGTATTCAAAGTCCTTTTACTTTGTTTTCCTTGAGAATTCACATGAGTTATTTTTCTGTTTGCAGTAATGTTCACAGAAAGCGATTACCTCAGAAATGTGTATGCACAAACTTTGCTAAGCCATCTTGAAATCTCTGATTTCCCTCCTCCAGTTCATTAAAAAATCTCATCCAGTCAGGGAGCAAAAACAAACACGTCTTGTGACCAATGATACTCCACAAAGAGCACATAAATGAATCAAATAGGATACAAACAACTAATCAACTGAAATATGTTCCTTTCAAATAAATGTAGCCCGTTATATGCTAAACAAATGTGCAAATATTGGTCTATATCAATGGTTTTCAACCTTCCTTCATATGCAGACCCCTACAAAATTTTGAATGGAGGTGCGGATCCTGCTGGAATCTTACATATAGTCTGCGGACCCCCACTGATCTAGATACATATAAATTGCAAACCAAAGCATAACTAAGGTCATCTAATCATTTATTCCCCACAGATAGTTTACCAAATGATATTTTCTATCTAGAAACAATCTGCCTTTTAGAAAGGAAATCACCTTTTTGTGACCTCCATTATGCATGTTAAGCAATCTGGAATATATTCTCTTGGTTTCAGAGTAGCAGCCGTGTTAGTCTGTATTCGCAAAAAGAAAAGCAGTACTTGTGGCACCTTAGAGACTAACAAATTTATTAGAGCATAAGCTTTCGTGAGCTACAGCTAAGTGAGCTGTAGCTCACGAAAGCTTATTCTCTTGGTGTATTTCTTTTTCCAGTGTTTTCAGAATTATAAACAGGATTAATATGAAATATTTTCAATTTTGAATTCATTAAAACGTTCTATGTATTGTAGCTATTATTTATTTATTTGTTTATGTAGTGCAAATTATTTGCATGGCACCTCACCTACAAATGAAGATGAAAGATCCCTGCCTAGAGGATCTAACATCAGCATCAGCAATGTTGATTTCAATAAGATTAAAGGGTTGGGTTTTTTTCCATTTCTTGAGGCTTTCCACAAGCGTTAGCAAACTAACTCTAGTATACACTGTTGTTTTAATGTTACACTTGTGATTATAAGAGGTTGTAATGCTGACCTTTATCAATTAACATCTGGGTTCATGTCTCCCCACAGGGAATTCTTGAACTTTACTGCTGTTTCCCTGCTTTAAACAAGATATTTTAAAGTTTGGATAAGATGATATTAATGGAGTACACAGTACATAAATTTCTCTGTGAGTATGCTACTTTCAAAAACATTATTTTCTCACCCATATTAGTATTTCTAAAACCAAAGACATCAGCTGTAGGAATTGGATAAGTACGCCTCATTTGTGTTACTTTTCCAGAAAGCTCATGTTGGAAAATAAGACAAGTAAAAATGGGAAAAATTGGGGTACCAGTCTGGGAATAGTGAAAGAGCTTGGCTTGTTTAGCCTAGCAGAATGAAAGCTGAGAAGGGGCTATTAATGGGTTTGTATAAATACATCAGGAGGAATCAAAACACCAGAGAGAGAGAAAAGCTATTTAAGCTAAAAACCAGTGTCAGTACAAGAATGAATGGATGTAAACTGTCCATGAATAAATTTAAACAGGAAATAAGGAAGTTTCTATCTCATCAGAGTGAGGTTCTTGAACAGCTGTGGGGTCAAATAACCTAACTACTTTTAACAGGTAACTTAAGTTCATAAATGGCATTATATGATGGGGTTTCCTGATAGCAGGGAACTGGATATTGGACTCAATGACCTAAGAGATCCCCTCCAGTTCCATGTCCTATGCAGTAATACCACCCATAATTTCCAAGTAATGCCATCAGAATATCACCAGGAGTCATTGGCTGATACTGGGGTAGCATTCAGAGAAACAATTGGTTTGAATTTGCTTTCACACCAGGTTTACACTGATTGACCTCCATTGACCTCAAGATTTCATAGTAGCAGCCGTGTTAGTATTTCTGAATTACACTAATTGTGAAAGCAAAATCTGACCCATCTATTAGTGTCCAACAAAAATGGTTTGTCGTGTATCTGGATGATGCCTACTGTTCGGTTTGGTTATTTCAGTTTCTGTCTTTTGTGAATATGACAGTTTTAAACTTGGCTTTCAAAATATTTGGCATTAATAATTCATTTTAATCAGACAGTTTTAATGAATTAATGATAACTCTCTAGCTATTGTTTTCTAATTTTTGCAATTGAATTGGCTGTCTTAATTGCTAAATAACATTTAATATTGTCCAATTGCATCAAAGGAATAATGTAGAGTTATTTTTCATTTTTTAAATGTTAATCAATAGTTTTAGGGATGGTTGCTAAATGTCTTTGTCAAAATATGGAAAACTCAGTTGATGAGCAGCAAATTTTGTGATTATTTATACACTTTCTAAGCTTATATTAATATTTCACAAATATTTAGAAATTCTGTTAAAATTCCAAAGTAGGTGAATATATTTTATTTTTGTTTATTTACATTGAAATTTTAAGAAGTATGTACTTTTTTATCCTTCTGGTCTGTCTATATTTATGCATCAATCAGAGATATACGTCCTTAGAACATCATCCGAGGACAAACTGCATTACAGAGGAAATACATCGATGTAATGCCGTGTTAACAATAACCCTGATTTCTAGCCAACCAATTTTTAAAATGATTAAGGTAGTATGGAGGCTCAGACTGAAACTGGAGCCCTATTGTGGCAGAGTTGTACAAACAGAAAATGAAAGACAGTGGAATAGCTTAAAATTTCACTGTTGTCAACCTCATGCATGCCAAAGTTAAGAGTCAGGACAAAAAAAACATGACATTGGCTCCCATATCATGATTTTTAAAAATAATATATTTGGGAGACATATATAATGTCTTCTGGAGTTTGAACCTGTGGGGTTCACATTTTCAAGGTTTTCTCTGCCATGAAAAGGGATAGAAATGTCTTTTTTTTAATGAAAGCTAAGATTCTGGTGACTTCAGGATCTAGAACTTTATATATATTGTGAGACTCATTATAAAATTGCAAAAGTTGGCTGCAGACAAAAGGATGGGAGAGGAAACAATGGTACAGAGTGGTGAAACAATTTGTCCAAGGTCACACAGCAGATCTGTGCCAGAGTTGGGGAATAAAAAGGACCCTCTCTCCTATTGCAAGCCCATCAATTAGACCACATTGTCTTGCCCCATATTAAACCTTTTAAATCCATAAGAGTTTCATCATGAACCTGTGAAAACATCACTTTCTCACTGAGAATCTAAATGAAATTGTGAATTGGAGGCAGAAATACAACACTAAATAGCAAGAGTTGTTTGTTTGTTTCTAAGGGAGATATAGGCATTTTATGAAAACCATGATGTAATAGCAGTTCAGCTTAGGTGGTTGCAGATATTTTTCCATATTACTTTGAATCAATTTAAGAGATTTACTTGGGATTTATTTTACTATGCCTCTTTTGACAGGATGGCAACCTGTCCCAAGCTGTTCACAAATGTTGCTAACACAGGGAACTATAGGTGAATTACTGCTGATTCACTGAGGCAGAAGTAGCTCATTAAAGTACAGCCTGAATTAAAGGAGTTGGAAGTGGCTTTATGAAGGAATGACCTAGATAGTAGACAGACAACTAGGTTCTTTAAGAAGGAACTAGAGGAGCAGCCATGGCTTGGAAAAGAGATTTTGGCTAGAATTCATGTAGTGAGTATTTTGGAATTACTTTTTTGTTAATTAAATGAGATCCACTTGTCCCTCCATAGTAAAAATACTGCCTTATGTTTATACAGTGCAAATATATTTTATCATCACATCTTTCATGAGTTCCCTATATTATTTAGCATGATAAAAACATTTAGGAACCAAGTAACAAATATGGAGGATATGCCTAACTTTAAACTGACTTCAGTGGGATTACGAAATCTTGAAATCTGTGAAATCTTCGGTGAGCTTAAACAGAAAAAGGAAGCTTACAAGAAGTGGAAACTCGCACAGATGACCAGAGAGGAGTATAAAAATATTGCTCGAGTATGCAGGTGTGTGATCATGAAGGCCAAAACACAACTGGAGTTGTAGCTAGTAAGGGATGTGAAGGGTAACAAGAGGGTTTTTACAAATATGTTAGCAACAAGAAAAATGTCAGGGAAAGTGTGGGACCTTTAATGAATGGGGAGGCAACCAAGTGACAGAGGATGTGGAAAAAGCTGAAGTACTCAATGCTTTTTTTGCCTCCGTCTTCACAGACAAGATCTGCTGTACTGGACAACACAGTATGGGGAGGAGGAGAGCAGCCCTCAGTAGTGAAAGAACAAGTTAAGGACTATTTAGAAAAGCTGGACATGCACAAGTCCATGGGCCCGGATCTAATGCATCCGAGGGAATTGGCTGATGTCATTGCAGAGCCATTGGCCATTATCTTTGAAAACTCATGATGATCAGGGAGGTCCTGAATGATTGGACAAAGGCAAATGTAGAGCCCATCTTTAAAAAAGGAAAGAAGGAGAACCCAGGGAACTACAGATCGGTCAGCCTCACCTCAGTTCCTGGAAAAATTATGGAGCAGGTCCTCAAGGAAACCATTTTGAAGCACTTGGAGGAGAGGAAGGTTATCAGGAAAAGTCAACATGGATTCACCAAAGGCAAGTCATGCCTGACCAACCTGATTGCCTTCTATGATGAGATAACTGGCTCTGTGGATATGGGGAAAGTGGTGGATCTGATATAGCTTGACTTTAGCAAAGCTTTTGATACGGTCTCCTACAGTATTCTTGCCAGCAAGTTAAAGAAGTATGGATTGGATGAATGGACTATAAGGTGGATAGAAAGCTGGCTAAATTGCCGGACTCTACAGGTATTGATCAACAGCTCAATGTCTAGTTGGCAGCCAGTATCAAGTGGAGTACCCCAGGGTTCGGTCCTGGGACTGGTTTTGTTCAACATCTTTATTAATTATCTGGATGATGGGATGGATTGCACCTTCATCAAGTTTGCAGATGACACTAAGGGGGGAGAGGTAGATATGCTGGAGGGTAAGGATAGGGTCCAGAGTGACCAAGACAAATTGGAGGATTGAACCAAAATAAATCTGATGAGGTTCAAGAAGTACAAGTGCAGAGTCCTGCACTTAGGACGGAAGAATCCCATGAACTGCTACAGGCTGGGGACTGACTGTCTAAGCAGCAGTTCTGCAGAAAAGGACCTGAGGATTACACTGGATGAGAAGCTGGATATGAGTCAGCAGTGTGCCCTTGTTGCCAAGAAGCCTAACGGCATATTGGGCTGCATTAGTAGGAACATTGCCAGCAGATCAAGGGAAGTGATTATTCCCCTCTATTCTCCACTGGTGAGATCACATCTGGAGTATTGCATCCAGCTTTGGACCCCCACTACAGAAAGGATGTGGACAAATTGGAGAGAGTCCAGCAAAGGGCAATGAAAATGAGGGGGCTGGGGCAGGTGACTTATGAGGAGAGGTTGAGGGAACTGGGCTTGTTTAGTCTGCAGAAGAGAAGAGTGAGGGGAGATTTGATAGCAACCTTCAACTACCGGAAGGGGGGTTCCAAAGAGGATGTAACGTGGCTGTTTTCAGTGGTGTCAGATGACAGAATAAGGAGCAATGGTCTCAAGTTGCAGTGGGGGAGGTCTAGGTTGGATATTAGGAAACACTATTTCACTGGGAGGGTGGTGAAGCACTGAAATGGATTACTTAAGGAGGTGGTGGAATTTCCACCCTTAGAGGTTTTAAGGCCTGACTTGACAAAAATTTGTCTGGGATGATTTAGTTGGTGTTGGTCCTGCTTTGAGTAGGGGGTTGGACTAGATGAACTCCTGAGGTCTCTTCCAACCCTAATCTTCTTCTATGATTCCATTCACATGCTTAAAATTTGACACATGATTAAGTACTTTGCTGCATCCAGTAGTTTGGGTCCCCAAATGGAAAACCCTGCCTAAATTTGAAATGTGTAGCACACTTTCCAAGAAAGGTTTAACAGATTTTTTTTAATGAAGGGATTAGATGTCAAAAGTGATTTTAGAGAGGATATGATATTATACAGTGGTAACACTGAGAATTATGGATGCTTTTCTAAATCATGTCAAATTGCCTTCATAATATTTTTTTAAATAATCAAAGTAATGCCTCTCCTTTACCATGTGTATAATTATACAATGATTTCTTCCTATATTGATTTAATTATGGAAAATTTACTTTAAATATGTTCTCTGCTTGTTGTATAGTCTATTTAGACACCATAATTTCTAAAGAAAAACAGAAAAAGTTTATTTCAACATCACATTTTACAGCTATAAAACATGGGTAAAGAGTGCCTTAATTATATCTAGATATCATTTCAAGTAAAAAGTAACTGGTATATTGATGTTGAGGCTAGCTGACAAGCTGCCAATCTTGATCTGCAATGGATAATTTTAAGATGCTGCCCAACCAAGCTATTTCAGGTGGAGTTTGAAAAGGTGGATGCTCTGCAAGTACCAAGATGGATGGCTTTTATTGTGATCATTTCATTTATTGTACCATCAATAACATCTATTGGGTAATGTCCAGAGCTGCCCATATCACCTTCTGAATGGAGTATAGTTTCATTAGAATGTCAGCAAGATGTCTAGGATACTTGGCAAATATTACATCTTGATGTTCAATAAGGCTATATTTTGTAAGGCCAAAATGATTCACTCGAGGTCCACAGAGGAATTTCAGAAAACAGTCTTGAGAATCATAGGACTGGAAGGGACCTTGACAGGCCATCTAGTCCAGGGCCCTGCACTCATGGCAGGACTAAGTATTATCTAGACCATTCTTGACATGTATATGTCTAACCTGCTCTTAAAAATCTCCAGTGATGGAGATTCCACAACCTCCCTAGGCAATTTATTCCAGTGCTTAACCACCCTGACGATAAGGAAGTTTTTCCTAATGTCCAACCTCAATCTCCCTTGCTTCAATTTAAGACCATTTCTTCTTGTCCGATCCTCAGAGGTTAAGAAAAACAATTTTTCTCCCTCCTCCTTATAACAACCTTTTATGTACTTGAAAACTGTCATCATGTCCCCCCTCAGTCTTCTCTTTTCCAGATTAAACAATTGAATTGCATATCTTTGATGGATAATACTGTTCAGCTGCCTGATGCTTTGATGCCCTGATAAATCGTTGTAACACTGAAACCCTCAGTTGTTCCCGTCCCCCACATCATCTCTCAGGTGACTATGGTTTAGAGAAGACCTGATAAAAAGAAAGTGGCAGAGGAAGATCCTGGAGCGCTGGTGATAAAAGATGAATGCCAAATCTAATTGACTACAACATAAAGAATATCTATGTTCTTGTGCAATCAAAGTGCAGGTTAGAAATTCATGCCTTTCCTCTGCTATCATGTCTGCAAAGTCTAGACTAGACGAACACTCCACTCTCTAGCCAGATTGATTCAGACTATTACCACTTGGACACAGATGCATGCCTATCACAATAGTGTTTTTCATCTCATAAACATTGATGAGTTTATCCTCACAATGTCCTTGTTAGACAGTGAATCAGGAGTATTTCTGTTTTACAGATGGATTGAAACACAAAGTCTCACAATAAGTCTGTTGCAGTTCTACACATTGATACCAGGTCTCTTGAATCCCCATCCAACACAAACCTCCTTTTTCCCCTGAAAGAGAAGTCTTTGCCCTTTTTTGGTGAAATCAGTGGGAAGATTTTGATTCTGTTGTTGAAAAGAACTGTTAATTCTGCTGTCCGTCAGCACAGATACCTGTCATTCTTACAAAAAAAAAAAGAAAAGAAAAAAGGTTGCCCAAGAAACCATTTCTTGATAGTAATACCCCCACCAGTTTGCATTCTGACTTGCACTATTTTCTTGTAGGAAAAGGCTATCAACAAACCAGCAGTGATTTAGCTCCACCTTCATTAAAATTCATTCATCCTCCAGCTTCTAGCATCCTTAATCGTCCAGAAGTATGGAATGGGAACAAGCGAGTGATCGGTTTCTCATAATAGTTAATGGTATACAGGATTACTTGTTAATTACAGCTGAGAACATGTTATTGATTAATCTTTGGGACTGGGCAGTAACACCTATAACTCTACTCCTTCCTTTTGGGAAGGACCTAGAGAGTATCTCAAAGATCACGTGATCTCCCATCATATAAAGGCCATACAGGGTGGGTGTATGCTGCATTGTTGAATGGATATAGGAGTAGGTGTTCTACTTCTACACCCCTTGGCTCTCCAGGAGGGATTTCTCCTTTCTAAGGGGCAATTCCTGAAGGAGATCCCATCACTCAGAAGGGGAGCTAATGCAGGGCTGTGCCTTAAATGCATAACTAAGCCCAGCGCGGTATTACCAACCCCAAGTATTCAAAAATCATACATTCAGCCTCCAAAAAAGCTGAGATTTAAAAACAACAACAAAACATTCATGATTTTTAAGCAAGTAATTATTTATGGTTCTTTTCATTTGTTTTCTAAGCCTTTTGGTGCATTCAGATCACATTTTCAAGCTTTGCACTACAATCATAAGAGCAAGAAACTCTCTTGTTTTAGAAGCTGAGATTCTCCCATCATCTCTTAACTTCAGAAGCTGGGGCTTTAAGAAAAACAGCAAAAAATCAGGAGTTGGCAAGACTGCCTATGTAATGGACACATAATAAAATCATACATATGATTATGGTATAGTATGCAGGGGATGAACTGTGAAGGTGAGGTAGTTAATGTAATATTTTGTTGACTGTGGACTGAGGAGCTATACCTGAAATCACATCTGATAAATTACTCTGTTTTTAAAAAGGAAACCCTAAAATCCATGTGGAATAGAAATGGACCCGCAGCACAATTTTCTTACACAAATATTTGTGTGCTACAGCAGCTCAGTATACTCTCTTTTTTTCCCATGCCAATATTTACAGGTTCTTGTTGCTTGCCTCTTAATTGAACGTTTAAAAACTCCTTGCATAGTAACTTCCAAGTGTCAGTAGTTGCCACTGTAAGTGTTTTATTTTATAAATCGTTCTTTTAATTGTGACACTAAATTGTGTAAATGTGTGCAGATGAAACAAAGACTTGGACATAGTAGACAGCCTTTTTGTGTTCCACTTTGAACCCTGCTTAAGATAAACTCCCAGCAAGCTCTGCAGAGGATTAAGTCTTTTCTGTGGTTTGCCAAATACATTTTCTGTTCTTTCTTGATTGCCAAAAGCTTTAGCAAAATTCACTTTTGGGGCCAGGGAGGTGGAGAAAATGTTGTATGCAAGGCTTTATACAAGGGTGTTTGGAACTAGCAGCAAAGTCACTGCTTATATCAGACAGGCACAGACATTTTTTAAAAAGTACCTTGACGCATCAACATAATTTTAAATAATGCTTGTGAAGGCAACTGCTGAAAGAAAAGTATCATTTTATATAACATTGTGTTGACATATTAAATGTGTTGTGCTGTGATTGTAAATAAGATTATTTCCCACAGAGTACACAAACACACCTATATGTAAATTCATTCATCCTTCCATTGCCTATTAGATTAGAGTTTAATTGTTTGCTTCTAATGTCCCCAGACATTTTCCTTTCTGTACTGGTATCTTTTAATGCTAGGCAACAAATTGGCAATGAGAAATAAAGTATTGTGTTTCAGTGTTTCAGGCCCCTGTGAGTACACCTCCATAATACTTCCCAGGATATGAAGTGCTGAATCGTTGGCATGGAGTCCTTATTTTTTCCTTCTCAAATTGGAAAGTGTTCACAAAAAGTAGCCATCTGGCTTGGCACAATAGACCCAGAAGCTCACTGTTCATACATGGCTGCCAGAATTGATTCAGGTGTGGAATGTAATTACAATTCTCAAGAGCGAGCAAAGACCAAAATGCCAAGGTTCTGGACTGGCTCTTATTTATTTACATTTGCAGTTTAATAAAACTAGTAGCATAGTTTTGTTTTGTTAGTACTGTAAGGGGTGCATAATAAGCCAAAGTGTAATAAGGCCATCACCACTCCTTTCACATTGTAAGTGAGAAAACAAATCTGAACACCTCATGAAAATCACCATATTGTTTCTGTTTAGTTCTTTGTTGTAAACAAGCAGTGCATTGAACAGAAAGGCTAATATGGGGAAATTAGTGCTTAGCCTATTATTTGTCACAAGATTGCTAAAAATTTTGCTTTGAGAACATGCAACAATCACCCAACACAACATGATGTGACTTCTGAATCACCCTAATTTGCTGTCTAAAGTTTGATGGGTAGCGTAATGAAAATGTTTCAAGGATTAACAAAATTTCCTTGTCCTATATTAGACCTAAATAAAACTGGAGAAAGGATGGCAGATGGAACTCCCCTTGCTATCACGTTCCTCATACTCAACATAAAGAGTACTTATCAAATGGTCTAATAAGAAAGCTAATATTTTCCCTTTGGCTTCTCTTTTGCCCTAAGACAATAGATCAAAATGCAAAACAGACAGTGTAATGAAATGCGTATTTTATTTTCAAAGATGTCAGAGCTGCTTGGAATGCCAAAAATAAATGTGACTGAGCAACAGATGATCTTAACAATAACTGTTTCCAGATAAATTCCTGTCTTCTCACATCCAGAGAGGTAATTAGCCTACTACTGACTACTCTGTAAAAAGAAAAGGAGTACTTGTGGCACCTTAGAGACTAACAAATTTATTTGAGCATAAGCTTTCGTGAGTTACAGCTCACTTCATCGGATGCATTTGGTGGAAAATACAGTGGGGGGATTTATATTTATTTATATAAATAAATATAAATATATATATAAATAGATTTATATAAATCTCCCCACTGTATTTTCCACCAAATGCATCCGATGAAGTGAGCTGTAACTCACGAAAGCTTATGCTCAAATAAATTTGTTAGTCTCTAAGGTGCCACAAGTACTCCTTTTCTTTTTGCGAATACAGACTAACACGGCTGCTACTCTGAAACCTGACTACTCTGTGTATCCTTTATTGTGATCCTGATAGACCAAATTTACCACTGACTGTTCTAAAAGGATTCCCCATTTAGTGTTTTCTTCCATTCTCCTGATAACTCATTAGTGAGCCCTAGCTTTACTGAATGTCTGCAACACAAAGAGTAAATTGGCTTGCATAAATCATTCAGCAGCTTCAAGGGACAAAATATTTTGGCACACATAGAGTTTTCCTTCATTTTCTGTTCAATAGATTTAGAGCCCAATTCTGAATTCCTTCCACAAATGGGCCCTATGTCTTTCCTGATCCAACAAATACTAAATGCATTTTAATGTAAGGTCATATTAATAAGTATAGTGTTCAAACATAGCCAATCAGGAAATGGAATTCTATCAGGGAGACTCTGAAGCAACCTGAGACAGCCGATTCACTGAATGTAACAAATATTATACTAAGTAAAGATAATTACTTCTCTTTATGGAATATCACATTTCACCCTAGAGGCTCCAACAGCATTTACAAAGAACCACTTAACTTCACACTAATGTGAAATATGACCACTGGTCAATAGTGCACAGTATTATTACCAAACACTTTAGAATAGAAAATTTAAGAATATTTTATGTCACAATCTTAGGATAACTGCTCCTCTGACCCCTCCATGGTTTGCTCAAGGGATGCTCCTCTTTCTGGGCAGGGATCTGCATTCCTCTCCCTCCAGCCCAGGGATTTAGGCTTGCAGTCCTTTTACAATGCACTGTGTTTGTCCCAGCAGCTCTGATCTTATCTTAGCACCTGCAGTTTCCCTCTATTTCTCCAGGAGCCATGACAGTGACAAGACAGTGTCCACAAAACAAAGTAGATTTATTTAAGGCCACATGCATTACAGAGAAAACATATAATAAACCAATAAATGGTCTAAAGGCATATTAAGCTAGGTGACGATCATCTTCCACATAGGGGTCCTGTAAGTGTCAAAGTCCTTCAAAACCCTTCAAGTAGGGCTTGTCATCTTGGTAAAAGTTTCATGTTAGTTTTCAAATCAAGAAGTTCTTCAATCAGAGTAAGGTCAGTGTTTATACCAAAAGCCTTCAAAAAAGAACTAGACAAATCCATAGAGGATAGGTCCATCAATGGCTATTGGCCTGGATGGGCTGGGATGGTGTTCCTAGTCTCTGTTTGCCAGAAGCTGGGAATAGGCAACAGGGGATGGATCACTTGATGATTATCAGTTCTGTTCATTCCCTCTGAAGCACCTGCCATGGGCTAGATGGACCTTTGGTCTGACCCAGTATGGCCATTCTTATGTTTGTCCCTGTGGCTTCTGGGAACCCAGTATGACCTAGTATCTGCAAAAATTCCTGGGGGTGGTACCTCCTGGAGTTGTTTTCCTGTCCCAGGTGAAGTGATCACCCCTCTTTATTTGTAGTTATTTGGGGAAAGCTGAGTTTCCCTCTCTGGTGCTTTTAAAATACAATCTCAGATTGCAAACATTTACTAGAGTTTCAAAGATGTGTCTAGGTTCATCATATCTGTCACACTGTATTCCTATGCAACTATAAGAGGAATTTTAAGTAGAAAGTAATTACCTATATTGAAAGTCGCTTCCAAAAATTGTCAGTGTCATTGCTGAGATGAAATGGGCCTCTCAACATTAGTGCCTGATGCAGGACCAGCAACAAATACCTGGACTTTAAGCACATAATTATTACTCAGTCTCTTCTTTTTGCTATCATTATTGAGAAATAGGACAAGGGGGAAAGACATTACCTACTTGAAAAATTGTAAGTGGTTGAGAAACTGATGCTTCTGAAGATGAGTCAAGGAGCTAGTCTTATTAACATTTAGATTAAGGGTAAATCTGCACACAGTAAGATTCCCCAAGTATAACTGAAGGCAGAATTTGTTTGCATGTGTATCCAAATATAAAATCACTTTAAAGTGTTAATATAGGAAGATTTCTAATATTTTTGTTTTATATAACTGTTGCTTTAAAATGACTAAAGGTTTCAGTACAGTGTTTCTTTGCTGTTTCTCACTAAAACAAGCACTGTTCAATACTCTGAATTTCTGCCTAATGAATCAGAAAGAAATAGAATAGTTTATCTTCCATTTTTTAAAGTACACATGTGCTTATGTGCTCATCCAACCTTTGCTTACAAAATAGCAATTTATATATTCTGCCTTTTCACCATTATAACAAAAATCTATCTATCATAGGTATTTATATGTCCTATATTACCATGGTATCTGAGTAGCTCATTATCTTTAATGTACTTATTCTCATAACACTCCTGTGTCCATTTGTATTATTTACTCTAAAATCATATTTTAAATGTTCATAGCTGACTGAATGATTGATTCAACATATTTTGGTTTTTCTTTGCTACAGTATCTCCGTCACTTGAAGAAATTGCTGTTTAAAATACATTGTATTGGCTCCTGGCAAAATGTTCTGTCTAGCATAAAATAATTTCCATTTCTTCCTGGTATTGCCACCATTAACTTCAGAAAAAAGCGAAATGCTAGGACAGGGGAAATCAAATAGTAAAAAGGAATAATATTCTGAGAAATTAATAAAGCATGGTTGCTGGTTGGGCCAAGTAATCCACCTTTATGCAGTCTCCCACACACAACTAATAAAACTGTTGCATGCAAATTCACTGTTGAGCAAGACTGGTGACTTGTTATGTTATCCCTGATATCACAATGGTCTAGGATTCTTGCATGGCATAGATATATACCTTGCCTTAGCTGTACATCACATGATTATAATTTGTAAAGTCAAAATGGTTGAAAATTGAAAAATTGGATGGTGACAAACTATGGAAACTAGTGATATTCTAAACAGACAGAGCTCTCAGTCATGCTTGTAGATGTTTCCATCATTTCAAGATGACTCAGCAGATGTTCTAGGCTTCAGAGTGAGAGAGGCAGAGTGACAATTCTGGAATTTTATTATATAGGGTTTAAAAACTTCTTTTGTTAATTCTTAGTGACCCAGATTGACTTCTGGTAGAAGTCTTTGGGCTTCGGATGATCTCATATCATGGATACATTTGGGTCATTAAAGGACTCTTCCATGAGCTTTTTGCTTCTTTAAATCTAACTTAAAGATGAGTTTTTTTGTTAACGGTGAGCTCAGAAAACAATTAAGTTTCTTCTGGACAAGACTCTAAGACTATCTAATCTCTTTGGTCTAAGAAATCAACTGGAAATCTCATGAATACAAGGATTCCAGAACAAACTTGTTTTCATGAAGTATTGGAATTAACCCCCAATTTGCTTTTCTTGTGACATGTAATGATTTGCTTTTCAACTCATCTTTGGAGATTTTCTATGATTTTGTTCCTGAGTTGCTTTGCCAGATTTATTTTTTTCATGCTTTATTCATTAAGTTTTATATTTAATATTTGAGGATTTTTTTCTGACATGGAAATTATCTATCTTTAAAAAAAATAGATGACTGTTTCAGGAGCGGCAGAATTTCAGAGTTTGATTGAACAACCTTGAATCCAAGGATAAAGCCAAATTCCTTCAAATCCTTTCTATTTCTAGGATAGTTGAAGTATGGCATGCCACCACATTATCTGGTTTATCATATAGTTTATCTGTTTTTCTTGTATTCTTTTGTTTTAGTCTGTGCTATTTTTAAAATATTTAGTGCAGCACCGAAGCACCTTGGCCCTGGTT
Source organism: Dermochelys coriacea (assembly GCF_009764565.3). Taxonomy (NCBI): domain Eukaryota; kingdom Metazoa; phylum Chordata; order Testudines; family Dermochelyidae; genus Dermochelys; species Dermochelys coriacea. The sequence goes on from NC_050068.2 coordinate 174,388,328, forward strand.
CAACTGAGTGCTTAAACATATGCTGAACTTAAAACATGAGTATTGTTTAGCTCAAAGAGAGACATGCTTAAATACTTTGATTAGTTGGGGTCCTCATGCTTTACAAATTAAAAGATTACTATGTAATCTATGTAATCTATGTATTACTATGTAAGATCAGTAATCATTAGTAGAACATCAGTGCCCTATAATAACTTGACTGCTGTTTTGATTGGGTTTGCCACATGTTCCAGAGAGAATGGACACAAAAACAATCCACGCATGCTGCCTCTGTTTAGGTTGAAGTTCATGGGGTTTGTCTTACTGTTCATGAAGTTGCTATAAAGTTTGAGTACAGTATTTGCATTGTGTTTCAAAAACGTTAAACCTATTTTAAAAGGTCCAGAACAACTCCTTTCCTTGGCTACATGTGCAAGAGTCAGATGTATTAGGGGTGATCATCATCATTATAGATTGTTGCTCCAAAACCATAGACAAGGCCTGGTGCTGTCACTTATCTCAAATAGTTCCTTGGGGGTATATGATGTTGACAGGGGGCATCAGACATTGTCCAAGTGTTTGCCTAAATCATTTCTCAGATTCCACTTGGTCATACTGTCATCAGTCTTTGCTACCCAGCTCTCACTCAGTTTTAAAGTACACCATTGTTTTCATTTGAGGTCAGTGCCCAGGTGGAGTTGTTCTGAAGGAACCCAAGTTCTCCAAGATCATAGTATTTCCTCCCTTTTTTATTCCTCTCTAGTTTTTCACTGTGGTATTTTGGGATAAGGGGGTTTTTAGAGGCAAAGCTCTTTCTGGATTTCAATCTCTTGGGTGAGGGATTTAGAGTAGCAGCTGTGTTAGTCTGTATTCACAAAAAGAAAAGGAGTACTTGTGGCACCTTGGAGACTAACAAATTTATTTGAGCATAAGCTTTCGTGAGCTACAGCTACAGCTCATCTGTAGCTCATGAAAGCTTATGCTCAAATAAATTTGTTAGTCTCTAAGGTGCCACAAGTACTCCTTTTCTTTTTGGGTGAGGGAGTGTCTCCATGCAGTGGATGTCTTGGCTCATGCATCTGTTTTTGTCTCCCTTTTTTTATTGAAGGTATCAGCCTCTACTGATGATGCAATCCACACAAGGCAGTGTAGCGACAGTGTGGAAATCAATTTGAAAGTTGCTGTGATGATCCTATAGGACTGATTCAGTTTAGTATCAGTTTTGTGTGCATGGCTCAAGTGTGACCATACTGGTGCACAGTACTCCACACAGGGTGAGACTGGTTGCTCAGAGCATTTTGAGTCAACTCCCCATTTTGTATTGGCCAGTTTCTGGAGTATACAATTCCTGGAGTTCACTTTCTTTTACAGCTTTCTAATATGCTTTTTGAATACTAGTGTTTGATCTAATGTCATCCCAAGCTACACTGGATGTTCATAGTGTTCAATGATTGTACCATTCTAAAATCTTTTGAGTTATTTCTCAGTCTGACGGTGTAGAAGTGCACACTTGTGTCTTGTTAGGGTTGGCATTCAGGAACCATGTGAGATAATATTTTCCAACTATACTCAGTGAGACAATTAAAATGTGCTCAATGTCCTCAAATCATCCTGATTTGGTGGTGGTATGGTTAATCATTTGCATAGACCTTAAACAGCCAGGGTGATAGAACTGAACCTTGGGGCAATCCATTCCATTGAGTATGCCATTGATTTTCTGACCATCAGTCTCAACAAAGAAATACTGATTTTTATTTTTATTTATTTATATTAGACAATAGGAGATGACCTGGCCCGTATTGCTATTTCTCAAAAATCTTGCCAATTTCAGTACAAGTGAACTATGGTTCACAGTGTCATAAGCAGCTGACAGATTGACAAACAGCCCCCATAATTCTTCAGGTTTCAAAGCCATCTTTGATGTAGTAAGTTAGATTTGCAGCTTGGCTACAACATGAACATCCTGGGAGAAAACTGGCTTTCAGTCTGCTGTCTTTCTGCTATCCCATCATTGAGTCCAGCTGCCATTCCACATTTCAATGTTTTCATGGCTATTGTCAACTCCTCAATTTTGAGTTGCTCATTATGGACTTTGCCATCTTTGAGGCGTGAACAAAGTTCCTGCTTGACTTGTTTCATTCTGTGCAGTGCTTTGTGGGCTGGTTTATCATTTGGGATGAGTTGGTATGTGACTTGATTGGGAGAGACTGCAGCAATGCTCTTTGGTTGTTGCCCATCAGGATTCAGCTTGTGAATGGTGGTCCGTACCTTTTTGTTATTATGGCACAGGTTTAATTCATTCAACTCCCTCCAGCAATCGCATTGCTTCTTTCCAATCTCTCTCATAAACATTTCCCTAAGACCAGTGGTTTCTTCACCAAAGAATTCCAGGTCAAACAGTTCTGAATATGTCTTATATTGTTGGCTTATCTGTTCTGAAAGCCCAGGTACATACAGTATCCAAAACTTCCTAGGGATGTACTTTTGTGGAATTTTCCATATCAGGGAGACAAATTCTCTATAGAGCTTGTATGTCTGAGTAATATTATAGATTGATTCATCCACTTCAAATGTAAAGCCTTCCCAGTCAGTCTTTATGAAGCTGAATTTCAGCAGATACTTTGTTTTCCTGTGTTGTACTGCACCCTCTCTTGTCACTTGCACTGATCTGTGCTGGAATCTAAAATTGCTGCCATAACCTCCCTTCTGTAGATGGCTACATATTCAGAGGTGACAAAGGTTTGGTCATGATTGTAGTCTGTGTTCCATTATGTGCTTTGGAAGTACATTTGTCCTTGAAGTCATATGTGGAGGAAGATCAGGTTATTTGTTGTCACCCACTTCACAGCTTCTTCCCCATTATTGTCATTGATGGGGTATCTCCAGATGGTGATATGACTGTTGAAGTCAACTATGACAAGGCATGTTTTTTTTTCTGGCAGGGGAAAGTCAGTTGGCTATATGAACTGTTCACCTGGTGGTTTGTAAACAAAAGCTACTGCTATTTGATCAAGTTCAACCATGGTAAATTCCACTGTACCATGCTGTTTCACAGCAATGTTTTAACCAGTCTTTTGTCATGTATAAATATTGTGCTTCCATAGATGTTGCTTTTTATGTTCACAGCAATATACATGCCAGGAATGTTTGGTGCTGTTGTCTTTCTCTGTCTCTTGCAAGCACATAATACCTGCTTTCACGTCAGATAGATAGGCCATAGCCATGAAAAACGTGGCACAAACCATGAAATCTGGTCTCCCCCTGTGAAATCTGGTCTTTTGTGTGCTTTTACCTTATACTATACAGATTTCACAGGAGACACCAGCATTTCTCAAAGTGGGAGTCCTGACCCAAAAAGGGAGTTGCAGGGGGATTGCAAGGTTATTTTAGGGGTGTCACAGTATTACCACCTTTACTTCTGCTTTTTCTTCAGAACTGGGTGTCCAGAGAGTAGCATCTGTTGTCTAGGCGCCCAGCTCTGAAGGCAGAGCCCCACCAGCATCAGTGCAGAATAAGGGTGGCGATACCATACCTTGCCATACTTACTTCTGCACTGCTGGTGGTGCTGGTCAAACCTTCAGAGCAGGGCCCCCAGCCAGCAGCCACTGCCCTCCGGCTGCCCAGCTCTAAAGGAAGAGCCGCTGCCAGCAGCAGTGCAGAAGTAAGGGTAGCAGTACCGCAGCACCCCCTACAATAACCTTGTGACCCCCCCCCAACTCCTTTTTGTGTCAGGACCCTTACAATTACAACACCATGAAATTTCAGATTTAAATAGCTGAAATCATGAAATTTATGTTTTTTTAAATCCTATGACCGTGAAATTGACCAAAATGGACTGTGAATTTGGTAGGGTCCTACAGAGATAATATCAGCCTTCTCTGACAGAATGCCTCCAAACTGAAACTGATTATTTTAAGTGCTGTCTTTGTCTGAGTCCCCGAAAGGGACCATTTATGTTGACATCTGTATCAATGTTTTTTTTTTATTGCAGTCTTGGCACCTACTGTCAGACTTGGTCTCTCCGACGGTTAGTTGCAATGGGAGATTATCATGATGTGAATGTATCTGACATAACTTCTTCAAGGATGCTATGTGATGAGATGTTGCCTTCATCAGTATCCAGGGTTATTTTACATGTTCCTGAAGTGGGATTTATAAAACTCCTATAAAACCCCTCGGAATGTAACAGGTGGCAAGCTTGAAAGAAGGAGCCGAGTCTGTTGTGATATAAGTGTTTATGTGTGGTAACCTGGTGTTGTCAAAGGCAGAATGATCCATGTGACTCTAAACAGCATCAGCTAACACTACAAAGGTAAGCTCTGTAGGTAGAAGAAGCAGTGGGTTCTCATAGGGGGCAGAAGCAACATTAAATACACTTTTTTATGAAGAGCATTCATAGAGTACAGAATCAAGAGGAGTGCCACAGCCAAGTAAGTGTATGACCATCCAAGAAAGCACTGCTCAATCTTATTTTTCTCTTGTGGGGGAGAGGGGGGAAATCCTGCAGACTTTAGTCTTTTACTGATGCAAAATTCCAATTGCTTTTCCAGGCAGTTTAATCTCAGTAAGGACTGCAGGGTGTGGCGAGGTACCCCATTAGCAGCTAGTGCTCTGAAATGAAGAGGAAATTTCAGAGAACATATGAAGCAAATAAAAATCCTAAGCAACTGAAATATCAAAATATAATTTAAATACATAAATTTAACAACTGAACTGCCCCTTTATATTCCCTCTTTGCCAGCTACATCACTAATTTAGTACTTTTTAAAGTTGTTTGTTTGCTTGCCTTGCCTACTTTCAACTCCTTAGCAAGGAAAGTGCAAATAGGATGAAATGAAAACTGTTCTTTCCTCCCTCAAGTAAATTGAAGGATGTTGTTTTAACCAGAAAGGTAATATAAAAAGAGAGAAAAGAAATCCAGAACCACAGTGCTAAACATCTTCCAAAATGTTATACACAGTATTAAAGACAAAGAGACAGCAACATGTTCTCATTTGACTGATACAAGCCAAACCTGAGAAATCTGATACAAAAGGACTCAGCAGATTTATGTCTCAAAAGCCTTTCATCTCACCTCCCATGAGTATTTGCCCAAATTCTGCCTGCATCAGAGAAAGTGGTATTGATTTATCACTGTGATCTATCATTCTCTTTGAATGGACTGCTAGCTTGCATATCAGGCCGATTAATTTTTTCCAAATAGTAAAAAAAAAAAAATTAAAAAAAATTATATTTAGAATTAACTTTACAGCAAAAGTGAAAACACTTAGGTGACCTAAATACCCATTATGTATAACACAAATATAAATTCCTGCATGAGTCTAAGTAGTACAATAAAAAAGGGGAAAATGAAATTATATTAACTAAGCTCAAACATAAACTTCTTTTTCTTTCTCAGAGTGCCCATTTGAGTCACAGAACATATGTTTGAAATTTGCAGGACTATACATGTACAGAAAGACTTTAATCAATGAATAACGTCATGAGTTCTTAGCACATATACTACATGTTCCAGACATCTGTATGAAGAGCCTGACCCAGAATCTATTGAAGTCAGTTGAGATTCCCATTGATTTAAGCCAGCATTGGATCAGGCCATAACTCAATAATCTCATATCATTATGGCCTATCAGATCAATTATTCACAGGAGAATTCTGTAAGTAAACCTTGACATGATAAGTAGTCATTATAGATTATTGAGTAAATACACATTTTTCCCCAAAAAACCTTGTAATCATGTTTTTTATGGAGACTTTGTCATAAAATGCTAGCTATATCATTCCCATTTTAGAAAACCTTTAATTATGTATTCACATCATAGTCTGTAATGGCTCTGATGCAACTGTTTGCATTAAGAAGGACTCAGTAAATAGTTTGCATTAAAGACAGTAAATATCTATACTTTAGTAGTGGTAAAAACAAAAACAAACAAAAAACCTCGAGAATTTCCTATCATGTAAATATTTAAAATATCCAAAAACGTTGAATGTAAAAATCACAATAGATAGTCAGAAATGCAATAAAAAATTATGCAGACTTACCATCCACAGCTCCAGCAATTTCCCCGATATATATGCTACACAAAAGGTACGCATTTCCCATAATTAGCTCATTGTTTGAAATAAAGGGTCAGCTGCAGTTCTTAGCCTTAAATATAAATCCCCTTTCTTTGTCAAGTCATTTATGTTAGTTTGGAATGTTCAAATGTAGTTTAAATACAGATTAATAGAGGCCATGTATCTCTATCTATTTCAGTCATGTAGCTATTAGAAGAGCAAATATCTTAACAAGCAGCACTCCAATGAAACTAGATGGAGACAGAGTTTACAGTCAGCCAAATGCAATTTTAATGTTAGCTGAAAACTAGCTGGATTATGAATTGTTTGTGATTAGCAGCTCACTGTTTACTCTGCTGAAGATTTGTGGAGATAATTAAGTGATGACTTCTGGTAGAATTTACAGGTTTCAGAGTATTAGTCTGTATCAGCAGAAAGAACGAGGAGTACTTGTGGCACCTTAGAGATTAACAAATTTATTTGCGCATAAGATTTCGTGGGCTAAAGCCCACTTCATCAGATGCATGTAGTGGAAAATACAGTAGGATGATATATAAAAAATATACAGAGAACATGAAAAAATGGGGGTTGCCATACTAGATCTAATGAGACAAATTGATTCAGGTGGGCTATTATCAGCAGGAGAAAAAAAACTTTTATAAACTAGTTATAATTAGGATGGCCCATTTCAAACAGTTGACAAAAAGGTATGATAAATAAGGGGGGAGAAAATAGCATAGGGAAATAGTTTTTAGTTAGTGTTATGACTCATCCACTCCCAGTCTTTATTCAAGCCTAATTTAATGGTGTCCGGTTTGCAGATTAATTCCAGTTCTGCTGTTTCTCGTTGGAGTCTGTTTTTGAAGTTTTTTTGTTGAATAGTTGTGACTTTTAGGTCTGTTATTGAGTGTCCAGGGAGGTTGAAGTTTTCGCCAACTGGTTTTTGAATGTTATAATTCTTGATGTCTTGACCTATCCTGAAGGATGATCCCTCACTCTCACATCTCTTGGTGACTTACAGTCCTCACTTACAGACAGCCCCCCCAACTTGAAGCAAATACTCACCAGCAACCACACACCACACAACAAAAACACTAACCCAGGAACCTATCCTTGTAACAAAGCCTGTTGCCAACTCTGTCCACATATCTATTCAAGGGACATCATCATAGGACCCAATCACATCAGCCACACTCAGAGGCTCGTTCACCTGCACAACTACCAATGTGATATATGCCATCATCTGCCAGCAATGCCCCTCTGCCATGTACATTGGCCAAACCAGACAGTCTCTACACAAAAGAATAAATGGACACAAATCAGACATCAAGAATTATAACATTCAAAAACCAGTTGAAGAACAATTCAACCTCCCTGGACAGATACAACTGTAATAATTAAAAGATTTCTTTTTTTCCCATTTGCTCAGTGTCTCCATGACACACTCAGAGTGACCGCATTTAGAGCAGGCCTCAGTATTGATGTAGCCCTTCTTTCAAGTGGAGCTGTCAGTAACCAGGGCTGGGTTCAATATCTAGGAGTTCCTTTTCAACAATAATACAGAACTGGATCAAGGCCCCACCCAGTTACCTGGGAAAATTATACACCACTCCTGGGTGCCTCTGAGAGGCAATGCTTCACCCCTTGCAAGCATAGATTCTGAGTGCAGAAAAGAAACTTTTAATGAAAGGAGAGAAGTCACCTGACATTATTGGGGAAATGCCGCAAGCAGGATTCATAAACATAAAACTGTGAGCAGGACACCCACCCCAGAGTGCATGGGGCAGAATCTTCTGCCTCATGTTCTTGAGTTCTACAACCAAAAGTTCCTTTACTGTGGCCCCCTCTGCTCCCAAACCATACCCCACTCATGGTGTTTGTCCTTGGTCAGTGAGGACCGTGGGTTCAGAAGTGCATCTGTGTAAGTTTACCTCCCACTGGGGGAAAAAGGCACCTGGCTTGCTGCACCATCTGAGCACTTGTTCTGTCTGGCCGCCCTGCCAGCCACTGATCCTCGCCGCCTGGCCGCCCGGTCAGTCTCTCCCACTGGCCAACTGCTTGCCACTTTCACCAGCCACTCCCACCGGCCACCCATCAGTCACTTTCTGCTGCCATACCTTTCTGCTGTGACCTCTGCAGGTCAGTCTCTTAGTGATTTTTAGCTCTCAGCAGGCTGGGCAGAAACACTGCCCCACCACAAGTGATTTCAGCTCTTATCGAGTACTTAAAATAACAAAAGGCTCCTAATGAAGCCTATTTATCTCTTTCTTTGAACAGTGGGGAGGAACAGGTTAAATCAGACTGGGGACTCTTAAGGAGAGTTCACATGTCCTGGCAGGGACACCTGTCCTGACAGCCCTTACTTTCACAGGAGTTTAGCATTCGAGCCCCTGGTTTAGCAAGTTCCTTTTTGCTGAGGGTGACCCCTCAATTGCGACAAGCTCAGCACACTTCTGCTCCCCTTTAGTCATACAATGAATATAGCATTGATAACACCATTCACTATCCCTGCATTCAGTACTAAAGTGATTTGTAACCCAACACCTGCCAAAGCAGATCACTTGGAGCTACACAGCTCCGGTCTGCTAAATACTTATGTACAGTAGGTGTGTTCATGTGAATACAGTTTGCTACTGAAGTCTCTCCCCCTCCCCAAGGAGCTGTCAGGAGAGAGTTCATTCAGACTCTGCTTACATCAAAAAGAAAAATCTCCATTGAATGGCAAATTATGGGCATATGACTGCAAGAGCTGCAAATTCAGCACTAGCACTGAAACCAGTGGGAGTTTGGTTCATGGAATGTTCACAGGATCAGGCTCTATAGATTTGGGAAGGATAACTTTTGTCCTTTTTAATTTGAACGCATTTTGTATTCTGTAGCTCTTTTCCTTGCATCTTGATTTGTTCAATCATAGCCTTTGGACCAGATTCCAATCTCAGATACACTGGTTTAAATCTGAAGTAATTCCACTTGGTCAGATTCTCTTGTCATTACAATGATTTTGTATTAGAGTGCCCGTCCCCATCTTAGCCAGAAAGTGGGGAGTGGGGGAATTTACTCAGACTAACAGGGTGATGGCTAACTCCTGGATGGGAGAGCTTGTGCCCAGATATACTGTACCCTAGCCCTTATTGTTCTTCCAACTGCATGTGGGAGTATGTGTGAGGGATGGGCTTCTCTTCCTCCCATTGAGCAGCTGGAAGGATTTGGGGCTGATTGGCTCTCATGCCTTCCTTTCTCAATTTACAGACTCCCCAGACATTTGGGAGCCATCTCGCTGCATCACTGTGCTGCACTCTCTCCCTCCCCTGTAGTTGAGTAACATGGAGCTGTGTTTCCATGGTACTGTGGATCTGACTGATAGCCTGTTTTGGGAACCAAAAATGGGGACCATTTTTTCCCCAATTGTTATACCAATAAATAAAAACCAGCAGGATCTTATTAAAGGGGAAAAGGCAAAATGCCACATTTATTGTGAATACAGAAAGAATCATAGTAAGAAGTTAGTTATAGCTATAACATTCCATTCAATTTCATATTTATTCACACATTCATTCATACACACACACACACACACACAGGTTCTGCAAGGTTATTATCATAGTTACCAGCCTTAGAGTTGCTCATGCCAAGCCACTGGCCAGGTGGCCTGGACAAAAGGAGAGAGCAGAGCCTTGTCAGATGCACATCTGATGCTCCTGGAAGTTGGTTTGCAGAATCAGACCCCAAAGTTCTCACTTTCTAGAGTCCATTTTTATAGGAATTTCTTCCTATGCCAGTCTATAGGAATTGCTTCATCATGCTGTTGCTGAATCAATCAGCAGATGGCACATTCCTGACGGCTTCGTGCTGCCAGATGTTATCTTGTTCTTTGTTCTCCCATTCTTGAGGCTGTTAGGTGGATTCCAGTCTGCCCTCCGGGGGTCCTCTGGTTGTTTCCACTTGACGCCTTCTTCAGCTGATGGACACTGGATTCTTAGGCTGGCACCTCCCTGATCATTCAGTTATTATCCACACCAAGCATCAATCCACATACATCCTCTATCTCTATTTTAATCACAATTGTTAACAAAGCGAGATAAATACAACAAAAGGGTGGGGAGTCTCTGTGTGCTGTTTCTGTTGTTACAAAGTATTGCTTTGAGAACAGACTCTGTTTTAGGATGTACTAACACAATTAGCAGCTTGCAAGTTTCACAGAGAGAGGGAGAGAAACAGTACCAAAAACCAAGAGACCTCTTAATTAGTAATACCCTGGAATTTAAACTATGGGGAATCAAACTCATTTATGATTTTAATACAGAATTTCTTTAATATGATCCAACACCATTGGGCCATATGGGCAGGAATCTGGAGGATTTTTTCCCTTCCTTGCTGCATTATGGAGGCCCAGCTCAGGTTAAAAGGAGTATGAACAGTTTACTTGGAAGGGTGAATATTAATAGTAATATTTTTAATCGAAAACCATCTTTCAGAAGAGATCAGGTATTTTGGCCTCTTACCTGACAAATTCAACCATTACAATTTTGTTTAATCTGTAAAGAAATCTAAACTGTGTTTTATCTGCTATTCAGTTGATTTTGTGTGAGGGACATAAGTGTTAATTAGGGACAAAGGCTGGGTCTTACCTGTGTCCTGAGGGAAAGTTTTTGTGGTCCTTTTACAATTTTGATGGGATAAAACAGAGTGTGTACTACTTATAGATTTTATTAATAAAAATAAGCAAGCAAATATAAAACTAAACATATCACTGAGCTAACTCAACATAAAACAATGCAACAATTAAAAATCGCAGTTAAAATGGAATCAATACATTGATGGTTTAGATTATGTAGTTAATAAATCAATACAGCATGTAATTAAATAAAATTATGAGGCTGACACAAAAATAATTACTTGATTAATTGTGCATTGAGAAAATTGAAGGAGAAGTCAGTTTTGGAATGATTGTCCGTTCTAGTCTTAGACTGTTGCCAAGCAAAATAGCTCAACACAGAGAGCAATCTTGTTTCGGTTCACTTTAAGAAATATAATTATTAGGATGCTTATTAGCAACCCCATTTTAATATTTCCTCTTTCAATTCTAGTGTTGTGTGCTATATTTTCACTGTTCTTACTTCCCCCATTTCTTTCAATAACACAGAAGTCTTTCTACAGACTTAACACAGAGATCATGATTAAATCATACTCAATAGCAGCTTTACCTCTGGAGAGTCTACTGACAAATTTGATGACCATCTGGTTTTACTTTTAGGAAACTATTAATGGTGCCATTTACCTACAAATTCATACATTTGTGCATCCACACATTAATGGAGGTGTTCTTCCAAAAAAGGAAGAATTCTTTCTTCTTCTTTCTTTTCCTGGGGATCTTTAACTCATGTTGTGATGGGTTAGACTCCCATTCTGGATGCCACTTGATGTACTGGGGTTTCACTGAGCCCCTCCTGCTCCACCAGCCTGGATTCCCTCTCCCTGTTTTCTGAATTAGGCTCTCCGGCACACACACACACCGGTAGGGGCATACCCAGCTGCAGACACAGACTGAAGTCAACTCAGTTTGAGAGGATTCACCCAGCACTCACGTAGACACCTCCTTTGGGGAATAAACCCAAAATAATACTGTCTTATGCTGTATAAAAAGATCTACACAGGGTAAGCTCATAAAAATCCGCCCTCTCCCTCAATCTGAAGAGAGAGATGCACAACTTCTTCCCCCCCACCCACCCCATTAGAAATTGCACAAATTGGGTTTAATAATAAACAAAACAATTTTATTAACTATAAAAGGCAGATTTTAAGTGATTATAAGGGATAACAAACAGAACAAAGCAGATTACTGAGCAAATAAAACAAAACATGCAAACTAAGTTTAAGATCTTAAAGAGACTGGTTTCAAGAAGTAATTTTTCACCCTAAATGTTATTTTAGGCAAGTTGCAGAGTTTCTGTAGCTTAGCATTCCAGTTATTTCTTCTTACATACTGGACCCATGTCTCAGTCTGGACTCACCCCTGCCTTTCCCCTCAGGTTAGTTCCTTTGTCCCTTTAGGAACTGTCAGCAGTCTTTCTTCTTGGGTAGGCAATGAAGAAAGTCCTGTTTGCCTTGCTCCCCAGTGTTAAATAAGATTTACATAAGGTGAGAATTTTTGTTTCCCAGTCTTCACGCCACCCCTCTCCCCACCCCCCTCCCTCATTTTAGTGAAACATTACTAGAAGTCCAAGATAGTGTTTAGTACCAGGTGACAGGACCACCTGATGTAGTAGTGTCACGGCTACATCCCAGGAAGCCTCTCAGGAAAGAGAGAGATTAGTATCTTTAAAGTCTTATTGTTTCTTCCTAATGGCCCATCAAAGCTATCATAAGTAAAGAATGCATCCGATGAAGTGAGCTGTAGCTCACGAAAGCTTATGCTCTAATAAATTTGTTAGTCTCTAAGGTGCCACGGGTACTCCTTTTCTTTTTGTGAATACAGACTAACACAGCTGCTACTCTGAAATAAGTAAAGTTATCACAATACTTTCATCTACGATTACAGAATTAGTTTTCCCAGACCTATCTCAAATAGGCTTTCACATTTGTTTTGTCTTTCTGAATATTTCACAATTTAAAAATCACTTCTGCTTAATAAAATCTTTTAGAGGTGCATCCTCTTTTAGAACACCTCCTTTTCTTTTTCTTTAGCAGCAGTGGCAATCTAGTAATTTTAGACAATTTTTTGTAAAGCATGTTTTATTTACAATTTTCCCACTGCTGCTATCCCAAGGCAGTTCCAAACTTGGTGAAAACAATGGTGAGAGTGTTTATATAGACAGACTCCCAGTGTTTATCTATCCTGTCATCTAACAGTGCTCAGACAATGTCTAGATGACTGTGGTTAAAGTCCCAGTTGTCTGTGTGGTTGCACTTTCACTGTTGCTACAACTGGTGAAGTTGGTGGTAGCAAGAGCAAAGTTGCCAACCTTTAATTAAAGATTGTCATGTGATGAAATCTCCAGGAATTCGTCCAACCAAAGTTAGCAACCCTAAAGCAAGAGGGAGAGTTCAAGAATGCTAGAACAGGAAAGGCGCATAACAGAGTGTGCATTCTCTAGCTATAAAATGGTGATGCTTTTGTTTGCGGAATTTTAAAGATGCAGCACACAGAGAACTTCCTGTGCAAAGAGACAGCAGTCATTTTGTTCTCAAAGTTGCTGCACCTTGTAATAGAGAAGACACATGCAGGTCAGGCTCTCTCACTAAGATTTAACCTTGATTGCTTTAATCAAAACCAAGTCAGTTTAGATTGAAAATATAGTGTTGATCTTTGTGTACAGAACAGTTTTTGTATGTGAGTGCAGATTTCAGAGCACTGGGAAAATGTGTGGTACTTTGGTTATTATGGCATATTAAGCAGAGTATTCCTGGACCACAGCATGGTTCCATTGTAGAAGCAAATGGGTTATAGCTGCTTGTTCTGATTTATACTCAGCTAAAGGAATGCTGTGTTTGATTACTTAGTCATTCATTAAACAAAAGTACTGATTGCTGTACTATGGTGGTTTAGAATGGAGTATAACAGACTGCTGTAGTATATTGGCAGTGCACAAGGTACACATGCAACTAGAGTAGTAGAAATTCACAAGAACACATATTTTAAACACGTTTGAGACAGCTTTATTCACTCAAATGATTTCTATCCATATAAAAAGTTCATTCACTCAGCTATACAATATTCTCTCTGGCTGCGAGCAATGACATAGCACTACACATTTGACTCTGGAAGCCCTTTCTGATGATCAGATCCAATCTACTTTCTAGCAAGACAACAAAGGGAGGATAGCAGAATTGTTGGTAAGTATTTCTTTTGCACACAGAAGGTTGATAGTGCAAGGCAAGAGTCAGCATTTTGATCTGCTTCAACAACAGTGGACTACACCTCTCTGTGACTCTGAACAAAAACATTTATTCTGAGCTCCCACTGGCTAAAACTTGCTGCTAATGTCAGGATAAATACTAGCCTGGAGGTGGTGGCGGGGACAAACACATGCACCTTCACATATCATTTCCCCTTTGAGATCTGATGTATAACCCACAGCAGTGTTTCCCAAACTTGGGACCCCGCTTGTTCAGGGAAAGTCCCTGGCGGGCCCGGCCGCTTTGTTTACCAGCTGTGTCCACAGGTTCTGCCAGTTGCGGCTCCCATTGGCCGCGGGTCACTGTGTCATGTGTAGCATCACAAAAAAAACCCCTCCTCTTTTGCTGATAGTTGCGGTTTCTGCCAGGCAAACGTGACCTTCTTGGCTACTTCTCAGGACTTGCTACCACCTGGTCCAGGAGTTGCAAATTAGGAGGGATGGGGTTTGTGGTCGAAAACACTCACAATTCCCTCCCTTCTTGCTGCCTGTATAATTTGCATTATACACATGGACACAAATACAGAGAAGTATTTTTCAAATTTTAAAAACTTTATTATATAACCTGGTATATAAATAAAAATTTAGCTTTTTGTTCAAAGATGTTTTTAACAACTTTTTACACATAATGTCATTTTTCTGATAAAGAACTGAACTATGCACATTTTTGGCACTTGTATTCTTTCTTCTCATCAGTGAGGATTTGTGATTAGTTCCTTCTGGAATGCAGGGAATATGTGCCCACCTCTTGGAAGAATCACACTGGACCTTTGATAAGTAACAACTGAGAAAATGAAATCACAGTTATAATGTTACACATACTTTCCATTCCCTCATGCTATTCCTTCCACATGTAAGCATTACCTAAGATATGTCTATCACAGGGGTGGGCAAACTTTTTGGCTTGAGGGCCACATTGGGGTTCCGAAACTGTATGGGGGGATGGGTAGGGAAGGCTGTGCTTCCTCAAACAGCCTGGGCCCTGCCCGCTATCTGCCCCGTCCTACTTCCCACGCCCTGACTGCCCCCCTCGGACCTCCTGCCCATCCAACCTCCCCTGCTCCTTGTCCCCTGACCACCCCCTCCCAGGACCTCCTGCCCCTAACTGCCCCCCAAGAACCTGACCTCTTATCCAACCCCCCCATTCCCTGTCCCCTGACTATCCTAACCCCTATCCACATCCCCCACCGCCTGTCATATCCCCCGGGACTCCCACTCCTATCCAACTGCCCTCTGCTGTTTCCTGTCTGCCCACAGGGATCCCCTTCCCCTTATTCAACCCCCCCACTCTTCACCCCCTTTTCATGCAACTCAGAGAACTAGGACTGGCAGCAGCGCTTCATGGCTGGAGCCAGCCATGCCGCTGCACAGTCCCGCTACCTAGAGCGCTGGTGGCATGGCGAGCTGAGGCTGCGGGGGGATGGAAGGGGAAGGGTCTCTATGGGAGTTCAAGGGCTGGTCACGACAGTCCCATGGGCCAGATGTGGCCCACGGACTGCAGTTTGCTTACCTCTGTCCTAACACCATGATGGAAATATTTACTGTTGTGGAAATTTCACAAGAAACCTGATTCTTAAGCAGGTTATGGCATGTGTTTCTGATACAATTCTATGATTCTTACCATTGTGCAATCCTCACTTTCCCGACAAGGTTGCAGTATATGCAGTAGTCCTCCATGCTTTCTGAAAAATCAATATAGCGCAATGAAATGCTGATTATGTTATGACCAACACTCTAAATGCAAATCCTGAGTTATTAATTGCTATCAATATTTTAATCCAGTCACTGGTTTGAACATATTTTTTTCTTTTTTGTGAGTCATATTTGCTCAAAGTTTTACTTTACTGCATCTGAATATAAAAATATCAAGTTTTATTTAACTGGTCTATCAATAACAGCCATTCACCCTATTCTAATTTTTTGGTACTTAAAGATATTATTGATGAATAGTCACCATTACAGAACCAAACCCATGAGATATTCCACTTTAGGGGTATTAAGATAATGGTCTGTTATGTAACATAATTCCAGTCTTCCGGTTATCTTCACATGTGCCTAATGAGTCTATAGTACATGGGAGAAAGTTATTACCTGACTCCTTCATTAGAACAATTGCTATTTGACTTCTAAACTCAGTATTAGCCTCTTGTGATGTTTCTACTAAACTGATGTCTTTCTGCTGCAAATATGTTTCTGCAAACTAACAACACTTCTATTTAGAAAAAATATCATAATTACCAGAGGTGAAAGTGAGCCAGGCCAGCATGCTGGTAAGAACCGGCCACCAGTTCCGGCCCGTACATGGCTGACCTTACAGTGCTGCTGTGGCAGTGCTTTATGCTTTCACGTCGCTGCTCCCTTTACCTCTCCCCACATCTGCGGCCCTGCCATAGGGTCCGGCGGTGCTGCTGGATGATATCGGCAGGGCCACCAACAGTGGGGGAGCAAAAGGGGCAGTTGCCCTGGGGGCTGGCGATTTAAAAGGGCCTGGGGCTCTTTGTCACCACAGCAGCAGCTGTCAGAAAGGGCTGGCTGGGGGAATCTGGCCCCCCAGCCCCACACCTTCAGCCCAAGACCCCACCCCTTCTGAGGGCCCAGAGCACACCCCACACACCTTGGTGCAGTGCACACCAGGAATCTTTGGCATTTACTTTCACCCTTGATAATTACACATAAATAGCAAATGATAATGGCAATTTGGTATTCAAAACCTTTAAGATGAGTGTTCCACAGTTTTGGCCATCATTTTGTCTATTATGCTGAACAATTTTACTCTTCCAATCAGATGAGGAGTTGCTCGTTAATCATTTGATGAAGTTTCCAGAGAGTACATTAGTGGACTGTATAAATGAGCTTTTCTTTCTTTTTTTTTTCTTTCTTTTTTTTTTCCAGTTTCTGTTCAGAGATACAAATCCTTTCTATCTCTGTTTTCTTACTGATTGCCATGACTTATTGCATATTTTATATATAGATATCGATATATACAACACACTTGACTTGCTTTCATAGTACTGTCTCACTCTTACAAAATGTGTCACCTGCTTTGCTGTGCCCCATGTTGATAACACCTTCACACTCATGCAACATGCTACTGTTTCATGTCCACGTTCTATGAAGTAGTTAGCCAGACTCAAATCACACAAGTTCACTCAAAGTCCATTAGTAAGCACATTCAGTACAAGTACATGCTGTTTCAATTTTTCTTTGTAGCCAACAGGAAGATATTAGTCTCACTATTGTTCCATTCCTTGAAAATATTTTCACATTAACAGTTCATGTACACTGTAACAGTAAGTATCTTAAAAATCCCCTCCAATTCCTCAGACATGTTCTTTCAGATTTCATCTCATCACACAAGGAGTCAATTATTAACAATTCTTTTGTTTGCATCAATGCTATTTGTAAGTTTAAATATATGTACAAGTTATATTGGCAATGTGATAATTTCAACTATTTTATAATGACTTCTCAAAAAACAATCCATTAACATATTCTTATTTGTAATGTTTAACACACAGGAGAGAAGCAAATTGTGAATTCATTGATCAAATCATTACAAACTGCATTCTTTCAAGTAACATTCACAACAGAATTTCACAGTAGCATTTTATTTTTAAAAACTCAGTTCTTGGACTGTCAAGAGTTACATTCACATTCCACTTTCCTTTGCATGCACTGAACTCACTGAAAACCACAACACAGGAAATTATACCACTGCTACCCAGCTGTGTTACAAATCTCTTATATAATACCACATTTAGTGACCATAATCCAGAAGTACAATAGAAAACATCTTACCGCAAGAACCCAATGACCTGGTGTGTGGTAAGGAAGCAATAATATATCATATTAAAGAAATCCACTCTGTATTAATTTTAAAAAAATTAGAAAAGCAATTATAGTTTCCAGTGAAGCAAACTATGAAATGTAGATTATACGGTATTTCCCAATTTCATTACATGGATTATTATTACAGTACTCATTCCACATTAAACATAGCATTTTATTTGCTGTTTCACACTGTGTTTAACTGACTGAATGAAAATGTGCTTTGCTCATGCTATGTATGAAAGCTTGTTAGCATTTACCTTCAGTTTCATTTGTGTTGCTCTGCCTGAGAGAATGACCGTGGAAACTACTGCTGAGATGGCTTGTACCTGTTGACAGTCAATCAAGTTATTAATGCATTAATCAATCACTCTCGCACATAAAGAATGTAATGACAGGTTTCAGACTGGTAGCCATGTTAGTTTGTATCAGCAAAAATGAAGAGTACTTATGGCAACTTAGACACCAACAAATTTATTTGGGCATAAGCTTTCATGAGCTAAAACCCACTGCATCAGATGCATGGAGTGGAAAATACAGAAGGCAGAAATATATACACAGTACATGAAAAGATGGGAGTTGCCTTACCAAGTCGAGGGTCAGTTCTAATGAGACAATTCATTAAAGTGGAAGAGGGCAATCATCAACCAGAGGAAAAATCACTTTCGTACTGGTAATTAAGGTGGCCTATTTCAAACAGTTGACAAGAAGGTGTGATTAACAGTAGGGAGAAATTAGCATGGGGAAATTTGTTTTTAGTTTTTATAGTGACCCATCCACTCCCAGTCTTTATTCAGATCTAATTTGATGGTATCCAGTTTGCAACTTAATTCCAGGACTGCAGTTTCTCGTTGGAGTCTGTTTTTGAAGTTTTTTGTTGAAGAATTACCACTTCTAAGTCTGTTATTGAGTGTCCAGGGAGATTGAAGTGTTCTCCAACTGGTTTTTGAATGTTATAATTCTTGACATCTGATTTGTGTTCATTTATTCTTTTGGGTAGAGACTGTCCGGTTTGGCTAATGTACAAGGCAGAGGGGCATTGCTGACACATGGTGGCATATATCGCATTGGTAGATATGCAGGGGAACGAGCCCCTGATGGTGTGGCTGATGTGGTTAGGTCCTATGATGGTGTCCCTTGAATAGATATTCAGACAGAGTTGGCAACGTGGTTTTTTGCAGGGATAGGTTCCTGGGTTAGTGTTTTTGTAGTGTGGTGTGTAGTTGCTGGTCCGTATTTGCTTCAGAGGGCTGTCTGTAAGTGAGGACATAATGAAGAACATAATGAAGTTCATATAGACAGACATGCAAGGGGTCCTTAGTGTTACAAATAAGATATGTAAGAGATTCATGTAAAAACAAAGATTTGTAATCAATGTACTCTGTCTTACTTAATGTAAAAACTGACTAAGCTGCTCACATACTTGTGTTTAATTAATGGACCTGTTGAAATGTATAGCAAAACTAATGTGGCCCTAGACATGTCAAGGATTGCACCTCCAAATACATTTCAGTACATGCAGCTCCAAATACATTTCAGTATATGTTTTGCAACAGAATATTGCAATTTCAGGTTTATATTGATGTTTCAAGAGTATTTGGACTTAAATATGTTGTACCATATTCATGTGATTGGTTTCAGAGTAGCAGCCGTGTTTGTCTGTATTCACAAAAAGAAAAGGAGTAGTTGTGGCACCTTAGAGACTAACAAATTTATTTGAGCATAAGCTTTCGTTAGCTACAGCTCACTTAGTCATGTTATCGTTTACTTATTGATACAATTTATACTTTTATGTACCATCACAGTAAGTGGCCTACCTTTCCACCTGCTTTTTTGACCACACAGCTCAAATATGCATCAATAACCTACAACACATGATGAAAGAAAGAGAACAATTTAAATAATATTTGATGAATCAATTCTGTTACCATACATGTTTAGTGGTACTTAAGTGTACCTCATCACTTATCCAGCTTCTTGGTTTCAGGCAATGAAATGAAGAGCCATACAATTTGATATTTCTCACTTTGGCCTCCAGTCTCTCTGTGTGTTTGCCAGTCATTACAAATTTGACTAGGAAAAAAAAGTATCGCACATTACGTGCATGGTAATACAGTCTCCTTTTTCTCTGTTTTACTACTGTGAATGCCGCCACTTTGTACATGAAAAACATACCTTAACATACTTCATAAATGGAACTATGTTAAAAACCTGTTTAAGAAAGATGTGGTAACCATTTACCTTTCAGAAACCATTGTCTGTCTTCCCCATCTTCCATAAGCATGTCATCAACATCATCAATTGTATCACTTCTTGAAACATCCTGCCCTACATCCTCTTCTTCCATTATTGTGACCTTTATGTTTTTCACTGTGCTATCATGACACTTGTGAGATACAGTGCCATTCATTTTTCAAATCTCTTCTGAGGGTGTTTCTGGTTCAGTGTTACCAACTGCAATTTCAGTTCCAATGTTTTCCTCTGATGTGCTTTCAGCAGCTAATGTTGGTGGCTCTTTAAATGGTTTTAAATGTGTGATGCTGTACATGGTTCCTAACAGTTTTCCTGACATGGTTTGTAATTTCACTCTCTTACCCTCAACAGTTGTAATTTTGTATGGTCCCAGATAAGTAGGTTCTAGTACTCCTCCTTTTCTTGTTCTCTTTCTAACATTCAGTAACAGAACACAGTCCCCAACATCAATTGTTATTTTCCCATATTTAGAAGTCTTTCTTTTAGCATGATGTCTTTGTTGTTTTTCTTGTGCTTTATAGTTGTTACTTAGAGCCAGTGCAATGTCAGCATCATGTTTTGATTTCATATCTATGCTGTACTCTTTTTGCAGAAATCTTCCCCAAATTTATTCATATTTGGGATCTTTGTAGACAAATGGAGAAGGGGTTATATTCGTATAATGAAGACACTGAATTACATATGTACATGAAAGCTGCTGGTAATAACATACACTTGCCGTGTAATTCTCTGAGACTTCTTCTGGAAACAATGGGTCATCACAAAACCTTAGTCAAAAGGGTGAAATTTTTGTTGCATGTACTTTAGTTCACAAAGAAAACAAAATGGGCTCAAGTAATTCATCCCAATTACTCCCATTGTCATCAACCATCTTCTGCAATGCTCTGTAAGAAATGTTCATTGATTTGTTTGTTGGGGAAAAAAAGCACAGGTATATTCTTGACTGAAACAGATTATACATAATAATTTATACATAAAGACTTTCAATGTAACACATTGATTTTGAAGATTTTTTTAGTGAGTTGCATCTTCTGGCATAGCACACTCTACTTGCCTTTATTACTGTAATATTGACACCCATTCACTTACCTTTTGATGGATTTATTAGAATTTTCAATCAAGCCATTGGTTTGTGGATGGTACGGGCTGGTGAAGCTACGTTCTATTCCCAATATTTGGCAAATATACTGGTTAAACTGGAAGAAAATAAGTTACATCATAAACTTACATACCTGTCTTAAGGAATGTTCCTTTGCCCATTTGCCATTAGTTATATGTGTAATTAGCAACATGAATAGCCCATCTTTTAATATTACCATTGGAAGCAAGTTGTTGTGGGGTTTTTAATAGATACGGAGATACCCCAAACATTTTTATAGCAACCATGACAGTGACTAACAGCAGTTTATCAAAAACAGTATGGTGATTGTTCCTGACAACTATTTGAGAACAATGTGCCTTTAATAAAAAAATCACAAGGGCCATGAAACGCATGTTCACTGTCAGCTATCTGTGACCTGATGGTGATGTTGAATATATAGTGAAAATAATCTTGGAAAAAAAATTATTACCTTATGATTGAATTCAGGATCAAGATCTGTCAGTATCCGCTGTGGGCATCCACGTCGAAGAACTATTTTGTACATGCTGTTTGCGACCTCAGATGCTGACTTACTTCTAAGTGGAAAGGCTTCCACCCATCTTGAAAGATAATCTATGGCTGTCAGAATATGCCGGTATCCATCCTTTGTTACTGGTAATGGTCCTATTAAATCCATTCCCACCAATTCCCAGATACAAGTGACCTATATGCAAGGGTACCAGTTACAGTCATGCTTCAAATTTTTCTTACTAAATGTTCTCAATAAACCCATATCTCATAAGCAAAGTACACAATGTAATGTGGTTACAACAACCACAGAATCAGAATGTAAAACCCACTTTTAAAAACAGAAAAGAAAGAAAGGAAAAACAAACACAAAAAGAAGTACGGGAATGGGTTAGGAAAAACAATACAAGAGTAAAGCTGAAGAAATATCCCAGACCAGTGCAAAGGAGCAGTAGAGGTCATTGCTGCACTCTGCTGTGCCACTTGTATGCATTGCACTTGCTTCAAACTCAAGGCCCCATTGTATAGCAGTAATAACAATGTATAATGTGTGATGGGTCAAGGCCAGATGGCTACAGAAAAATAGTCTTATTGGGATCCGGGAAGTGGGTGGGCGAAGCCCGTCCACTGCTAAAGGATCCCCCCCAGCCTAAAAGGGGGATCCACAGGACCTAGATACCCAAAAAATTCCGGGTGACAACTAATAAAATAACAGGGACAGGAGTGCGCTTTAATCCCACCACTGCTGCGCCGAGGGAAAGGCATGCCGCTGCCCTCGCCAGGCCAGCCAGCCAGAACTCCCGGAGGGACTTCACGAAGCCCACATCCTCCAACAAGCTGTTGTTAAAATGCCAATAGGCCGGCCCCGGCCTCTCCGCGCAGAGGGAGGCTGTCACGGTGGCTATATGATGGTCAGAAAATGGGGCCGGCCGGATGCTGGAGGAGTGGGCTCGTGAAAGATGAAAGCATGATAAATAAATGCGGTCCAACCGGGAGTGGCACGACCGATGGGCCTCCACCCGGACAAAGGTGAACATGGAAGTGTCATCTGGGTGGTGGTCGCGCCAGACGTCCACCAGAGAGTGGTGTTCGACTATCTCCTGGAGGACGGCGACGGCGGCAGGGCTCTGCTCGGTCCCCGAGCGGTCCCGCTCCTCCGGAGTGATGTTAAAGTCCCCTCCCAGGACCAGGCACTCCTGAGGATCCAAGGTACTGAGGAAGGCGGAAGCCTGCTGAAAGAATTGCAGCCGCTCCGGGATCGCTGCTGGAGCATAGATGTTGACGAGGTTGACTACGAGTCCCTCCATGTGGACCCAGAGGTGCAGCAGGCGGCCCGGCACAGCCTCGGTGACCCCCAGCACCTCGGGCCGTAGGTTGGGAGAGAACAGGGTCGCCACTCCAGCCGTACGAACTATGAGGTGGCTAAAGTAGACCCTGTCCCCCCAATCCAGCCGCCAGCTGTCTTCGGCGGTCGGATCTGTATGGGTCTCCTGCAGGAAAACCACAGAGTACCTCCCTCCCGAAGGAAGGAGAGCACCTGGGACCTGCGGAGACCCATCCTACAGCCGCTGGTGTTCAATGTTGCGATGGTAAAGGGTGCCAAGAGGAGGGCTGGGGGGGATCCTCCCGGGAGGGACATTCGTGGCTCCCGGCGGGCCGCGCTGCAATCCGTGACCCACCCCGTAGATGAGTAAGGATTCACGGAAGAGGCGGACCCGCTGGTAGGCCGCGGCACCCTGCCTCCAGGTCCTTTTACCCTCTCCCATGAGGGACCTTGCGGCCCGGAGGATTTGATTAAAGTCCCCCCATCGCTGGAGGGCAAGCTGGACTTTGTTGCGGAAGCCACGGACGTCTTCTAGAAACTCCCGCAACTCCTCTCGCAGCGCATGGGGGGCTGGGGTTATGGTCTGGTTAGTCCCCGATGGGGCCCTTGCTACAGCTCCGTGGCCCACCGAGATGGGCAGACAGGGTGCGGACCCCCGACGGGGCTCCTGATGGGTTGACCTGAACGCTGGGGCTATAGGGGGCGGCGGAGGGAGGATAGCAGCCCCTGGTGGGTCGGGACGGGTAAACATAAAGGCCGCTCCCTAGGAGTCATCTGTTGGAAAGGGGAAGGGGACAGTTCCAGGGGCGGCAATAACATCTCGGGAGGTGGACGGGATAAGGGCAGGGGCAGGGGTAGAGGTGAGAGTCTGGGCAGGGAGAGGGCTCTCAGTGACGCCGGGCACAAGCTCTCTGGTGGATTTAGCAGCCACGGCCTCAGGAGGTGGACTCTCTTCTGTAGGGCCCTCTCCCGGGAAGGAGGTCGAATGCTCCTCACCAGCGAGGGATGCCCCTGGTGGCTCAGGTTCCAACCGCGTGGCACTGGCCGTCGCCTCAACAGGCTCGGCGGCTCTCAGCGGGGTGCCCTCTGCAGCCGGGTTGATGGAGGAGTCCAGGGACTCCTCGGAGGTGGGAGCGGAAGCAACGGTTAGGTGGAGGGAACATGGGGAAAGGGGGGCTGGAGTGAAGTCGCCCAGATCGAGGCCCGCTGGCATAGGATCGTCCTCCCCCTGGGTGACCGGGGTCAGACCCAGGGCCTCGATCTCCTCATATATAGACAGGAAATTGTTTTCCGCTACCCCGGTATTCTCCCTGTCGGCACCTGACCCGACAATTGCTTCGGGGCACACTGGGGTTTCAGATGGTGCCTCGGGGGTCTTGGAGGGGAGGGATTCCTGTGGAGGGGAGATACTGCCTTCCAGTGCTGCCACGTCTTCCCCAGCAGTGGACGCTGTCCGGGGTTCTCTGCTCAGTGTCCCCGTCCGGTTCCCTTCGTTTGACCCTTTGACCGCACTCCTGTCCTTGTTATTTTATTAGTTGTCCCCTGGAATTTTTTGGGTATCTAGGTCCTGTGGATCCCCCTTTTAGGCTGGGGGGAATCCTTTAGCAGTGGACGGGCTTCGCCTGCCCACTTCCCGGATCCCAATAAGACGACAGCAGGGAGAGCTCAGGGCCCAGCAGCAGGAGTAGCAGCTTCCCACCTCCCTCCAAGCTAGAAGGCTATGGAAGAGTGGTGGGAGGGAGAGAGAGATTCACTCCAGGCTAAACAAATCCCTGGTAGCAGGGTAAGTGAAATGGCAGCTGCTCCAGGTCAGTTAAGACACCTGGGGCCAATTTAGATCTTTCGTGAAGGCAGGGAAGACAGATAGGTTGATTGGGACACCTGAAGCCAATTAGGGGCTGGCTGAAAGTAGTTAAAATCCTCCCAGTTAGTCAGCTGGGTGTGTGTGCCAGGAGCTGTAGGAGGAAGCTGTGCTGTTGGAGGAACTAAGCAGTATAAACCAGATCAGGTGCAAGGAAGAAGGCTGTGAGGTAATAGTGAAGAAGATATTGAGTGGGGGCTGCTGTGGGGAAGTGGTCCAGGGAATTATAAATGTCCTATTTCCAAAAAATCAGCTACCATAGCTACTACTATTAGGGTCCCTGGGCTGGAGCCTGGAGAAGAGGGTGGCCCGGGCTCACCCCCTGCACCCTCACAATTAATTATTGACACTGGGAGACAACAGAGACTGTGTGAAGGAAGGTGGCTTCTCCTCATCTCCCTTGCTGGCTTATGATGAAAATGGTTCAGTAGGCTGTGACCTTTGCCTAGAGAGAGAAGGGCTATGCGGAGAGTCACAGTGAGCCTCTGAGGCTAGTAAAATCCGCCAGGAACTGCGGGACCCACTGAGATAAGGTCAGAGCTTTGTCACAAATGATAAATAATGTGTCTGATTCCAAAATTCATCTTTATGCTTCTCAATGTGGTATCCAGATTACATTCCTTTCCCTGTTTCTAGCAAGTCAGGTATCGTGCAACCTAGTTTGGATGGAATAATATGACCACATTAACATTTCATTATGGAAATAGTATTGCAAGGGAACAGAGTTCACATCGGCACACCAAGTATATTTTTATATTTCTTTTATAAATTTTTAACTTGTATTTCAATTGTAAGTAGCATTCTCCATGATTTAGTTTCATTACTTTACATACCCAATCGGCAATGTCTTTTGTCATCCGTGGCCAATAGTATTTTGATGTCAGCGTATTCCTCGTTTTGAATCTTCCTAGATGTCCACCCAATAGATTGTCATGATACCTTTCAAAGAGTTGCAGGGCTTCTTTCATGGTATGCACAACTACAACCTTTCTTCCTCTTCAGAGTGGAACAATGTGCCCTCTGTTGATCATAGAACATGGAGCACAGAGGATGATTAAGGTTTCTCATGGCCCTGGGCCAGAGCAATTGTTGTGCCCCTACCCACCTTGTCCACCTGCTGCACTACCCATGGTCCTACCCCTTTCAGCCTCTTCCCCAGGATCCCAGCCATGTTCCACCTAGGCTGTCTGCCATTCTGTCCCACAACTTCTTTCCTCATTTCCTACCCCCCTCCCTCTCCCACACAGCCCCAGGACCAGAAAAACTCAGTCCCTGTGTCATGGCCCTAGGGCTGTACCAGGGAGTGAGAGCACCTCCAGTCTTAGGGCTGCGACAGGGGTTTGGCGGCTTCTTTAGAGGACCAGGAGCGAGGTGTGGAGCTTCTCCTGCCCCACCCGGCACTTCTGCTGGAGATGGGGTCAGGCATAGGGACTCCCCCTGCTGCCCCACGGCTTCTGCCAGGGCTGGATTGGGGGCGACATGGGAAGGCTTCCCACGGCCCACCCACTGGGTGGAAGCTGCGCCCCCCCGGCATCGGCCTGGGCCCAGTAGTCGCAGTGGCTAATCTGCCAATGAGGGAGACATGATGATGAAATCAAGTGTTGCATTTAAGCTATGACCGGTTATTTGCAAAGCTATCAATTAATTATAAGGCAGATGCATATCAAAGACATCTATATACAGTTTGGTTCATAATGGCTTGAGTACAAGGAGGGAATTTCAGTGTATGGTTAGGACTAGCTGGTTTTTTTGTTTTCTAAATTAGAAATAGTTGCTCAGTGAACGTATAGTGATTGTTATTGGTGCTTGCAGCACACTGGATAACATACTTAAGAAATGAAGCAAAGTCATAGGGTTTTTTGGTAACCGTTAGAATTTATATTCATTTCTCATGTAACTGCCCAATATGTTTGTTGCATAGATGGCAAAGGAAATTTTCTGGAAAATTTGCATAAAGCTAATGATCCCAGTCTTGGTCCCATTGAAGGTAAGATTAACACTCCAAATAATCCCAGTGTTGGGACATCAGGACCATCATTTATAGGCTGAAGTTTCCAGTGTAATGTGTCAGTATTATATGAAAAAAAAGGATTCCTTGCCTTCCAAAGAAAAATTGACAGCAAATTGACGCAGGTTCAGTCTACCTGCCTTATTCATTCCTTCAGGATATGTGTTATTCCTTATGTATGCCAAAACATTTGCAATTTTTTCCTCAAAAGATTTCCCTGAGAATTGTTCACAACAGAAAACAGTTACTTAAGTGGAAACAAGCAGTATCAATCCATATAAGACTCAAAGTTCAGTTAGAAGGTATGAGATGTACATTGCGACATATAAGCAGGGTAAACCAACATTAACAATGCATCATTCATAGGCCAGTCACAATACAGACATAAATAAATTGCAGCTACATGCATAATTTTGAAGTAGTTGTGGCTTACAAAAGAAGGCTGTATTCGATCAATTCTGATCAAATGTTATTTGAGATCACCTACAAGATTGTAACCACGTAATCATAGTAACTCAGAAAAGGACATGTAACAGCACAAAAATGTGAATAAAAAAAGAAAACACTAGCAGAGGTGCTTGAAAATAATAGGTTTAGAAAGCAAATGAAAGCACATTGAAACAGTCTACTTACCTGCCATAATGGTGTGTGTAGTACAGTTAATTTTTTGCTTGGTGCAACTTTTGGGCAAAAAATAGCTTTCTGCAATTCTGAAGAATCTGAAATAAAGAAACCCCTATAACATACACATTAGTATCAACTCATTCTCAGGTATGCCTTTAACCAATCCTTTTACTGAAATTTAAATAGCCAATCCTAATATATTGTAACTAGATTATCTAATCAATTATATCCCACCACCTTAATTGGTTTGCACCCAGCAAACTTAATTATACAGCAGACAAAGAAAAAAAATCAGACAGAGACCATAAACAATTGAGAAATGGGGACCATAAAAGACAAAACAATAAAGAAATCACCATGATTACAGGCATGCAAACAATTTAAGAAATGACTATATAGTTTTGGTAAAAATTCTTGATTATTCATACACTTAGCTGGGAAAACCCTTAGTATTTGGGTACTGTTACCAGATTTGCCCTTGGGGTATGCTCAGTTATTGGGGTTACTTGTCTGGGGGAGGGGGGAAGAGGTGGATTGATAATCCTATTCATGTACTGCTTGTGTCACTTATGTTCTTAGAGCTCTACTTTTCTCTTCGGTCACTTCCCTCCCAATGGAGCTATCCTGCACCCAGGCTCCCCAGGGCAACCCTCATATGCCCCCAGATTCAGCAGTTTCAGCACAGAACCCACTTTCATGCCACAACCATTCTGCTAGTAACCCACTTGATAACTAGAATTCTTCTGATAAGTTTTGGTTAAAGCAGAGGCTGTGGGAGGGGGCCTTCGTGAGTCAAACTGGAGAGCCCCTTGACACTGGGGCTGGAGGGGCAGAGTGGCAAGGGGGACCTGCCAGTCATGGGTGGAGGGGGACCTTGGACTTCCACACATCCAACAGTGGTGAGGGCCCCAGAACCAGCCCCACAGCTACACAGTGCCTCACATTTTGTCACAACATTTATAGTAAAAGTTAGTACAGGTCACGTGCCTCCATTAATTTTTCTGAATTGCCTGTGACCTGTCCCTGACTTTTAACATAAATATCTGTGACAAAATTAATGATCTGGATAATGGGAAGGATTGCACCCTCAGCAAGTTTGCAGATGACACTAAGTTAGGAGGAGAGGTAGATACCCTGGAGGGTAGGGATAGGGTCCAAAGTGACCTAGAGAAATTGGAGTATTGGGCCAAAAGAAATCTGATGAGGTTGAACAAGGACAAGTGCAGAGGCCTGCACTATGGAAGGAAGAATCCCATGCACTGCTACAGGCTGGGGACCAACAGGCTAAGTGGCAGTTCTGCAGAAAGAGGACCTGGGGATTACAGTGGGAGAGAAACTGGATATGATTCAACTACCTGAAAGGTGGGGGGGATAGTTCCCAAAGAGGATGGAGCTCGGCTGTTCTCAGTGGTGGCAGATGACAGAACAAGGAGCAATGGTCTCAAGTTGCAATGGGGAGGATCTAGGTTGAATATTAGGAAACACTGTTTCACTAGGAAGGTGGTGAAGCACTGAAATGGGTCACCTAGGGAGGTGGTGGAATCTCCACCCTTATAGGTTTTTAAGGCCCGGCTTGACAAACCTCAAGGGGGCTGGTACGATTTAGTTTGTGCTGGTCTGCTTTGAGCAGGGGATTGGACTAGAAGACCTCCTGAAGTCTCTTCCAACCCTAATATTCTATGAGTCTATGAAAACTTAGTGTTACTCAGAAATATTGCTATGTGTAAGCGGGGGAATGGTCCCACTATTGTGGGGAACTTTCCTGGCTTATGCACTATCCCGGTGAAGTGGGTTAGCAAAAGGATCTAAGTCCTTGCTCTCACTTCCTTTACCCAGAGCACTGCCTGACCTAGAGGACTCCCCTTCCACTATCCCATGTGGCATAGTCCTTGTAACCCCAACAAGGCTGTGCCCAAGGATTCCTGGGAGGGTTCAGCCCCCAACCTTCTTGTGGTCCCTTAGAGCAGAGGCTAGGGTGTCCCCACTCCGGGGTACTCTCTCTGCACTGGATGGTTCTCTGACCCACTGATCATTACATACCGTTCAAAGCAAATACAATTCAACAGCAATCAATTTTAAAAAAATAAGAAAGAAATAGGAAAGGTTAAAGAAAAACACATAACCAAACTCTGTGGCATGGGGACATCACAACCAGTGTATCTGGAATGCAAGGGAAGTTCAGTCTGTTCCTCACAAGTCCCAGGCCCCTTCTCAGGCCCTGGCTGTGCTGCAGGGATGCTGCGGGTCGGACACTTGCTCTGGTGGTGGTCTCAGGCTCTAGGTGGCAGGACGCTTCTTCCTAGCATTGCCTCCGCCCAGTTGGGGTTATGATTCTCCCCCCTCCCCCAGTCTGGTCTGCAAGGCTTTTTGGCTGGGGGCATCTCCCTATGCCAGGCCCACTGCCCAGGGTCCCCATCACTGCACCCGGCTCCAGACTGTTCCAGTCCCAGCTTCTGCTCTGCCTCCAGCTCCCTGGGCTGATTTTCTGGCCCCTCTGGCTCTGGACCAGCTCTGCTCCCCAGCTCAGCTCAGAGCCCTGCTCTATCCTTAGCTCGGCCCCACCCTGTCTAACCCAGACAATTCCAGCTCACAGGGAAGATGGGACCCCCCCTGGCCTCCTGACTCCTTCATTAGTTTGACCACCCTGTCAATCTGACTGACCTAGAGCATTGGTCTCTCCCCATTGTTCCAGGGGACTGTCAGTCTCAGGGTCCTGATTTCCCATCAACCCATCTCCTTTCTTTTGGTACTGGGAGCCAGCCAATCAAAACACCCCCACTGAGCTTTCGTAAGGGGACTACAGTCCCCTTACATATGGAAACATATAAGAAAATTTTAAGAGACAACAGTCTGAAACCCAGTAATACTACAGTACTTTGTTGTTCTGTGACTGCAGAGGTATTAACAGAACATTGAACATGAAATGATCTTTAGCAATATGGTCTCACTACTTACATTAAAGAAATCCATTCCACCTTGGTTTAGTAGAGAGACCTCTGATTGACCAATAAGAATTGGTGTGGCAGGTCCCCATAGTGCAATCTATATTTGCTTCGCCATTGTCAGTGTAGCTTTTATTTTGGTGAGTTTTGCACACAGACGCAGGAATGTGGACTTGAGCATCCAAAAGTTCTGCAGCCACTGTTCATCAGCCCAAATCTCCATTGTTGCAAAAGATTTTTGCCCTTGGGAAGGATGTAAGATGACATAATATAATACACATAGTGAATATTTGTGAGTCAACTTCTATACACAAGCAACGGCTGTGAACATGAGACACTAAGGGCTGGATTCACAGCCAAGATAAATGCAGCAAAAGGCAATCCTCATTGCTGGATCAAATGCAAAGGAATTGTTGAAAACAGGACAGGAAATCTGTTATACTGGAAGTCACATGATCCAACAAAATAAACT
This sequence comes from Dermochelys coriacea, assembly GCF_009764565.3. NCBI lineage: Eukaryota > Metazoa > Chordata > Testudines > Dermochelyidae > Dermochelys > Dermochelys coriacea. Next base: position 174,419,180 of record NC_050068.2, read on the forward strand.
TGTGCTATTAAAAAAAAAGGAAAAAAGGTAGAATTAAAAACTCCTAATTACAAATCAAAGTACAAAAGCCATAGCAAGTGCTATAATACAAACACAGAAAGAATTTCTAAAACCAATAACAACTACTTAAAATTTTTGATGAGTATTAACTATTAAAATAAACAGCACAATGGCATGCATTGCACAGTGATAATACAGATAAATGACAAAGTGTTCAAAGTAATAAGAGTAATAGAAATAACATTTTTAAAGGAGCAAAACTATAATTAAAATGGATTACAAGAAGAGCGCGCAATTCAGGGAATCATATCAGCAGATAAAACAAATTTGTGAACTGTTATGAGCCTTCACATAGGCATATAGTGATAAGAGACTCTTTTAAATACTCAAAATGTTTGAAACAGAGTTTGAGGGAATGTAGGTAAATTATTTCACTACACCAAGTCTCCTGTAGCAGTAAAGTAGCACCAGGGACATCAGGGAGGGGGTTTGGCATCAGTACGGGTTTACAATGGTGCCAATGGCACTGTGGCACCAGGCCCACACTGGAAAGAGGCTCATTATGGACCCCTCTAACCCATCCATACAGCCGGGTTTGGCCCCTCACCTCCTATCAGGGCCAACTATTGTGGACGGGGGGCCTGGGTGTGGGAGAGTAGGTCTCTAGAGAGCCTGGGGAGGTGTTGGGCAGAGAGGGGGTGGAAGATGCTCAGCAGTGGGGAAGGTTTGTGTGTTTTGGGGTGCTGGGGAGTGGGTTTTTTGGGGGGGCACTGGACAGTGAGGAGTGGGGAGACGTGTGTGTTGGAGGCTGTGCAATGGGGGAAATCTATGTGTGTTGGGGCACTGGGAAGCGTGGGGGGTCTGTGCGGGGCACTGTGCAGTTGTGATGGTGGAGCTGTGGGGGGCACTGGGTAGTGAAGGGATCTGTGGGGGGACCTCTGGGTGGGTGCAGGAGTGCTGGGCATAGTGGTCTGTGGGAGGGCACTGAGCATAGAGATTTGTGAGGGTCTCTGGGTGGTGTGACACTGGGTATAGGGGGTCAGAGAGTGCTGGGAAGGCCAGGTAGCATGGTGCAGCATGGGCCCGTCCCCAAGGGGAAGAAGCACGATGCCAGCAGCGAAGGGCCGGGCGGGCCAGTGGGTATCTGGCAGCTGCCAGTTTGTAAACAGTGCCCTTGTACTGGGCTGGGTGAAGCAGGGCTGTTCCTGCCATGCCATGGCCCATTTCCCATTGCCCCGGCCAGCCCCTTGCTCTGAAGACTCTGCCCCATGTCCCCATTGTCCCCATGGGGTCCCACAAATATGTTTAGCACCGGGCCCACAAAAGGTTAACCTGGCCCTGTTTGGGGCGCAGGCTCTGGGACAGAGTTTTGGTGCAGGAGGGGTGCAGGCTATGGGGAGTTTGGGTGAGGGGTATGGGCTCTGACCTGGGGCAGGGGATTGGGATACAGGAGGGGGTGCGGACATGTGGGCTCTGGGAGGGAAGTTAGCACATTATATAAGAGAAAGGAGCTGCAGTGACTTCATATAGACATAGAAACTGATAGAAGACTCTTAAATACTCCAAACGTGAGAGACAGAATTTGAGGGAGGGAGTGTCTCTACAATACTTCACAGCATTAAGTCTCCTGGCTGTAGCAGTAATGTAGCCCTTGAGCAGTGCAGCACTTGAATAAGATAGAGAGGAGTTTCAGTGTCTAAGCATTGACAGTCTAGGAATTGGGAAGCCTGTGCCTTTAAGAACCCGGCCCCAGGAACCCGCCCTCTGCTCTGGGGCTGACATGCAGAGAACTAAAAACGCCTCTGCACCCCCTACCCCCCTATATTTGCAAGCACAGCAAGTGGCTCATCCCACAGGGTAACTTTTACCCCCTCTCCCCCTCCCTAAATGGGGGTTTTGTCCCTGCACAGGGTCTGGCAGCATCTCCCCCCTGGACTTAACTCCGGCTACCACCTCCCACCCCTGATTTTTCCCCGCCAGCCCCTCTTCCACCGCTACCTACAGTAGCTTGATCCCCCTGGCCAGTAAATTTCTGCCCCCTGCTCAGACCCTGCCACCCTCCCACTGCAACTTGCCCCTCTTAATCCTTTTAAACTCCTCCAAAGAGGAGGCAGCACATCGTAAGCAGAAGTAAGGGCAGAGAGAGGGCAGTGGCAACAGTGGAGGTTACTGCGCATGCTCAGTGTACCCAAAGTAGGGAATTGGGAGAGGGAGCTTTTTCTGTCATTACACCCACCAATGGCGACTGCAGGAAGTGGCAGCCAGTACGTCCCTCGGCCTGCGCCACTTCCCGCAGCCCCCACTGGCCGGGCACTGCAAATTGCAGTCACTGGGAGCCGCGATCGGCCGAACCCGTGGACGCGGCAGGTAAAGAAACCAGCCCAGCCTGCCAGGGGCTTTCCCTGAACAAGCGGCATCCCAAGTTTGGAAACAATGCCCCAAAGCATTAGCAAGGTATGCTTGTTAGTGCACTTCTGTACACTAAAGAGATAGTCTTCCTTTCTATTTGCATATCCAGAAGAAGCTGCATACACTCTTTTCCTCCCAGTCTTGTGCAGTAAAAGTATGAACAATACAGAAAGTTGTGGAAAAGCTGCAGGTTTCCAGCAACTTAATGTTTTTGAAATCAGTTTTCTATTCTGTTTGGATTCTTTATATTGGGTCCATCACTGTGTATCTAAGCACATCCACCAGAGTCAAAGTTTCTACTGAGAAAGAATCAAGTTTCTAATCCTCTTACCCCAGCTGCTTACCCCAACTGCCACTTTTTGGCCTGTAAGCAAGGACACCATTGTGAAGGGCTGTACCTCTGTATTCACCCCTTGCACACTATTGTAATAATCTTTGTACAAAATATGCCTTGTCAGAAATTTGTAAGCTGCTGGTCATTATTGTCCTGGTAAAATATGTATAGCAATATTGTATGTGAAATTATAAGATGTCATTGTATGGTGTTGTTAACACAAGTTCCAAACCACAGCCCTGCCCAAACAGAAGTTGGCAATCAGGTCTGTTTCAAACAAAGGAATGTGTGTCTGCTTAATTTGTATTTAAGCAGTAAACAGAGTCATCAAGCAGGAAGGGTAGACAAAGAAACCACAAGCAGGTAAGGAAGAACAGCAGGAAACATCCTTTCTTGTATGTTCTCTATTTCCTGAATGTCAGCTGGAAATGTCTTCCAAGAGGGAGACTGACAAAAATGAGGGACAAACACCTCATGGCACTCCTGCTCCTCGCTCTCTCTCTCTCTCTGTATATCGATTTACTGCACCAGAAGGAACAAAGGAAGCAGCCATTAAACAGAAGAAGAGGTTCTGGCCTAAGAAGTTTGGCCAATCAGATTGTTAAGATCTTGTGGTGATCACAAATTTGCTTTGAATCTAACCTAGTTTGTTAAGTTAGGCACTAGTTGCATTTCTGACTTTTATGCCTCATTACTTGTACTCACTTAAAATCTATCTATTTGTAGTTAATAAACTTGTTTTATTGTATCTAATCCAGTGTGTTGGAATTGAAGTGTTTGGGAAACTCCATTTGGGAGTACAGGATGTCTATGCATCATTTTTATTAATAAAATGACTGATTTTATATAAGCTTGTATTGTCCAAGAGCGGGCTGGGCAGCATGCAACATACATTTCTGGGGGAAAATCCAGCACTGAAGGTGCATTGGGGTCACCCTGCAATATAACCAGCCTGGTAAGAGCCAATGTGTGGCTGGCTGCGGCGCACACACAGACATAGCTGGGGTGATTTGTATGCTGGAAGCTGTATGTAAGCAGTCCTTAATTGGAGGCTACAGCAGCAAATCATTGTAAAGGGCACCCTGGTTGGAGGGCAGGGATGACACAGCTACTTATTAGTCTGGACAGTACCCTGGGTATGTCACAACCACTGTTTTGACTCTTCAGTCAACATACACCTCAAAATCTATTGTTGACAATTTAAACATGGACATTGTTAATCTGACTCTTCTTTGATTTTATTTATTCAATTTAAAATAATGTTAGCACAAAGTATGTAGTGCATATGGATCCAAGAACTAGTGACTGGAAAAGTAAAGAACAGCTTTGATGGGGAAGAAAAGCAAAGAATAAAAATCCCACTGTATAAAATCCTTATTAATGCCAAATTGGGTCAATAGAAGTTAGGCCTAAAGAAAATAGTGTAAAGAGGATTAATTGATCAAGATACTGAAATGCAAACAATAAAATGAGTCTAATTCAAACAGGCTGAGCAATAAGAAAGAAAAGGCTTATTTTTAGGAAGATTATGTGCTAAAAAAACTAAACTAAAGAAATCTGGCATGCGGGGGGAGGGGGCGGGGAAGAGCTGACTGATTACAGCACAGGTATTAAATATGGTTCCTGGGCACCTACTAAGATAAATCAACTTTAAGCATAATAGAACTCAACAGCATAATATAACTGACCCACAAACATTCTCCTTTAACTCTCTGTGTTTCTCAGATTGCACCAATAAACATATCCTAGCAGGACAGCAATCATAAATAATCATGTTGCCTTCCCATTGGCAATTAAACACAGGTTGGCCAGAATCAAAGTAGTTGTGTTCACTCCTAGAGAAACAAACTCACTTTTGTAGGTCATTAGTTTTCTCTTCCAAGTTAGTGCTGTCTGGGCTACATCAGGAAGACTATACCTGTTTTCTTTAAAGACAGATAGCACAACAGGATTTCCACACCATACTGATAATACAATTCAATAAAATCCTCACTAGCTGTTTTTCCCCCTGTGATGTATCAAAATTTGTCTCACAGATTCATTTCACTCTCCCTTTGTGAAACAGTCAAAAGCCTTTAATGGTTTAAAATATTTACATTGCATCACACAGGGGCAAAATATCTATCTTATGTTAAACTTAAAACGGGGGGATTCCTTACCCACTCAAGGTGCACTACAAATGCTCTCCTGGTTGTCTTAACTGATCACCTCATGGAGAATGTGCTTTCTATGTCCAGGGCCTGATTTTCCATTGCAATCTGCCCTGCCCATCATCCTACCATGAAGATGATTCAGAGGGAATAAATCTTGCCCAGGAGGCCTCGTCCACCAGCAAAGAGCTGGTATAAGGGGCTCTTGACCACCATCATCTCACTGTTAATGTAGGGAGCACATTGAGGAGACATGGAAAGGAACAAAAGGGTAGCAGGAGTACAGTGTGCTGAGCTCTACTTTCTACTACCTATAAGGAGCAATGGGAAACAAAAGGTAGTTTAAAGCAGTTCTGAGTCGTCTCTGACTTACACCAGACACAGGGCAGGTCCCTGCCTGTCCTAGAACATGGAGAACATGCATGTGGATTAAAAATTATTACCTTCAGTATTGCATCCATCTGTACTTGAGTAAGCATGAACTGGCTGTTTTTCACCCAGTTGTTGATCTCTTGCAGGCAGAGTGACATTGATGTGATGAAGTTTACTCAATCTGCCGTGTAGGTCTGGTAAAGCTGGGTATCACTGGCATCTTACAACATCCCCCAGTGTTTGTGTTTGCTCTTTACAATGGAGAGGAGAGAAGGATAATCCAGGTCTGAGGGTTTTGTGTGTGAGGCTCGTTAGGACAAGAAGCAAATGCCAATCGCAATTCCTTGGGATCTGTTTGAGAGGAATGATTTTAAGTCAGTTTAGTTCTACCCAATCTACTCTGGCGAAGTGTTTTTTTTAGGTCAGGAACATCAGTGATGCAATGTGTCAATTGCTGCCGACATAGCTGTTTCCCAGAGAATGGTGACAAAAAGTTATTTTTGCTGGTGGAGAGTAAGTGGTGTTGAAGTTTAGTTGTCACTGCTTCTTCAATAATTTAACTACAAAATGAAGGCTGGAGATTAGATTATCATTTGTAAAACCAATAGTCTCCAATATAAATCTATTGAGAACTGGCAAGACTATTGAATGCTTCAGGGAGACAAGTAAGCTGTCATCTTTGAAGGGAGAGAGATTAATTTTGGTCTGCAGTGGTCCTAGTTGCTGGTGTTTATTAGTCAATAGAGGCAGAGGTATGTAGCCACCTGCCATGGATAAAAGGTATCACATAAAGCCTACTTCCTTTATCTATGACTCCAGTCAGGCAACTGATTCCTTCCTTATATAGGACGATGAGAAACACAAATCAGAAAAAAGTACAGAGGGAATAAGAGAAAAGCATTGGGATGTTTCATCCATCCTATGAATGAAAGCTCTGAATCTCCCTTCTGTATGTAAACTGTCCACAGTTTTCCCTCATTCCTTCCAGTAAAGCCACTGTGACTTTTTTAAATCACCTTGGTCACCAAACACACCCCTTCTAGCTACTGAGCCCACTAGCCCCTCACTTCATGGTCTTTTCTTCTCTGTAGCAAAACCCAGATTCCTTTCCAATGACAAAATCTGACTCTTCTTCCCAAGCCCTCTGGGACTTCTGGAATACTGCAGTTATATATCATTGCTGGAGCTGGATGGAAAATAAACCTCGAAATGAAATTTCAGTGACTAATGGAAAAATGCACCAATATTTTCTCAAAAAGTGTTATCTGATTTCTAGTCAGCTATAATAAGTAACAAATGTGTTTTAATACAGCCCGATGCAAGGTCATATATCTAGAAAGAAAGTATGTAGGTAAAGTTTACAAGCTGGGTCACTATATCCTGGAATGCAGTGATAGTGAAAAGGGCCTAGGGGTCATGGCTGATATACAATTGGACATGAGCTCCCACTAGGAGGCTGTAGTTAAGGGGATTGTGATGGGTTAACCTCCCCACACTCTCTCGGGTGCCACCTGTTGTATTGGGGTACCACTGAGCCCGCTTGTTCCACCAAACTGGGCTTCCTTACACTGTCCTGCTGAGCCAGGCCCTCAAGCCTCCTCCAGCACACCCACAGGTAGGGACACACCCAGCTGCAGAAAGATGCAGACACTGAAATCAGCACTGCCTGGGTAGGCTTCAGCTAGGGAACTGCCCAGTAATCAAGCTTACCCCTCTCCCCAGAGTGCAAATGCAAAATTATATCATCTTGCACTTCACAGAGAACTATACAGCATAAACTCATGAAATTTGCCCCTCCCTCAATGTGGGGGAAGATGTGCACTGCTTTCCCCTCCCCTCAGTTTAATAACTACAAAAGAGAGATTTTAAGTGATTATAAGATTTAGCAAACAGTTCAAAGCATATTACCTATCAAATGAAACAAACAGGCAAACTAAGTTTAAGATACTAAAGATACTGGTTACAAGTAATAATTTCTCACCCTAAATGTTGTTTTAGGTAGATTGCAGTAGTTCCTGAAGGAAAGCTTCTCTTGCTTTTAGCTTAAAACTCCAGGTATTTCTTTCACAGGCCAGACACCTTTCCAGCCTATGCTCAGCTCTTCTTCCCCTTATACCCCCCCAATTTGTCTTCATTTCTTAGATGTTCACAGCAGTCATCCAGGGTGGGGATTCAGTCAAGAACGACCCCTTTTTATGTCACTCCCCTGCCTTAAATAGGTTTTACATACAGTGGGAATCCTTTGTTTTTCAAAGTGATTCCTACCCCTGGCCAGTGGAAAAGTACTAATTTTATTATGGAGTCCAGCATCAGATGACATGATCACATGACCCTGCAGCCATAAGTCAAAGTCTATTTACAGCATCCACAGGAAGGCTTTCCAGGAAGGTGGGAGATTAGCATCTTCAAAGATGTATTGCTTTTCCTAATGGTCCATTGACTTCTTCCCATTAGCCAGCCAGACTGATTGCATTCTGTCTGGTGAGTGTTCCCCAGGTGCAAAACTGTTGTGGTACAGATGTATAGTCAATATTCCTAACTTTAAATACAAAAATGATGCATGCAGACAAATAAGGTAATCATATTCAGTAAACCATAACCTTTCCAACAATATCTCACATGCCTTATCTTGCACAAAACATATCATAGTTATGCTATAATCAGATTGTAACAATATTTCTATGAAGAATATGGGGATTAGGGTCACGGGATGAATATGGTCCTTCAATGTATAAACAGAGAGTTGGAGTAGGTAGGTTGGAGTAGGTAGGTGATATTACCTCTATGTATTGCATTAGTCAGACCATTACTGGAATTCTGTATCCAGTTCTGATGTCCACACTTCAAAAAGGACGATAAAAATTGGAAAAAGTCCTGAAATATCAACAAAGTCTGGAAAACATGCCTGAAAGTGAGATTTTTAAAAAATCAATTTAGTTTATCCAAGAGAAGATGAAGAGGTGATTTGATCATGGTCTACAAGTCCCTATTTCTGATAGTAGATGACTCTTTAGTATAAAAAGACATAAAAAGATACAGTAGTTAGAAGCTTATGGTAGGCACATTCAGACTAGAAATAAGATGCATTTATTTTAACAATAAAGATAATTGACCATTGAAATGATTTACTTAGGTATCTGATGGACTCTCCAAGATAATTTTCTAAAAGAGATGTCCTAGTTCAAACAGAAGTTATGGACTTGATGTAGAAATTACGACATTAACTTCTATGGGCTGTGTTATACAGGTCAGACTTGATTATCATAACGGACCCTTCTTGCGTTTAAAAACCTATACGTCTAGAATTTATGAATTTTAAATCTGCAGTAAAGTGACATTTCTGAAACACAGAAACCAAGGTGACAAGTATTCAAAACCAGAGATTTTATTGCATCAAATATTCAAATGAAAACATTATTTAATTCAATATTGATATTAAAAAGGCTAATAAAATAAATATTGTGTTGTGAACATTTTGAACTGTAGCTCGATAACTACAGTTTTCAAACATCAATCAAAATAAGTATACACATGTAGAAATTCATACTTGTTGCAAAAGTTTAGTCGCACAATTTTGGTCGTATGTCATAACTATATGCAAGTGCCTTAAATACAACAATATGATAAAGAACTGAAATTGGTGGAATGTGAAGAGGAGACTGGGGGGTGGATCTTCCTGCACTTACACTTATAAGAGGACAACAAACACGTTAGTGAAGACTTATTTGAAGTAAAATTTAATATGTAAATATGTGGCCTATGCTGAAAATTAGTACCCAGAACCCAGAAAGAATCTGTTGTAGAAAAAATGGAAAAGTATTTGAACACTGTATTATCTTGGGAAATGGAATTGATTGTTTAAGATGATTCTTGTTGGTATGCAAAGGATTAAATTGGTTGCCAAACTGGCTGTGAAGAACAAATTTGTCCTCAGAACTTTGAGATTGTTTTTCACTCTTCTTTGGTAAAATCATCACCCACAGATATCACTTTTATATAGCCCATATGATCAGTTTCCAATGATTAAATGGTGACCATATGAGTCTTCTGACATCTAATTTTAAAAGATATTCAGAATAATAGTATGCAGCATGATGGATGTATATTCCCCTATCAACAACTCACTCTTATTCTGGCAAATCAGGGTTAGTCCTGAATTGAACCTGACAACTCTGACAAATTATGTGGTGGTTTTATGCTGTGGACAAATGTTCCGTAAGGGCTGGCTTGAAAGTAGTGAATGCATTTGTCTTGTAGTATGTTCAGAATTTGAACCTGCATTTCCCTTAGATAAAAGGCTAGTGCATTAACCTACTACCATTATGATTTTGAGCTTTTTCTGCAAAGGCTCCATTTGACTTACACAGGAAAGAAGTTTGGTAGATTCATTTGCAGTGCTCTCACAAAATGTAACTCTTGATCAATTACTACCAGCCTGACCTTGAAGTCTTAATTATTAAATTGTTTTATACTATTCCTTGCAGTGACGACACTTATTCATTAATTTCACTACATTCCTTATTCCCAAGATATTTTTCATCAAATGAATAGCAATTTTGTCTGGCTGCTATTCTGTTGATTTACATGGTTCATATATATATATATATATATATATATATATATATATATATATATATATATATATATATAAATAGGCTGTCTCTATTCAGGGCATTAAAATTTATCACTCAGATGTAGAAAATAGCTACAAGAATGTGGTCATTTATTTTACAATAAGTAGTTCCATTTGTCACAGCAGTTAAACTATGCTGGAAGGATAGAATTCCTGAATGCTGTATACTTTTCTATGTAAAATTCTTAGTGTAACAATATAACCTAGCTTTGCTTGCACAGAATAAACAGGGCAGCATAAATAATGTTTATTTGGTGATATTTGTGCTGGAAGAACCAGATGATTTTGGAGTAATACCTAGGGTGGGGACTATTCAAAAGCTGCCTTATTTTTAACATGATTTCCAGCTGTTGTTGGAATTATAGCACCAGCCAACAGAAGCTGATCCAAGGCTGCTGTATTGACAATTAAAGTTTATGTACATTGGAAATGTATGTTCTGAGTTTTTCACAGTGACTTTCTGAATGTCTGACTTCTCTTTGCATGTTTCTGGGCATTTCAGGTGGGGATTGATTCATTTCCTCTTGCCTTCCTTGCAATATTAAACAGCCATGTTCAAATGACAGATTCCACCTAGCAGTGCCCTTCTAAATGTTTCCCTCCTTGAAAACAGGTTGTGGTTTTTTTTCCTTCCCTTGTTAGCTTTGAGTGAACTTTCAACATTCAGATTTGGGATCGGGATATCACCATTTCTAGGTTAAGAATCTGCCCCATCTAACTGAGACTAGACAACAACATAAAATTCCTGTGCTCACCTCTGTATTCTTTGTGACATTTTTTCCATCACTTGACTCCCCTCCCTCTCATCCTTCCCTTTCATAGAAGATGCATCACTGCACATCAACCCGGAGGCCAGGAAAGCTGGTAGACTTCAGCCTTAGAAGCTCTGTTTCTGAGTTGTCTGCCTCTGTGTGTTGCACCTTCATCCTCTCAACCTTGGAGGCTCAGAGCAACATCTCAGAGCACTCAGGGAGAAAGACCCAGAGGTTTTATCTGAAACTGCTTTTCCAGTGGGAAAGTGCCTCCATGTACCCTTTGAGACAGTGAGGTGGTTCCCAGTCTCTTATTTTAATCCTATATGATATAATCCATGTTAGAATTTTAATGTTTTCTTTTGACTGTTTCCCCTATGGATTTAGTTTTTCATGTCAGATGAAAAATTGTATTTGTTGATGTTACCTGTGACTATGTGACCAGGTGCTGAAGCTATAAAAAACACCTACCTGCAGTTGCAAAGATTGTCACAACCATTCACATGTTGCCTCATTAATGTGTTGTGGATATATAGCAAACAACTCTGAATTTACCTTTAAAACTGCTTCAAAGGAATTGGCCTAGAAATTCACTAAAGTTTTTCCCATAGACCAGGAGTGCCCTCCACAGGGTACAACACACATTTTTTGTGCTGCTTAATTTTTTTGATAATCCTGTCTGATTTATTATTAATTATTATTTATGATTAATCTTATTTGAGAGGAGAAGCTTAAAATCTGCAGAGAAATTAAATTGCTTGATTTAGTTTTGGTTTAACTTAACCATTTAAATTACAACCATATACCAATGCCTGTATCTAACTTCACCTTCTCCTTTCTGCTGGGATTAGCTGGAAGGTAAAAAGGTTCTTAAATTCTTTAAACAATCAGAGATAGATTTTTTTATTAACTTTTCACTAACTCTACCTGTGTAAAATCAGGTTAGTGGTACAAATATTGGCCATTTTTCTTCTACAACAATAAACATGCTATACAGTCTCATAAATCTTCTATATTTCATAAATCTATTATAGCAGTTAGGTTATGTCATGCTTTTACTCAGAACATTTATTTTCTGCATTTGTTGAAAGAACTGGATGCCTCCTGCTAATCAAAGATGAGGAGGCTGCACTGAGGACAAGACTAATGCAGAGGGCTCTGGAGTCTGGCTTGTCCAGACAACCTGACAAGATACATTAAAGCCGATTTTCTAAACCAAACTGGTGTTCTGGATGGATTCTGTTGTTGCTTAGCCATGCAAGGAGTCTTTTTTATTTCTAGGCACTTTTTGAAACTAGTTCTAATCCATAATGTCTTGATTCATATTTCCTCGACTCTAATGACAAAGAAAAAGGGGAAAGGATCTTATTTAATGATCTAAGGAGGAGGAAATCCTGAAAAACTATGCAGTGCTAGGGATTTACTTTATTCAAAAGAGGTATGCAATTAACTGTTGTATATCCTGCTATACTTTCCCTCAAACCCTCTGCTTCAGTTACTGTCTTTTTGATTTATGGTACTAGCATCAATTCTGCTGTTCTTCGAATCTGAGGAACAGTTTACAGCATTTTTTTTACTTGAGCCCCTCTTTGTAGTTTATTGGTCGAAGGGCACCCTCTCAAGCTCCAGAAGAGTTGCAATTATTTCTCTCTCTCTCTCTCTCTCTCTGTTCTTTTCTGTCTGTGTTTTATTTTTCCTATACATCTTCCCCCCCCAACCTCTTTAGCATATTTGCTTTCCTCCTCTCCTCTGTTGTTTTGTTTGTTCTCCAGTTGTTTGCTCACAAGGAGCAACATGCTTCTCAGAGGCAGGGAGGAGAGGCAAATAGCCCTCAGTAATTTCTCTCTAAATTTGCTTATTTCTTATTGGTATTTGCCCTGTAAATATTTGTTTGTTCCTACTGATACTAGTAATTGCAACTAACTCCCTACAGTCTGAACATTCCTTGTGTAACACAACTTTGCTCTCTGGAGAGGTCAAGGAGCTCATACATTGTTTTTAATATTCCAAGCCTCATTAATCAATTTTTCCACGTATAAACGTAAATTTGATGTAATTGGGATATACATTTCATTTGGTGTGAACCACAGAAGTTTCCAGGGGAGGAAGATAGTTAGACAGAATGTTTTTGGTTTTGCCCTGCCTCTAAATTGGGAAATGGTTTGGTTTTAATTTTTATTTTGCACAGCCTCCTCAGTCAAGTTTTGGTTTACAAAATCAAAGTTACTGGTGATTCAAACATGTTCCATTTTAGCCACCCATCAAATTTTCTCCCAGGATCCCCCTTACGGAAACAATGGAGTTGCATGTCTGCCACTGGGAGCAGAATATGAAGACAGTGAGGTTGTATAGATGTATCTAAGGGCCCTGTTTTAGAACTGTAGTAGCGGTAGGCATCCTTCAGTCTCAAGAGATCATGGGTATGTAGCCCTGAGAGGTAAAGAATTTATTCAGTTGGTTTCATGACAGCCACAGCCGTGCCTGAAGAGACCCACTTAAGAGAGACAATCTCTGCCACATCTGTCACATTAAAGGTGACATTTCAACCCTTTGGACTTTGCCTTCTGCAAGCTCTTTTTTCCTCTGGTAAACTGGACTGTTTCCTCTTGGAACTCTGGAGACCTTTGTTAAGGTCTTGTTTCCAAAGGATGCGGTCTTGAGTGTGATTTTCCCATTTGTTCACATCCATGTTCATTTCTCTGAGGTCTTGCTTGCACACATCTTTGAAACATGCTTTTGGGCGTCCTTTGGGTCTTTTTCCAGATGCCAATTCACCATAGAGGAAATCCTTTTGGATGTACCCATCATTCATTTGGCACCCATGCCTAAGCCAGTGGAGGCATCTCTGAGGAATGTTTGCATGCCAGGTATGCTGGGCTGCTCGAGCACCTCAGTGTTGGTGTCTCTGTTCCTCCAGGAGACAAAGGCAACATATATAAAAGCTGTTGAGCTTCATTTCCTGATGAGAGTATAAGGTCCATATCTTGCTCCAATACACATATACATATGCTGATAACATATGAACAGATCTTTTTGCGTTTTGTCAGAGTGTTGCTTCAGTCTAGACATTAGTTGTGGCAGCTTTTCCAATCCAGATGTTGAGTTCTGTTTCAAGTGAATGGTTGACTGTGATAGTGGACCCCAGATATGTGAACTCGTTCGCCACTTCAAATTCATAGTTGTTGATCTTGAAGGAGGGTGCTTCCTCAACTCATTGACACATTATGTTAGTCTTTTTTAGGCTTATGATAAGCCTGAAGTCTTGGCAGGCTTTAGAAAAACTCTCCACAAACTTCTCAAGATGAGCTTCTGTGTGGGTTGTCACTGCTGCATCATCAGCAAAGAGGAGGTGTTGGATAAGGGCCTCCCAAGTCTTGGTTTTAGATCTGAGTCTTGCAAGATTGAACAGCTTTCCATCAGATCTTGTGTGCAAGTAGATTCCCTTAGTTAAGGAACCAAAAGCTTGTTTCAGTAGCAATAAGAAGAAGAAGATCCAAAACAGAGTTGGGGCAAATATACAGCCTTGCTTAACTCCACTATGAATCTGGAAAGCCTCAGAGGCTGAGCCATTGTGTTGAACTGTGCTGTACATGTTTTCATGAAAGGATTGAATTATGCTTAAGAGCTTGGAGGCACATCCAATCTTTTCTAGAAGTGCAAATAGTCCACTTCTACTGAAAAAGTCAAAAGCCTTTGTGAGATTGATTAAGGCTATGTAAAGGGGATTTTTTTTTTGTTCTCTGCATTTCTCTTGTAGTTGTCTCAGTGAGAAGATCATGTTGATAGTAGACCTTTCAGCTCTGAAGACGCACTGTGATTCAGGATAGATTCTGTCTGCAAGGGTCTAAAGTCTGTTCAGGACAACTTGGGGAAAGGCTTTTCCCATAATACTAAGAAGGAAAATGCATGATAGTTGTTACAGTTGCTCCTGTCACCTTTGTTTTTATAGAGAATGATGGTGATATCATCTCTCATTTCTTGTGGTGCTTTGCCTTCTTTCCAGCATAGGAAGAGCAGCTCATAAAGATGTTGCAGTACAATAGGTTTTCTTCATTTTATGACCTCTGGTGGTAACAATCTTTTCTGGGTCCCTTTCCATTTCAGGGGACATCTATGGCTAGGCTAAGCTCCTTGACAGTTGGTTCATCATTAAATTGGTTCATAATAGGCAGGCTTTCGATGGTATTGATGGCTGTGTCCATAAAAATATTTTCATGAAAGTAAAGCTCAGAGTAGTGTTCTATCCAGCAATTCCTGTTATTTCCCCTGTTATTGATTTCAATGAGATTGTCTTCTTTGAAGTTGGACCCAAGGCTTTCTTGATCCCATCTACATGTTTTTGATGTTGCCTGTGTGACAGATTTATGTTACCAATCTGCCTGGGGCTTCAGGTGATCAGGCTGAGGCCACAGGATCTTTAGGGGAGGAGATGAAGGAGCACGCCAAGTGACTAAGTTTAAAGCTTTATTAACCAAATAACAGTGGTGAATGCTGGGTGCGCCCCACATCACTCAGAGAGAAGAAGAAAGTGTTAGTGCCCGAGCCCTAAACCACTTTCATCCTTACACATGCACAACCCAACGCTGGCCAAGCCTGGGTGTAATGTAAGAAGAAGAGCAGGGAAGGGTAGATGAGAGTTCTGCCCTGTGCACAGGTCATCTACGGTCCTTTGTAAATCTCCGACTTACTTCAGCTCTTGGGAGGGTTTTAAGCCCTGGGTTCCTCGAGGGGCATTTTCATCCAGGGACCTTCTCCCCCCGTGCTCTCGGTACCAGTCCAAACCAGTCTTCCATGGCTCCCTTAGTTTCCCCAAAACACACCGGTTTCAGGGTCACAAGATGGTTGTTTTTCAACTCACTGGCCTTTGCAATCTTACTGGTTTTGCAACCCCTTCAGTTCTGTCTGGCTCAGTTCTCCTTTCTCATGGCTGCCTGGGGTTGAGATACGGGCTTCTCCCTGTTTAGCAGCAGAGAGCTTGTTTGTGTGCGCTGGCCTTGGGCTGAAGTTTCGTTCCTTATCTTTGGGCCTAGCTGGATCACCTAGTTAACCTGTTCCTTTCTGCCTTCCTCCCCCTTTGGCCTCTTGTAACCTGCAAAGGAATCTTCCATTCCACACTCACACCTTTAACCCTTCCCAAGATACTTCCCAATGCATAGAATGGCGTTAGCAATGTACAATGCTGGTGCTTACCCAGGGGACCCCATGGGGGGGGCATTTTATTGTGACACCTGCATCAGCTATGACTTGGATGCTTTCACATAAGTGCAGCCAATAGTCATTGGTGCAGCGTCAAGCAGTTTGTTGTAAACTTTGGTTCTTGCCACTCTCAACACCTGTAAGATTTATTTTTCATTTGGATCTCTCTTATCGTTGATGTGGGCTGTGTGTTTGGCCTCTCTGACTGGTGTCAACACAATGGAATATGCATCAAATGCAGTTGTTGTTTCCTTCTTCCCAAAGACTGACAGATCTGCATCATAGATTGTGTTCTTTGGTTGCTCCCACTTCAGATGGGTTCTTGTGGCAAAATCACTGGAGTCAAGGGCTTGTTGTAGTATGTTCTTATAATGCTGTGACTTTTCTTGGTCTGCCATGACACTGATATTAATATGAGGACAACCTTTTACTTTAGATCTGTATATTTTCTTTAAATCTGACCTAGCTGCCTACCAGAAAGTGGTCTTTGTCATAATCAGCACTTTGATAACTTCAGGTAATGAGGATGATATTAAAGCTGGTATGCCTTGTGTGATAAGATCCAGTTTAGGCTAGTGGCCAGATCTGGGATATTTCCAAGACACTTTATGTTGTGGCTTTGTCTGAAAGAATGAGTTTGTTACACAGAGGTCATAATAGGAACAAAATTTGAGCAGTCTCAGACCATTTCCATTCATCTTACCACTTCCGTGTTGACCAAGACAATTGGTCCATGTTTCAGGATCAGCTCCCACCCTAGCATTGAAGTCCCCTAGAAGGAAAACATATTCGTGGTTTGGAATCCTGCTGATGGAGGTCTTCAACAGGTCGTAGAACTGGTCCTTGATGTTAGAAGACAAGGAGAGTGTTGGGGTATACATACACACAAGGTTGACTGGGCCGTCAGATGTGAACAAGCACGGTGCCAAAATTCTCTCTGATTCATTTGTAAGTGTCTTAGTCATCCCCAGAAGTGAGTTCTTGATGGCTCTCGCATTTCTTCAGCAGTTTTCCCCTGCCAGAAAAATGTGTAATCTTTTCCCCTGAGATGCTAGCTATGTTTCTTGGAGGAATGTGATATCCACATTGAGTTTAGAACTATAGAAACATGATTACAATTGGTGATATGTGAACTGGAAAACTCCAGTTTGACTGTCAGATCCCAGGCTGCCAATTTCAAATAGCAAATCTTATGAATTGAGCGGATGTAATCTGGGAAATAATAGAGAAATTGGGAAATAATATTGCCCCCCCCCGCAAATGTTAAAAGACTAACAATGGCAGTAGACTTTTTTTTTTATGGACCATAATGGTTGGCGACCCTTGGCATCTCCCTGTAACCTGCACTACCCAAAATCACAGCTCCTAATGTTGCACCATACTTCCTTCTGCCTCCTCTGTGACTTTCTTTGAGGCCTGGTCTACACTACAGACTTATATTGGTATAACTATGTCACTCATGGAGAACTCCCAGTTAATATGGAGAAATGTCGGGTATATATAGTCATTCCTAGAAGTAGGTACCACTTCCCGGAATATTATGAGAGCCTAGGTAGGGGCAATATTCATATTGTTCACATTTAGATTAGGATACCCTGGGATAAATAGAGTTGACATGTTTTAAAAGAAGCTTACATTCCTAAGAGTGGGGGAGGGGGACAGTGCAGCCTCTGCATACTGTACCACCAGTACATGACAAAATAAATTACTGTCAGTTTAGCAGAGAGAACATACCCACTGAGAATTCTGTAAGCCATGGGCTTCTGAGCAAGCCATGTTTATTGCCTGATTAAATATTAATAAGAAGAGAGGTCATGGTCTTTTGTGAAATCCCATTAGTAAACTGAACACCAGTGGAAAAAAAAATCTAACTTCAGCATTATTTGTAATATGCCCTATTTAGAATTGCATGACTAACAGTCAGCAAATAAAACTGTGAGCTCTCTCTATCTTTATTGTGAAGAAACATGAGTCTTCCCCACAGAACTTCCGGGCAGGAGTCTGGGGAATTTCACAAGCCCAGTCTAAAAAAATATTCAGATTGAGGTGGTGGGCTCAGCTGAGAATAATGTTAGGGACACTTGTGGAACAATATGAATTTGGAAAAGAACCGAGACTCTTGTTCTTCTAGGCAATTGGAAACATTATTGAGCAGACACTCTCAGCTGACTTTTGCAAGGTACAGCATCTATATTAACCTTCAGCACTGATTGCCCAAGGTCTGATTATTGAGCCACATTGTGGTCTTGTGGGAGAGGACTGTTGGTCTTGTTGGCCTGCTTTCCAAATTACACTTTGAGTGCATTAACCATTATTATTTAAGATTTGTATATTGCATCATAGCTGTACATGGCACTTTAGCGAGAGGAGAAAGATTTATTATTTGTACTACCAGAGTGTTTAAGGGCCAGCCAAGATTGAGACTCTGTTGTGCTAGGGGTCTGTGCTAAGCACTGTACAAGTATAGAGTATTTAGATGTTCCCTGCCCCCAAAAGCTTACAATCCCTGATTTATGGAATTTACAATTTAGGTTAGATATGACATGATGTGATGCAGAGAGAGAGATTATCAGGCCAGGGAGGGAGCCTTACATAAAATAAGTACAGTTGGTCAGAGGAAAAATAATCTGTGGTAATTGGCTAAAGTTCTAGTGGAAAAAATAGATTTTTCATTTAAAATTTGAGTATTGAAAAGCTTTTAGGACAAAAATTGAAAATGCTACTATAGTACCTTGTGGGAATTCTAGTTTGAGTGATTTATGTCCCCATTCTCCAATGTGGGCTGGGCTCCTCAGCTGGATAGTATTGGTCATGATGCAGCATGGCCAATGGACTTCCAAAAAGGCAGTTGTGTTGCAGAGGAGCCCAATTCAGAAAGAAGAATGGCAGTATGACTCACCCAACTACAACTCCCATAAGGCACTGTAACAGCATGTCCAAATCAAAGTATTTCTGGTTCTGAGTGTTTAGTTTCAATAAAAGTCAAAATTTCCCATGGGAAGTAGAAACTTTTTGCAACAAAATTTGTTTATTCATTTAGTGAGGTGGTGTGGTCCCCCACCGCCCTGGAGAGGGGTGAGCCCTTCTGGACACTGGAGTGGGCAGAGCTAGGGAACTCTGAGCCTGCCCCTCCGAGGGTCAGGTGGTGCCCCGGAAGTATAAAGGCTCGACCTCAGAACTCACTGGAGAGCCAGCCACTGGGGAGGCCAGATGCCTCTTGCCTAGCCCGTGACTGGAAACCCCCGCAGCCGAAGGTGCACAGAAGGACTGGCCCGACCTGCCCCTTGCCAGCTACCTGAAGGAGTTGCTAGGCCTGCCTCATTCCTACTACCAGGAGGAGTTGCCAGGGTTGCCTCTCACCACCTACCCCGAGGAACCCATGGTGCTGGACCCCACGGAGAACACCACCATGACCCAGGTACCACAAGAGGGGGAGTGTAGAAGTATCCCGGGGGCAACCAACCCTTGTTCTGCTGCAGCACTGCCAGAGCCCATGTCAATGTGTTGCAGCCAGGATCCCCACTGACACAACAGCGGGTCTTCTGCCACTGCTAGGGCCCTGGGCTGGGACTCAGTGGAGTGGGAAGGCCTGTATCCCCCCTGCCACCCATCTCGCGGGTGGCAGTCTCCCCCTCTCCCAGGGCCTTTAGAGGCCTGGGCTTATTACTACTGTGTATACTATTACTGCTCAGCCTCTGCCTGAGGGCCTGAGCACCTGACTCATTGTTGCCCTGCCCTGACCTAGGGCCTGGGCTTACTGTGCTTAATTCAGTTGCCGCAAGGGCCACCGAGAGAGATTCTGGTGGCCAGACTAATTCCCCCCAAGTCATCAATAGTGTGTAGTGAGGCAGTGTGGTCCCCCGCTGCCCCGGAGAGGGACGAGCCCCAGCTAACCTCTTTACAATTCAGAAATCTGGCTTTCTATCAAAACAGTTAAGACAGAAAATTTTTGACCAGCCCTAACAATAAGATTATGATGTGGCTTCTTATTTTTGCAAGGCATGCATTTATGCCAGTTTATAATTTCAGGTGTTGGTCTGGAAGTCCTTCTTGGAAAAAATGTGGGCGGGAAATGGATTTGAAAGAAGGAGCTGAAGGAGGATGCATACAGGAGCAGAGGTGACATTCCAGGTATAGAGGCTGTCATAAAAATAAAGGGAAGGGTAACCACCTTTCTGTATACTGTGCTATAAAATCCCTACTGGCCAGAGGCAGAACCCTTTCAGCTGTAAAGGGTTAAGAAGCTAAGGCCATGTCTACACTACCCACCGGATCAGTGGATAGTGATCGATCTATCGGGGATCAATTTATTGTGTCTAGTGTAAATCGATCCCCGATTGCTCTGCCGTTGACTCTGGAACTCCACCATGGTGAGAGGCAGAAGCGGAGTCGATGAGGGAGCAGCAGCCATCGATCCCGTGCTGCGAGGACGCGAAGTAAGTGATTCTAAGTCGATCTAAGATACGTCGACTTCAGCTACGCTATTCTCGTAGCTGAAGTTGCGTAACTTAGATCGATCCTCCCACCTAGTATAGACCAGGCCTAAGATAACCTCGCTGGCACCTGACCAAAATGACCAATGAGGAGACAAGATACTTTCAAAGTTGGAATGGGGTGGGGAACAAAGGGTCTGTCTGTCTGTGTGATGCTTTTGCTGGGAACAGATCAGGAATGCAGCCTCACAACCCCTATTAGTTAGTAAATAATCTAGCTAGATATGTGTTAGATTCTGTTTTGTTTAAATGGCTGATAAAATAAGTTGTGCTGAATGGAATGTATATTCCTGTTTTTGTGTCTTTTTGTAACTTAAGGTTTTGCCTAGAGGGATTCTCTATGTTTTGAATCTGATTACCCTGTAAGGTATTTACCATCCTGATTTTACAGAGATGATTCTTTTACTTTTTCTTTAATTAAAATTCTTATTTTAAGAACCTGATTGCTTTTTCCTTGTTCTTAAGATCCAAGGGTTTGGGTCTGTGTTCACCTATGCAAATTGGTGAGGATTTTTATCAAGCCTTCCCCAGGAAAGGGGGTATAGGGTTTGGGAGGATTTTTGGGGGGAAAGACGTTTACAAGCGGGCTCTTTCCCTATTATATATTTGTTAGACGTTTGGTGGTGGCAGCATACGGTTCAAGGACAAGGCAAAGTTTGTACCTGGGGGAAGTTTTTAACCTAAACTGGTAAGAATAATCTAGCGGGTCTTTCATGCAGGTCCCCACATCTGTACCCTAGAGTTCAGAGTGGGGAAGGAACCTTGACAGAGGCAAAATGAGAGAATTTACAATTTCCTTTTAAAAGAAGGAAAAAGGAGTATGACAAGATGATGCTGGTAACAAGAAAGGATTGGGATTATACCAGAAGAAAGGCAGCACAAAATCTAGGAGTAGGGAAAAGTCCCAATTCCTCTTATCTATACTCTGTCAATTGCCTTTTAAGAGGCAGCTTTTATTTAGGAATGAGGACAAATCCAAAGGCAGACATCTGGGGACATACAGGCCCCAAATATTTCAAAGTGAGTGCACAAATGGCCACATAGCTTTTGCTCATGCTTAAATTGCACATGCATGCAGCACTCAGGGATTACTGTATGTATGTACTTCTGTGTGTCTACAGCCCTGACATGCCTGTCCGTAGCTGGTATTTTGCATGTGGAATCAGAGGGTTTGCACCTTTGCATGCTCACTTTAAAACATATGGGTCTTAATCTGTCTGAGCCTTAGTTTTCTCAAATCGAAAATCAGCAAAATAAGACAGTACCCACCACACAGCAACCAGGAGAGGCAAATGGTTTAAGGTCCATGAGTGAAAGCAAAATGCAATCTGCTGACAGGAGTCAGTTTAGCAAGAAAAGTACTCTTCAGTAATCACTTGTGCTAAAACTCAGTAAGAAAAAAGCTGTTACAGTGGAATTGAACAATGAGCTCAGGGTCATCAGCAAAATCCCTCAGTATGCCTACTACCTTCCTATAAGCATGTGCTGAAACAAATAAACTAATATATTGTAGCTGTTCTGAAATCTATTTAAGATCCTAAATCAAAACGTATATGTAGCTTAATGTCCAAATTCTACTGTCGTTTACACTAATGTAGATCCAGGGCAATTACATCCAAGTCAATAGAATTATTACAGATTTACACAAGTACAAGTGATAACAAAATTACACATGGTATTTTGAAAGAATGTCCCTTCACATACTAGAAAAGACTGAATTTGGGATTCTTCGTTTTCCATAAAACAGTTGATGAGATCACAGATATTTAGAACCAAATTCCACTCTTGTTACAGATTAATAAATTTTGAGTCCAAAAAGGATCATTGTCATCACAAATCTATTTTCCTGTATAACATAAATTTTCACCCAGTGTTTCCTGCATTTAACCCAAAAAGTATGATTGCACATCAATTAGAAAAACATCTAGGCTCGGTGTAAAGATGCCACATGATGCCACATCTCATGGTAAACTGTCCTAATGGTTAATTACCCCTTTAGTCTTTTTTCCAGTTTGATTTTTTTCTGATTTTAATTTCCAGTTGGTAGATTTTGTTATGGCTTCATCTGCTACGTTAAAGAGCCTTCTGCGCTCAGACAACTTCTACCCCATATAGGTATGTCAATACTATGATTAAGTCGCTTGTTAGACTTCTCTTTGATAAGCTAAATGGTAGGGCTGGATGGTTAACCAGATTTTTCTGTTTCACAGGAAATTCCATGATTTTCATTTTTTTTTTCCATTCCACAGCAATGAAAACAAAACAAAAAAATTGGAATCTCTCATAAAACAAAATTATAGAAAAAAATATCTTCAGGTCAATCAAAACATTTCATTTTGATAAAAGCAAAATGTTTCATTTTGATTTTGTCTTTTAATTTTATATTGTGTGTGTGTGTATATATATAATAATAATTTTAAAAAAAGAAACACAAAATTGAAATGTTCCATTCCTAAAATATTCAAATTTATCAGAATTCTCTAGTCTGTTTTTTCCAAAACATTTTATCAAAATCAACATATTTCTGCAAAACATTTTATTTTTGACAACTTCATATTTTTCCAGCTGAAAAATGTTCCACTGGAAAACTTCTATCTCTCTCTACTAAACAGATTGAGCTCCTAGAATATCTTATTTTAAGATGTGTTTTCCAGAACATCAATCGTTGCCTAGACTGAAGGAGCAGACATCACAAATGTATTTTAAGTACACTACAACATTAGGAAATGAACACATAGGAAACTATCCAACAACTTGTCCACTGCAGGTCGACCTTCCTTCCATAAACTGTACAACTGGAGAAAGGGCCTCCTTTAATCCTCCCTGCCCCTCCCAAAGTTTAACCTGTAGCAACACCAGTTCTGGGATCCCCCCCCCAGCCTCCCTCCATAGAAGTGTTGAGGGTATAGAGATATGGCTTGACCCCTGGCTGGACCAGACATCTCCTTTAGGGGATGCCCTGCTTTAATCCTGCTTCTAATTTCAGTTTAAAAAGTAGACCCCCCTACTAATCAATCACAAATATCCTAAGACCTAACCTGCTCACTGAGTCTCTGGCCTGCCAATGGGAGGAAGACAAACAACTCTACATACCTTAAACATATTTGGCAATATGGGAAAATTTCCTTTCCAGCCCCAAAAGGGTAACTAGTATGATGGTCCATAGCAAAGTCCAAAGACACACTCCTATTCTACACCCAAAGGGATCAGTGGAGTTCAGGAAAGCTGTTGCTCCCAGGGGATGATGCCTCAGGAGGGTGAGTGGTCTTATAAAATCTTCTCTCCTCATTACAGGAGCCAATGAACTTCTATTGCACCCTTCTATCTAACCAAGGATCCCCAGGACGAGGGACCATCCACAGAGATCATCGGGGGAGGGGGAGGAAAGAAGGGATGATCCTTAAAGGGACCCCAGAGGGACCCCACTAGAAAGTCCTCCAATGGATAATTTGCAATTCTTTTCTGAGATAGATCTCTTAGCTAGTTTTATAGCCATCTAATATGGGCTATGTTAAATTTGTGTCATGATAATTTTGAATCAGTATGTCACATGGAGCTGTGTCAAATGCCTTGCAGATGACTACGTATATTACATCAACACAGTTGTCATTTTTTCAACTAGTCTTGTCAAAGAACAATAACAAGTTAATTTGACAGGACCCATCTTCCATGAATGCATGCACAACTGCCACTGGAAACAACAGGACTACTGAAGTACTTAAATACTGATAGCTTGCTGAACTGTGGCCTCTATAAAGAAAACCCTGATCAAGCAGCAGCAGCAGCAGCAGACACTGTAACACTTTTTAAGAGACACCAGTGTACTTTGTTAGCTTCAGTTATCCAGTTTCTGGCTAGTATTTGCGTGGGAGCTGGGGGGAAAAAAACTAGAATGCTGTCACTGGAGAACTGTGATGAATTTACAAGAAATCTAAAAATGTCTCTTTGCTTACCTTTGGCTTTTGGGATACTTAGCAATGTTCATCTCAGCAGGTCTATTATATCTCCTGTTGGATGTGATAAATGACAGTAATTTTTTTACAGCCTGTTGCTAGCTGGAATCTGGTGAGTAATATCACCTGCTATGAATTGTGCTTGGTTAATGGCCCTCTAATTGGAGGTTTTGAGACTATGTACTATGGTACTGAAGGGTCCCCAGTAATCTCTGCATTTCCTGTGAATACCTTAGTAATTCTTTCATTTCCACCAAAGCTGTATTCAGCCACTTATAACTTTCAGACAAAAACACTAATGTAAGATTTCTGTATTAGTTTGGACAAGTGCAAAATTTTGTTATTTTCACTGGCAAACCCAGATTTCATCATTGCAAAAAATCTTTGAACTATCTATATATATTGGGACACAGAACAGGAAGGGGGGACAATTCCCTTCTTTCACAGACAATCCCATCATACAATCTCATTCAGAAATATTAACTAATTTGTCCATAACAATAATGCACTGTTGTGAGAGTAAAAACTTGTCATGCTCAAAGGACAGATCTTTCTTGACTCATGAGAAAACAACATTCAATTAAAGCATATATTTTATTTTTACTGTTATTATTGTGGTAGCACCTAGATGCCCAAATCAAGATCAGGACTCCATTGTGCAAAGCACATGTAGTAAGAAACAATTTGTGCCCCCAAAGAGTTTACAATCTAAATAGGCAAGATAGACAAAAAGTGGACAAAAGTATTATTGACCCCATTTTAAAATTGTGGAAGTGAAACACAGGAGATTACGGCCTTGTCCTCAATAGAAAGTTGTACTACATTAAATATATCAGTATCATTTATACTCATATGGGAAGGGGACTATTTTACATCAGTAAAAGGCACCTTTAAACATGTATAATTGTGTCCTCCTGGGGGTGGTATTGGTTTATCTCTATCTTTAAAAAAAAATCACATTCCTAACCAAAATAATTGTACAAAAACTGTATGTTAACCAAAGTAAGTGACTTGCCTAATATCATACAAGAAGTCTGTGACAGAGATGGGAATTGAATGTAGTTTCAGAGTCCCCTGCAGTGATTTAACCACAAGACTATTTTTGGGTATCTACCACAATTTTGGAAGTATGGTGCTCTCCATTAAAAGCAGAGATTCTGTGAATTGAAATACATGACAGCACCCAAGATAACAAAAACAAATGTTGGCTATAGAAACTGTGGATTCTCAGGTCTTTACAAAGGGGGGGAAATCTAATGAACTGGCTTTAAATCATTTGTAAATTCCCAAAAGAGGCAGGATAGCATGAGGACACTTCTTGAAGCAAGCAGTGCATTTCAAATGGTGATCTAATTTAGGGCAGATTTAGAAGAGGTGTGTTGACTAACCTGAAAAAGCCATTATTTTACTGACAATGTCCTTGGAAATAAAGAATTACAAAAAGCAAACACAGGTCTCTTTAAAGGGCTTTTATTTAATTTATTTTTCTAATAACAAAGAGAAAAATTACATTCTTATATTTTACCCTTGTTTATTTTTGTCATTATATTCATTCATTTCTAATATGTTTTCTTTTTCATTATTCTTTTGAGTGCAGCTCTTACAGTTCATTCTAAATGTGTTTGAATAGCTTTTCAATATGCATGGCCCTGGGGAATTGTTCATCAAAAGAAAAGAATGTGTATATTCATAGTGTAATGAAAACACTTGTTTTCTGAAGGTTGCTCAAAAAGTAAGCCATCGTAGAGGTGGCATCTAGATTGCAAACTCTTACTGAGGCATCTAATCCTCCCTGGTATCTCAATTCTGCCACCTCTTTAAGAAAGACTATCAGTCATGTTATTGTTGAAGGCTGAGGATATTTTATTTCCTGAGTTAAAGAAGCTCTGACTGCTCATAAATGATGGAGTTCCAAGGTAAGGTCCTTTTTTCTGTGTGTACTGATGCCTTCTATTAGATGGAATACATATTGAATATGCCAGATCTTCTCAATTCTTCTAATGACTTTGTTGAAAAGAGAATACAGTCTATTTCTGATATCAAATTGGTTCTAATGGTAGCAATGGTTGGAATTTGGAGTGAGACGTGTTATTTCTGATTCTCTGAGCATGGTCAGCCAATGATTCTAGGCTGAAATTTTTCAAGCAACTCAGGAGATTCAGGGTGAGATTTTCCAAATCACCTAAGAGTAAACTCCATTGATAGGGGCTTTTGGAAATCCCACCCTCACCCATTAATTTTAATGAAAGATGTGCAGGTAAATCCCCTTTACTGCTTGGAAAATCTCTACTTTTGTGTCTCTTTATACTGCCTATGTGTCCAGGGATTATTAGGGCAATTGAATGTTCCAGTGAATTGTTCAGTAACAAGTGAAAATATGTAGACTAGGCATTTTATTGTTCAATATTGGAAGCTGATCCTGTTTTTATTGAAGTCAATAGAAAAGCTGCCATTTTCAATTGTATCCTGGAAATATCACTATTCATGGGTAGACTATTTAGAGACAGCACCAGTGAAAATGACGTGCTTGTTAGTTTAGTAGTCAGAATACTTCACTTGCACATATACAATTTTCAGGTGTTCACAGACACACAAACTGTGTTTAATACAATACAAAATATATATTCAGAATAAGATATTTGGAATTCCTTATGAGGAGGCAGCCGATTGCATTGACACAGTGCCTGAAAAGAATAAGCTTTTCAATGATGTAGGATTTCAGCTAAAAAAGGGACAGAAAATTGAGGTTCATCAAAGGCAGGGAGAAAAGTTTGTCAAAAAGGCTGTAATGTGCTATTTTAGTTGAATATTGTTGAGAAATTTAGTGGTTCAGTTTTAAGTAAACAGTAATCAATCATGTGGCAGAAAGTTAAGCAAGTGGGGAGTAAAAATAATTAAACCTAGGAACTATAAAGGCATGAATCAAGACCTAAAATCTATTTTAGGAGAGAAACAATATTAATACCATTATATGTGTATACTGTCATTTATTCCAAAGGATCACAAAGGAATTTACAAAATGGTACAAAAAGATCAGTTCATCTGTTATTGAAACACAACTGCAGTGGTGAAATATGGCAGACAGCTCTGAATCAGTGCATAGCATACAACATTCACAAGAGGAAGTGAGGATGTGATATAAGTCCGTATGTAGTTAATTATAGCGGAGCAGGAGTGCCACTATAGTTATTGTTGCATCATATCTGTTTAAATGTCAGACTTTCTAAATCCTCTAAAATCAATCAGTCAGATTTCACTAAAAATTG
Organism: Dermochelys coriacea; assembly: GCF_009764565.3. Taxonomy (NCBI): domain Eukaryota; kingdom Metazoa; phylum Chordata; order Testudines; family Dermochelyidae; genus Dermochelys; species Dermochelys coriacea. The sequence goes on from NC_050068.2 coordinate 174,446,738, forward strand.
GTGTCCCTCAGGAGGGTGTGTGACAAAGTAAGTGATCCAAATTTGGGATCATTTGACCAAAAGGTTCCTGAATTATAGGCCTTTCAAAAAATGTGGTTTCCTTCTGCTGACATGTACTGTTAAACTGAGAGGCACTAGTTATTTGATGAATCACAGACCTCTTGACTGCTGTGAATTCACCCTTCAATTAACGTGACGAAGGGTAATCACAAACTTCCACCTAAAACCAATGGAGATTTGGATTAAGTGGATGGAGGTTGCTAAAATTTGTGAGTCATGGATGATTTTTTATTTTTGGTCCTTTTAATAGATGTAATTCTATGCGTGAGAATGAATGGGTTGTAAAAGTAGGCCAAAAGCTGGTACTTTTCAGTAACTGTGGGGTTGACAGAGTAAAAGTATGTGTGTTACAGAGCATATTGGGGCATTGATGAAAGAGGGTAGAGTTATGGTTGCATGGACAACCATGCTGGGATTGGGGGCAGAGACTCTGGGGGCCCTTAGAGATTCCCTCACTGCCCCCATTCTGCTGTGCCCAGCAGAAGCTCAACGCTCCAGGGAAGCTGGCCCACAGTGTTCTGCTTCCCTTTCTTTCCTCCACTATTGCTGAGTTTGGCTGAGCAGTGTTAGAAAGGTGCTATATTCTACCGCAGGGAAGGCAGAGTTAAAACTGATGGAAAAAGTGATTTCTCGGTAGAGTTTTGTGTATCAGTTCAAAAAGCTCTTTGGGATCCTTCAAGTGTCTTAAAATTGTAAATTATTATTACACATTAAAATTAAATAACAGGTTTCAGAGTAGCAGCCGTGTTAGTCTGTATTCGCAAAAAGAAAAGGAGTACTTGTGGCACCTTAGAGACTAACAAATTTATTAGAGCATAAGCTTTCGTGAGCTGTAGCTCACGAAGCTTATGCTCTAATAAATTTGTTAGTCTCTAAGGTGCCACAAGTACTCCTTTTCTTTTTGTAAAATTAAATAAGTTTCCCATGGAGAACAATTTTTGTAACTTTATGTTTCAGTGCCAAGAAGCTTGAGTAATTATATTCAATATTTTTACCCGTTTCCTCGTATTTCAAGTTGACAAAGTAGCAGGATTTACTCAAGCAGAAGTAAAGCAGAACATAAAAAATGTCTGTCTATTGTTGCATTTTAATATACAGTGCTCAAACTGAGTTAATACTTTAAAAAGTATTTGTCAGTATTTGTTTGATTAAAAACCACGTATTGGCTTTAACAGTATTTCTTCTCCTTCCATACTTCCATCCTTTTTAACAAGAAAAAATTCCACAAAAATGCACAAGAATGATTTTTTTTGCAAGAATATTAACAGTAAGTGAAAATTGTGTAAATACTTGTGCTAGTGAGAAGATTCACTCCCAAGAAGTTCATGCAGTCAGAATTAATTGATTTCCTTGCCCCTTTTAATAAAAAACGCAGTCATCCAATCAGGAAACAGAAATGATACACCTGGTTTACACCACCACTAGCACACCATTAACATCAAAGAGTGAGAAACTGAACCAAATAATTCAAAACAACCCACAGGCTGATACTTGCTTGCATAAAACAAAAGGTGAATAATTTCAAATATCTGACATGTTTATAAAAAATCAAAATCTGTTTGCCAATCATTCAGTACAATAAAAAGGTGTGAGGGCAGATACAGAGTACTAATCCAACACTTTCAGAAATGTTCACTATTTTAAGACACCTCAATTTTAAGGCTGCCCAAAATGAAACCCATTGGTTTCTATCAAAGTACTGCATTCTCAGCACCTCTGAAAACCAGGCACAAGCTATGTTATCTTAGGAACCAAATAGTTTGAAGCTTAGACAACCAGTGATTGCTTCTGAAAATGTGACTGCATAGCCACTCAATAAATTATATACTACAAATAGGTCAGCTGGCACATAAACTTAAATTGGAATGGTAGAAGTGCACATGTAAGCTTTCCCAAATTTTGAATTGTGTGAGAAATAATATTAACATGATTAGAGACTATTTCTTTCTTGATAGAGATATACATTGAAATCTAAGATTGCCGTATTTGTACTTTCTGATTTTTAATTGCTATCGCTGGAAATGACGTTGATGAAGAGCAGCAATGCCCTCCAGTGGCCAGATTTATCCTTCACAAATTTGAAATCTTTTTTGATTTCCCTTTGATTCTCAAGTACAGGCTTCTTTAAAAGATTTCACCTTCAATAATTATGTCAGCAAAATATATGTTCATGCAACTTAAGCTTTCTTGGCATGTATTATATCTGATAGCAATAAGTTTTCTTACTGTACTCTGCACAAATATTTCCACACCAATGGCATCAGAAATATAAAGTACTATAGAAATGCAAGACTAAAGTGGAAAACAAAAAACTGTAGTAAAAAGTTAAGGCTTCAGTAAATAATCTGCAATCAAATCAGTGTCTCTGATAATGAGCTCATTTACTGTATAGTTCCTCGTATTGTAAAGCTTCTTAGCCCTTTGGCTATGTTTATAGGCAATTGAAAATGATTTGTGATTAATTGGTTTAAAAGTAAACAATTAATTGAAATGCAAATATTTTAGTATCTGGGTAAAGCAGAATAGACTCTTGGACAAGTAGGGTAACAGAACCATTCCTTCCACAAAGCTAATCAGGAAAAAAAAGGAGAACAAAATCAGTATGATTTCCATATATGTTTTTTTTCTTGTATCTATAGTTTGAAATATGAATAATTTCTTCCTCTTCTTTGGCTATATTTTATTCTGGTTTTACACTGATGTAATTGAGATCAGAATTTGGACCTTTGCGTTTAACCATACAAAACAAAGTTTTATTAAGGTCATTTTAAAACAAATACTTAGATTTTCATATGTTATTTCTTTTTAGCCATAACTTTAACAGTGTTTCAAAGATCTACTCAGCCACTTGCATGTGGAAAGTAACTTTGTTTTTCTTGTTCTTTATTTAAATTCATGACTAAAATACCATTTTTTTGTCATTAACATCATCATTCTAAATAAGGGCAAATAGAATTTGAGATTTAGCTACTAAATTCCCATGGCCATTTTCCAAAGATGGATTATATGTAACATTTGGGTTTGGCTTGCCTTTGCCCAATATGTTATCTTTTATCCACAGGCATTGCTGAGGTATACCTGCTGTCCACTGAAAAGAGTCATGATTCAGTGAAAAGACTAATTCTACCAGAGCATTTAACTGTAAACCAATTTTTCAAGCAATGTTTTCAGCAAGCAGGTTTTCCTTAGCTCCTAGTAACTGGAAATAATTTTGTTGACATATTGCACCCACTTATGTTGTTTCCACTAACTACTGAATGATGAAAAGTCTTAAGTGAAGAAAGAATATTATTCCAGGCAGATTCTACCAGATTCTAGTGTCAGAGCTGCTGTGTGGGCTGCACTTAGACCTTTATCAAATAATAGTTAATTTACTCTTTGCTGATCAAATTTTTTTTCTTATGACTCTATACTGAGAAAAAAACCTGGTATTGAAGAAAATCAGAACAGCCTGCCTTTTGTAGCCTAGCTCTTACCATTCATCACATGGCACAGGTGTGGCAGATATTTTACATTTCAATTCATTTACTCATGGAAGTAATTTCATATTTAATATTTGTAAGCCACCCAATATTACCCTTAGAGTTATACATCAAGCTGAAATTCTCTAAGGATTCTCAGAGAATAAGGTGCCCAAATCCCATAGAAATTCAATGAAAGTTGGATGACTTACTTCATTGGCTACTATGAAAATCCCATATTAATACATACTCAGCTCTATATTTAATTTCCTGATTTCTCCACTGATGGCCATTCTCGTATTACTCATGGTTTAGTAGACATCAAGTGTTCCATTGTTATCCTGATACAGTCCTCTGGATTGAACAGAAATTGGCCCCTTATATCTGGCCTTCATGTTGAATATGCCTACAGGTGAGGTTTTTTCATTGACTTGGAATAGTGCAGTACTTTCCCATTGTTCTCCCTTGAGGTTGACTTCATTTTTATCACATTCATGACAGAGCCAAGAAGCTTGGATGCCTTTTCTGAGACTCTAAGGTGCCACAAGTACTCCTTTTCTTTTTGCGAACACAGACTAACATGGCTGCTACTCTGAAACTTTTCTGAGTCTGACATGCACCTTCACTTGTCCCTCTGGGTGCTACCTAGTTTATGATTTTTAAATTTGTAACTTCTAAATTTGTTCTTCAGGCATATCTTTACATCACTCGTTATTTATTCCACAATTGTCTATTCCCTTAGCCCTCCTGACAGACTCTCTCGTTCCTCTGCCTAAAATAATTTAAAGGCATGTTATTAGTCTACTTTTCACCATCCCCATCACTCACATGCTTTTCTATTAATGTTTACTCTTATATGCTGGCTGTTCAACAAGGGCCTCAATCAGGAAAGCACCTCAGCAAGTGCCTAACTTAAAATATGTGTTTAAGTGCATTGATTCTGTTGCTGACTTTCAAAATCCTTAAGGCTGTGACAATATTTTTCCTTCAGCAATTGGTTTGTTTTGTATTCACTAGCAAGTGTTTTATATTCAAGTTATAGCCAAGCTGCTGATCAGCCCATCACTTCTATTTGCAAATTAAAAATATAGAATTGAATACTGAATGTTTTGATATGCTCCAATGGCTTTCTTTCTGGGAAGGGATGAGGCTCACAGGCTTGATAGTTACTTTCAAAGCTAACCTATATATTTATTCAAACGTGCATCACATTTTAATTTTGTAAGCCCCTGTGGGACTTGTGATTGGTGATACAGAGTAAATTTCTCAGAAGTATCTATCTGACTTAGGAACACAAGTCCCATTTTCAAAAGTGACTTAAGGTACGTCTAGACAGAGTAAAAGACCTACGGCATGGCTGCAGCTGGCCCGAGTCAGCTGACTTCGTCTCGCAGAGCTTGGGCTGAAGCCTAAAAATGTAAATGCCTAGGCATCTATCTGCATTTTTAGGTGCCTATTGACAACTTTAGATGCCTAAATACCTTTAAAAATCTGGTCCTAAGTCCCACTGACTTTCAATGAGACATAGATGCTGGCACATAATAGTGGGATTCACAATGGGGGCTCAGGTTCAGTGTTGCAATGCCTAATGTTTAGGTACCCTGCAGATATGTGGAATTTGAGTTATGGGCACAGGATCCCTATGCACTACGTGGGGAGAATTAGGCTTTTTAAAAAGGATTCACAGAAACCAACATGGTGAGTGGGGAGCCATCTCATTAGCCGGTAGGAAATGCCAATGAGAGGGAAGTGGCCAAAGGCCTGCCCTTCACAGGGAGTTAGGTGCCTAATTATCAGACAGAGAGAGATTTCATTCAAATCTGCTGCCCTTGGTGGCTGCCCAGAAATCTGTTGCCCTAGGTGGCTGCCTAGCCTCTGTGCCTATCTCCACTGGCAATTCACAGCCATGAAACCTCTCTTGGCTTTTAGGTGCTTAACCCTTTCTCATAAAAATTGATGGTGGTGCTGCCATCCCCATCCTCCACTACTTCCCTTTATAACTTTTGTCCCAAGGGGGAGCCCACTCATCCAACATGTGAGAGACCTCTGGTTCAAATACCCTCTCTGCCGGAATTGAAACAGGGATATGGGCAAAACTGATCAAATTATGTGCTCAAGATTTTTTTCTTAACTTTATACTTGTTTTAAAAATATTGGGGATATGGGGCATTCTGAGATCACTGTCTCAATCTCTCCTGTTGAAACTGTACCACTTATTATAAATAACTAAATAGTCATTGAGCCAGAAAAAGAGCGAGAATGACTCTGTAGCCAGTGGCTAGGGCACTCACTTTGCATGTGGGACAACCAAAGTTCAGGTCCTTCTTCCAATATCCCAGATCCTGAGCGAGTGTTCTAACCACTAGGCTAAAGGTTATATGGAGAGGTGACCACCACCGCCAGTGACTGGGCTCTATGTGGGGCCCATTCTGTTAGGCAGCTTCTGACAACATCTAACAGAGCAGGCCCAGAAGTGAGACAGATGGAGGAAAATCTAGTATAAAGATCATCCCAGGGCTACTCATGGGATAGGCGCTGGGCATCAGGACTTAAGCAGCTGTGCACATGTGCACTAGCAGATTTTTAGCGGTCTAGGGAATTTATGTGCTTATAGGGTTAGGCAGGAACTGAGCAAGAATTTGAGGATCTACATTTTTTTTGAAAAGGGGACTTAAGTGCTTTTGAAAATGTTACCCATATTCTACAGATTAACAGGTAAGTTAAAAATAATGACAGAACATCATCTCTATGCTTTGCAGCAGAATTGATTTTTTTTTCTATTACAAGTTTTTGTTTTTATTTTTTAAAGATATACTCAAGCCACAATATTTGGATCCAGATGTGGATTCCAAACATAATACAATTCAGGGGTAAATAGGTTGAGTTTTTATTTTGGGTTTGTCTCTGTTAATATTTAGTGTGCCAAGATTAAAATATAGGTAAAGTTTATTTACATAACAACTTCCTATTATTTCATAGGGCCTTATCCAAAGCCTTTTGAAGTCAGTGGGGGTCTTCCCATTCACAGATTTCAATGGGCATCAGAACAGGCCCATAAACAAATGTCAACCCCAACTCTAGCTTTTTTATATCATTTGGTTTGCATGTTCCCCCAATGCCTGTGGGTTAGTCACTGGGCTCTTGAGAGAGCAAAACCACACCAACTCCAATCTTGGCTGGTTCCTTAATAAATCTAAAAGGCAAACTTCAAGGCATAACCTATTACTGTAACAATGTTCCCTCTTTTCCCCATTTCCTTTGGGAAAAGGCAATAGTGCTAGCCCCAATATTTTTAAAAGTAGAAAGTAAATAAAGAAATCCTAAACTCATAATTTCATTAATTCTACCTAATTGAAACTATATGTGCATGAAAACTCAGAACTGGAAGTAGATTCTGGGACAAATTCTGTCCTGATTTACATTTATGTAATCCCATTGTCTTCACGAAGGTTTCACATGATGTCAGAACAGAATGTTATCCTCTTGTTACCTCTACCTCGCTCAGATTTCCTCTTTCTCTCAAACACTGAATAGTGTCAAAGTAGTGTGACAGGGTAAGGCTGGATGGCTATAGAAAAGTAGTGGGAGATAGATATATTAGCTCCAGGCTAAACAAATCCCTGGTACCAGGGTAAGTGAAATGGTAGCTGCTTCAGGTCAGTTAAGACACCTGGGTCCAATTAGGCAGGGAGATTGATTGGGACACCAGAAGCCAATCAGGGGCTGGCTGAAACTAGTTAAAAGCCTCCCAGTTAGTCAGGTGGGTGTGCATGTCAGGAGCTGTGGGAGGAAGTTGTGCTGTTGGAGAGGCTGAGTAGTATACACCATACCAGGCACAAGGAAGGAGACTCTGAGGTCAGGGTGAAGTGGAACTTGAGGAAGTGAGGGCTGCTATGGGGGAAGTAGCCCAGGGAATTGTACATGTCATGTTTCTAAAAGGTCAGCTACCATAGCTCATACTATTAGGGTCCCTGGGCTGGAGCCTGGACTAGAGGGTGGGCCTGGGCTTTCCCCTCCCTTTGCCCCCTGATTAATCACTGAGTCTGGGAGGCAACAGAGACTGTGCAAGGAAGGATAACTTCTCCTCACCTCCCTCACTGGCTTATGATGAAAATGACTCAGTAGACTGTGACCCTTGTCTCTAGAGAGAGAAGGGTTACGTAGAGGGTCACAGTGAGCCTCTGAGGCTAGCGAAATCTGCCAGAAAATGTGGGACCCACAGAGGCAAGGACAGAGTTTTGTCACAGTAGTTAAATAAAGATGAGCTGTACCTATCCATCTTAGGTGTTTATAAGGCACTTGTCACTTTGGTATCCAGGTGCCAGTATCCAGTAAAGAGCTGTGATGAAGCTTGAACCCACAGTCCTAGGAAGAGAATTTTAGTTCTATTATTCTACAAAATTGCAAGAGGTCCAATACAGCCTGTGGAAGACTGTAAAATGAATTAACCTAGCTGTACATTCTCTTATGGTGCCTGATTCCAAAGCAAAACACTTTCCTCTCAGTCTCCATAAATATCTGTCTGGCAACTCCTGGGTTTATTTTGCTGTAGGAACATGATTGTTTTTATCTGCTTTTAAAGCTGCATTTTTTGCAGAAGGGAACAGTGTTTGGAACCTTTGCCTTAACCGTTACTTTAGTTTTGTGAAATTGGCCCTTTTCCTCTTAGAGAGTGTGAATGCAGATGTGAAAGCTGATCTTTGCTTGATCTGGATCTTTTCCATTAGGCATCAGGAAATGATCAGGCAAAACACCAAGTCTCTACAAGATCAGCAAAGAGAAAAAAATGCAACAGTTTTTACTGTCTCCTAAACTGTGCAGCTGTTCATTCCGTATATATGCACAAAAAAAGAGAGAGTTAACTTCTCCAAACACCCATTATGGATATTAATAAATAGACAAATCCTAAAGTCCTTTTTCAGGCTATACCAGATTACCAAAGGTATTTGGCACTTCTTCCCATTTATTTCAATGGGAATCAGGCAGCTAAATACCTTTGAGACACTGGGCTTCAGCCCTTACTTTGACTCTAGATAATTTCCTGTCTCATGATCTGGCTCTTTATCTTTAAATATTCATCAGTGGTAATAAGTCTCAAAGTGCTTCACCTTTGTCTCAGGTTAAAATTCTGCCCAGGCCGTTAGCGAGCAAGAGAGTGATAGGCATTACCCCTTTGTTGGCCCATGGCAAATAAGTTGATAGTATCTATCCAGCTTTTAGAATGATTGTGTTCATAAAACAAAAGCCTCCAGCACAATTGGCACTGAGCAGCCTCAGCACTGAAGTCAAAACTGAAAGGGCATGGAAGCTTAAGCTACCATTTTACCCATAGTGATCCCACCTCCATATTAGTGTTCAGGCACATTATAGCGTTATGTGAGGAAGCAGCTACTATTGTTGTCCATTATTAGAAGTATTGCAAAAATATTGTTTTCAACTGAAAGTGATGTTGACGAAATAATATGATGATCAATCATAGAATCATAGAATGTCAGGGTTGGAAGAGACCTCAGGAGGTCATCTAGTCCACCGCCTGCTCAAAGCAGGACCAATCCCCAACTAAATCATCCCAGCCAGGGCTTTGTCAAGCCCGACCTTAAAAACTTCTAAGGAAGGAAATTCTACCACCTTCCTAGGTAATGCATTCCAGTGTTTCACCACCCTCCTAGAGAAAAAGTTTTTTCCTAATATCCAACCTAACCCTCCCCCACTGCAACTTGAGACCATTACTCCTTGTTCTGTCATCTGCTACCACTGAGAACAGTCTACATCCATCCTTTTTGGAACCCCCCTTCAGGTAGTTGAAAGCAGTTATCAAATCACCCCTCATTCTTCTCTTCCGCAGACTAAATAATCCCAGTTCCCTCAGCCTCTCCTCATAAGTCATGTGTTCCCGTCCCCTAATCATTTTTGTTGCCCTCCGCTGGACTCTTTCCAATTTTCCCACATCCTTGTAGTGTGGGGCCCAAAACTGGACACAATACTTCAGATGAGGCCTCACCAATGTCAAATAGATCCCTTTGACATCCTAAATGTATCTCAGTCATCAGTAATTCTGATACATTATACTAAAAGTCTTGCTTTTTATGTACTAGATTGTGACTTGGACTTGGACTATCCACCTACTTTTATTCCCTTGAATGGGCTATCTGGACCTTCCTTGGGCTAGGTATGTGGACCTATGGCCCCATTTACTTGCTTCCTTCAGCAGGTCAGTGAGGTGGATTGGAGAACATGCAGAGCCTTGGATCAACCTCCTTTCTTGCTCACCAGTACAGCTGAACCTGTTCAGGGCATGTCATAATTTGCTGCTGGTTTAGTCCAGCAGAAAAATCACTCCTCTTCCCCTCTGCCTCTAAGAACAAGTAGAAAGCCAGAGACGAATCATGACTGAGATGTGTTTCTAAATAACAGTTTCATCCAGGACTATGTGAGGGGTAGTACAATTCAGACACCATGTCTTGCAGAGAGCTGTGCCTAAGGTTGCAACCTGGCCCTATGAATAGTTGAAGAATGGCATAGATACTGTGATTAAACTAAGAAGAGATAGTTTGCTTTTCTTTGAATATGTGTCAGTGTAGCTCTTCTCAATGCACTCTAGGTGTACGTGACCCCATGTGCTTGAAACAGGATTTTTTTTAACAACTGCATCTGTTGGCTGCACACATGCTCTGTGCTATCTTATGTTCCCTCATGAGAGCATAAATGAAAAGGCAGTCAGGATCCTCCCTCAATTTCCTCTGAATGCCTGTGGCAGCAAGACAGAACCTAGCTGGAATCTGACTCACTAGACTTTAGCTCCAGCTAAATTTCTCAAAAGCTTCTCTAAACTCTCTGAGACTCAGGAAAACTATATTTATTCTATTATTTTTACTACCCCAGTCTGCTCTAGTGGTTGTCAAACTGAAAGCTGCTTGCAGACCCTCCTGTACAACCCTCCAGCCTGTACAGACCCCTTCCCAGTACACACACACATATAGATTTTTAGAATGACAGACATCAAGCCTTGTCCATCCTGTAATGGGCTAATTCCATTGAAATACGGCCACAGCAGTTACTGGTTCAGCTAAGGGAGAGTCTCACATCCGGAGCTGGTGATTGATCTACCTCTCCTTCTCTACAGAAACCCACATGTCCAGGGATACAAGGTTGAAGCTCCATTTTCTGGAGCAATCTATGAGAATAGCATCAGATTCAGAAGATTCAAATTTGAAAACCTCCTTTAATGGTCAAGCCCATGTCTTCCAGTGATCCATCCAGCAGGCAGGAAATTCTGGACATCTCTGCAAAGAGGGTAGTACTGAAGCCCAACCAGTGGCAACATTGATGTTGACGTTAGCACCAGTAATGAAGCTATCAGTGGCCCCAGACATCAATGCAGGGTGCCAAAAGGGGCTGACTCAAGAACTGATGCAATAACTAAAGGTAGAGCTTGAGATGCTCTCATAAGAGGGACACAGGAAGCACTCCAGCCAAGGTAAGCATGGTGTCAAAGATGGGCAAAAAAGAGCAGGATGTGCCACAATGAACTCCATCAATACTGGGCTCAGCACCAGAAGTACTCCCAACAAAATCAACTCTGGCACCAACAGTGAAAACAGTGTACTGCAGCCACACTCAGCACTGATATGTGCATGTGTACCATTACAGCCCTCAGCACTGATACCACCTACCAGATGATGCTATGTATGGAAGAAGCATATTCCTCGTCACCATCCCTTGACACATCTTTTTGTCAGAATCGAGGAGAGACCCATCGTCATTGAGGTTACTAGCAGTGTCACCAAGAGACCAAAGGATCTCTACAGACCTCAACCACCAGAACACAAAGATGACCTGGTCATCTACTTGCCAGCCTCCATACCTATGCAGAACACCATGGTCCTAGTGAGGCTATTGGGACTGAACCAGTCGGGCCTCTAGATGATGGTCCCCACCTCTATAGAAGTGGAGAAAATCCCCTTCTTCTGTGGCTTGACTAGTGATACCTTAGTCTCCACAATATAGAGATGAATGAGACGTGGAAGCTGAATGACCCCTCTTGTCACCTGAAGACATCTTCTCATCATCCCCAGATGAAACAGTAACCTTGGCATCAGTGCTGGCACTAGACAACTTCAAGGTATGGATCATGGACACCTTAGAGATTAAGACTTTGGTCATCTGGAAAAAAATCTCTCAAACAATTCAACATTTTGTCACCTGCTGGTTCCTCCAGGATTGCCCTTCCTATAAATGAAAGTCTCTTAGGCCCAGCAAAAACTTTGTGGCAAATGCCAGCCAATATTTCACCTATGGAAAAACATGTCAAAAAATGATACCAGAACTTCCCCTTGGGGTTTTTATTATTTTTTACTCCAAAACAAAGCTGATTCAGTAGTGGTCTCAGCTGTCCAGGAGAAGTTGAGATCTGCCAAAAACATGCATAAAAACAATGATCACAAGGTCTGTTTGGAAGAAATGCATATGCATTGTTCTTGCTCCAACTAAAGGTAATCAGCTGCCCACCATTGCTGGCCAAATAAAAGTTGTTGATATGGGACAGAGTGACATCCTTCCTGGTCAAGTTCTCTCATGAAAACAGAGAGGAGCTGAAAGACATAATAAAAGAAGGACAGCTCATGGACAAGTTGGCTCTACAGGTGGCAATGGACACTTCTGACGGTACGGAGGTGACCATTTAGAGAGTTTTGTGACTCCAAAACTCAAGTATCCCTTGCAAGGAACAATCCATGATTGAAGACTTGTCCTTTGAGGGTTCAGGGCTGTTAAGCAAATGGACAGATAGCACGCCACATTCACTGAAAGATTCCACAGCAACCTTGTATTCACTGGGGATTTACATTCTCCCACCCTATTGAAAGGTGTACTATCCTCAACCATTGCACCAACAAACAACACTCATCCTATTGTACCACACACTAGTGGAGCAGCAGGCCAGAAAATACCTGAGGTACAACAAGGTGCATCAACCTTCCTCAGTTTCGGCCCCCTCACACTTCTGTGATCACCCACCAGCAAATTTGATGGAATGGCTTAGAGCTGCATAGAAACTAATCCGAAGAACACAAGCTTTGGTAGTGCCTCATACCCTTCCACCAGGAAGGGTCTGTATAACATCAGACAGATGGATACTGGGAATCATAGACCACAGCTACCCCAAATAAATCCATTCTCTACCCATCACCTTCCCTTTCCTTCTACAGAGACCCTTCTTATGAGAGGCTATTACAAACAGAAGTGACCTTGTTGCTTCAGCTAGGAGCCTTAGAGGTGGTTTCCTCAAAAATACAGGGGCAGAGGCTTCTACTTCTGTTATTTCCTTACTCTTAAGAAAAAAAGGAGATCTTTGTCCCATCCTAGCCTGAAGAAACTCAACAAATATATTGGATGTCTCAGGTTCAAGGAAGATAACATTTGCCTCCATTATCTTATTGCTTCAAGCTCAAGGCTGGTTTGCAGCTCTTGACTTGTAGGATGCATACTCCCACATGGTCATGTATCTGGCCCACTGGATGTACCTATGATTCACAATGGGACTGAATCATAACCAGTACAGGGGATCTAGCCTTTGGGCTCACTACAGTACTTAGTGTTCACCAAGTGTCTAGCCATAGTAGCAGTGTATTTAAGGAAACAAGTAGTCCAGGTCTACCCACATCTAGATGATTGGCTGATCAAAGTCAGTTCCCAAATGGAGACTGAAGCAGCCCTGAATTCCACTTCAACGAGCCTTCCTGCCAGAGGACAGGATCCGGTCCCTGAAGCTGATGGAGGATGACCTCTGAACAACACCTATGACCGTATGTACATATGGCATGAGGCACTCCTTGGCTATTTTTACGGTGCACATATGTGATGCCTTGCTTCACCTGCAGCCTCTGCAGCGCTGGCTGAAAATTGGCTTACTCTCCATCCACACAATTTATGCTATGACCAAATGAATCTCAATCTCACCCTGTATCCTTCAGGAAGTTAACTTATAGCTAACCCCATGAAATGTACAAAAGACCCATTTTAGTCCCTTCCCTGATGATGGCATTCATCACAGATGCATTAGGGACAAGATGGGGTAACCACTTGAATTACCTGAAAATGCAAGGTATTCTGGTCTCAGGGTCATTTAAAACTACACATGAATGTCTTCGAACTAACAGCCATCAGTCTAGCTTGCATGGGATTCCTACCCACCCTTTGAAATACCATTCAGATCCTGATGGACAACATGTTGGCAATGGACTATATAAACAAGCAGAAAGGTGTTTGATCATTCCCTCTCTTCCTGGAGGTGATCAATTTGTGGGAATCATGCCAACAGCATGGTGTGACTCTGAGAGTTCTGCACCTACCAGGGGTCAGCTATGTCCTGTCAGACTTTCAGAGCAGGAGTGTGGTCATGAGCCATAAGTATTCATTGCAAGGACTCCTGCTCCAAGGGAGGTGAGAACACTGGCTCCCTGCCAAATGTATTTCAACTTTGGTGGTTTTGAAGACTATTGTGTGCCTTCCCACCAATCCCCCTGATTCCCAGGATAAGATCAAAGATCAAATGGTACAAAGACACAGTCATCAGCACCTTACTGGTCAAGGCAATTTTGCCTGTTGGATAGCCTACAGATGTCCTGCCAGTCACCCATATGCTTTTCCATCTGTCCAGACATGCTCTCACAGAGCCAAAGTTATTGCACCTGGACCTACAGTAATTCCATCTGACAGCCTGGATGTTGGCTGGTTGTGCAGGATTGACATACACCTGTCTCCTGCCTGGTACAGGAGATTCTTTGCAGGATCAGAAACCCTCTACAAGTGAGACTAACACTTTGAAGCAGAAAGGAATTTCCATATGTTCAAAACAATGTGAAGCCAGCTGATGTAAAAAATTCTCTACTGCTCGTGAAGTAAGGAGGACTAGCCTTTAGCTCCCTTAATATCCATCTGGCAACAATATCAGCATGTCACTCTCCAGTACAGTCACTCTTGGTCTTTTCAAACCCTACAGTGTTGAGATTCCTTCGGTGAATTCTTCATATTCGTCCTCCAATTAAGGACTCTACTCCCACATAGGAACTTAATGTGGCTCTCCTGTAGCTCACAAAGCCAGCATTAGAACCATTAAGAAATGCTTGTTTTATCATCACACCATATAGATGTTTTTTTTTCTCATAGCCATCACATCAGTGCGAAGAGTCAGCAAATTACAAGCTCTTACAGCTGGTCCATCATATACATCCTTTCACGTGGACAAAGTGGTGATGAAACCCCACCCTAAATTCATCCCTAAAGTGGTCTCAGAACTCCACGTGAACCAGTCTATTGCCTTAGCTGTCTTCTTCCCAAAGTTGCTATTTAAAAATATCTGGTCTCACATATAGGGTGCATGCACACCTAATGTGGGATCAGCATTTAGTACAACATCTGAAAGAGTTTCAATTACTATAGAGTAAGTAAACATATTCTACTTAGACTGAGAGATAATATTTAATTTATTTTATGCCATCTCTGAAGGCTGTTTATAGTACACGATTAATTAATAAACCAAATAAGAAAGACAAGAAATAAGAGGAATAAAATTAAAGAAAGTTATAATTTCCTGGATTATATTGTCTCTTTGTAGAGTGAGGTGAAGGGAACTGTGTCATTAACATAAGTAATTATATGCATAAATTTCAGCGTATCAAAGATTAAAAAAATGTTCATGACTATTAAATTATAATTACCAAAGCATGAGGCACTGTGAAAAATTCATAAACTGAATGGAAATTGATAATATTCAATTACATTTGTAATTACAAATCAGAATAGAAAACAAAAGGATAAACTCTTTGTTGTCACCATGTAATTGTGAACTGAACTGATCAGCATATGAATAAGAAACACTATGAAGTTACAAAGTAAAATTTACATTCAATATATTTTGAGGAAGAGGCATTACCATTTTTATTGTGTCTGTTTTCTGAGATAATCCCAAGATTCTCTTAACATTTTTATACACAAGGCTGTGGTGGCTGATGGATGAATAATACCAGTGCCTATGAAGTATGCTGCATTCTCAGATCCAGAGAGCCTGAAGTCGTTTGTATGGATGAAACACTCCTGCAAGAGGAGAGGCACAAAAAGGCTTTATCCTGTGGAACTCCTGTGTGTCCTTGTGTGTGTGTGATTGGATGGGATGGAGACAATATGGGGGAAATGGTCCTGCATGGTGCCATTGTGGATTCCGCATTGGCTCCAGAAAGGAACACTGAACGTTGGCCAAGACAGGTGGTCTATGCATCAGATAGCTCAGTTCCTGTTTAGCACAGACACCTAAAGCCTGATAACTTGGGCTCTATGTGGGATTCAAGAATTTCACACTTTAGCCATAGAACAGGAGCAACTTGTCATATTTGTGTAAATGTAAGATTGTAAATGTAAGATTATGGAAAGCACATAAAATGAAATAAAATTCGGGGATTCATCCTAAACATTTGCTCATCCAGACACTAATATGCTTTTTCAGATGACTGACACACTGTTGTAGATACATCTAGATATAGAGTGTTTAGGTGCACAGTGGCTCATTTGCATGCTAATACCCTTCTAAATCATAGCTGGTTATTAGTGAGCCTGGTGTTCCAGCTCTGGAGAAAGAGAAAGAAGACAATGGTGTACACAAAGGCATTGATTTTTGCAGTACGATTTACAAATGAGATGTGAAAAAGCTCCCCACTTTTGTCCGCCCTATGATGGGGCAAATTCTTGAAACTATTACAAAAACTCATTACAAAATGAGAGCATGTTTAATTCTGCCAGGCCAGACATTTTTTTCACCTTTATTTTGACCAGCAATAACCTCACAGTCCCCACCTCCAGCATAAGTCTCTAACATCACCCTTCCCCTCCCCTCGACCCCCACTCCCCACATTATTTGTTAGGGCCGTGAATAGTCTGCATAGTCCTGATTTTATATTTCCCATCAGTCAACCTGGAGGTGTTCACACAAACATGGAGTCATGTCTACTGCACCATTCAAAATACCCCCGATACCTTCTGTTATGAAGTGACTGCAAAATAACCACTTTGTGGGTTTATACGGGAAAAGAAACTTCCACACTAGACTTCCCCTCTGCTGATCTATTTTCTGGTGTGTGCCTATATGCATATAATAGAATCTTTTAAATCAAATATTACATTATTTAACCTATTATACTGCAGTCTGTGGTATCTGTGGAGAAGGCTGTGATTAACAGTCTAAATAGAAGAAAGATTGGAGAAGCTCCAATCCAAGATAAGGAAAATGAGAGGTTAAGGTTTTGATTTTAATGTAAGGAAGAAAAAGGGTAATGAGTGATTGGAAGTAAATTGAGAAGTATCACGGATATGTGAGCTAGTATTCAAATGATGAATTACATTTCAAGCTCAGCAATGGCGGGTGAGGTGAGGGATTGTAATCCACCAGTTGTATCCTAACTAGTTTAAAAATAAATGGAATCAGGAAATATGCAAAATTAAACGTTAAGGCCAAGATTTTCAAAAAACTTGTGGTTTCAGTTGCCTGAGTTTTTCGGTGCCCAACTTGAGACACGTCAAAGAGGCCTGATTTTTCAGTGGGTGGAAGCTAAGCACTTTCTGAAGATCAGGCTCCATTAAAGAGTTTCTAGTTAGGCACTTAATAACTGGTTGTTTATGAAATTTTTGACTTCAATGTTTTGAAAAAAGCCTGGTTCTCAAAGTTGTGAGAGCCAAAAGGTTCATTTATAGGAATCTAATCAGGATCGTGGAAGACCAGCTCACTCAGATTCTCAGTGGTTCTGGACCATATCGTTAAATGAAAAACAGTGACTCTGTGTCAATTTTTATCAAATATATAGACAAGCAAAATTAAAATCAAGAAACACATCCCTAACCTTCCATTAACAATGCTAAAATAAATAGAACAATAGACATTAAATCAAATTAATTAGCATCAATATTGGATCAAATCAATTACATCCTCAGATTTAAAAAAACAAACAATCAACACTTAACTTATAAATCCTAAAAGGAAATCCAAGGAGGTGGCCGTATGTTTGGTCACAAACCTCAACTAACAAATTTCAGCCAACTCAATCAAATATATAAATTGCAACTGATTTAATGGTTTGATAATAAAAGCAAATCATCTACTGTCTCAATCACACGCCTCAAGGCGAACAGAACTTCCTCCTTAGATTTCCTTTAATGTGGTGGTAGGTCTTTTTCTTCCTTTCCTCAACATAGATCACACTGCAGACATTGGTAACAGTTTCTGAAAAGTAAAAGTTCGATAGTTTTACTTAACAACTTATCCATGACAGTCTACCACTGGCACTTTGAACTTAAGTTGACGGTTTTAGTTTAACTTCTTAGGAGACTCACACTATGGAACATTCATCTCTTTTACAAGGCATTGATTTAGGGCTATATATATAAACCAGGGGAACAGACCTTCTGCCATCTTCCTCAGGGTGGACTTCACTTGGTGTTCATGTGCTCATGTCCGCATGTATTCACACTTTCATACCCTAAAATACACCCCATCTTGGAGCAGAAAGTTAATTTAAATCCCATTTAGAACAAACTTTAATCAAAGATATTCCTAGGTTTGCATTCACATATGCTCTAGTTTTCTCACAGGATCTTTCAGTCCTGGATTCTTCCCTAGTCAACTCCCTGGTCCGAGTGAGTCATTCTATCCAGTTACCTGCAGATAGTTTGTTGTTGTTTACCCTTTTTATATTTTATTATTAAATACCAAAACTTTTTTTTCAAATATTGATTATGATTAGTGTTGCTGATTTATTACCAGCGTGGGAAACATCTTGATAAAGATTCCTTTCCACTGGGCCATTTGTGACAAATATTAAAGGTATTCTATCAACTTAAAAATCACAGTTCTCTATGAAAACAAGTTAAAATGTAGTTGTAAGTTCACAATATTACCTGTAGAGCTTGGGGGCATGGGCAGTACCTGAAACTACTTTTAATTCTATAACTGACCAGATTTCAGGTAATGATCTTCTGAAGTACAATATGCAATGTATTTTTCTATGCACTTGTTGCTCATTGAGAAGAATCTACATTTGTGAAGTGGAATTTTCGAAACTACTCTGTGATGACCTGTTTTAATTAAAGTCAATGGTAAAACTCTCACTAACTTCAGCGGGGAAAGATTAAGGTCAGTGGAAGTATGTTTCCGTTTCTAGCTAAAATGTTGATCTTTTTCTCAGCCTCTTTCTGCTCCAGTTTTGATGCCTGTGTACGCTAGATCTGAGTTGAAGGCAGTATGGGCTGGAGGAATGGGCCCTGGTTTAAGAATCTATCATTTCTGACTTCTGATTTTGACTTTGCCACTAACTGTGGGCTCGGGTAAATGATTTCATCTTTTTCTCTCACTTTTAGGGATGGAGGGTGGGAAATAATAATTATCGAATCATATTACAGTGGTATAGTGAGGATTAATTATTTTATATATTGGTGCATTGAATATATAAATCCTAAGAACGGTCCACTCCTTAGAAGCTAGTGATCTAATAAATACTCTAGCAAAATATAAAGCACAAAAGCAAAAGGTGTAATTAGTACAATTTAATGACTGGAGCACTGAAAGATAGTATGTACTATTCCTATACTGTACTAGAAAAATAAGCTTGTCACATTGTTTATTAACTATTTTATTCATGTATAAAATATTAAGCAAATGCCATAAAGAAGAATTAATTAGCCATTCACCAGTAACTCTGTTTCATTTTGCAATGGAACCTTGATTGTAAAGTCATATACTGTTCATAATAAATTTGTTCACTTTTAACATTAAATAAACTCTTCTTTTTATTAGAACACATTTCTTTTTCAGTCAAATCAGAAATTGATTTTCACCAATTACCATTCATATTTTAAATGCTCAGAGATCTCTGTTGTTACATGTCATTGTTAGTTCTTAGTTAAATACCTTCTCATATGCTTTTCTAGTGAATAATATAAGCTGTGACTGACTGTAAAATAAGTGTTGAGAATAATAGAGGTTAGACCCCTCCCTAAGGTTATAGAAAACATATACCCTGTCTAAGAGATTTGTAAATCATTTGTAGGGTATACAAATATTTAATAGTGAAAGTTAATGAGAAATATGATTGGGATAAAATTATTTTATTGAATATAATTTCTTAATTCTGTATTAATGTTCATATAATTTAGATCTGCACATTTTATATTAGTGCCAGTTCTTTAATGGTTCTGTGCAACACAATAAAATACAATTTACACTAATACATTAACTTCTATCAGCAGCGTCTGAAGGCACGTAGTGATTATTAAAACATTCCTGCTTGTGTGTCAATATAATTAAATCTTACATCTAATGGAATAGATAAGGACCATAATTTTATGTAAGAGGAAATAAAATCTGCACAAAGTCCAAAAATTATCCTCTTAAAAGGCAAAAGTTCAAGTGACAGGAATCATTCAATCAATATAATTGCTTCAGTGACAGTTTACAGTTTTTAGGCTTTATCTGTAATATAGAGAGATTCACATCAGCTTTCTGAAATTATACCACACATATTGCAGATGAGGAAGACTATTACTGAATAGAATTGGCAGGGAATTTTCTGATTAAATGTGTTTTTTGTCAGAAAATGCTTATTTGTCTAAACTGAAACTTTTTGCAGGAAAGGGTTGGTTTCAACAAAATTTTGATCAGGAAGGTTTCTCATGTCCAGGATTGAATTTCTGGCCAAAAACAGAGAGAAGGAGGAAAGAGTCTACCCTATTGGGACCTCATGTAAGCTGGTACCTGATCCTGGGTTTCTTACGTCCTAGCTGAGTGACCTAACCACTAGGTTAACGACCACTCTATGTTTGGTCTTTCTCTGTCTCTCCTAGTGGAGCTGTTACATTTTGTATAAATAATTAAACTTATATTGTTCTAGAGAGAGATTGACTGCTATAATCTGGTGGTTATGACACTCACTTAGGATGTGGAAGATTCAAATTCAAGTTGCTGCTCTGAATCAGGCAAAGAAAGGACTTGAAGCTCTATCTCTTACATCTGAGGTAAATGCCCTAACCACTGGGCTATTTGATATTCTGGTTTCTTATTTTCTGTCTTTTTTTTCCTATTAAGCATTTTAAAACATCTGAGTTTCATCCCAATGCAGAATGGGGAAATGTTTGAAATCTCAAAAATGTTCAAAAAACAGGAAAACAATTTCCTATTCAGCTCTCTTATTGATCCTCTAATTTAAAAGGTTTCAGAGTAGCAGCCGTGTTAGTCTGTATTCGCAAAAAGAAAAGGAGTACTTGTGGCACCTTAGAGACTAACAAATTTATTAGAGCATAAGCTTTCGTGAGCTACAGCTCACTTCATCGGATGCATTTGGTGGAAAAAGCAGAGGAGAGATTTATATACACACACACAGAGAACATGAAACAATGGGTTTATCATACACACTGTAAGGAGAGTGATCACTTAAGATAAGCCATCACCCACAGCAGGGGGGGAAAGGAGGAAAACCTTCCATGGTGACAAGCAGGTAGGCTAATTCCAGCAGTTAACAAGAATATCAGAGGAACAGTGGGGGGTGGGGTGGGGGGGAGAAATACCATGGGGAAATAGTTTTACTTTGTGTAATGACTCATCCATTCCCAGTCTCTATTCAAGCCTAAGTTAATTGTATCCAGTTTGCAAATTAATTCCAATTCAGCAGTCTCTCGTTGGAGTCTGTTTTTGAAGCTTTTTTGTTGAAGTATAGCCACTCTTAGGTCTGTGATCGAGTGACCAGAGAGATTGAAGTGTTCTCCAACTGGTTTTTGAATGTTATAATTCTTGACGTCTGATTTGTGTCCATTCATTCTTTTACGTAGAGACTGTCCAGTTTGGCCAATGTACATGGCAGAGGGGCATTGCTGGCACATGATGGCATATATCACATTGGTAGATGCGCAGGTGAACGAGCCTCTGATAGTGTGGCTGATGTGATTTATTTAATCTAATTTAAAAAAGAAACATATACACATTATGGACAGATGCCTGCAAATCTTTGATAATGTGATGGTAAAGAGGCCTTTTGTCAGAAACCTAAAATGGACAGATTCCTGCAAATCTTTGATAATTTGATGGTAAAGAGGCCTTTTGTCAGAAACCTAAAATGCTTTTTGGTCCTGAATTAATTACCTAAATAATAATGTGCCTAGAAGACAAGAAGTTTCCTGTGAAATTACATAGAATCTGGGACCATTTATTTATTTATAGAATGTCTTCTATTTTATGTCAAGTTTTTTTAATTATATAATCAAAGTATTTTCTTTTAACTTTCACTGCCCCTCTATTTTCTTCCAACATTTTGGCTTACTTTCATTTAGGTATGTGTATGCACAAAGAGATTCTCCATTCTTTCTTCGGGCTGAGCACAGTAACTGGAGTGAAGGGTGCTTTGCTTATTCTGCAGTTGTCTGGGATCAGCCCCGCCTCCCAACATAAAGCATCTTCAGGGCTGCTGTACATTACACTCAGTTTCCTATGGTTCTATGGGATCATTCCAGAAGCCAGGAATAACTGGAGCGCAATAGTATATCAGCCATGTCTCCTTTCCCCAGTCATGCCCTACATGACTTAGGCAAACTCCTTGCACATGATGTATTCTTTAATGGACAGATCAGGCTTCTTGTATGGCCCAGTCATAGGGCATGGCTGTCCCATATCATCCACTTTTGGTCAAGAGTGGGTGACTCTCTTTTTCTCAGTTTTCTTCCCCAAGGTTGGTCTCCTCAGCTTCACACAGACTGGAGATGTGGCTTAGCCCTGTGGCAAAATCACAACAAACATAACCTCTTCTGAGTACTGAGTCCAAAATAAGGAGTTACAAACAAACAAAAGGTCCCTCTATCTTTCAGGGATTTTTTTCAGACCAGCCTCTGGGACCTGTTTCCAGTCCCTTTCTAAGCTTTGTGCCTCATGTCATTCCTAGCTCGCATGTACAGTCCTGGGTTCTTAGGCTGGTTCCCCTAAAGTACTCTTTTCCTTTCAGTCCCTGGTTCAGGGTCTACCACCCAGTTCAGTTTCCAAGACACATGACATACATCAGGCATGTATGATTAAATCTGCTGTATAGTTCCACAGTAAAATACCCCAGTATTATTCTAATAGTTGGTTAAGTTAAAGGGTAACTTTGCAGCAGCGTTTATTTATCAACAGATACAATAATGATGAATGCTGTGGCAGGGATCCTATCTTCTGCGAGTTCCAGTTGACACCTTGTACATGAGTGTGGAATTTATATTACATATCAAAGGTTGGCACCTTTGCAGAGCCATGGATTGGAGAAACACATTAACTTTTCTCTTACCTATCATTATTCATTTAAATTTAACTTTGGAAGAGGTTCAGTGCAGGTTTGATTTTTGACTTTGGTCAAAAGTTCAGATAGAATTTCATTTTATCCCATCTCCCTTTTCTGTTTCCAACCACAATGTTCTTAAACATTCTGATTTTAAGTTATGAAAACTTGAAGCACTCATAACAACATTGAGAAGTATAAAGAAAAAGTAGTTTTGTCCAGAAGTTGTTGGGATACAGATAACTCAGAAATAATCTTGATCTTGATTTATTTAAAACAACTTTAATAGATATTGTTTTCATGGATAGTAGAAGTAGAACATTGCCTCTGGGCACAAGAAAACAAACTGAAGCAGCTAGAAGAAGGATTGAGGATGGCTTAAGGTGAAAAGAAGGATGACTTGTGGAACTGTAAGCCTCACAACATGTGTTTCTTTGTTCTCAGAAGTGGATAAAGACAGTGACCCATTCAAATCTCCTGTCTGATTTCAGCCACATCAAAGGGAAATGGAGGGTAGATGTCATAGTTTCTTCATTGCAAAGAAAGCAATCATCTCTCTCTTTTCTACTAAATAAACTGAATTGATTATTCCCATTCCCCAAAGGAAGTGCAGTAGAATAATGTTCATTTGTATGCAATAAAGCTATAAAACCATTGAGGGGTTCTAATGAAAGATTAAATCACAAGAGTAAAGGCTTTCAAATAGCACAGCTGCAATTCCTTTCAACTTTCACTTTTTATTAAATAAGCTAAGGAACATGATTCATTCCATGGTGCCTGCACATAAGTCTCATTAGCACTAATGGGAATTCCATGTTCAAAAGAAAATATAACCCTAAATTGGGAGCTTTCTTTTAAAATAGAAAATAAACTTTCAAAGTAGGGCAGACACAATGAGAGAAAATTGAAAGCCACACAATTTAAAATGAAAAATTTAATTTAGGAGAACAATGTAGTGTCCTCTCTTGGGCTACATCTGGTTGAGGATGTATTTTTTCTCCAATCTCTTTCACCACACCCCAACCTCTGTCACCTGCTGATCAGGTAAACCATCAGGTTTTTTTCAAAATAAATAAAATCTGCAACACGCTTTATCAATTTGACAATGAAGAAGACTTTCCAATCCCAGGAAGTCCCACAGAGAGGAGAGATTTTAACTGAGGGATATGCTTTAAAAGCCTGGCTTCCATTTGTGCACATGGAAGTACATGCACCAGGACTTAGCAAGCACCTGTGTGTTTGTTTAAATATGTCTGTGTATGTGGTCTACTTTCACTAGAACAACACTTGCACATAAGAAAGATTTTTAATATCTGGGTGAAATCCCGAATGGGAAGAAATTTCTAAATGAGATTTTTGCCAATGACTTTAAAGGGGCCAGATTTCACCATATGTCTTCAAAAACAATTAGTCCCAACAGTTTTGAGGATGCAGATTGTAACAGGTGTCAGACTATTGATAATGCCAACACAGGCATTTGAACCAGCAAAGTAAAGATGCATGAATGTACATGTGCTGTTTTGTGCAGTACCTGTTGAGAGACTCATTCAAAATGGTTGACCCAGGCGCAGGTTTAAATTCCAATTGTTTAATCTCCAATCCCAATCTAAAAAACAGATCCAACAAATTACTCCACCATTGTCTCCCTTCCAATAACTGGGCTTCTACTGTGGCCAGAAAGAGAGGAACATTAATACAATCGCCCACTTCCATGGTTTCTGCATCCCTACCCAATATCAAAGAATCATCAGAGAGAAGAATTCAAAACCTTCATGTCTTATAACACTAGAAACCTCTTGTACCCATGGGTTCATCCACACTCTCTCATCTTTAACACTCTCAGGGCTTGTCTACACACAAAAGCTGTACCGTTTTAACTATGTGAGTATAGTTAAAATGCTAATCCTCTCCCATCCACGGTTATACTGGTATAAAATTGTTTATACCAGTATAGTTTATTCTCATGTGGGAAAGGAATGTTGATTTAAATCTTTATGGTCTATAATTTCTAAGGTAAAATTAATTTGTTTAAATACCTGTTAAATGAAAGCATACTGTTGGACTTTCCTTTTCATTTCAGGAGATAGAAAATTATTGCTGCAGTTCTGTGAAATCTCCTGTAGAAGAAATTTAATCCACAGTGTTCTATAAATATTTTACTAACTAGTTAACTTCTATACTCTTGGGCACCTCTTAATTCTTAAGCAGTTCTTTACTATCTGTGCAAAGTGTATTTCTGTTCCTTTTGAAGAGAAGAATTATTTGACTTTTACCAATTAAAAGATTACTTCCTATACTAATTTTATACTTAAAATGCATTTTGCATGGACTATTACAAAGTTTTTGCAATGCCACATCAGAATGTTACTTTATTTCATCCTTAGTCCTGCAATGAGATCCACCAGGGTAAATCCCAGTTGCAGGATTGGGGACTTAGTCTGTTGTTCAGCATCAGGTAATAGCCACATGCCTGATGCCTTAGAGAAGGGAGGAGGAGGGGGGAACCTATAATTCACCTTGGATTTGTGCCAAAACCCACTGAACTCAGCTAGAGTCTTTCTAGAGTCATTGAATTTTAACAGCCTTTGGATCCAGGCCCTAGTGAAGTTGTAGAATGCAGTACATGGAAAAAACTCCTTCTTCACCCTCATTCAGCTTTTACCCTGAAACATTAGATTTGATAACCCTATCGTTATTTTACCTGGGTAGCTATAAATATTGTTAATGGTCATCAAGTTAATGTATAAATCTAGAGAATTCCACATTGACTGTTCTTTGCATAGAAATTATACAGGATTTAAATATACTGAACTTGAATTTATTGTAACTAATGGATTATGAGAGAGGAGGCTGAACGGTAATTTGATTTCAAACTCTGGCCCCAGTTCTTTTCTTCATGTCCAAAGAGAGAGTGTTTTCCAAAGCTGTAAGCCAGATAAACAGACAATTTCAGATGACTGTGAGAAGCTTAGAAGTAAAGATGCCTGAAATATTTTTGAATGCAAAATTTTTTGTCCAAAAATGGCTGGAAAAAAAGTGGAAGGTTTTTTGGCTTTTTTTCCTTTTTACCCCCTTTTTCAGTGAGGAAAGGGGGGAGGGAAAAGAGAAAGAGGGCAAAAACTATAACTTAAAAATCTCAAAACCAAAAAGTAATATTTTTTTTAAATTCAAATAAATAATAAATAAAATTTCTTTTCAAAACCTGTAGAATGACAATGATTTTAAAGTTCTAAACAATTTTTTCTACCAATTTTTGACCATCTCTACTTAGAAGGGATTAAGAAAGTAACATGAACAGAGAAGCAATGGAAAAGCATTATGTTAGTAGTGGCTCTCTCTCTGCAGGCCTGTTCAAAAAAACTATAGAACAGGGATCAGCAACCTTTGGCACACAGCCCATCAGGGAAAGTCACTGGTGGGCCGGGACGGTTTGTTTACCTGTAGCATCCACATGTTCGGCCGACCACTGCTCCCACTGGCCGCAGTTTGCCGTCCCAGGCAAATGGGGTTTGCGGGAAGCGACAGCCAGCACATCCCTTGGCCAGCACTGCTTCCTGTAGCCCCCAATGGCCTGGAACGGTGAACTACGACCAGAAGAAGCTGTGATCGGCCGAACATGTGGATGCTGCAGGTAAACAAACCGTCCCGGCCCTCCAACGGCTTTCCCTGATGGGCCGCATGCCAAAGGCTGCTGATCCCTGCTATAGAAGATGCTACCTTTATTATCCAGAAGAGAAAGGTGAGTTGGTTTATATAAAATTAGAAGTACTTTTAAAACTTAGCCTGTTCTTCAAAATGAACCATTCTTGATATTTGAAAATGTTCAATTACTTTTTCTATATTATATTTGTACCCGTTCCAACAAGAAACAGGAAGTATAAATTTCATTTTAAAAGACTCTTCCTGTATGAGTTTTATCTCATTTTTCAGGCCAAAATAGTTTAAATAATGTGGAAAAGATGAGAAGCTCTACATCAGTGCAGACTAGTGCATAGTCACAAGATTCTAAGCTACCACGTTCACCTCTGGGACAGTAGGCATCCAAAAGTCAGTGCACTTCTTCAAACTTTCAAACAATTTGAGGTTCACCCACTATCAGTAAAGGTCAGTGTTTAGCAGGTTGTCTTCCTTAAATATTGATGGTCTCACAGCTGTTTGCCTTCTACCTGTATGATTGCTCCATTTAGAAGTCACAATAAAAAAAACAGTTTTGAATGAAAACAAGTTTTATTGAAACTCTTATCAAAAGCAGGTTCATAAATCTGCATTATAGGAAACTTGCAGGCATCACTGCTGGAACAAAAATTGGAGGAGTAGACTCAATAGGGATACATAATTTACAGTGATGCTACTGCCACAAATTCATTGCAGCAGTGCATATAAAAATAAATAGTTGGATAGGAAGTGGTTGCATGAGGTGTTGCCTATGTTTTTAAAATATATAGGGCAAAATGTACAAATAGGGACAGATTCTAACCTCAGTTACACTGATGTATATCTGAAGTAACTCCACTAAAGTCAATGGAATTAGTCTGGATTTGTACTTTGGGACTGAAAGCAGAATTTGGCCTAGAAAATATAACTTTGTCTCATGGCTTCAAAGCCTTCAAGAAAATGCTGATAAAATGTCTGTGTTTGTTAAGATAATTAACATGATAGATAAATTAATATGATGACAGTGCCATGTTTCTTTAACTCTCAAACAGTTGGAGAGTCATCATTTATTTTAGGTAAGATGTGTATGGAGGAGACATCTGTAGAAAGTATTCAAAGGTGTTCTTTGGAAATATTTTTTCTATTGATAACAGATGACCCCTCACACAGTGGTCCATGACACTAGGTCCAAGTTCCTTAACATCAGCCTCCAGAAATTGAACTAATAGAAAGAATGTTTGAAGTATCAAAAATGAAGTCAAACAGTTTGGGCAACTAATTATTTTTATTTATTTATTTATTTATTTATTTTATTTCTTAATTTATTTGTATAATCATAGCACAGGTCCCCATTGTGCTAGGTGCTGCCTGAACACAGAACAAAAAAACGGTCCCAGCCACAGAAACTACACTTCAGAATAGCCTCCTGAGATATTGATTCATCATGTGCTCTACTGAAATGGAAAGATAAGAACAATCTTTCAAATCAACAATGAAATTCACTCAGAACTGCAAGATTTAGTTTTCAGCTGTAAAAATTTAAAAGATTCCCTACATTTCTTTCCTTTTATTTACAGTAGGTGTATATGATGAATTTGTATCTTGTGCTTTATTTACTTTAGAAATTGCGCTGGGTCCACAAGTGAGCATTCTCCAGAGGTCTTCTGGTGTCTTAAATTTGGGGTGGGTTCTTTTCAAATTGAGGTAGGAGAAGACTGTTAAATGGGTCATGGACCAAAAGTATTGAGGTGTGGCTTTTTCTCTACTAATAGGGTAGATCAGTGAAGAAAAGAGAGAAAAGATCTCTAAAGCCTGATAGTATAAAAAATGCTCAATCACAGGATTAGGGAAACTTCTTAACAATCAAAAACTGATATTGGTCTGAATTCATCTGCTTATTTTCAGTTTCATTGTTCCCAGACACGAGACATTATCATCTCAAAGGCCCTGATTCAGGAAAGGATCCCTAGTCAGGAAAGAGGCTTGAGCACAAGCTTAAATATAATCCTGTGTTTTCCTGAATAGGGATGGACTAGAGCACTGCTAAAGTGTTTTCTCGAATGGGGGCCTGAGTTGGATAAGAATATTTAAAATTCAAACACTTGTATAGATGGCATTGTGATTCCCAGCCTAAGAGTTCACAGGACAATGTTCTTCTCATATTTAACAAATTCTGCTCACAACTACCCACTGAAATCTTTATTGAGTTTATGAGTGTATGTGATGAGTATTTTAAAAAAGAGCAAGTAACAAAAATCACCCATTGAAAATAGATGTCTCACATATGTTCCCAAAGTACATGACATTATGCCTGCTACCCACAGTTTGAGTAGTAGCCGTAGTAGTAGTTATGCTCCTATGCAGGAGTGACAATCAAGGATTAAGTTAAGCAAATATTTTGTTCAACCAAATATATATATTTGAATAGGCATGCAAAAAGTCTATGCTTAGTAATTTATTTGCTCTTAGTGTTCTACATCTAATCCTTTAAAGCAGATTAATGTATCTGTATCCTTGAATGTTTTTGTGACAAAGATTAATGATTAATGTATCATTTTAAACACTTTTTGACATCTGCTAAATTTTCTCTTAAACAGTTTGCCAAATATTACTTGTAGAAAAATAAGTATTATTATTGGGAGGAGAACCAAGCTGTTTTTCCTTAAAAAAAAAAATGATGTGCATTGTTCACTTCAAGAAAGAACACTCCTTATTTAGATTATTTAATGCCTGTGTTAATTTTGTTAGTTCATAGACTACATTTTTCTCATATTATATGTATTCTCCTTTAAGCCTTTCACTTTAATGCTTCTTAACCCACTTCTTAAAATATATTATTTGTTTAATTTTCTTTTACAAAGTCTTTCGTACTTCTCTAGTAACTCTCTAATTTCTCCAGAAGAGATATAAACTCATTA
Source organism: Dermochelys coriacea (assembly GCF_009764565.3). Classification (NCBI taxonomy): domain Eukaryota; kingdom Metazoa; phylum Chordata; order Testudines; family Dermochelyidae; genus Dermochelys; species Dermochelys coriacea. The sequence continues at coordinate 174,476,165 of NC_050068.2, forward strand.
CTTTGGCCTTTTTGAGTCTTTCACATCTGTCCTTAAGATGTTCTCTTTCTTTAATTTCTTTACCAGACAACTTGTCTATTGATCGTCAGTCTCCTTTTGATTAATTTCATGTTCATTCTGATTCTCTGCATTTTTATTTTTCAGGTAGACAATGGTCCATTCCCAATAGTACTGTTTGTTAGAACTGGGTGAAAATTCATAGTGAATAATTTATTGACAAATTTAATCTATTTTTTTTCTGTTTGTGAATTGTCTCTGTACAGTTGGGTAAATCCCATTGATTTTCTCTGAACCAGAGTTTCTGAGTGCTTCTGGATATCCCACCATGGCTATTTATTTCAGATATTGATTTTCTTGTCTTTATGCTTTATAGAATAGAAATAATTTCAGAATAAAATTCTGAGAACAGTAAGTGGGGAAATATTATATTTCATTTGTGTTTCTAATTATCATAATTTGCTTCACATAATCCCCAGCCCAAAATCAAACATTTAAAATGATCTAGTACTTGTGGCACCTTAGAGACTAACAAATTTATTTGAGCATAAGCTTTCATGAGCTACAGCTCACTTCATCGAATGAAGTTGTAGCTTCATTGGATGAAGCTGAAGCTCACGAAAGCTTATGCTCAAATAAATTTGTTAGTCTCTAAGGTGCCACAAGTACTCCTTTTCTTTTTGCAAATACAGAGTAACACGGCTGCTACTCTGAAACCTGTCATTTAAAATTATGCAACAGTTTTCCATAAATCATCAATTCCATATCATTCAGATAAGTTTCATACTATATATCAGGGATTGGTTTGTTTACTAGCCACATCTGCAGGTTTGGCCAATCGCAGCTCCCACTGGCCGCAGTTCGCCACTCCAGGCCAATGGGGACTGTGGGAAATGGTGCGGGCTGAGAAATGTGCTGGCTGCTACTTCCCACAGCCCCCATTGGCCTGAAGCGGTGAACTGCGGCCGGTGGGAGTCGCAATCAGCTGAACCTGAGGACACGGTAGGGAAACAAACTGGCCTGGCCCACCACAGGGCTTTCCCTGGCAGGCCACATGCCAAAGGTTGTTGATCCCTGCTATATATCTATTATTTCTATAATCTTTATGGTTACAAAAAAAGGCAAATGTCTTATACTCTTTCATAGGTATTTTAATTATCCTACTTCACTCTGAAATGTTTGCCCTTTGTGTTCATATTTGACTATTCATCTGCATGAACTCAGTATAAACCATTGCTCTTCTAGATTATGGTACTTTCACTCAGCACATATTGTTTGAGAATCATGTAGAACTGTAGATAGAAAGTGATTTAAATTTAGAATTTATGGTTCCCTTTTTCTCATGTGCAGACTTGATCTCAAATGGATAAGTGTCAAAAGTAACCTGTAAAATAGTAATAAATAATAATAATACATAAATAATGCATAAATATCTTTGGTGAAATCCTAGCCCCATTAAAGTCAATGAGAGCTTTGAGATTGATTCAGGAGGGTCAGGATTTACACCTTGAATGCAAATTTAATAGTACCTGGTTTCCTTTATTTTACTATGTTTAAAATTTCTTATACAAAATTAAAAAGTTAAAAATAATTGTGAATATTAAAACATTAGCTAAATATTAGTATTCAGAATATTCCATGGTTGATACAATGGATTACAATGTATGCATTAATCTAGAATGGTGCAACTAGTCCAGGGATCAGCAACCTTTGGCATGCGGCCCCCACAGGGTAAGCCTCCTGGTGGGCCAGGCCAGTTTGTTTACCTGCCACATGCACAGGTTTGGCTGATCGCAGCACCCACTGGCCGCGGTTCGCCCTTCCAGGCAGGCGGGCCGCGTGCCAAAGGTTGCCGATCCCTAAACTAGTCAGTGGAGAAACCTCTCATAATTCTTTACTCGTGTTCTGATCTTCAGTCTCAAGAAACTGGACATGTTCATCGCACAAACTCAGTGGATCCTTCTGAGAGGGATTCAGTATCATGCCATGTTATCCTTCTTAAATAGGTTATAATAAATTATTTTAACATTCCAGTTATGTGAATCATCCCACCAGGTGTTTGTGATACCTACTAGATAGAATTTACGCCAATAAATGGGCAATTCCAATTTCTCTTTTTTGCTATCTAGGTTCCTAACATTAGTATATAGGCAATTTAATAATTTCTTCTCTTTGTGTCCTTTGGTTCCTTGATTAATTTTCTTCTCAACATCTCAATTTTGTGCTGAGTGCTCAGATCTTCCCTCTTTACCCTCTCTTTTGCCATTTGTTGAACCCCCTCTACTTTTGGAAATCACACCCCCTTACTGATCAGCAATCAGGTTTTTTTTATAAAATATATACAATTTTTGAATTTGATGTAAGGAACATTATGATGAATAGAACTAGAGAGAAGTTTGTGAATGAAAAAAAGTTTATTTGAAAAATAGCCCTTTTTATAAATTGGAAAATGTGTGCACAATTTTTTCAAAAATTTCCAATTTTTCAGCAAAATTTTAGCCAACTTTTTACATTATTTCAGAATTTGCTTTTGTTTTTCTTCCCTTTCTTCTTTCCCCACTCCATAATAGCAAAGTGGGAAAAAGAAAAATAGGAGAGAATAAAGGTGAGGGAGCAAGGGAAAATTCAGGAAAAACAAAACTAACAAAAATAAAACCCAAATTTGTTTGATAAAATTTTTGCCAAAAAATAGAATTAAAATTAATCCTTCATTTTCAAATCCTATGGAACAAAAAAATAATTTATTTTTTTCTTTTAATTGGCATGGGTTTTTTTTCCATTTTTCACCAGTTGTAGTAAAGAGGCATAAAAAGTCACTTTTAACTAAAAAGTTTGGAATGATATGCTTATGGTTTATTTCCCCACCTACTTCCCTTTGTATATGGTCATATTCTCTTTGAAAGACTGACTGTATTAAAGGAATCAAACTGTGTGGTATCAGACAAAATAAGACTGGCTGATTTCATGTTGTTGTCAGACAAGATGGTGCTTGTTAAGCACTGCAGAGTGTTTTCAAGACTCGTAGTTTATTGTATATATGTAAACTAGCTTAGTGATGGGGGAGGGGCAGAAATGATTGTGACTTTCATTGAATTATTTCACCATTATAGAGATTACAATGAGATTCTTCTCAGACATTTTTTGCACATCAGTTTTGTTACTTCTAGTTTCAATGAGGAGTATTTTAGAAGTAGCATAGCTATTAGACCACATACAAATCCCACTAGGAATCTTCTCCAGAATATTTTATTTTTATTTTCTATTGTAACCTCAATGATAATAAAAATAAATATCTTAAAAAGAAACCTGAAGAGCCCTGTGAATTTCCAATATTCTCCCACTTTGCTCTTAACCAATTGCTTAAGCAATGTGGCAAACAAGACTCATGGAAAAAGTATCCCATCCTTTATGGTACCCACCACATATAGCCTATTATCAAAGGCAGAAGACCCACAGGGCAATGAAAGCTACTTTGTAATCATTTCATCCAGCTTCTTCAATGCAGTCATTTGCATCTTGTGGTTTTTTTCAGCTCTGTAAAGGTAGAGCTCAGTTTCAAACAGGGGTCTAGAGTAGGTTTTCCAAAGAGCTGAGGCATAACAGATTGACCAAAGACTTGACTGGTGTACAGAATTGGGAGTCAGGAGGCTCAAGTCCAACCTCTCCTGGAGGCTCACTGTGTGATTTATTTTGATTTACCATCTATAGCAGGGATCAGCAATATTTGGCACACGGCCCACCAGGGTAAGCCCCCTGGCGGGCTGGGCCGGTTTATTTATCTGCTGCGTCTGCAGCTTTGGCCAATAACGGCTCCCACTGGCCGTGGTTCACCACTCCAGGCCAATGGGAGCTGCGGGAAGTGGTGTGGGCTGAGGGATGTGTGGGCTGCCACTTCCCACAGCCCCAATTGGCCTGGAGCGGCGAACCACAGCCAGTGGGAGCCGCGATTGGCCAAACCTGCTGATGTGGCAGATAAACAAACCAGCCCGGCCCGCCACGGGGCTTACTCTGGTGAGCCACATGCCAAACATTGCCGATCCCTGATCTATAGATTTCAGTTATCCCTTCCCCCCAAAATGGGGATGATAACACTTACCTGTATTTGTAATACATTTTGAGATCTACAGTAAATAAAGTTAAATATTAAATATAATATTTAATCCTCAAATCCAGATGCAGATACTCAAATAGGCATTTAGGCATTTCCCATTTTAAGTGTTTAAATAGCAATGTGAGATCCAACCTTTGGATTTGAACATTTCATTAAGTCACCCCTTTTTTAACGTGTCCTGAAGAATAGTGCATCAATTTGAACTGGCCAATGAATAGGCATATCAGAAATGTACAGGGAATGCCTTAGATTGTAAAGAAAAAGAGGGTGCATCTATACATAGTTAAAACCAGTGATCTTCCCTGCTTTTTATACATCTTCCAGGACAGATATCTTTAATAGATTTGAACAGAAAGGGATAACGATGGTTCTGGCCTGTGACCTGCATCCTTCTTTCAGTCATATCCTCTTTTTCTTTTCCATCTCTTGGTGATCCCTTAGTATCATCACTGCACAGATATTTCTACCAGGACAATGTACTCTTTGTTCAAAAAGCTGCTTAAAGGCTCAGGTGAATCCGCACTAACAATCCTGCAGTGCTTCTGCACAACCAGCAGATAGTATAATTTCATTCTTTCAAATGAAGAGAGGGGGTGGAGGGCAGGGACCCATATACCAGCCATTTTGATTTTCTTTTCAGGACTTCCATATTTGTCTCCAAGAAGGAGATCTACATACATAAAATGTTTTATAATTGCCTGCCATCCCTGTAGCCCATTATATCGTCCTTGAACTTGCTGCTGTTTTCTAGTCATTGATATATTATTAACTCACTGGCTTTTATACAAATTTTATCGGAGCACCAGTTATATTTTTACTCCCTCTTGACCTTTCTCTTTTGCCTTCTTCTTTTGATATTAACATTATCAGTGGAGATAAGAGGCTGATTCCTCCTTAATTTGTCTTATCTGTCCCTTGCCTTTTCTATTATTTATCTTTGACAGAGAGAACTTTGGGCTTATATGTACTTTTTATTCACTAGTCCATGGTTCATGCCTTTTCTCCTACTGTTTTTCTTACACCATGTGCCATTTGTCATTTACCCAGGCTTTATATTCCAATTTCTCCCATGACCCACACATTCCCTCCCATCTTTCATGTCACCAAATGCAACTCAGAAACAAATATTTTAAAAACCAACAACACAAAGCCATGAGTGGAAACATTTAGGGTTAAATTCTGACAGCCTTACTTACAGTGAGAAGCATTTAGCTCCACAAGCAGTGCTGTTGAAGTCAGTGGAATTCATCACAGAGTAAGGTGTTGTTCAAGGTGAGGAAGGGTTTCTGAATGTGGCCATTTTCATTGAGACATGACTGTCCAATGTTGTGTGTGTGTTGGGACAAATGTTTGTAACTAGTATTAGAGAAAATGAATGATGAATAGAAACTGCCTAGAGCTGGACAAAGTGTGGCCAGGTGTAATGAAAGTTTCCACACTCTGCTCTGGCAATGCACTTCAACCCAGGCTAGCAAGTTCCTGCTGGCCTCCATTGAGATAGAGAGTTAAGGATGCTATTTTTTATTGTCTTTCAGCAATATGTTTCCAGTTTTGCTTTATATGCAGATTTTATTTTCACCTGAGTTGTCTAAGATTTACAGCTGCTTATGACAGCAGTGTGTTTTTAATTATTTCCCTGATATGGATCAATTGAGATTGCGACAGATTAGTTCCCAGCAATCCATTTGGATCATTTCACTGGATACTTAATTTCAGTTCCTATTTCTGAACCCTCTTCAGAAAATGTATGATGTCTTCAGGGGGGTTAGACTATATTTTTTATCATAGAGTTATTGAAAACCAGAGTTTAATTAAATTGTGAATGCGCACAAAACAGCTCAGATATTGGCTTATGTGATATGAATCTGAATATACTCAAACCCTATTCTTTATAGTCTCAGCATTCTCTTCCTTATAAAGTAAATGTATCAGTTATTTCATTGCATTCAGTTACCCATCAAAGTATAATTTTGTGCATCTGTTCTGCCAGTGCCCCAAAAAAAAAACCTATTATTTGGCAATCTTGTATGTGAAAGTTCTAGGATAATATCTTAAAGCATACTCCTCTTGGATACCCGCATGAGTTTCCATTGCCTGTGGCTCTCCCAACATTAGCAGACCCATGGATCTCATCTCTCAATATTTAATCAATAGCTAGACCTGGGGTTTCCTACATTCTGGGTCCTAGATGCCGGCTCTCACCAGCAAACACAGGCACTGCTCCTTTGTACACTATCACATGAGTAAAATATCAGACTTAGTGGAACTTAAATTGGTGCTGAGAAACTCATAAAATCAGATCAATTATTTGATGGAAGTTTGTGTCCTAAAAGACTAGAAATACAACAGTTGTTCCACAATGGATTATTGACAAATGTTTTCCAAAAATATGATGTATTATATCACACACACAGGCTTATGATAATGTAACTCTTCTGCTGGATCGGTGATGAAGTTGTATAACCTGGCATCAAGAAAATAAATTATAGGGGCAACAGAATTTTATAGAATGCTAGTGATGTATGTTATGTCATTGCCATGCAGGCAGGCTAGCTGTGCCATGGTGAAGAGAAAAGATTGCACAAGAGAGACACAAATAAGGAGTCACATAGTCCTTTAAGTTACCAAAAACAAGGCAGGTTACTCATGCTGTGGATGGAATTAAGAATCATGTAAGCCTTTTTTTCTCCCACATGTGATGTTTGACAATAAATATGCCACTGTCCTCATTTGGAATCTCATTAAATTCTGCAGTTGTAAAGCTTGATGGTAAGTCATTTAAGTCTGTGTTTCTTAAAGTTAAAAGAAAAGGAGTACTTGTGGCACCTTAGAGACTAACAAATTTATTTGAGCATAAGCTTTTGTGAGCTACAGCTCACTTCATCGGATGCATTCCTTTATTTGAGCATAAGCTTTCGTGAGCATCCGATGAAGTGAGCTGTAGCTCACGAAAGCTTATGCTCAAATAAATTTGTTAGTCTCTAAGGTGCCACATGTACTCCTTTTCTTTTTGCGAATTCAGACTAACATGGCTGCTATTCTGAAACCTTTCTTAAAGTTGGAATTGTTAGAATTTACCAGTATAACAAACCTAGGAAGCCATATATATGCCTGAGTTCTGTTTTAAAATGCCATTTCATAAGCATCACCAAAAATAAGTTAACGGTCTGTTACTAGGTTTTCATCACAGATGTATTGATGTAGTTTTCCAGCTCTTTCCACAGCAGCCTGCACAGCAAAATGCACTCGCATATCTGAAAACACCTGCCACAAGAAAGCTGACTCTCACTTCATCTTGTTAATGAAGGGGATTCCTGTGAATGTAACCAAATCATTTACCCACAACTGGATTAACAGAATGTCAGGCTTTGGGTGTGTTTGTCATAGATTGAGTATTAGAGGAATTATCTGAATACAACATTTCCCCTTTCTGTGTCAGCAACCTTTTTTCCCTATGCAATAGTATGATTTAAAAGGAAAATAAAAACATCACAATGAGACTGTAAATTTTGCTTGCTCTGCAGATGATGTTGACACAATATAAAGTGATTGTACTGTCACTCTGCTGGGATTGCACTCTGATATATTTCTTTGGAAATGACCTGAACTAGAATTTGGTTACTGAGACAATGGAGATGATAATGAAAAGCTATCAATCAAACAAGACTTATATGTAATAACACTAAGTCATTTTTTTAGAAAAAGTTGTCCATTCCTCTCTATTTTAGATAAATATTTCAAAATATTTTGCTCTTAGCTGAGTTTCCATAGAAACTCAATTTCATTGTAGAATACTTTGCAACTATTAGTCCTTAAAGAAAGTGGAAAAGATACAATATAAGTGGAAAATACACTTTTGTACATGCTCTCACAGTCATGTTGCTTTTTCTCCATTTCAAATATGGATAGTCTAGGGATTATACTTGGTCTGTGTGTTTGGTTTTGCTTTATTATTATTATTATAATTATTATTTATTTTATTGTATTTTATTTTAGAATAATTTGGGCCTCATTTATAGGTTTGCAATCTCTTCTATTTTTCTTTAGAAAATAAATACAATGTTTGATGCATACATATTTTATAGCACAAGGCATAAAACTTATTGTCAGTTTAGGATCTCCTATCCTTAATGTACATAAAAAAAAAACAAAAAAACCCCCACCTTCCTACCAGTTGTATAGCAGATAACTATAGGGAAAATCTAAATTACATGAATATGGGGCAATCCAAATAAATGAGCAAAAAGAAGATAATTTGGTGACCCCTTATGCAATAGTTAGCATTTTGTACAATGTAGACTATTTCATAGTGTGACATTAGTCCAGCCATGTTTAAGTTCTGCAATTATCATACATTTCAAAGGCCATGACAGTATGGATGTCACAAGGGTGAGTTTCCCAACATAGCTCAAGAAATTGATGAAAAAATAGTGGAATTGCACAAGAAGAAATGTAATAGCATTCTCCTATACAAAACAATGACTTTACCAAAATATCAAGGGGCAAGATTTTCAAAAACAGCTAGTAATTTCGGGAGTCTAAGTGTATGGGTACGTAACCTGACCACCTTAAAAAGACCTGATTTTCAGAATGTGCTAAGCACTCAATTTTTAAAAATCAACACCATTTAAAACATCTCCTGTTGGGCACCCAAAATCATGAATCTTTTCTGAAAATCTTTGCCAAAGTCTAATTTGCTCAATGTATTCTTCTGCCTTAGAATAATGTAGGAAAACAACTCAGTATTTCACACTGATGATAGTAAATATTGCCCTTATTTGAAACAAAAATGTAATAGGTATTACTTGATTTCACACTTCCTGGCAGGGATTGATTCAGCCTTGAATAGCACCAGCTTCTACCGCATAACACAGGACAACCGAGAGGAGAAAACTCATCCTGGAGGTGGTTGAAATGATGCAAGCCTGATCAAGTAGAGGTTTTCTGATCCCATATTCTGCATAGATTTACATTATTATGTGTTTTTTGAGTCATGACAATGGACTAGGAACATCTCTTAAGTCTTTGTTAAATTGCAAGATTAGACATTTCTTTGGATCACATGGCCCTGTTCTCTCCTCTGATATACTTACCTAAGGGTATGTCTACACTATGAAATTAGGTCGAATTTATTGAAGTCGAATTTTAAGAAAGCGATTTTATACAGTTGATTGTATGTGTCCCCACTTAAAACCATTAAGACCATTAAGTCGGCAGAGTGCGTCCACAGTACCGAGGCTAGCGTCGACTTCCGGAGCGTTGCACTGTGGGTAGCTATCCCGCAGTTCCCACTGTCTCTGCTGCCCATTGGAATTCTGGGTTGAGATCCCAATGCCAGATGGGACAAAAAAGATTGTCGCAGGTGGTTCTGGGTACATGTCGTCAGGCCCCCCCCTCCCTCCATGCAAGCAATGGCAGACAATCATTCCACGCCTTTTTTCCTGGGTTACCCATGCAGACACCATACCACGGCAAGCATGAAGCATGCTCAGCTCACCGTCACCATACATCTCCTGGGTGCTGGCAGACGTGAGACTGCATTGCTACACAGCAGCAGCTCATTGCCTTGTGGCAGCAGATAGTGCGGTACGACTAGTAGCCGTCCTCATTGTCTCCTGGGTGCTCTTAGCCTGCCTCGTTGAGGTCAGTTGGGGTGCCTGGGCAGACATGGGTGCTCCTGGCAGACTTCAGTAAAATCTGTCAGGGGCGCCTGCACATAAATGGGAGTGATTCAGGTCATTCTCTTCTTTAAGTTTTGTCTAATGGACATTCAATCCTGCCTGGAATATTGGCAGAGGGATAGCTCAGTGGTTTGAGCATCGTCCTGCTAAACACAGGGTTGTGAGTTCAGTCTGCTGCCAGCCTACCCCTTGCTCCCCCCCTCCCTCCCTCTATAAAAGCAACGGGCTGACAATCGTTTCACGCCTTTTTCCGTGCAGGCGCCATATTGCTGTCAGCATTGTCATCCACCCGCCGCTTCCGCTGCCACTCTGCTCTCCTGCTCATGCCATACCATGGCAAGCATGGAGCCCACTCAGATTACTGTGGCAGTTGTGACTGTTCTAAACACCATGCGCATTATCCAGCAGTATATGCAGAACCAGAACCAGAACCTGCAAAAACAGGTAAGTAGGCGACGGCAGTGCGGTGAGGAGAGGGATGAGGACATGAACACAGACTTCTCTCAATGCATGGCCCTTGGCAATTTGGCCATCCTGGTGGCAATGGGGCAGGTTCATGCCATGGAACACCAATTTTAGGCCCGGGAAACAAGCACAGACTGGTGGGACCGTATAGTGTTGCACGTCTGGGATGATTCCTAATGGCTGCGAAACTTTCGTATGCATAGGGCCACTTTTATGGAACTTTGTGACTTCTTTTCCTCTGCCCTGAAGCACCAGAATACCAAGATGAGAGCAGCCCTCACAGTTCACAAGCGAGTGGCAATAGCCCTCTGGAAGCTTACAATGCCAGACAGCTACCTGTCAGTCAGGAATCAATTTGGAGTAGGCAAATCTACTGAGGGCGCTGCTGTGATGAAAGTAGCCAGTGCAATCACTGAGCTGTTGCTATCAAGGGTAGTGACTCTGGGAAATGTGCAGGTTATAGTGGATGGCTTTCCTGCAATGGGATTCCTTAACTGTGGTGGCGCGATAGACGGAACGCATATCCCTATCTTGGGACTGGACCACCAAGGCAGCCAGTACATAAACCGAAAGGGATACTTTTCAATGGTGCTGCAAGCACTGGTGGATCACAAGGAACATTTCACCAACATCAACGTGGGATGGTCGGGAAAGGTACATGACACTCTCATCTTTAGGAACTCTGTGGGAATGGCTGCAGCAAGGCACTTACTTTCCAGATCAGAAAATAACCATTGTGGATGATATTATCCTTGGGGACACAGCCTACCCCTTAATGCCCTGGCTTATGAAGCCATACACAGGCACCCTGGACAGTAGTCAGGAGCTGTTCAACTATAGTCTGAGCAAGTGCAGAATGGTGGGAGAATGTACATTTGGACGTTTAAAAGCGCTCTGGCGCAGTTTACTGACTCGGTTAGACCTCAGCAAAACCAATATTCCCATCGTTATTACTGCTTGCTGTGTGCTCCACAATATCTGTGAGAGTAAAGGGGAGAGGTTTATGGTGGGATGGGAGGTTGAGGCAAATCACCTGGCTGCTGATTACACACAGCCAGACACCAGGGCAGTTAGAAGTACAGCAGGGCGTGCTGCGCATCAGAGAAGCTTTGAAAACAAGTTTTATGACTGGCCAGGCTACGGTATGACAGTTCTGTTTCTTTCCTGATGAAAACCCACCCCCTTGGTTCACTCTATTTCCCTGTAAGACAGCTTCCCTCCCCTCTCCCTTTTGATCACTGCTTGCAGAGGCAATAAAGTCATTGTTGTTTCAAATTCCTGCATTCTTTATTAATTCATCTCACAAATAGGGGGAGAACTGCCAAGGTAGTCCGTGAGGGGTGGGAGAGGAGAGAAGCACTGGGTGGAGTGGGGTAGGAGGGAAGGACAAGGCCACACTGCACTTCAAAACCTATTGAATGCCAGCTTTCTGTTGCTTGGGCAGTCCCGTGGGGTGGAGTGGATGGGTGCCTGGAGGCAAGATACTTTCAAATCTTGTGGGGGGGAAAGGCTTTTGTTTGTGCTCTTTGTTTATGTTTTGTTCTCTCTTGCTACTGAGAGAAGCCGGACAGAAATCTATCTTCTCCAACCCATCCTAATCCAAGTCTCCAATATTGCAACCAGTATAGGTAAGCCAGGCAAGGCGGATTAGTTTATCTTTTGTTTTCTGTGAATTTCCCCGGTGTTAAGAGGGGGGTTTATTCCTGTTTTCTGTAACTTTAAGGTTTTGCCCAGAGGGGGACTCTCTGTGTTTTGAATCTGAATACTCTGTAAAGTATTTTCCATCCTGATTTTACAGAGGTGACTCTTTTACCTTTTCTTTAATTAAAATTTTTCTTTTAAGAACCTGATTGATTTTTCATTGTTCTTAAGATCCAAGGGTTTGGGTCTGTGTTCATCTGTACAAATTGGTGGGGATTATTATCAAGCCTTCTCCAGGAAAGGGGGTGTAGGGCTTGGGGGGATATTTTGGGGAAAGATGTCTCCAAGTGGGCTCTTTCCCTGTTCTTTGTTTAAAATGCTAGGTGGTGGCAGTATACTGTTCAAGGACAAGGCAAAGTTTGTACCTTGGGAAAGTTTTTAACCTAACCTGGTAAGAATAAGTTTAGGGGATCTTTCATGTGGATCCCCACATTTGTACCCTAGAGTTCAGAGTGGGGAAGGAACCTTGACACCATCTCTCCTCTCACTCATCCCTCCTGTCCTCTTGCTAGTTCCTCCTGTCCTCGCATTCATTTTGTGCTTTCCTGGACTCTGACATTGTCTCCCTTCACGCATTGTGCTGGGATCTTTCAGTGTGGGAGGACTGCATGAGTTCAGAGAACATTTCATCTCAAGTGCGGTTTTTTCAGCTTCTAATCTTTGATAGCCTCTGGGACAGAGATGATACATGGAGTGATGAAACATTTGCAGCTGTGGGAGGGAAAAAAGGGAGATTAGTCTTTAAAAAGAGACATTTTAGAGAACAATGGGTAAACTCTTCCATGGTGAACCATGCTGTTAACATTACATAGCAAGTGTGCTTTCTTTACAAGGTCACATTTTGCCTCTTATATCGAGGGCCTGCCGGTATGGTGTGAGAGATCACACACACGCAGGGCCGGCAGACAACAGAATTTGGCTTGCAGGCAGACATGGTAAGCCACAGTCTTTTGGCTTCTTTAACCTTCTTAACATGTGGGAATGGTTTCAAAAAGCAGCACCCTCATTTCACATACCAAGCACCCATTGGGTTGGCCCTTTAAAATGGGTTGACCATTTAAAAGGAGGAGCTTCAGTTTTGGGTTAATATGCGGCATAAACCCAACTAACCACCCCCCCACACATACACACACATCCAATTCTCTGGGATGATCACTTCACCCCCCCCACCATGTGGCTAACAGCGGGGATGATTTCTGTTCAGCCACAGGCAAACAGCCCAGCAGGAATGGCCAGCTCTGAATGTCCCCTGAATAAAATTTCCCTATTTCAACCAGGTGACCATGAATGATATCACTTTCTTGAGGATAACACAGAGAGATAAAGAACGGATGTTGCTTGAATGCCAGCAAACACTGGGACCATACGCTGCCATGCTTTGTTATGCAATGATTCCAGGCCTGCCATGGTAAAGTGTCCTACCATGAAGGACGGAATAAGGCTGCCCTCCTCAGAAACCTTTTGCAAAGGCTTTGGGAGTACATCCAGGAGAGTTTCATTGAGATGTCCCTGGAGGATTTCCACTCCATCCCCATACACGTTAACAGACTTTTCCAGTAGCTGTACTGGCCGCAAGTGCATCCCAAGTCTTCAGGGCAAATTAATCATTAAACACGCTTGCTTTTAAACTGTGTATTACATTTACAACGGTACACTCACCAGTGGTCACTTCTCTGCCTTCTAGGTCCAGAAGCCCGCCTTTGGTGGATTGGGAGGGTACTAGATCCAGGGTGAAAAACAGTTCCTGGCTGTCAGGGAAAATGGTTTCACTGCTTGCTCGGTGTGCTTCAACCTCCTTCTCTTCATCATCTTCTTCATCCCCAAAATCCGCATCCCTGTTGCATGATAGTCCATTGATGGAGTCCACGCACTGGGCTGAGGTAGTTGTAGGGCCACCCCAGAATGGCATGCAGCTCACCATAGAAGCGGCATGTCTGGGGTTCTGACCCGGAGCAGCCATTTGCCTCTCTGGTTCTTTGGTAGGCTTGCCTGAGCTCCTTAAGTTTCACATGGCACTGCTGTCGGTCTCTGTTATAGCCTCTGTCCTTTAGGCCCTTGGAGATTTTTTCAAATATTTTGGCATTTTGTCTTTTTGAATGGAGTTCTAATAGCACGGATTCATCTCCCCATATAGCGATCAGATCCAGTACCTCCCGTTTGGTCCATGCTGGAGCTCTTTTGTGATTCTGGGACTGCACGGTCATCCCTGCTGATGAGCGCTGCATGGTCACCTGTGCTGAAGAGCTCTGCATGGTCACCTGAGCTGATCAGCTCATCACGCTGGCCAAACAGGAAATGAAATTCAAAAGTTCACGGGGCTCTTCCTGTCTACCTGGCCAGCGCATCTGAGTTGAGAGTGCTATTCAGAGCAGTCACAATGGAGCACTCTGGGATAGCTCCCGGAGGCCAATACTGTCGAATTTCATCCACACTACCCCAAATTGGACCCAGCAAGGTCAATTTCAGCCCTAATCCACTCATTGGGGAGGAGTACAGAAACCGGTTTTAAGAGCCCTTAAAGTTGGAAAAAATGGCTTCGTAGTGTGGACGGGTGCAGGGCTAAACATATCTAACGCTGCTAAATCCGACCTAAACTCATAGTGTAGACCAGGGCTAAGACAAATAGGGTATTGGCTGTGCTGCAAAGAAAACCCTGACAACGAGTCTCACAGCACAAGTCAAATGTTCGGGGTTCATGGGCCTTGAGCTGGAGGGCTAAAAATAGCATTGTAGATGTTCCTGCTTGGGCTGGAGCCTGGGCTCTGAAACCCAATGAGGGTCTCAGAACCCCACTCCAGACCAAGTGGGAAAGTCTACACCGCTATTTTTAGCCCCACAGCATGAGCCCCATGCATAAGCACCGACTCCATGGGTGTTCCGGGGCTGGAGCACCCACAGAGAAAAATTAGTGGGTTCTCTGAACCCACCACCAGTCATGCTTCCTGCCCCACCCCTCCACCCCCCTCACCTCCTCCTCCACCTCTGCCTCCTCCCCTGACTGCACCGCGTCCCAGCTCCTCCACCTCCATCCCAGAGTTTGCTGCTGCCAAACAGCTCTGGGAGGGATGGAGGAGGAGCGGGAACCTGGCATGCTCATGGGAGGAAGCGGGGCTGGGGCGGGAATTTGGGGAAGGAGTCAAATAGGGGCAGGAAGGGGGTGGAGTTGGGTCATGGACTTTGGGGAAGAGGTCGGAATGGGGGCAGGACGGGTTGGGGCAGAGGTGTAGCCGGTGGCAGAATGAATTAAGCACCTCCTGGCATCATTAGAAGTCAGCGCCTATGGCCCCATGAATACAAGAGAATTGACTCGGGTTCTAAGAATTGGTGCCATGAGGTTTTTTTTTGCAGTGTAGACATACCTTCAGATTCTAAATCTGATCTTTTATTGTCTGGCATGGGGTGGTGATAGATTAAAATAATTTTGGGCCTGATGTACAGTCCACTGAAATCCATAGAAGCCTTTCTATCAATTTAATAAGCTTTGGCTCTGGAGCATATAAAACCATTCATTTTTCTAGCACTTTCTTTGGGCTCCGCATTCCTTTTTATAAGTACTTTGGACATCTTGAAACATCCCCATGCAAAGTATTTCTTTTCAAACATCAACACTTATGAGACACAAACATCAGCTGCTCATACAACTTCTAGTAATTTAGTAATCTGATTTTAAATGATCGTTAATACCCATGCAATTCTAAGGGGCTTTCCTTAAGTTAATGTACTAACAAAATTAGCATGGTTGTTAGATGCCTTTATACACTAGAGGGTTATGGACATCCTCCAAAGTATTTTTGAGCAATATATATTACCCAAGACAGAGTTATCAGACACATTTATATGTGTGCACCAAATTAATAAAAGTGTCCAGCAAAAAGGTTAATTAAAATAAAGATAAAATATTGAAAAGATTAAAACTCATGAGATAATGAGGTGCTGAACACCCTTAACTCACGTTGATTTCAGTAGGAGTTGAGGATACTCAACCAGGAACAGGATTGGGCCCTTAAAGTGACTGCCAAGCGGATATTTTGGTTGTATTACTTATTGATGCAATGCTAAATTCAGTTTTATTTCTGGGTATTTACTCCTAAAATAGTAAACCAAACTGCAATAAACTGTATTTGTAACATTTATTTTCAATTTAAAATTTGCAAATGACAGGTAATTATAAAGCTGATGATTAACATTTACAACTTTGGGTAGCTGTTCACATAGGTATTTTTTATCTTAAGCATTATCATCTTCCTTAATGAGAGTTTTGTTTTCTGTTTATACCAGCATATACTGTCCATTGATATAACCATTCAGGAATTATATAAAAACTACATCATACTGACTGGGTGTAAATGAAGGTTAAGGTGCAATTAATTTACAAATATCTCCTGTAAATGTCTGTTCATGTAGATCACTGCCCTCTTTGTCATGCTTATATGTTTCTTGCGGCAATTCTTAATTGATATAAACTTCCTAGCTGGAAATGAATCTGAAAAAATTGTTACCTAAGAGAAGTATCCCTCTTAATAACTTTGAAATCTGTCTTGTTGCTTTGCTTACAATTTTTGTGTGTGTTTGTGCTGGATTAATTGCTCTTTTATGGGTACTAAGCAAGGAGTCGCAACAAGGTAAGTAGTCAAGATTTAACCTTTAAAGGAACTCTCTGGTAAGTGTTCAAACTTGGAAGCTAACTGTTGTTGTCATTGTAATTATTTTTCATGTTTCATGCTCTGCTGTTACCATTGTTGCTTTAAAAAGATTCATTACAAACAAGATATGCAAAAATTTAAACACTTCAGGCCTGATCCAAAGTTCATTGAAGTTGATTGGAAGACTCTTATGGTCTTCAGTGGGCTTTTGATCAGGCCCCTGGACTTTAATCTCAATAGTAAAGATTATGATATTTGATCAGATGTGTCAGAGGAAAAATTAAAAGCAACACTGGTTGGGGTATTTTTGTTTTCTTTTGTTTTTCGTTAAAGTAGGCGGTATCATTTTTGTAAATGTCCTTTATCAAAATACCATTTTATTTGACAAGCTTCTGGCTTGATCCTCTGAGTTACTGATTTCCATGTAGTGTTGCAGATTCTCCGCGTGTCTTGGGATCACATTTTTTCAGAGACAAACAATATTACTAGTTTATGTAATACTTTGATTTGCAGTGTCATCCTGCACAGTACCTTCATCTCCCAACCTTGTGCATAGTGAGATGTGAGGGCACTCAGCTGGTAGTAGGAGGTTCTCGGCACATTGCACAGTCAAGCCCTAGCTAGTCAAAGTAGGTTACAGTCACTGTCAATGCTAGTTAGTTTTCCATAGGAAAATGCACTTTCACTAAAATCAAAACATGTCACAGGAATGTGTCAATTTCAATGACATTTCAAATGGGAAAGTGTAGAAATGAATCATTTTAACTTTCTTATTTCTTTTTAAAATACTTTTTGCAAAATCATTAGATGGGGTAGATGGCAGTGAACCTCTTTTTTTTTTGTACTACCAGATTGGGTCCTGGCAGGTGAGATGGGGGGGAAACATCTAGTGTGAAGAGCCTGCTGGGACTTAGATGTGAGATATGCACCTGGGTGCCAAGACTGAAGCAGCTGTGTGCATGCTCACTAGCAGATTTTTAGGCACTGTGGGGACATTATTGGCAGAAATTTTGCTGCTCTAGAGACTTGCCTATAGATGCCTACAGAGTTGGGCAGCAGCTGGACAGGTAGGTCGAGGACTTCAATGATGCCAAAATGTTGGATTTAGGTGCATAAAGTGGCAGTGAGGTGTCTGTCCTTTTCTGGATCTAGCCCTTACTACCTACTTGCACATAATTTTTTTTCGTAGATGATAAAGCCACAAGGGACCACTGTGATCTTCTAATCTGACCTTTAGCATACCACAGGCCATAGGATATTCCTTGAATTAATTCCTGTTTGAACTTTTTTTTTATAAACTCATCCACACAATCATGTATGTTCTGATAGAAAAGGTCAGTCACACATGTCGTATAATAATTAGTTCAGTGAAAGCAGTATTTTCTCAAAGGGGTGTACATGTATATAGAAGTTAACAGAGCTTTTAATTGTAGAAAGCAACATGGTGAGACTTGGTGCCTGCAGTCCAAGAATATACAAACTTTTAATGGCTCATTGCCCACCATGCTTCCATTGTATCAGTTGCTCTAGCTAGAAGAAGCTGACCGGTCATTGCCTCTTTCAGCAGGCAATATAGTTGTTCCAGGAAGCTCTGAAATGAAGATATAATTTAAAGTAATGGGATTAGAAAAAAACAGCATGGATTTAAAGATGTTAGCATTGTGAAACAGTGTCCTTTAAGCAGCTGAAAAGCAGTTTTCTTTTGAAACCAGTGCAAAACAAAGAAAAGCTTTGAATAGAATGTGAAAGGAGAGAGTAGCAATATTTTATCATGATCTTTATTGGAAAAGTCAAATGCAACCTCTTGCTTACATTTCTACATAATTCAACACTTCCACTGTTTTGTTTTTCTTTAAATAATCCAACTGAAGTATATGGAAACAATCATGCAGCCACAGGAACATTTAAAATACTGTCAGGAGCATCGTTCAGCCCTGGTTTACAAGACAACTCATCAGCTGAC
The DNA here is from genome assembly GCF_009764565.3 of Dermochelys coriacea. NCBI lineage: Eukaryota > Metazoa > Chordata > Testudines > Dermochelyidae > Dermochelys > Dermochelys coriacea. The sequence goes on from NC_050068.2 coordinate 174,494,726, forward strand.
TTCAAGGCTCTTGCCTTTGATGTTCAACAATTGGTAAGAGTCTGTGGTTTACTCAAGAGGATATAACAGATAACATGCCATTAACTGTATTGATTTCTTAAAGGCATCTAATATCAGTTATAACTGGTTGGGAAATTTCTGACAAAACATTTTTGGAAAATGCAGATTCATAAAATATGAGATGGTTCCATCAGAAACCTGCCTGGGGATTCAGCTGGCCCAGGACACTGGGATCCCTTGGTCCCTGTCCTCAATGCCATGGCCTGGCTATCTAGGAGCCCTGGCAGCTGGTGACTTAAATTAACATGATTCTTGTCCCTTTAACCACTGTTAATGAATAGCAGCAGTGAAACTGACAAAAATGTCAATTTCAGTCACCTCAAGAAGCATATTTCATTTAGGAAGAAAAACATGTGTGGTGTTAAAATCATAATTGTAATGAGTAATTGTGTATATTTCTAACTTGTAGTTCTTCAGAATTTTTCATATTTTTTGTATAGATAAATGAAATCTATCAAGCAAGTCAGCTGAAGAATGAATATAAGAACTCTGAAGTTTTGCAGTTCAAGTGGGTATATACTGTAGTTCATAATTTTTAAGTTTAAAAATCCTCATTAGATTATGAATGTCGACAGTGCATAAAAAAGATTTTGTCTCTCAAAGGGGTCTGTGGGGACATTTCATCTCTCCCCTTCCTTTGATGAACACTATTGTGGAAAGCACAGTGTAGTTATATTCCTCCACAGTGTAGTTATATTCTTCTCAGAACCTATTGATGCAATGCCAAGCCTTGGCCAAATAAATTTGTTAGTCTCTAAGGTGCCACAAGTACTCCTTTTCTTTTTGCGAATACAGACTAACACATCTGCTACTCTGAAACCTGTCATTAGTTTAGGATAAGCTCTTCTTGGTGGTGATAGAGATTAGGCTACTATTATAACCCAGACAGACCCACACCTCGTGTATTTTGAACAGTATAAAACATGTGGGGTATACTCTGTTTTATTAAAGGATGGTTAGCTTTATGTCCCTCATGCCAGTTATGCCACAAGCCTAACTAAACTTGAGTTCAGTCCAGTCTGCTCATATTTCAGTGCGGCCCTGATTCAGCAGAGCATCTGCTCAGGACATCCCTATTCACTAAACAACTTCAGGACATGCTCAAGTCCCAATCATTTCAATGTAACTAGCTTCAAAGATATACAGCAGAGCACTGACCACATGCTTAGGGATGGATCACTGAATCAGAGCCTGAGAGTTCAAAACAGGCTCAAAATGAGGTCATCAAACAATGTTCACTTGTACAAGGGCAGGAGACATCAGTGCTATTGAAGCAGAAAGTAACGCTCTTGAACAATATTTGTGAGTGTACCATACATTCAGGGATTGTATCAGACAGACAGAGGAGCATATAATTACTATGCCCCTAACAGTACTTTCTCCCACACAATCTTCCAAAATAATAAAATAAAGCATCTGATTTTCCATTACTCCATTGCAGAGTGGGTGTACAACACTGCTTTTCTGATCTAGTAGCATAGTAAACCCATTCTGCATTGGCATAAATGACTACAGAGAATCAGGCTTTCAGTAAAGAAAAGAGAGGAGACATGGAAACCCAACACTGCATTTTCCTTCCTTTGAATACAACTATGAGAGACTGAAATGAGAGAAACAGAGAAAGAGAGAGAGAGAGAGGATCCCAGAACAGCACTATTAATATGTATTTAAAAAGTAGGGTATTCATATATTTGTAAAGAGCTGTTTTCTCCATTTATAAGCATACAGGAGGAGATGTTAGTGAGCATGAAATATTTTCCCACACCCATTTTCCTAATCATAGATGATTACATATCTAAAATTATTTCTATTTTTATGAGCTTTAAAATAACATGTAGAGGTGTTTCATTTTCACCCCTCCCCTCCCCAATAGATTTTAGTTAATAATGATGCATCTGACAAGCATTCAGATTTTAGAAAAAATGCCTGGTCTTAGTGTTGACCTACACAGCAGCCGGGGAGCAACCCAGGTTAGATAGACATACTCACCTTAGCTCTGATTGATCTAGTGCATTAAAAATAGTGATGTTGCTGTGGAGACATGGCTGCTGTGACATACGTAGTGGCTTGCGCTAGACACTCAAGCACCAGTGGGGACAGGTGGGTTTATAGTTTCGGTCACTAACTGTGGCTAGGCTATTATTTGCCACACGTTGGCTCAATCAAAGCTAGCACAGGTACATTTATCTAAGACAGAAATTACACCCCGGGAGCAATGTAGATTTACCCTAAGTGGATTGATTTTCCTGAGATTTAAGGCTTCCTCTTCCCCTCCCCCCAATACATTCCTATTAACTTATGCCCTCTAGACATTTTATGGCAAAATAGATTGTTTTCCTTTTCTTTTTCTTTTGTGCAGCTAAAGTGAGAGCCAAACCCCTGTGAAGTCACAGGGAGACTCCATTGACTTCAGAGGACTTTGTATCAGGCCCCTAAATTCTTTGGAATAATCTCTATTCCTGTCCACTGTGAAAATACTCAAATTATTACTTTGACTCAGCAATTATTTTCTACTTGACTCTTCATAAAAAATTGTTTATCTTTTGGGAAATCTGGTTATTGTTTCACCCTTGGAACTCAGCTCAGCTCCAAAGAGAGCAATAAAAGCTTTTGTTTACTCAGCATGGCCTAGAGGTTATCAGAATCATTTAAGAAATTAGTCTTTTAATATATTGCAAACTGTGCTCAGTGCAGTGATAAAATTAATCACCTCATATCAAAGAGTGCTGTTGAATCAGTGGCAGTCTGCTAGCACAAGTACTTTGCAATAAGGGCGGTCACTGCTGTTTTTCAGCAGGGAGAGAAAATGTCCTTTTCTCCAATAAGCAAAATTATATATTCAACTCAATCAACATGTTGCTATAAGTATAGACCTGAATACCAGGGGTTACTAATAGAGCTGGGTGAATACATAAATTTTCAGTTTGATAGCAGTTCTGAAAAATCAGGAGGAAATGGTTTGGGGCTGACTCAAAACTGAATTTTGGGGCAATTTTTGGTGAATCAAAAAGTCAGAAAAAATTGTTGCAGGTTAAACTACATGTTGTTTTTTTTCCAATTGCAGACAACTTTAAATGTTTCTTAATAAAAGCAAAAGAAATATAAGGGACTTAAGGCCACTCACAAAACAGAAGGAGAATGGGGTGCTGTCCTCCTTTATATCAAGGGCATTTACCTGGAGTGTTGGAAAACTGAGTTCATATCTCCACTCTGGAGCAGGAACTTGAACCCAGGTCTCCCATATACCAGGTGACTGCCCTAACCACCTGGCTATTTGGTATCCCTTCAGTTTTGCCTGTTGAAGCTGTTCCACTTTGTATTCGATAGTGAAATATTCATTGGGCAAAAGAGAGAGAAAGAAACTCTCTATCTTGGTGATTAGAGTATTCACCTGGGAAGAGGGACACCCAGGTTCCAGTTAATATTTAATTTTTTTGAAAGTGGGACAGCTTCAAGGGGAAAGACCCAGTATCTTGGCGGTAAGGGCAGCTATCAGGGATATAAGAGACCTCAGTTCAAGTTTCATCTCCAGAGTGGGGATTCAAACCTGGGTTTCCCACAGTCCAGTTGAGTGTGATTGCTAGTGGTCTTAAGGGGATACCACCACCACCTTCTGACTTATGGGAATGACACCTAAGTCACCTTGTGAATCTAGCCCCCAGAATCAAACTTTCAGTTTGGGCATGTCAAAATGAGCCATTTTGAAATTTCTCATATTTTTTAAGTGAGACAATTTTCCAAAGTCGATAAAAATTCACCACATTTTGGTTGTCACAAATCTGTATTTATTAGTGAAATAATGTTTCTGCAGAAAATTTTGCCCTGCTCTAATTACCAGGGCATCACTTTAATGAAAGCATATCCCCAAAGAAATTAATGTAAGTTTTGCCATTGACTTCAGTGAAAACATGATTTCACCCTGTATTGTTTCATGCGAGCAGTCCCAGTGCTTATCAAATCCACCTGTGACACAAACATATTTAACTTTGGGGTCACAAAAATGGGTACTTTACATGATGTTTTATCATGTGGATATTTCAAGGCTATCTGTCATTGTTATAAAGCCTAAAATATGAGACCTAATCAAGACTCAGTGTGGGTTTAGCTAAACACAGGTCCTGATTCTCCTTTCATTTACACCAGTATAACACCACTGACTCCTTTGACTTAAATTGAGTTACTTTTGATTTACAGCAATGTAAGTGAAAGGACAATCAGGCTTCAAGTTTCTAAGGTGTTCAGTACTTTTTAAAAATTATGTCCCTTCACCTTATCTCTAGTTGCTCATCCATTATACCCTGACAGTTTGAGTTTAGTGGACGGAACCTATTATTAGAATGAGATCCTCATTAGATTCATATATTCTATAGCCGGAAGGGACCACTCTGATCATCTAGTCCAGGGATCGGCAATGTTTGGCACGCGGCCCGCCAGGATAAGCCCCCTGGTGGGCCGGGGCAGTTTGTTTACCTGCCATGTCCATTTACCTGCCACAGGTATCCCTCAGCCCGCACCACTTTCCGCAGCCCCCATTGGCCTGGAGCAGCGAACCGCAGCCAGTGGGAGCTGCGATCGGTCGAACCTGTGGACGCGGTAGGTAAACAAACCAGCCCAACCTGCCAGGGGGCTTACCTTGGCAGGCCATGTGCCAAAGGTTGCCAATCCCTGATCTAGTCTTATCTCTTATATAAACACAGGCAACAGAACTTCACCAAAATAATTCTTGTTTGAACTGGAGTATATACCTTTTAGAAAAAAAATGTAATCTTGATTTTAAAAAACGATATGTCAAATATGCTATTCACTTGGTATTTTGTGTGATTAACTTGTTTTTTCTTCTGTGGTGTTTTCTGTTTGGCAGAAATGGCAGCATTATCGTAATATTCAACCTATACTTTGCACAGTGGGTATCTAATGAGAAAACAAAGAATGAACTCGTTTTAGGTACTGAAGCAAATAAAACTAGCCTTTTGCAAACTATTAACATTGATGTGAACAGCATAGAAATCATAGGTAACTATGAAAATTGTTTGCTTTCTTTGAAACCTTGAAATGTAAGTCAATTGCAGATGTTGGCACTCAGTCCTGCAATGGCATATGTGCAGGTATACAAGTCCACACATGAAAATTCCATTACAGGAGATTCCTTTACTAGCTGGCACAACAGAGGCTACATAATCAGAAGTTGTAGGGAAGAAGGCCCAAATCCTCAGTGGGAGTTAGGTACCTAAATACTTTTGAAAATCTTGACCAATAGTCTGTGAGTTGTTCACAAGTGATCTCCTTTAGCCAACCTGGAAGCAGCATTTACAAACCACACTGGGAGCCATGCAGTCATTTTCACAGAACAGTGGATCAGCGTGATACATATGCTTTAAAGGGGAAACAAGAGGGTAAAATAATGATGAACTCCCAGTGAAATTCCATAATATTAATCCTTTATTTATGGTGTCCATCATTTGTGATGCCTACCAATGTCCTTCAAGGTAATGTAATTAAGGTCCAACAATGTTATTTCATAAGTAAATACCATTCTTTTACCCAACATTTGGACCAAGGGTAGTGAGAGGTTCTAGTGTTCTTAGAAAGTGAGATGTTCTGCTTTGCTTGTGAAGGCAGATAAGGGAAAGAAGTGGGATCTCATGTAAGTGGAAACAAACATTAAGAATGGAATTTAAAAGGATTTGATTATTCAGTTTCATTTAACCAGCAAGGAAAAACTCTGACTTGTCAATAAGTGGATGAGGTGATTCTAAGCATCATAAATATGATTAAAAAGTGGTGGTGGGACCCTCGATACCCAGAGGAAGAAATGTATGAGCAATGGATAAGACCTGATCCAAAACCCAGTGAAATAAGTAGGAATCTTCCCATTGACTTCAATGAGTTTTGGAACAGGCTGTCAATGAGGAAGAGAATAAAAAATTAATTTGAATCCCTTGAAGTGGAAGTTGATTAAACTCACATTTTTAATCTTGTTTGAGACACTATTAAGTAGCTACTGATTGCCTTCATAAGGAGAGAGAGACATCTGGTGGGTAAAGTCTCTTATACTCTATATACTAAAGGCACATTTCATGCTAGGTACTTTAGATATTCAATGACTAAATTCAGAGCCATGACATCATTATTTATCTTGACTATTTGCACCATCTAGAAGTTTTTTTTTTTATAAAACAGCACATCATTATGTGAAATGATTGACCACTATATCCCAGAAATTCTGTAGAAGAAAATTATGAACTGAAAGGGTGATATATCTACTTGTGAGCTTCAGAGTAGCCAAACTTTTGTTGTTGTGAGATATTAACAGGTCTGACTTAAAATGAGATAACAACTGTGTATTCCTCCAGGACTACTGCAACAATGTGATATCAGGAATTGAACATCCAATTAATCATTAGAATGAAAATTGTACATAGCACTTTAACTTCCTAAATCTCAACATGCTATAGCAAGAAAAGTGTCATCTCCATTTTACAGATGAGGAAATTGAGGCACAGAGGTGAAGTGATTTGTCTATGCTCCCACAGCTTCCATAGAGATCAAAAGTAACTTTCTTTTTGGAAAATTGCTGCCATTCCACATTTTAATTTCAGCTCATTTAACTGATCCAAATATTGTCTTATGAGATGCAGGTGCCACAAGGAGTACTGTGATATAAATGGTAATATCAATACTCAAGAAGGCTGCTTGAAAAGATATGTCCCTTCTGACAGTCACAGATGAGTCCCCATGAGTCCCCAGACACACATTCTCTATAAAAACCTTCTTGAAGAGGAGAAGGAATAGGGATTGAGGAGCCTGTGTGCATGAGAGAGAGTTGGGAGAAAGGGCTTCATGTGGAATGGTAATCCTTGATGAGCTTGCAGAGTGGGAGGAAAAGCTGCAAGAGAGGTAGGATATTCACCAGGAGAGAACTGGAAAATTTCAGATGGCTCAGAGGAACATTCAAGTAAAAAAATATTTGAGGTATTCCTACACTAATGTGAAACTCCAAAATACTTTATACAGAAAGTTTACACTTAACTTGATTTTGTTCCAACAGCTCCTGAAACTCTGACTACAAGCCCACCTCTAACATCATCAGGTCAGTATTTCTTGTAAATGAAAACTAGCTTGTGTGGCCAAGTAAGGTATGAAAACAAATGTAGGGCCAAATATTCATCCTGTGTGAATTGGCACAGCTGCATTGACTTCATTGGAGATACACTTCAGTACAGCAGCTGGGGAGCTGGTCCATAAAGTGATATGTTACCTGAAGTTATACCCTAGATAATCTAAGATGCTTGGATTTGAACTCACCTATAATGAGGAGACAAACTTTTGTATTTTGTATGGAAGTCCTTGGAGTCTAGTGATTTAAACCAGTCTGGAAAAAAAGTAAAAACAAGCATAAATTGTTGCCCACCCATTGACTCCAAACAAAAACTTTGTAAGGGTTCAGATCGGTTTAGATAAGGCCAGAGCTATCCATCCTTATGTTGTGAGAGATGGTTAGTGCAACAACTTTCCTAAGCTTTGGTTCCATTCTCAACGGAAATCTTATGGGGAAAGGCACACTTAGGTTTCCCTGGACAAGGGGATGCTGCCACAGCTGCTGAGCCTTACAAATTCAGAATCAAAGGTGAGCAATTAAAGCCAGTTGGAAGAGAGTCAAAAGGAGAGACTGAAATATGTAGTGATCCCCTTGTGTAATTCAGAGCTAACTTGACCCTGCATGCAAATGTAATGAGAGAAAGTTGTACCCTAAATGATCAATCACTACGTACACACAAGCATCCTTGTTATCAACTACACCACACACTTTGCACCTGATTTTCAACTTCCTCCAAAAACAAAGCCTCTATCTCTTGAGCTGAAAGATGCTCTTCATTGGCTGTGATAACACATCTTTTTTGAGATAAAGATGAGATGATCACACTTGAGGTCTTGGAAATAGTACATATGCACAATAACCAATACCTTACTCAGCAGTCAAGGGCCTATGGTAGAGGAAGAAGGTGCTTCAGGAGGAGTTGGGTAAGAAGAAAAAAGTAGACTATTGTTAGAAAGGTTAGGAGGAAGGTGTTGATGGAATAACCAACAGATAAGCACCCAAACTTTTCAGATTTTTTTTAAAACCATCAAAAAAGTAAATCTATACACAAGAGTGTTTACAGATATAGATTAGAACTAAATTAAGGGTTATCTCAACTATATTTTGTTCTAGCAGATCCTGTGAATCTCACTACAAGTCCCCCTCCATCAGCTTCAGGTCAGAACCTTTGCATATCATGAGAATACAAGATAATGCTACTGTTTGTTAATGGAAGAACCTGGTATCTACCTGAAGTCTCTCTCTCTCTCTCTCTCTCTCTCTCTTTCTCTCTGTTTGCATGCATACACACATATATGATGGGATTGGCTTAATAAATCATGAGATTTAAAAATAATATATGTTGGATTATTTATGTTATGTTATGGATTGACCTTTTAAAGTTAACATTTTCAAGCTTTTCTACAAAGCCAGGAGCAACAGAAACTTAACCATTTAGAAAATCAAAACTGAGAGTCTCACCTGACTCCAGGAGCTGGAGTTTTGAGACTCATGAGAGTCGGTAGCTTTGCTTGACTCTGGACAATGTCAGAGTAGCAAATATGGGCTTCTTTAAAGCAATAATTAACACTTTTCCAAAAGTGGGAAGATTTTTATTAGACCTTTAAGGGATAGGAAATGTGCTTCTGAAATGTTTTCATCTTGAGGTTGGTTTGTTTATATAGATTCAGAACCACTCACTAGAAGCAAGTCTTCAGGTTCGTAACTTAAATATAGTGAAAAGGTTGATGTTTTACATAGAAGACTTTGGTATCCATTCAGTTGTACAAATTATGGGCCTGATCCTACAAATACTTCATACATAGAATTTCCATTGACTGAAAAGGGAGAGCCATGAGCAGAGCAGACCTTTCAAGTTTGGGCCCTAAACACAAAAGATATTGTATAGTATACTGTGTTGGATTAATAGAGCTAGTTTTGCAAATCATGGACTATAGGGGATATTTTGAAAAGCACAAATTACAGTCAGGTGCTTAATTCCCACTGGCTTTCAGTGTAAGTTTTGTACCTATCTGCCTGTAGCGGGGTGGTCACCCGCTCCTGCCTGGAAGGGCTTAAAATGGCCCAGGGAGAAGGCTGGGGCTGGGAGCCTTAGGCTGGGCTGATTGGGAGGCAGTCTCAGATGTGGCCACACCCCAAACAGACTCAGCTGACCCTATAAAGGGGCTGCTGGGCTGAAGCTCAAGAGACTCTTTCTAGCTTCTGAGAGGGAGGGACGTGGCTGCAGGGACCTAAGCAGAGTACCTAGATTAGAGCAGGGCTGAGGAAGGGCCTGAGGAGCTGGGGAGCTCCAGCCATGAAAGCCCCAGGCTGCAGCCTAGCATTAGGCCCAACAGGTACTGGGGCTTCAGGGGACAGCCCAAGGTGAGACAGAGGCAGCAGGTCCAAACTCAACCTTGCCTGTGATGAGTGGCTTATACTGCAGTCTGCCCCAGGGCAGGGGGGCTAGCTGGTGACTGGCAGGAGCCTACAACTGAGGTGAGGTAGGGATAGGGGTGGGCGGTCCCCCAGGGAGGGGAGACCCTGCAAGTGAGAGGTTACTGCCAGGGGGCAGCACCCCAGCATACAAGAGACACCAGGTCCCAGAGGGACACGGGGGCCCGGCGTAAGCGGGACACCGGCCTGAAGAGGGCACTCCAAGGCTGGAAGTGGAGCTAATTCCCAGGACACCAGCAGGAGGCGCCACAGGGTTGATTCCCACACTCTTACACTGCCATTTGTACCTTTGAAAATATTTCCCAGAATCATTAATTAGTGCAAAATATGAGAAACACAAATGCATTTCAGATATGTCTAAGCATTTGTAATTTTTACATGTACCGTAGCAATTTATACTCCTCTATGGGTTGTGATTTAGAGGTAATTTTTTTTTTCAGTCTTAAAATTAAAAAAGAAGCATTTTCAAACAAAATACCAGTTTTCTTATGCCCAGAAGGTAGCCATGCAGTTTGGTTTTTTGAATAGGAATAAAAATGAAATTGAAGATATCTTCTGTAAACACAACACTCTTATTGCATATTAATTTCACTCAAAGCATATCTCTGGATATTTGGTGTAGTTTTGCTGGTGTTTTTTTTCATTGCATCTAGAAATGTACTAAGTTCAAACATCTCACCAAGATTTGTGATCATTCCCTTTGCTGATACTTCATACCATTCAACTCTAACTCTTCACTGTTTAAGGTTCTTCTATTTATCCTTGGTGGTTGTCCTAGAGAAAGTTGGAATTCCCATTACACATTTGCAGTGCCCTGTCCAACATTCTTATTCTGCATAAAACAGGCTATGATATAAAGGCTATGAAGTGTATGGCCTATTGCTTGAGTGCAAATGGCAGATTTTCTTTCTTACACCTTCACTTTGTATTGCAAATATTTTATTTACAGGGTTTGTTGCAGAGAAGCTAAGTGAATTATTTGTGATTGGGCATCACTGCAGAGGATGTAAGGGTGATTCCTACACAGAAGCCATTCTTTTTTTAGATAACAAATCTGAGGAACTGTCTCAGACTGAGGTGTCGGTGGAGGAGGTTTTGAAACAAATTGATTATTTAAACAGTAATAAGTCACCAGGGTCAGATGGTATTAGGGTGACCAGATGTCCCGATTTTAAAGGGACAGTCCTGATTTTTGGGTCTTTTTCTTATATAGGCTCCTATTACCTCTCACCCCCATCCCAATTTTTCACATTTGCTGTCTGGTCACCCTAGATGGTATTCACCCAAGAGTTCTGAAGGAACTCCAATCTGGAATTGCAGAACTACTAACTGTGGTATATAACCTATTGCTTAAATCAGTCTGTCTACCAGATGACTGGAGCAGGGCTAATATAACAATTTTTTTAAAAGTCTCCAATGGCAATCCTGGCAATTACAGGCTGGTAAGCCTAACTTCAGTACCAGGCAAGCTGGTTGAAACTATAGTATAGAACAGAATTACCAGACACATGGGTGACAACAATATGTCGGGAAAGAGTCAATATGGCTTTTGTAAAGGGAAATCATGCTTCACCAATCTATTAGAATTCTTCAAGGGTGTCAACAAGTATTCAGAAAAGGGTGATCCAGTGTTATAGTGTACTTGGACTTTCAGAAAGCTTTTGACAAGGTCCCTCACCAAAGGCTCTCAAACAAAGTAAGCAGTCATGGCATAACAGGAAAGGTTCTCTTATGGATCAGTAACTAGTTAAGAGACAGGAAACAAAAGGTAGAAATAAATGGTCAGTTTTCACAGCAGGGAGAGGTAAATAGCCAGGACCCCCAAGGATCCATATTGGGACCCATGCTGTTCAACATTATCATAAATAGTCTGGGAAAAGGGGTAGACTGTGAGGTGGCAAAGTTAGCAGACAATACAAAATTTCTCAAGATAGAGAAATCCAAAGTGAAGAATTATAAAGTGATCTCAGAAAACTGGGTGACTGAGCAACAAAAGGTGAAATTCAGTGTTGATGAATGCAAAGTAATGCACATTGGAAAAAAAAACCCTAACTGTACATACAAAATGATAGGTCTAAGTTAGCTGTTACCTCTCAAGAATAGTTATGTGAAAACATCTGCTCAGTGTGCAGCAGCAGTCAAAAAAGCTAACAGATTGTTAAGAATCATCAGGAAAGGAATAGATTATAAAACAGAAAATACCATAATGCCACTATATAAATCCATAGTTTGCACACACCTTGAATACTATGTGAAGTTCTGGTTTCCCCAGCTTAAATATATATAATTAAAATTGGAAAAGTTGCAGAGAAGGGCAACAAAAATTATTAAGATATGGAATAGCTTCCAAATGAGGAGAGATTTAAGATGCCAGGACTTCATTTTAGAAAAGAGATGACTAAGAGGGGATATGATAGAGGTCTACAAAATCATGAATGGTGTGCAGAATGTGAATAATGAAGTGTTATTTACCCCTTCACATAACAAAATTACCAGGGGTCACCCAATAAAATGTATAGGCATCAGGTTTAAAACAAAGAAAAGGAAGTACTTTACACAATGCATAGTCAACCTGTGGAACTCATTGCCAGATGTTGTGAAGACCAAAAGTATAATTGGGTTCAAAAAAGAATTAAATTAATTCATGGATAGGCCCATCAATGGCTATTAGTCCAAAATAATCAGGGATGCAACCCCTTACTCCGGGTGTCCTTAAACCTGTGATTTCCAGAAGGTGGAGGACAAGATAGATCATCCAATAATTGTTCTGTTCTGTTGATTCCCTCTGAAGCATCTGGCACCAGCCATGGTCAAAAGACAGGATACTGGGCTAGAGGGACCATATATCTGATCCAGTGTGATCAGTCTTATGTTCTTATAAGTATTTTGCCGCTTTTTTCTTGTCAGATCTTTTCCACCTGCACTCATATGCATTTACTAACAAAAGCAAAACAAATGTAATTAGAACTGAGTGATTACCCTTCTCCCCACCTCTGTCCCATGAGGTATGTACTTCCAGGATGCTTATCCAAAATGTCTTTATGTGTCTTTATTCTGCTCCATTGGCAGAATTCTTATTCACTTAAATGGGGACAGGACTGCACTCTTTCGCCCTGATCCAACAATTAGATTCATGTGGAGGGACACTTACACCCTTGGGCAGTGCTGTTTAGTGTGACTCCATACAGACTTAAGGGTCCACCCTCAGGGAGCTGATTGCAGAATCTGGGCAGAGAATTGTACAAAAATAGATTTTTTTCCTCAGAGATTTATAATATACTAAAATTTGTCCTTTAAAGGGCTTTCTTATTAGTGCTGGTCAAAATGTGAGAATTTTTTTCCATGACAAATTTTAAATTATTTATGAAATGATTGAAGGAGGAAAAAATGAATTTCCAATTGAGTCAAATAAAAATTATTTTTTTTCATTTTGCAAAAAAAAGTGATAAAAAATTTCCATCAGCCCTCATTTTGAGCTTAGTTCTAACAAGAAGTGAATGTTCAGTTTTCATATTTCTGAACTTATTTACCCTTCTGTACTAATATTCACCTTTCAGCTATTATTTATTGACTCAGAGCATGTAAAAACACCATAAACAAGTTAGACATACAACTCACATAATTGTTGTGTAATCAGGTTTGTGTTGGAGTCCCAAAGGCAAGACAGTTCTCCTTTCTAATATAATTTTATTTTTCCCCTTTTCTTTTCTCAATTATTATTTCAGTGACATGTTTGCCTCCTGAGGAACCTTGTGCTGATGCCATAAACTGCATAAGTAAAGACTTATTTTGTGATGGAGTACCAAACTGCCCAGATGGTTCAGATGAATATGAAAAAATATGTGGTAAGAATGTAAAGCTCTGAATCAATCTTTAAATCTGCTTGTACTTGTCAATATATTAAGCAATAAAAAGTATCTTCCAAACCAATCCCACTAGAAGTAAAAAATAGAATTCAAGAAGATAATTTACTCTTCAAGAAATGTATGAAACTATAGATTAGCTTGATATTTTTATGAATATTTGTATGGTTTAATGCTGAAGCAGCATAAGCCAGCTCTATTCATCTAATGGAAAAGCCGTTGTCAAATAATTTACCAATGATATCCAACATTGTGCTATCAAATGATGTTGCTATGCAGCTGCAGAACCACATACGCCATCTCCAGGATGCATTAACCTTAATTTTTTGGTGGAACTAGTACAAAGATGTCCCTTGTGATAGTTGATAATGGTATCCTACTTCAATATGATGTTCTTCCATTGCTCACTGTTCTCAATTAGCTTTTAATACTGTTGACCAGGAGGATTCTACTGCACTGAGGCAATTTATAGGTCTCGCTTTATTATCTCAAACCTGGTTTCCATCTTACTAGAATGTTTGCAATGAACTGATCAAATATTACCAAAAATGACTCATGAACATCTCAAGAATAGGTCTGACCTCAAATGGTGATAAGCCCCTTCTTCAAATTGTTGACTGCTCTTGTTATGTGCTAACTGCACCTCTGACCCCTTTCTTGTCTCTCTGGTCCCTTGCCTGTACCTATCTTAGGGTGGAATCTCATTCTTCTCCTCACACTTAGCTCAAAACCAAGTTATACTCCCCTCTTGGAACCACCACTTATCACTCTGCAGGTCCATCAGGGTTTTGGACACTTGAGTTTCCTCCTTTTGGAAACTTGTGACCAGTGTTAGTGACCTTCTTGGGGAAAAAATGTAATTCTTTAACAATTGGAACAAAGCACTAGAGAAAAAAAGCCACCACACATACTTAATTCTCTTGTAATCTTGCACTTCACTACGAACTTAGCCAAATAAGTTTCATCCCAGCCATCAATTCCCATTAAATCAGTGGAAGTGGAGGGAATTCAGGAGTTTGTATAATTGGGCCTTTGACTCAGAAAAAGTTTGATGCAATAGCACCTGCCAATGATTTAGCTAAAGTTTGTACAGCGGTCTGAAGCAATACATAAATGTTCCATGTTATGTGTAATACAAAGTATTCTACCTGCAACATTTAAAGAAATAAACCAATCATTTTTATGGTTAACAGTAATTGCCTATTTTGTATTAGAATAAATAACACTTTTTCATAGCATCATAAAAATGCAGGGCTGGAAGGGACCTTGAGAGTCATCAAGTCCAGCCCCCTGCCTTGAGGCAGGACCAAGTTTGCTTATGAGGTCAGTTTTGCTCACAGATTTTGCTTATGTTTCATAGAGAACTAATAGAAACACATGTAAAATAAGGGAGAATTCAGTGAAATATTTGACTAGTCAGTTCCTTTGAAAAATCAGAACATTATTTCTTACTTAAAGCAACATTTATTTAGATTGCATTGAATATGTAAAACTGAGTCCAAACTTGCCTGGGTCTTTAGGACAGAGATGATATGCAATTATGTCACACAGAAGCTTGATGTAGAGTATTCACAAAGCAAAATCCAGGAGTTACAGCCTGCTCTAGGGAGTTACTGGTGGTATCCTTTTCCTTTTCATTTGTGCCTGGTGGATCAAGCATCCAACCTATTCTTTTCAGTTCACATTTTCACTGAAAGCTGTTCTTCACAACCTGGGGGAATATAAAAGTCTGGTTTCAGGACAAAATGTTATTTAGCCCATCACCCTTATTTTAGATTTTGAATCTTAAATCTTATGCTCAAAAGTAAAGAGTTTTTCCAGGCTTCTATATTTAGGCTTCTTAGCAACATTTGCAAAGCCAGTGTACAGAAAGGCAATAAGCAATGTGCACATTTGGGAGAGCTGCCAAGTTTTCCACCTTTTTGATTTTTCACTCCTGTCCCATCCCCCAGAATGACTTAATACAGCTGTATAATAGCTAAAGTTGTCTGGTTTTTCAGAAGTGTCACAGAGTTTTACAATTAGATTTACAGCCAATTTATAATTCTTGTTGCAAGTGCTTTGGCACACAAAAAGTGTTATTTCCCTTTAAACAACTTAAACAACTAAACTACTTGATTCCTCCTCTCCTCCCCGCAGTTTATTTCTCCCTCTAGTATTACTGAATTTAGCATATCCTATATGTATAGATACATTACCGGAAAGGTGAAATTCTAACCGTTTCTTCCTGCCTTTGACAAAGTGTAGTGAAATCTATATGCATTTAAGCAGAGATTCAGACAATGGATGGTGAAAGATACATTCATTTTCTAGTTTTATCAATAAAATTGCCATGAAATGTTGGGTAATTTTATGGCAGCAGCAGCAATAGGCAATACTGAAGGGCAGTTAGAAATAGCAGTTAAGGGGTCTCCAGAGAAGTAGGGAAAACCTAAACTATTTTTATTAATTAATTTTGTTGGAAAAGCAGCCATGTAGCACATCAGTCTAAGGGAAGGGAGTTTGGAGGCTCAGCACTTGGGGGACATTATTTTTCATAATGGGCGCTAAGACCCCTGTTTTTGTCATAATAAACCTACTTCACAGAATCGCTACTTTGCTAACAGAGATTAACCTACATTAGCAGTGAAGAAATAAACCTTCATTGACAAGTAAAGGCTCTGCACATGAAACAGATGAGCTGGATCCTACTCTTTTGAAGTTAATGTGAGTGTTGTCATTGACTTAAATGAGAGCAGGATTAAATCCTATTTGCACCCAGCCTCCAAGACAAGTGGTTGGAGCTGTCCAGATTCTCGTGGGGTAGAGAAGCAACAAGAGCAATTTCCAGGAAACCCCATATTGGACCAAAAGGTCCTCCTTCTGTCCCAGCAAGGGAAGCAGCTAGAGCTACCCAGGGGCTCCAGCAATGCAGCAGAAGA
This sequence comes from Dermochelys coriacea, assembly GCF_009764565.3. Lineage (NCBI taxonomy): Eukaryota > Metazoa > Chordata > Testudines > Dermochelyidae > Dermochelys > Dermochelys coriacea. The sequence goes on from NC_050068.2 coordinate 174,511,105, forward strand.
AGTCAAAAGAACAGCTCAGACTCTGCCTTGCCCTGACCTGAGGTGCCTCCTCTCTCTGCAAGGGAATTAGTTGAAGCAATCCAGAGTCACCAGTGAGGAGGCTAGGGAAATCCAAAGGGACAACTCCATTAGCCCTGTACCAGTACCTTTAAACACTAACTCTTTGTGACTGTTGGGGAAATCTCCTGCTTGGATTTATGCTTTAATGCCCTTGTGTTGTGTAGCCCTCTTACAGTCAGTCCAAGATCTGTGATGGGGAAGGTTGGATTGGGGCAGATAGTGTGAGAGAGCAGATAAAGGAAAGAGGGATGGGAGAGCAGCAAAAGGGAATTGTTGAACAAACAAAGCACATTTGCCTTAGTCATTATGGGGTGATAACTCTATGAGGCTGGCATCTATTTTGCTACACATCTATAAGAAAATACCACACCTTTGTGCACTTGATAAATTTAGCACATTATTATTATGAATAACGGGTAATAGTACATTCATGTTAATAAAGACAAAAATATCTTACTAACAATATATAACTTCTTATGATCTGTATCAAATTGAGCAACTTCCTCTTGCTCCCTGAGTTATATGTGGCATTGCATTTAAAATATAGTAACTGTCCATTTTTCAAGTAAAATATCTAAATGGTAAATGGAAAGCACAGGGGAAAACATTTATGTTATTTTAAAAATAAGACTACCCTAATGATCAGTGTCAGTGAGGATACAGGAAAAGTATTTAATGTTAGATTTGGACAATGCCTCTGTTTTAGCAAAAAATACCCTGTGAAATTCAAAATGTGCAAATGTAAAACTTTGTCCATTTTCATGTTCTTACTGGGCTTTTTGCATTTGTGTTTTTGGTTAAATTCACTGATTTTTTAAAAAGGGTGAACCACATCCTTCATGAGCTCAAGAATGCATGAGCAGTAGGAAATATGAACTCTAAAGGCAAGATCCTGTGTCTCTGTGAATGCACTTAATAATAATAAAACAGGGAAGGAGAATACAAAAAATGAATGGCTAGATAAGCAGTGTTGTCTCTGACTACTGTACAATGTTTTTCATAATATGTCAGTGAGCCAAAAAAAAGTCAAGCTTTTACTGTGAAATCATACAATTATAGGAGTTAGAGATAGAAAAGATCTATTGGGTCATTTAGCTTATCTCCCTGTCAATGCAGGATTGTTCCCTATAATACATTTTAAAAATTTTGGATATAAGCCTTTTTCTGAGTCCAGTTTCATTCAGGCAATACCTTCAAATTTCATATTGTACTATGGCAAATATTAATGATTATTTCTTTACAGCTACAACTTGTGATGGAAAATTTATGTTGACTGGCTCCTCTGGATCTTTCCACTCTATTAATTATCCAAAGCCCTATAATTCAAACATTGTTTGCCAATGGATTATGCGGTAAGTAGCTTCAAAACAGGTTGTTTCCTAGCATCTATTTGATTGCAAGGTGTTCTCATTTCCTGTATATCAGAACGTATTCCCTGTGCTTTGTATTCCCTGTTAAGATGTTCATGTAAAATGTACAATAGAAATTTCTTCCATTTCTTCAGCTTTCTTTAAAACAAGGCAAAACTTCAAGAGTCAAATATATCATCAGTTTTTTCACTTAAGATATTTGATGCATGAAGTGGTAGGGATGGTGTGAGAAACCTCGGGTACTGACTTTCTGTATATGTAAGTACTTGTCTGCTCTGGATAATTTGGGTCTATTATCACTCAATTGACTCTCCATACCACAGAAAGTTATCTTTCATAAAAATATTACTGGAAATATTACCTTAAAAGCAATAGTTTAGAAAGAGATAACACTGTTGTTGACAAGCAGGATTTTCAGATGTGCCTAAGTGACTTAGGGGCACAAGTCTCTTCTGGAAATTGATGGGACTTCCATTCCTAAGTCACTTTGGCCCAGCTCTTCAAAGATTTTTAGACACTTAACTCCCATTGATTTCAATGAGACTTATGTGCCTAAATATCTTCAAGGATTTGGGCCTTAGGTGCTTCTGTAAATCCCACTCTATACCAACTAGCACACTCAAAAGTACTTTGAGAGGCAAAGGTTCTTGTAATGGCTTTGTAAAATGGCAGTCTTGTGATCCTCATGTACCCAATGAGGGTGATTAATTTGGGAGTTAGACACCCTGGAACGGCAAACCATGGCCAGTGGGAGCTGCGATTGGCCAAACCTGAGGACTCGGCAGGTAAACAAGCCGGCTTACCCTGGCAGGCCATATGCTAAAGGTTGCCAATCCCAGCTATACACTGAAATGGAAGTACAAAATTTATATTCAAATTAATTTATTTTATAATTATATGGTAAAAATGAGAAAGTAAGCAATTTTTCAGTAATAGTGTGCTGTGACACTTTGGTATTTTTATGTCTCATTTTGTAAGCAAGTGGTTTTTAAGTGAGGTGAAACTTCAGGGTAGGCAAGATATATCAGACTCCTGAAAAGGGTACAGTAGTCTGGAAAGATTGGGAACCACTGATCTAGGGATTTTGGACCAAGATTTTCAAAACTGGGTGACTAAAATAAGTCTCCTAAATAAGTAGCCTGAGCACCCAACAGCTCTCAGTGACATCAGTGGAAACTGGTAGGTACTCAGCACTTTTGAAAATCATGTACCTAAAAAGGAGTTTAGGACCCAAACTGTAGCCACCCAATTTTTAAAATATAGGCTTTGGTGATGAATTTCCCTATTTAAACACATGAAATAAATTATGGCCCACATACCTACAAAAGATGGAATAAGGCATAAGGCTCCTATTAGAGTCATTGGGGCTCTGCCTAAATGAAAGTACCCCTCTGTGATGGGGTGTCCATCCCAGACAAGGCTTGAAGGGGTAAGGCTGGCTATCAGGGCCAATGTACTTCCCAGGCAGCACCTGGAGGGGAGGCAGGGAGCAGGAATTAATTAGACAAGGCTCAGCTGGACAGGAACAAACAGGGCCTGCGTAAAGCCCAGAAGCTGAGAGCAGAAAGGGGATATGTGGAAGAACACTCTAGTCACTCCCTGGAAGAAGGAAGGTGTGTTTGGGAGTATAGAGACAAGTAGCCTAAAGTTACTTCCTAGGAAGGAAGGAGGTGTGTGGCTGACAAACCCAGAGAAGGGGGGAGAGTCAAAAGGTAAGGAAAGCCTCAGGGAAAAGGCAGTAAGATCCAGGGTGGAACGGAGCTTGGCAGCTGACTAGAGGATCCCTGAGCTGGAACCCAGAGTAGCGGGTGAGCCTGGGTTCCCCTGCCAGCCAATGGGGAAGTGGCACAGACCAGGCAGTAGTGAGTAGACTCCTTTGGACAGTTTGCCTTGAAAGACTTTGATGCCCCAGAAAGGGAGGTCCAAGACAAAAAGTGCAAGCTGTAGCTACTGAAGTAAGAGGGGCCACAAGGTGAAAGAGGACTATGGGTGGGGAGACCATCACAGGGACAGCACCTGGAAGGAGCTAATCCTAGGAACGGCCAGGAGGATGCACCCCTAGTGGTGAGTGAACCCCATGACATCATCCCACAAAGGTCAGAGTAGGTCTGGATGAGAATGCTTTCATATTAAAATACTCCCATGTCAGTAATCTGAATCAAAATCACCCCATCAGTTATTACTAACAATAATACCTAGCCTTTATATAGCAGCTCTCTAGCACTTCTCTGTCATGAAGTGATGAGATTGTGCTGCATAGTGAATTGATAGATAAAGGAGCATCACAGGTAACATGCAAACATAACAGGGATTGTCCTATATCTAAGGGTTAATCTTTGGATGCCACACCCTCCAGTGTAGTTGAGTCAAAGGCCTTTTAAAGGTTCATCTACTATGTCCAACATTACAGTAATGATGCAGCAAATGTGTGTAGCTACATGTTTCTCAATGGGAAAAATAATCCTTCTAGTTTTATTCTTCAGTTCTCTGCCTTAGAAAAGCCTGAGTACTTACAGTGAAAGCCTGAAAAGATCAGCTGGGTATCTCCTAACTCAGACACTTGTCTTCCTTCAGGGTGCAATTGTTTCTTTGGGGAGTCTTTTGAATTTTGCAGTCACCAACGGGATGCATTTTATGTTGTTCTTGTTAGAAAATATTTATTAGAAAAAATCAACCTGCAGCACAACCAAGTTTGATCTTTTTCCATCCTTTTCTTCTCTACTAATTAACCAGAAAGTTCAGCAGTGACCCCTGATAAAAGATGTTTTCTGTGTTCCCTTTTCTAGTTGTTTCCTTAATAAAGATATAAGTTCATCTTTTTTTTTACCTAAACCATAAAAATAATATGATGGCAATAGTGTGGTCAATTTCCCTCCATCATATTTAATTACACAAGCAGTCCTCCCCCAGTGCATTTACTTTTCACAGCATCCTTCATCTTTTCATTTTCATAAATATATATATTTGTGTTTGTATCTGTGCACACCCACAAAAGAAAAATAAAAAGAATTACGAGCTGCATGAAACCTTGTTCCATGTGTATCTCCAAACTGGTTCTGACAGGTATGTTAAGACTGTTGCTTTCAAATCTGTATTTGGATTTCTGCTGGGAATCACAACCACAGAGAACAACAAATTAATGGTTCTGTTGGAACGATTAATTGATTTTGGCAGTGGACTTATGGATCTTGGACCACCATGTATTTCTGATGGAGAGAATCGAGAGAGAATCATTTAGAAAAAATATGGAGAATGTGATGGGGGGGGAAATAGGATGCAACACTTGTGATATTGAACTGTTACAACAGACTGCTGTGTGATGCTTAGAAGTGAAGACATAGAGCCAACTCATTGGTTGGACAGCCCCGATTCTTCTGAACTTAAATTGTGGTTTTGGAACAAGGAGGAAGGTAGCATGGACTAAGTCATAGATTCTGAAATCCTTTCTCTTGTTGATTATTGAAATACTCCACAAAAATTCATTTGACTTAAATGAAGCTACTTGGGAATTAAGGTGATACTCGTCATGAGCAAAGTATCAGAAGATGGCCACAAATTAGCAACCAGTTTAAGAAAAAGAGCTACCCATTTCTACTTCTGATTCCAAATTATTAGAAGGTTCAAACCCTGAAGTACATGTTTTATGTATGTAAGGAATCTGTAGGCTCTGGTAGTAACCAAGGTTATGAGTTATCACTATATAAGAATTTGCCCGATCATTAAGGCCTCTTAGAAAAGATAGAACAAATGGCCAAGAGAATAAAAACTCAAGGTCTAACAGCTAAGTTTCTTCAATAGTTTGAGAAAAATCAGAGTAACATAAGAACATAAGAATGGCCATACTGGGTCAGACTAAAGGTCCATCCAGCCCAGTATCCTGTCTACCGACAGTGGCCAATGCCAGGTGCCCCAGAGGGAGTGAACCTAACAGGTAATGATCTAGTCATCTCTCTCCTGCCATCTATCTCCACCCTCTGACAAACAGAGGCTAGGGACACCATTCTTTACCCATCCTGGCTAATATCCATTAATGGACTTAACCTCCATTTATTTATCCAGTTCTCTTTTAAACCCTGTTATAGTCCTAACTTTCAGAACTTCCTCAGGCAAGGAGTTTTACAGGTTGACTGTGTGCTGAGTGAAGTTGCTGCAGCCTTTTGCAGGAGTGTACCACTGATGGAGCTAAAGAGACTTCCCCTTTTTCCTGTCTGTGAATGAATAAATGAGTGAATGAAAAATGTATTTAACATCAAACATTGATATTATATGATGTGCCAGATACAGCAGTGAAATAGGGAACTGGATTAAATCTAATATTATGATTAATATGAATATAAAAGGAAAGGCAGCTATAGGTGATACAGTTTAGGGTGAAATATTGAAGACTTTAATGACAGGGTTTATTCATGGGCGGTATTGTTAGGAAAGAAAGTGGTTGTGTTCATACTGATCAATTTTAGTTTAAGTAATAAAATAAGCCTAATGTTTGCAATCAAGCATGCTTATGCTGTCAAGCTAGTGAAATACACCTGTAGTGAGAGAGACAATAAATAAAAGAAATTGAAACCAAACAGTGAGTTTATAAGGACACTTGAGCACAGAGTAGAATAATCAGAAATTTACCTGGTTATATATAATGCATGGACTCAGCTCAGCCATGCATACCAAGGTCTCACCATTGTTGTTGAAAGAAGAACAGAAATGGAAGATTTATACCGCTGTTTTGGCCTTTTGGAGAACAACAGTTCTTGAACTGATTTTGCATTGTATAATGGACTGTTATAACAAGTTTAAAGAGTATCAAAGAATATGGATGGACTTTGTATAAATGATATGAACTTTGGAGATTTCAGCGGCTAGCAGAGAGTTGTTGGAGAAGCTGCAACTTGAGCAAGCATAACTGCAAATCTAGTGAAGCTAGTGTTCAAGATACATCTCAAGTTGGTTGCACCAACAGCTATGACCTAACTTGCTGTACACAAACTGGTGTAAAAAAGCATGTTGCATAAAGCGCCTGGAAAATCCCAATCCCAGTTGCAAGAACTCAAAAGCTTATGTTTCGTTCCCTGAGAGGATGATGAGAACTCTTATTTTGGTTGGCCATTTCTAATATTCAGAAGTAGTATGGGTCATCATCTAATTGGTCCATTCCAGCACCTCCAAGAAGAGGATAAAGTTGAACCACCCAGCAGAAATGGGATCAAAGGGCCTGTTCCCAATAGAAATGGGATCAAAGCGACTATCTCTTTCAGTATATCACTTCCTGAAAGCCAAAGACATCTGGACCAGAGAAGACTAAGGTCCTGGACCAGCCACCAGGGACTCCTCCTGGTGACATTAAGTATCTCTCTCAGATAGAAGTCTTTAACTGAATGTTTCTATTTTCCAGCAATTCTGGTTGCCTACTAGTGCACTGGGGAAAAACTATAGTTGTGTCTGTCTTTTGCTCCATCTGTGTTTGCAAAGTGAACACCTACTCTGAATGAAAACTGAACTAAAAAGCTGACCACTAAGCAAAGATCAGGTGATACAGACTTTCTTGTAGGTGATGACCCAAATTAGTCAATTGACCACTTCCTGAAACTAGGTACCTACGTAGTAAGGAAGTGTACATGCTTGTATATATGCTTTAAGGATTGTCAGAGTTATAGTGTGTGACCCTATTTTGTAATAGGTTCCAATCAAGATTATTATAAAGTAGTTTTAGAAATGAAAACGTTTCTGTTGTTAACTAAGATTGTAAAAGAAATTTGCATTCAGCTACCATAGCGAATGGTTGCATACTGCCTTTTAAATTCTAGGTATATACAGACATAAAATGAGACCAAGTGTACAAGCTTCTTGTACTACACTCAGTCTGTAGTTTGTCATAAAGGTATGAGTTTGTTAGACGGTTAGGAGTGTTAGTTAGATCCCGGGGCTAATATAATTCATTGGGAAATAAGTAATAACAGTTGACTACTATAGATCTATTGGGGAAGAGATGTTGCTGAATTGTTATGAAAGTAACTGATAAAACTGTGTTGTGATCTAGCTTTGGATTGTTTTTTCCTCTATGTTAGCAACATTGGAATTGAGAAACAAATGACTCAAGGGGAGCCCTGTTCTGAGGGACTCTGAGTCAAATATCTAAACTAAGTCACCTTCCCAAGATAGTAATTGAGGATAAGTATTATTTTCTATAGTGGTTGTTTAATTTGATTCTGAAAACCTGAATGGTTATATCAACCAATTTTTTTAGTTTGTGTTTTCCAAATCATAATTCAACACTAGTTTTGTCTTCCTATATCCTATAATATTAGTTGCTGCTGGCAAGGATATTTAATAAAAATCTATAAACTAAAATTCAACTCTCGAGTCCATTTCTTTAGTTAAGCAATCAAAATTAAGAGAACCTTAAAAAAGATGGTCTGGATAATCAATTAAGCAGTTGCTTAAGTGAGGTTTGTTTCCTACAGTTTCCACAGCTGAAGAGGCTTCCCATCTGTTCTCTTTTGCTATTGTACAAAGTGTAATAATGCTTCATCTAAAATTTCACCATGATTAGCACAGATTAGAAAAGCTGATAATGCAATTCCCATAACTTTTCTGAACTATCCATTAAACAGCCTTCATACGAACAGTTCATTTACTACAGACAAGGAAAATTACTGAAGCATATAATCTTCCTTTTTTTCTTTTGTTTTTGTTATTTTAGTACAAATCAAGGATTATCCATTAAACTAAACTTCACTTCCTTTGATACCCAACAATATGCGGACATTTTAAATATTTATGAAGGTACAGGACCAAGCAAGATTTTAAAAGGTAAGGCAGTATTACTTTTCAGTCATTATTATATTTGAGGTGAATCAAATACATGCATATAGTTGTCCAGATTACCTTTTTCTTTGAAGATTTCTGATCTAAACATATTTGCTTACTCATTTAAAGTGGCTTGCTAAATGTTGTTCTAAGATACAAAGGAGAGAGTCACTTTTTAATGCTTTATTTGGCTTATGGTCTAAGTAAATCTGAAGATCACAAATGCATACTATTTACCACTGTGTCCTACTTTAAAGAAGTGAGATTCCACTTGTATTTTACCTGAATAAACCCATTTAAGCAACTTTTGATGAGGGATTTTAATACATATTTAGAGAAAAAGTTGGGAGGTTTCCTTATCATTATAGTTTTTGTCTTTGTAAGTGAAGGGAAATTTGCACTACAAATAGTGTCTGGATGGAGAAGGGGATATATAGTGAAGAAAAGTGAAATTCTGTCTCTGTGACATTATCTCCCCTCACCCTTATACACACATGGTTCCTTTGTGGAGGATCAGGAAGCTTCAATTGGGTGATCCCGTGGTAGTATTGCTTCTGCAGCAGCTGTGCTTCCCAGGAGATGAAGGAATGGTTGGGGAAAAGGTCTCGTGCTAGTATAAAGTCATTGGACACCTTAATGCATGTTACCACCACAAGCTCTCTCCAAAATCTGTATCAAGGGGATAGAACCTTGGTCTCTTCCAAGGGGCACTGCATGTCCCATGAAGGAAGAATTAAAAGGGATTTCCACGCAGAATTTCAATTCCACTAAGAAGGAAAAAACTATGGAAGGGAAGAATTTGATACATACATATCTATGTCATTCTAATTTTTAATTATCATTTTGACATATTTTTAAAGATTTATAGAATTAAAATAGGCAAAAAGTTCCTCTCCAGGAAAGTGCACACTTGCTAATTGTCTGAAATTGTCTAAGAGTTGAGAGAGGAAGAGAGCCTAGCCTAAACTCCACTTCATAATGGAAACTGGGAGTCCAGGATTTGCCTCCCCTTGGATATATTATAGTGCAGTGACTCATAAAATAGGACCTGACCTAATGCCAATTGAAGTTAATTTGAGTCTTTCCATTGACCTCATTTGGGTATTGGCTCATGCTGATAACCAGGAGGCTAACTACATGATTAAGTTACTTATTGTATTACCCCATTAGTTTCAGAAATAATTTTTAGAATTCACAGACATATGTGATTTTTGACTACACTGTAATTGCTTTTGTTATTTTTTCATACTTTTATGATGTATACATTACTAAGAAAATAAAACTACAAGGTAATCATAGTGTATTAAAAGTTCTTTGATTCTCAAAATAAAAGTGTTAATTACCAAGCCATGGGGGTAAGCTCAAGTAATGAAATCATGTAGTCGATCTTCTGGTCTTAGGAGTTTGGAGTTTATACATGTATCAAAAACTCCAGAATATTTAGAGGGAAATAAGTGTGAAGTTGAAGAGCTAATATGTGAATAGTTAGATATTACAAAATACAATTAAAGCACAACCAGTTTAGTTACAGTCATTCACTAGCTGGTATCTGTGCTGAAGTTAAAGTAAGATGGATGTGCAGATCTAAGGGCAGAGCTGTACCTCACAAAAATAATTATATTTTAGCTAATTAGAAAAATGCTGTTTTGTTTGTTTTTTTAGATAGAGCCACCACTTCTGTAAAGAGGGATTTATTCAGAATTGAAAAAAACAGTCATACTCACTCTCTTTTTATAATAGCACCACTCATTTTAAGTGACCTTCTGTAATTGACAGTTGCTTTTTTATTTATTTATTCTTAGCTTCGCTCTGGGGGACAAATCCTGGAACAGTTTACATTTTTTCTAATGAGGCTACTGCAGAGTTTATTACAGATTATTCTGAAAATTATAATGGATTCAATGCAACATATACCATTTTTCGTACCAGTGAGCTAAGCAGTAAGTGCTTTGTTATTTCTCAACAGCAAAGGCTGATGAATCTGTATTTTGTATTTGATAAAGGGAGAAAGTGGAGATGTTGAGATCAATGAACTGCTACTTTTTAATGACCCAGTTCTGCAACTGGGTGGATCCTTCCGCTTCTTCGAAGTTCCATTTACTTCAACATGAGCCTTAAGATCTGCCTACCTGGAACTGATTGTAGTATCAAGGCATTATGATATTATTTATATTACAGGTTTAATAAAAATGAAAGCTCGGGGATACGGTCATAAGAAATATATTTAAGAATGAGCAATTGAAAATCATTGGCATTACCATTTGTTCTTCAGTATCTGTTCATTTGAGGGTGAATTAAACTGTGGAGTTACTGGTATCCTAACTCATTGCAATGAATGATGGTCCTAGAACAGTTAAAGCAAATGGAGGAGCATATCAGCTTCAGTCAATAGAAATACTGGAAGAAAATATGTTTGTAGCCAATCTGTTTGTGACAAATGAAGGACAACTACATGAGTTAAGGTTAGGTGTTTCCAGATATTCAGGGGAAAAATTAGACATAGGCTGGACAGGTGGCTGCCATCTAGGATGCTACATTTTGAGTAATGAGGGTGAGGAGGACATGACCCTGGGGGAGAATACGGCTACACGAGGCAACTGGCTGGCCAAGATTCCTGTGCTCTGGGAACCCTTGCATAAGGTGTGAGCTGCAATAGAAAGTATGATGGCCAGAAGACAAGATCCCCTCCCTACTGAGGAAGAATATTGAGCAAGATATTGTGGGAAAGAAAAAGAATTGTGGAAGCCTTCAAAAGGAACAATGCTGGAGTGAACACAGGGAAAGCGGAAGAAAAGAGAATGGGATATTGTTGACCTGTGGAGCATCAAAGGAATTCTTAAGTGCCTGAGCACTTAGTGTCAACTCCAGGGATACTGCAGCACATAAAGGAGTTTAGGCTTATTAGGAAAACATATACACTGTTTCAACTTTATAATGTTGCTCCTGAGAGGAGTGAATCAAAAATGGCCATATGTTGCAGTCCTTATAGGCACTCTTAAAAATTCAAACTGTTTTTTCATAGAAATGCACAGTTGGACATGCTGATGAAATCATCACTCTTACGTTCTTGTCTGATATTATTCACAGATAATGAAAAAATTAACTGCAATTTTGAAGATGGCTTTTGTTACTGGATTCAAGGTTTAGAAGATGACAGTGAATGGGAGAGAATTAGTGGGCCTACCTTTCCCTTTATGTCTGGCCCTGATTATGATCATACATATGGCAATTTGTCAGGTAAGAAAAAATTCTAGGAAAGAGATTAATAGAAGGAACATCCAAAGAAAAAAGTTAATTTTAAACAAATAGAGAATATTCCTAGGCTGCAAATTTTGAATTAGTAATTGTGAATACTCATCCTAGAAAACTGCATCTGAAGTTTATGCTTATTCAATGGGAAAACAAAAATATCCCCATATGATCTGTCAGCCCAATCAATGCTAATCAATGTAGTTTGAATTTCACTTTGAATAATCACAACAAACTGTTTGTTAGACTGAGAATTATTCAGAATTTATTCAGTGATTAATTAAATACAGAAAATTGTAATCTGCTGAAATACAAGTTACTTACAGAAAAAGAGGCAAAATTGCATAATACATTTTTTGGTATAAAGTATTCATCTGACTGTAATACATAAATGTACACTCCCTAAACAGTCTTGAGAACAGTATATTATTTTCATTCTCAAATTCTGCATGCCAGAGCAGTTGAAATAACAAGGAATTCATTTAGTAAAACATTTGACAGTGATTTTCAACTCTGAATTTTTCTTTTATTCTAGATGTTTCCTCTTTCACCTCACTAGATCTAAACTGACGGTTCTTAGATGCAATATTGCCTTTATTCAACTTTCAGATTTCTACTGCCTCAGTTTGATGTAAACGTATGAGCTGGCATCATTATACACAGATATTAAAAATGTTCTGTTTTGTTCGCTTCTCTCCAAAAAAGCAAAAGAGATAATACACATTCAACAAGCCTCAGAACCAAATCAGCATGATACTTCAAACATACAGTAGAAAAGATTTACTTTCAATTTAAATTAGACTTAAACCTCACCTCACTTTCTTCACATGATATTGTATTATACAGTGCCATTCCTCATGCCAGAATGATGCATGCTACATAATAATACATATAAACAGCACAAGCACCAAAGAAAAATTATATGTATTATTAGACACGTTTCCCAAATTGATTCAGATTGCTCAGAGAATTAATGAACCAAGGATCAGAAAGAAGTGATTTGCTTGAAATATTTGCAGACATTTTCAAAATAGGGATAATCTGTTTCCATTTCATCTCTCTACTTCTAAAGAAAAGCTTTTCAATATAGTTGAGGATCACAGAGTGGCTGATATGGGACTTGATTAATAAATAATTAAAGGAGGGTCCTCTGGTGTCCATGCCTTGTCGTGGCTGGACAGCTTGCATGCTCTAACGATCCCCAGAGTCTGTATCTGCGAGGGCTTTTTGCTCCTGGTAGGTTCAACCATGCCAGATTGGTCTGTGGGGGAGGGACCAGACAAAACAGACACCCTGGTCCTCCAGGTTGGGGGTTAGGCACAGGGCTAACAACCCTGTCCCGTAAAAAACAAAATATGTTATAGAAACAGCAATGGAAAAATCGACCTTTACTGTGTGTGATAACCTTGAGGAGTCAATGACCCATATGGCTGCCAGTGGTGAAGATCAAAAGGAAGCCACTGGCATGAAGACTGAAGTGCTCAACACCAAGACAAAAACCAAACTTGTTTTTTGGAATCTACGGACAATGTATGAAACAGGGAAGCTAGCTCAGGTCACAGCAGAGATGAAATGCTACAGCTTACACATTTGGGTGTCAGCAAGAGCAGATGGATGGCATCAGGAAGATTAACAGCAGCCTCGGGAGAAACTTTGCTGTATTCTGGATGGGATGATGAACAACACCATGAGGGGTGTTGCCATCCTTTTGAAGAAGGTAGTGGAGCATTACCTGCTTGAATGGAAATCCATCAGCAGCAGACTTATGAGAGCCAGACTGAAAAGGAAACATAATAATATCACCCTGATACTATGCTCTGACAAATGACAGTGATGAAGAAGTAAAGGACAAATTCTACCTTACACTACAGACGAAGTTAGAGAGAGTACCATGCTACAACCTAACTATCATCATGGGAGACCTGAATGCCAAGGTCAGTAAGGACAACACAAAAAATGACAGAGCAATGGGAAGACATGGGTGTGGCATCATGAATGAAAATGGAGAGAAGCTAGTTGATTTCTGTAATATGAATGACTTAGTCATTGGCAGAATCCTATTTCAACATTGTGAAATTTACAAGCTGACATGGTGTTCTCCAAATGACAGAGATAAGAACCAGGTTGACAATATCATGACCAATGGCAAATGGCAGTGCTCACTGACAGATGGGAAAGCGAGAAGGGGTGCAGATGTTGGCAGCAACCACCATCTTGTGACAGCCTCCATCAAGCTAAAGCTGAGAAGTGTGGGTCCACCAAACAAGGGACATAAACATTATGACATTGACAAGTCCCCTGAAATACAGAAAGCCTTTGTTCTGCAGTTAAAGTTCAGGTTTCAAGCACTTGAAGACCTTGATGAAGAGGAGGGGAATGCATTTGAGGAGATCAACAAGAAGTGGGACAAAATGACTGCAATTTATAAACAGAGCAGTGAAGCCAGCTACAGGCAGAAGAGAAGGAATGAGTGGATTACACCCAGCACAGGGAACACCACAGAAGCCGGACGAGCCCAGAAGAAAAAAGTTTTAGACACAAAATCCCAAAAGCTAAAGGACAAATACCGGAAGCCATATAGCAAGACACATCGGGAGGTCAAACGCCTTGTAAGAGCAGACAAATGATATTATATTCATAATCTGGCAACACAAGCAGAGCTACTTGTGGTGAACAAGGAACTGTCTACAAAATGAAGCAGTTTATCAGTGGTAAATGGCAGACACCAACAAACACTCTCATCAGGAACAAACAAGGACACCTACTAACAACTGAAAAAGAACAAGAAATGTGCTGGACAGAGCATTTCAAAGAATTGTTGAACAGGGAGCCACTTAAAGAGGAAGCAAACATCCAGGAGGCAGAAGAAGAATTTGATATCCACACAGACACCCCAAATAAGGAAGAGATCATTCAAGCCATCAAATCCTTTAAAAATGGGAAAGCTCTTGGCAAGGATAACTTAAATGCAGAATTGTTCAAGGTAAATCCTAAGTTAGCAGCATCTATCCTGGCCCCTCTATTTACATCAGTCTGGAAAAGGGAAAAAGTGCTGGATGAGTAGACCAATGGGTGAAGTGAAATGAAGTGAAGATACCAAAGAAAGGAACACTCAGTGATTGTAATAACTGGCATGGTATCACACTTTTATCTGTGCCAAGAAAAGTATTGTGTAAGATCATAGTCCAGCATAAATCAGAGGCAGTTGATAGCATTCTCAGAAAAGAGCAAGCTGGTTTTTGGAAAGTGCATGGATGCACAGACCAGATTTTCACTCTATGAAACATAAAAGAACAATGCTTAGAATGGCAATGGCAACTCTACATAGACTCCATAGACTTTGAGAAGGCTTTTGATAGCATTCACGGGACTAGCCTATGGTGTATTCTGCAGGCATATGGAATCCCTCTCCATATAATCAACATCATCAAAAGCTTTTATTTCAACTTTACATGCAGTGTTGATCACAGTGAGCTCAGTTTTGAAGTCAAAACAGGAGTACGTCAAGGGTGTCTCATATCTGCAATCCTGTTCAACGTTGCCATTGACTGGGTAATGAAGACAAACAGAAGACATGCCAAGAGACATTAAATGGACACCCTTCTCATCCTTTGAAACCTGAACTTGCAGATGATCTTGCTTTCCTATCACATACCCAACACCACATACAAGAAAAAACAACTCAACTCAATACATTCAGCCAGAAAGTTGGACTGAAAATCAACCACAATGAGACAGATATCATGACATTTAATATTGCCTCACCATCAGCAGTATGGATAGAGGATTGTGTTCTGTCCAATGTAGAAACATTCACATACTTGGGCAGCACCATCATCCAGGACAGTGGAACAAGCCAGAACATCCGGAACAAAATCAGTGAAGCCAGGAACAACTTCAGGAGCTTAAATACAGTCTGGAAATCATCAACATACAAAACCAAAACCAAACTCAAGATTTATCAGAGCTGCATATTTTCAACATTACTTTATAGTGAAGAATGCTCGGGAATGAGAAAGTATGACATGTCCAAACTGTTTTCTTTTCATACAACCTCCCTCAGAAAAATCCTTTGTATCTTTTGGTCCAGAACAATCTCAAACCAAGATCTGTTGACACAGTGCATCCAAGAGGTTTTGAGCACCATTATTGACAGGAGGTGTTGGAGATGGATTGGTCATGTGCTTCAGAGAGAAACTGATTCCATCACCAGAGTGGCAATAAGATGGGCACCTGAGCGCAAGCTAAAATGAGGCAGCCTGAAAGCAACATGGCAAAGAGCTGTGGAAGACAAGCTGAAAAACCTGGGGCACAGCTGGGGAACCATTGAAAGACTTGCCAGAAACAGATCGGAGTGGAGGAGCTTTGTCACTGCCCTAAATGCCAGAGGTGTAATAGGAACATGATGATCATGATGATGATGAATATGATTAATGCCGTTCAACATGAATTTATGAAAAATAGATCCTGTTAAGCTAACCACATCTTTTTTTTTGGTGAAATTAACAAGTATGGTTAGTAAAAGTAATAGTGTAGATGTAATATACTTAGACTTCTGTAAGGCATTTGACTTGGTGCCACACGATATTTTAATTAAAAATCTAGAGTGATATAAAATCAACATGACTCACATTAAATGTATTAAAAGCTGGTTAACTCTGATAGGTCTCAAAATGTAATTGTAATAGGGAATTATCTACAAAAGGATGTATCTCTAGTAGGGTCCTGCAGGGATTGATTCTTGGCCCAATGCTATTTAACATTTTTATCAATGACCTGGAAAAATACATAAAATCATCACTAATAAAATTTGGAGATGACACAAAAACTGGGGGAGTGGTAAATAATGAAGAGGACGGGTCACTGATTCAGAGCAATTTGGATTGCTTTATAAACTGGGCTGAAGCAATAAGAACATAAGAATGACCTTGCTGGGTCAGACCATAGGTCCATCTATCCCAATATCCTGTTTTCGACAGTGGCCAATACCAGGTGGCCCAGAGGAAGTGAATAGAGCAGGTAATCATGAAGTGATCCATGCCCTATCACCCATTCCCAGTTTCTGGCAAACAGAGCCTAGGGACACATCCCTGCCCATTCTGGGTATAGGCAATGATTTTTAATATGGGTAAATGTAAATGTATAAATCTTGTAACAAAGAATGTATGCCATACTTAGAGGATGGGGACTCTATCCTGGGAAGAAGTGACGCTGAAAAAGATTTGGACATCATGGTGGATAATCATATGAATATGAGCTCCCAGTGCAGCTCTGTGGGTAAAAGGTTCTGTTGATCCATAAAAAGGGGAATCGTGAGTAGGAGTGGAGAGGTTATATTCTCTCTTTATTCGGCACTGGTGCAATCGCTGCTAGAATATTATGTTCAGTTCTGGTGTCCAGAGTTCAAGAAGGATGTTGATAAATTGTAGAGGGGTCAGAAGAGAACCACATGAGCGATTAAAAGGATTAGAAAATATGTCTTCTATTCATAGACTCAAGGAGCTCAATCTATTTATCTTAACACAAGAAGGTTAAGGGATGATTTGATTAACATACATGGTGAACAAGTATTCAATAGTGGGGTCTTCATCCAGCAGAGAAATGTATAACACAATCCAATATCTGGAAATTGAAACTGGACACAGGTGTAAATAAGGTAAAAAATTTTATCAGTGAGAGTAATTAATCATTGGAACAATTTACCAAGGGTTGTGGCAGAATCTCCATTGCTGGCAATTTTAAAATCAAGATTAGATGTTGTTCTAAAAGATATTCTCTAGGTATTTTGGGGGGGGACATTCTATGCCCTGTGTTATACAGTAAGTCAGATTAGATGATTACAGTGGACTTAGATTCTACGAATCTATGATTATGAGCATCTCTAAATCAATACAGAAATGAAGGACCTGATTTGGATTTCATTCTACAAACCAGTCTTTTTTGTATTTTAATGAATCTTGCAGACATGAAGCATCTATACAACAGAGGTAAAATCCTGGCATCTGTAAGTTTTCTTGGAACCAGAATTTCACCTTTAGGATTCTTAATTCTGTGGCTAACATTGTCTTTCTGATCTGAAATGAAAGTGTTTCTCCACTTAATTTTACCCCATTTAGCATTTTCACATTGCAAAAGAAAGTTTGAGCTCCTAGCCTCAACGAATTAATGTAGATAACTCTAGAAAACACATTACCAAACAATGTATGTTTCATGTTGATGTTGCTTCCACCTACGACTTATTGTCCCAATCTTTTTTCCTCCCCCCACATCCCATTATGGTATGGAGGGTATGGAGTGGTATGGAGGATACGGAGTGAGAATAATCTCCCTCAAAAGCCTGTACAATTGTCATAAGGGCAGACTTTGATTCATTCACTATAAACTCCTTGGGTTAAATCCTGCCCCACCTGGTGAAATTCCCACTGACTTCAACGGGACCAGATTTTCACCCCTTGAGTAGTTGCTCAGTCATTTTGTAGGTTAAGGGCCCATTAAAATATATAAGTTTTAAAACTATTGCTTACCAATATGCATAACTTTACACTTACATTTTCACCTGCTATTGTGATATTCCCCACTCTTCCCGTGTATTTCGCTCTATCTGCAGTTAACACTGCTGTTTCTGATATTTTTTACTAACCAGATTCTTTTTATTGACCATAATAATTTAGTGTCATCATCAAACTTCATCAACTTGATAGCCAATTAAAGATATTTATTGTTTTACAGGATTTTATATTTCAACACCCATAGGATTTACAGTGAGACAGCAGAGAGTTCGGCTTTTTAGCTTGCCTTTAGTTCCGGCTTCAGATCAATTCTGTCTAAGTTTTTGGTATGTTAGAAAGCATCTGCAAGTTATATAATTGCTAAGTATCACCTTTTAATTAAGAATGAAATCATATGTAAATGTATTTTTGTCATAAATCATTTGGTCAATTGGTTCAAAGTCTAGAACCTGGCTTGACCATGCACAGGAGTGCAGCACAGTTCTACAAAGAGTTTGGATTCCAGGACAAACTAGCGATTCCTGTGGTGAAATCCTGGCCCTATTGTAGTCAATGGGAATTTTGAAGCTAGGATTTCACTCCAGTTTTCTAACTATCCAGTTCCATAAGAAATTACAACATGGGCCTTGATCCAAAGTCCACAGAAGTCAATGGGAGTCTTTCATTGACTTCAGTGAGCTTTGGAACAGGTCCTATAGTTTGACTATGAAACCAGCTCACAAGAAAGAGAGTAGCCAGGTAATTAAGAAAAAGTTATGTTATCCTTGTACAATTTCTTCTCTGTTTTGGGTTTTCTGTCCTGTTTGAAATAAAAACTAGAGTCCATCAAGGTGATATTTGTTATATTAGAATTCTATGACAAATATTCAGTATTTAATTGCCTTCAAAAGAAAATGTCTTTTATCCTATTGTTTCTAATACAGCCTAAAATCCAGTCCCAAAAGATCTTGTTTCGGACCATTATTGATTTTAATGGAGAATTCAGATTAAGAATCAGTTAAATGTACTGGTCACTAATCCTTACTCAAGTGCAAAACTTCCACTGAAAATATCAATAAACAACTGAATAAGACTGAATAAGAAAGATAGGAAGTATGACAAGAGACCACCCTAGCTTACCCAGGTGATCTTCAATTTTCTGAAACTCAAAAAAGAGTGTACAAAAAGTGGAAACTAGGTCAAATTACAAAGTCTGAGTATAAACAAATAACACAAGTATGTAGGGACAAAATGAGAAAGACCAACAAATAAAATGAAATTAAACTAGCTAGAAACATAAAAGGTAACAAGAAAACATTCTACAAATACATTGGTTTCAGAGTAGCAGCCGTGTTAGTCTGTATTCGCAAAAAGAAAAGGAGTACTTGTGGCACCTTAGAGACTAACAAATTTATTAGAGCATAAGCTTTCGTGAGCTACAGCTCACTTCATCGGATGCATTTGGTGGAAAAAACAGAGGAGAGATTTATATACACACACACAGAGAACATGAAACAATGGGTTTATCATACACACTGTAAGGAGAGTGATCACTTAAGATAAGCCATCACCAACAGCAGGGGGGGGAAGGAGGAAAACCTTTCATGGTGACAAGCAGGTAGGCTAATTCCAGCAGTTAACAAGAATATCAGAGGAACAGTGGGGGGTGGGGTGGGAGGGAGAAATACCATGGGGAAATAGTTTTACTTTGTGTAATGACTCATCCATTCCCAGTCTCTATTCAAGCCTAAGTTAATTGTATCCAGTTTGCAAATTAATTCCACTGGGCTATTCTATCTGCTACCCAAGATCCATAAACCTGGAAATCCTGGACGCCCCATCATCTCAGGCATTGGCACCCTGACAGCAGGATTGTCTGGCTATGTAGACTCCCTCCTCAGGCCCTTCGTTACCAGCACTCCCAGCTATCTTCAAGACACCACCGATTTCCTGAGGAAACTACAGTCCATTGGTGATCTTCCTAAAAACACCATCCTAGCCACTATGGATGTAGAAGCCCTCTACACCAACATTCCACACAAAGATGGACTACAAGCTGTCAGGAACAGTATCCCCGATACTGTCACGGCTAACCTGGTGGCAGAACTTTGTGACTTTGTCCTGACCCATAACTATTTCACATTTGGTGACAATGTATACCTTCAAATCAGCGGCACTGCGATGGGTACCCGCATGGCCCCACAGTATGCCAACATTTTTATGGCTGACTTAGAACAACGCTTCCTCAGCTCTCGTCCCCTAATGCCCCTACTCTACTTGCGCTACATTGATGACATCTTCATCATCTGGACCCATGGAAAAGAAGCCCTGGAGGAATTCCACCATGATTTCAACAATTTCCATCCCACCATCAACCTCAGCCTGGACCAGTCCACACAAGAGATCCACTTCCTGGACACTACGGTGCTAATAAGCGATGGTCACATAAACACCACCCTATATCGGAAACCTACTGACCGCTATTCCTACCTACATGCCTCTAGCTTTCATCCAGATCATACCACTCGATCCATTGTCTACAGCCAAGCGCTATGATATAACCGCATTTGCTCCAACCCCTCAGACAGAGACAAACACCTACAAGATCTCTATCATGCATTCCTACAACTACAATACCCACCTGCTGAAGTGAAGAAACAGATTGACAGAGCCAGAAGAGTACCCAGAAGTCACCTACTACAGGACAGGCCCAACAAAGAAAACAACAGAACGCCACTAGCCATCACCTTCAGCCCCCAACTAAAACCTCTCCAACGCATCATCAAGGATCTACAACCTATCCTGAAGGACGAGCCATCGCTCTCTCAGATCTTGGGAGACAGACCAGTCCTTGCTTACAGACAGCCCCCCAATCTGAAGCAAATACTCACCAGCAACCACACACCACACAACAGAACCACTAACCCAGGAACCTATCCTTGCAACAAAGCCCGTTGCCAACTCTGTCCACATATCTATTCAGGGGATACCATCACAGGGCCTAATCACATCAGCCACACTATCAGAGGCTCGTTCACCTGCGCATCTACCAATGTGATATATGCCATCATGTGCAAGCAATGCCCCTCTGCCATGTACATTGGCCAAACTGGACAGTCTCTACGTAAAAGAATGAATGGACACAAATCAGACGTCAAGAATTATAACATTCAAAAACCAGTTGGAGAACACTTCAATCTCTCTGGTCACTCGATCACAGACCTAAGAGTGGCTATACTTCAACAAAAAAGCTTCAAAAACAGACTCCAACGAGAGACTGCTGAATTGGAATTAATTTGCAAACTGTTCCTCTGATATTCTTGTTAACTGCTGGAATTAGCCTACCTGCTTGTCACCATGAAAGGTTTTCCTCCTTCCCCCCCCTGCTGTTGGTGATGGCTTATCTTAAGTGATCACTCTCCTTACAGTGTGTATGATAAACCCATTGTTTCATGTTCTCTGTGTGTGTGTATATAAATCTCTCCTCTGTTTTTTCCACCAAATGCATCCGATGAAGTGAGCTGTAGCTCACGAAAGCTTATGCTCTAATAAATTTGTTAGTCTCTAAGGTGCCACAAGTACTCCTTTTCTTTTTACAAATACATTAGAAGCAAAAAGAAGACCAAGGACA
Organism: Dermochelys coriacea; assembly: GCF_009764565.3. Taxonomy (NCBI): domain Eukaryota; kingdom Metazoa; phylum Chordata; order Testudines; family Dermochelyidae; genus Dermochelys; species Dermochelys coriacea. The sequence goes on from NC_050068.2 coordinate 174,532,707, forward strand.
AGATAGGCCAGTTACACAATGTGGGGAGGAGACAATAACAGAAAATTTGAAATGGCAGAAGTGTTGAATGACTTTTTTTTCTCAGTTTTCACCAAAAAGTTTATTAGTAATTGAACATCTAACTTAATGAATGCCAGTGAAAATGAGGTAGGATTAGAGACTAAAAATAGGGAAAGAACAAGTTAAAAATTACTTAGACAAGTAAGATGTCTTCAAGTCACTAAACCCTGAAGAAATATATTCTAGAATACTCAAGGAGTTAATTGCTAATGGTTCAGATATTTCCTCAGTTATCTTTGAAAAGTCATGAAATAGGTGAGATATTCTGGAGGACTGGAAAGGGGCAAAAATAGTGCCAATCTATAAAAAAAGGGAATAAAGACAACCTGGGGAATTACAGACCAGTCATCTTAACTTCATTACTCGGAAAGATAATGTAGCAAATAATTAAGCAATCAATTTGCAAACACCTAGAAGATAATAAGTTGATAAGTGACAGTCAGCATGGTTTTGTCAAGAAACAATTATCTCAAATCAATCTAACAGCTTTTTTGACAGGGTAACAAGCCTTGTGGATGGGGGGATTGGTAGATGTGATTTATCTTGACTTTAGTAAGGCTTTTGTTACTGTCTTGCATGACCTTCTCTTAAACAAATTAGGGAAATACAACCTAGATGGAGCTACTATAAGGTGGGTGTAGTGGGGTTGTCACCCTGCTCCTTCCTGGAAGGGCTTAAAGCAGCCCAGGAGAGGGCTGTGCCAAAGAAAAGCTGAGCTGATGGGGAAAGCAGCCACCGCTGTAGCCAGTGCAATCAGGGCCCAGCTGACCCCTATAAGAGGGCAGTGGGCCAGAAGCACAGACAATCTCTCTCTAGATGTAGAGAGGGATGGGCGTGGCTGCTAGGAGCTAAGCAGGGCTGGTGGAAGGCCAGAGGAGCTTCGGCCTGGAACCCCCCTCCCCTCCTCCAGGCTGCAGGCCTTGTTAAAGGCCAAAGAAAGGTACTGGGGTTGCAGAGGGCAGCCCAAGGGTAGGCAGAGGCAGCAGATCCAAATCCCCCTTGCCGGTAATGAGTGGCACTTACACTGCAGTCTGCCCCAGGGCATGAGGGCTAGTTGATGACTGGCAGTGACCATAGACTGAAGTGAGGTGGTAATAGAGGGTGAGGGTTCCCTGGGGAGGGGAGACCCAGATCTGTGGGGGTACTGCCTGAAAGGAGCACCAGGGTCCAGGAGGGACTCAGGCCCAGCGGCATGCAGGACACTGGCCTGCAGAGGGCGCTCCGGAGGCTGGAAACGCTAATTCCCTGGACGACCAGCAGGAGATGCCGCAGGGGTGAGTCCCACCCCTCTACAGTGGGTGCATAATTAATTGGAAAACGGTGCTAAGAGAATAGTTATCAGTGGTTCACAGTCAAGCTGGAAGTCATATTGAGTGGGGTACCATACAGATCAGTTCTGGGTCCAGTTCTGTTCAATATCTTCATCAATGATTTAGATAATGGCATAGAGAGTACACTTATAAACTTTGTGGATAATACGAAACAGGGAGGGATTGAAAATGCTTTGGAGGATAGGATTAAAATTCAAAATGATCTGGACAAACTGGAGAAATAGTTTGAAGTCAATAGGATGAAATTCAATAAGGACAAATGCAAAGTACTCCATCTAGGAAGGAACACTCAGTTGCACATATACAACATGGGAAATGATTGCCTAGGAAGGAGTACTGCGGAAAGGGATCTGGGAGTCATAGTGGACACAAGCTAAATATTAGCCAACGTGTAACACTGTTGCAAAAAAAGCAAACATCATTCTGGCAGGTATTAGCATGAGTGTTGTAAGCAAGACACAAAGTAATTCTTTTGCTTTGTGTGCTGATTAGGCCTCAATTGGAGAATTGTGTCCAGTTCTGGGCACCTTCTTTCCGGGCAAATTGGAGAAAGTCCAGAGAAGAGCAACAAAAATTATTAAAGGTCTAGAAAACATAACCTATGAGAGAAGATTGAAAAAAATTGTTTAGTGTGGAGAACAGAAGACTGCGGGGGGGCGGGACATGATAAGTTTTCAAGTACATAAAAAGCTGGTTATAAAGAGATGGGAGAAAAGATGTTCTTTTTAATCTCTGAACATAGGACCAGAAGCAATGGGCTTAAATTACAGCAAGGATGGTTTAGGTTGGACATTAGGAAAAACTTCCTGTCACGATGGTTAAGCACTGAAATAAATTGCCTAAGGAGGTTGTGGAATCACCATCATTGGAGATTTTAAAGAGCAGGTTAGACAAACACCTGTCAGGGATGGTCTAGATAATATTTAGTCCTGATTCAGTGCAGGGGACTGGACTAGATGACGTCTTCATGTTCCTTCCCGTCCTACACTTCTATGATTCTAAGAACTTCAGTATTAGACCTGGAGATAAGATGCAAAATTTTAACTGTGAGGGTAATTAATTGTTGGAACAGCTTACTAAAAGAATGAAACTTAGAGTCTTTAAATCAAGACTGTGCATTTGTCTAAAAGATATGGAGTGAAATCCTTTCCTCACTAAAAGTGAATGGGAGTTTTGCCACTGACTTCAATAGGGTTGAGATTCTACTCATACTAAAGTTCAACCACAACTTGCTCATTCGTGGATGAAATTCTATGTCCTGTGTTATACTGGAGCTCAAATTAGATGATCACAATGGTCCTTTCTAGTTCTGAAATCTCTGACCACTAGAAATTTTAAAAATAATATGGCCCATTTTTTCCACTTAGAAAATCAAATTTCAGGTAAACTTTTACACTCATTTGTTTGGATTTTACTGCAGAGTTTATTTCTGTTAAAATATCAAGATATTTATATTTTTAAAAATAAATCTTTAGTCTATAATGTCTTTATTTTTCTGGAAAAAGCAAACACAAAAAATGCTCTCTAAACTATATATCTAGCTTGAATTCTTTAAGACTTTTAAATATATTAATTCTAACAAGGAATCTCTGTTCTGCTTTGTCATTGTTGTAGATACTACCTGAAGAAATTCTGTGTGGGAAGGAGGGGAAAAGACCCATAATGAAGTCATGAGGCTTAAAAACTCATATTATAATAACATTCTAGCTTGTTGATCTTTCAGATGCCACTCCAGGGATCAGCAACCTTTGGCACGTGCCCCCTCCCCCCGGGTAAGCCCCCTGGTGGGCAGGGCCAGTTTGTTTACCTGCCGCTTTCATAGGTTTGACTTATCGTGGCTCCCACTGGCCGCGGTTTGCCATCCCAGGCCAATGGGGGCTGCAGGAAGTGGCAGCTAGCACATCCCTCATCCCACGCCACTTCCCATAGCCCCCATTGACCTGGAGCGGCGAACCGCCACCAGTGGGAGCTGCGATTAGCTTAACCTGCTGATGCAGCAGGTAAACAAACCGGCCCAACCTACCAGGGGGCTTACCCTGGTGGGCCATGTGCCAAAGGTTGCTGATCCCTTTGCCAGTCCTTCAGAATGACTCATGCTTGAAGTTATCAAAGTCTGAATATCATATTCTTTTGATACCCTGTATTGTAGAAATTTACAAATATCTGTGGGATATTAGAAACAAATTCCCAGCATTTATTGGGTGAAAATACATTAAAACCTTTTAGTTTTTGACCTGTCTTGACTTCATAAAGCTATGCAATGAAAAGCTTGAATTAATATTTTCGGTATGATATTTCTTTTTATTCGCTCATGTGGATGAATTCCAGTCTGATAGGATAATATAAAATTTTGGTATTTCCCCTCCAGGTATCATATGTATGGTACTAACGTTTATCGTTTAAGTATTAACATCATGAATAGCAATAACATGGAAAAGACAGTTTTCCAGAAAGAAGGAAATTATGGAAACAACTGGAATTACGGACAAGTAACATTAAATGAAACATCTGATTTTAAGGTTTGTTAAGCTATTAATCTTTTTTATTAGTTGAAGCTAACTCTCTTTCACTTTATTTTCCATCAGCCTTTGTAACCGTTTGCAGTATTCCACATCTGCCAAAGTAATATCCTTTGTTGTCTACTAACACTTACTGTCAAATAATTATTAGTATGCAGAGGACCGGGGCTTCAGAACTGAACTGTGTATTTTCTAGGGTATAAGTTGTTGTTGTTATGGTAGGACAAGGAGACTTACTGCTGTCTGAGGACAGCCAGCTTTATATCCAAAGAGAGCTCTTGGTCACAGCAAAGGAAATCTGAGAACATATCCAAATCTGATTGTAAGTTGAAATACCTTGATGATGAATAAAATATGAAACATTTGTCCCTAATGAGATTCGACCAGAAACTTTAGATTCCCAGGTAGTTCATCCAACTAATTACATAATTATATATTGGAATTCAGCTTCAAAAGGAAATGTTTTTATATCCAGCTAGGTTAAAAAAATGACTCTACTTGTATCAAAAATCAAAAAGAATTATTCTCTAGTAGAATGACTCTAGGTAGTTTTTTTTTAGCTATTCTGAATTAGACCACAAATTCATTCCATAAGTATTAGGGATGACCAGTCTTGTTATGGTGGTGAGGATGAGCAGCCATTTGAGCAAAACCACTGCTGGAAAAGAGTGCTAAAGATTGCAGTTATCATCTGAGCAAACAAATGCTCTTGTAATGTTGGTATAGTCAGTTTTCCAGGAAACCTGGATTTCCTTATAACACCATGAAGAATATTGCATTTGGCTATTCAGCTCACCAGCACTTAATATTTGGTAACAGGCCTGCTAGAGGTAATAGTAGGTTTGGGGCACAGTAACAACAGTAAATTCTCTTCTGATTAAACTAGTTCACCGCCTTATAAATCAAAGGAGATAAGCCAATTAAGGCCAGCAGAGAATTTGAACCATAATGATTCAGATTCTGTGTGTGGAAACTTCATTATAATAGATAATGAAATTATTGAATTGCATATTCAGTGTTCTGACTCATTTGATATATAGGGGATAGATGATTGTGATTCATGCTTACAAATGGAGAGATCCACTCTAGTCTTCTGTAGCGCTGTTTCACAAAGTTTTCTAGCGGGGAATTATCACTTGTCATTAGTGACCCATCAATGGAATGTCAGACCAGAGATTATGGTAGAAATTAAAAAAAATGCATGAAACAAGGGAAAATCTATTCAGAAGGCACAGATGGTTAGATCATTTAGCATTACATTCTAAATTTGTGTTTTTCATGAATTTCAGGTTATTATTGATGCCTTTAAAAACCCAGGTCAAAGTGATATTGCCCTGGATGACATTGGCCTGATAAATGGACAGTGTAAGGAAAGTATTTATCCAGAACCAACTTTGGTTCCAACAAGCACTACTCCACCTTCACTTCCCAGTAAGTCAGTTTTAAATTAAAGTACAGTATATGTTTGTTTTCTATGAGTATATTTGTTTTTAAACATTTTCAATTCTTTAATTACTTAGACCTTTATTTATAGTTACAAATCAGGGGTTAAAATCTTAGCTGGCATATATCATCAAAGCTCTGTTGTTATGCATAGGGCTGTATTGATTTACACCCATTGAGGATCAGGGCCTAGATTTTGAAAGTATCAAAGAATAAATCATTTAAATTTTTAAGGCCCACTAAAGAACTCTAATCCTGTCTTTACAATATGTAGAAAGGGAGGTTTCCTGGAATGTTAATGTTTATATTAGACTTTACATTTTGAAGCAATACAGAATAACTAGGTGGTTCGACCATGCCACACACTGACATCAGTAAGGGATTACATGGCTAAAATTTCATGCAGCTCTGACTGTGTATCCACATCTGTATTTTAACAGAGCTGAAATCTCTGTGCTTGGTAGATAACTTTCTTGTTCAAATGGGCAAGCCTCTAGTGTTCCAAGCCTGGTTTTAGAGTCAAATATGAGCATGGCAGGACCACCCAAGTTTAGGGGCACTGTCCAAATATTCCTCCTGAACAACAGTTTAATTTAAAGTTCATGAACTATTAAAAACATTGGCTGTAAACCTCCTTTCTGGTGCACCAGACTCCTCTGTCTACACCATGCCTGGAAAGTTCACAGGGAGCCATTGTGTGGAGACTACAGAGATTTAAAATTCCTGAATTTATATTGTTTGCAGGTTTTTAAACTCTTTTTTTCTTTAATGCAACCATAACTTTGTGTTTAGAACATGCATATAACACAGTGTAGAATAATATATCTGATATTAACTCAGTGGGCTAGATCCACCGATCCTTCTAGATGCCTTAGTAAACATATGAGTACAGCTGGTCAAAAAATGATGAAAATTTATTTTGTTTTGGAGATTTTTTTTGCATTTTTTGTGGGGAAAAAGATCATGGGAATTTTGATAATTAAAAGAAGAAAAGCTTTATGTGTGCCCAGAAGGTCTGAAATAATTGAAATGAACAATAAGTGCATGAGAATCCTGTTTCATACTGGATTTACTGTCCTTTATAAATCCTTCTAGTTGCTAACTTGGCAACATATAGTAAATAATGATGGTCTTAAATTAAAATAACGGAGGTAATTTATTGGCTGTGTTTCCAATCACACAAAGTACTGTTTACTAATATTGACATTCCACTAAAAATCCCATCACATGTAAATGTAAAGCATCAGTAATGGGAAGCAAACTACAACTTTTTGACTATATGATAAAAGATTAATTTTAAACCTTCCTTGCAATAAATATAAGAGGAAAGGAAAGCTCAAAAAAAAGTTTGTGTCCAAAGTTAAACTTGGACAACAAATTAATCTTAATCACCATAATAAATTAGTTTTGTTCTTTGCTTTGTAGGCCTTCATTTATGTAAAATTCTCAGTGAGTTTTCAGTATTATCTAGCAATATGGCATTCACTGAGTGTGAGAACATGGATCATTCTTGGTTCATGGAGCAGTGTGATGAAGTTATCTTAATCAATTTCAATCTGGATACATCCTTTTCCATTTGAGGTGCATTAGAAGTTGAACGTTTTTGAGATTGAAGCACATGAGTAAACTTCCACCAGTTTTTGAAATAATGCAAAAGAATTTCGAAGGATGTTCTAATGGTAAATAAATGACCAATACACTACTCAGTACCATCTGTGGAATGATGGAATCAGTATAAGAATTCTGTTTTACCATTGACAGCCATGTGCTGACCTGGTTTTAAATCTATAACACATTTCCAAAGCTGAGTTTTATCCTTTTTTCCTATGCCATTACACAAGAAATGAACATTTCTGCACAGTTGAAATATTAAATTTAATCATATATCTAAAGTATCAAGACCAACATGTAACATATAATGCATGAAAATGATGGTGAGCACCCCGATCAGATCATCTTGTCCTTCATAGTAGAAAATAAAGCATGCTTTCTGAAGACACAGGATGGTAGAAAACTATGAGCATATCTTGTTTGCTTTCTTGTAGCATTCCTGTATCTAAGGCATACTAAAAATTATCTTGTCTTTAAGCTGTCAAAAGTCCTGAGTGCTTCAAAGTAATATTGAGCTACAAAAAATAGACTTTGTGCAAGTTTACTAATGATACTGATTTCATTACAAATTTCATGTCAGAAAACAAGAGATGAGAGGAATCTGAGTTGAGTCAATTTCTTCTGCTAGACATTGTGCTTCAGTAAAATGTGGCGTTGTCTTTTGCAGTATCACAAAACACTATTGAAATGCCGAGCATTTCTGTAGCTTTTTTGCATGACTGTCAGTTCTACATTTTTATTTGCAATATTCATTGCTGTAATCTGTGAATGCTCATTTTCAAATCATGTTTTGACACTGAGCATAGCACACAAATAGAGTGGAAATGACTAGGAGTGGTTTTTGCAATTGAGTTGGTTGTATCCATCTAGATTATGATTATGGCCAATGCACAAGGGAGCTTTATGTGAGTAAGGATTCAGGGCTGGGCCCATTTTAGATTAATTAATAGAGCTGTCTTCAAAAGTGCTCAGAAAACCTTCTGTAGTGCACAGTTGCCAACTTTCACGTGGTAAATAAGCATCCTAACTTTCACAATAAACCAAAAATCAAGCTAATCCCATTTCAAAGCAAGGCCAAAACAAGCCAATCCCTAAGAACTCCAACACTCTATGTGACTCCAACACTCTATCTAGATCCCCCCGTTGTGCAGTCTGGGACTGTGGTGGGCCTGCTGTGCACCCCTGATTCTCTCTCTCCCCCAGCTTACCACTGCTTGCTCCTTCCCCCACCCCCCGCCCCTGCTTGCCAGGAGCCGATCAAAAAAAAAAAAAGAAGCTACAAGACAAACAAGCAACAAGCTATAAACCAAAAACTAGCCAACAAGCAACTCACAAGCCAATTAAGCCAAAACCAAGCCCAATTTCTGCAGTTTTTTCTGCAGGTTTGGCATGTCTGCTGTAGTGTCGTCATCAGCGGGAAAAAAATGTGTGATTGCAGTTTGTTACTAGTAACTAGCTTCAAGCATAAAGTCCAAAATAACTGCATAATACTTTTATAAACACCACTCATGATGTTGCCAATAATTTTCTAGACATGAGCAAAATCAATTACTTTTCTACTGTATTTCCTTGCCTGGGTAGTGCTTAGAGGATTGTGACTAATGTGTCTTATACTTAGACTTCACAAGATCAAATTTTACCCCAAGAAACAACAAGCCACACCATTTTAAGGTAGCTGTTGTTGCTCTTCTAAACCCATCAGATGATATTGATTCAGAAAGCCAATTAACAATTGAAATATCTGTGTATGTGTGTTTCATAATAGAATGCTAATGTCGTCATTTGTTGATCCCGTCTATAGAAAGTGGACTTCCCTATGAACCCTTTGAACCATAACTCTAACTTGACATAGTTTCTAACTCTACATAAAATGTCTATGTCTTGAGACTCCTGGCACTATTTTTTCTCTTTTAGAGCTTTTGACATTTCTTGCCAAGAATAATAGCCCTACTAAATGGGTTCCTATTTGCCTATCAAAGGAAAATATTAAGCCATTCCTTGTGTCCCAGAGCTTCCTCCTGAGAGAATTTTGTGGACAATCTCAACAGGAACTTTCCCATTGCGCAGGCGGTCTCTAAATGGCTATGGAGGAATTCATTGCTTAATTTTTGCTAAACTTGCAGTGAAAAAAACAGTGCTCTGAATATTAGGTAATTAAGATCACATTGTTTCACTGTTTGCCCTTCTACAATGGTCATCCCTCTCTAACCGCTAAGGTCCAAATATGGAATGCAATGAGTGGCAAAGACCAAAAATAGGTACACAAAACAATTCTCCATGCAGGAAAATTACAGTATAGAGGGAGTCCTTCCCTTAGGGTAAATGACTCTTCCTGTAACCTCAATTTCAATATTCTTTATTTTTATTGTAAATAATTATCAACAATAGAAGTGAGGAGACACCAGATTTGTTTTAATCATAGGTAACTCTGGGACAAAAAAGTAAAATCCCTCAAAATGAGGTATACTTAAAAGATATGGCAACAATTTTCCTCCAGTGCAGATTGGAGAGGCCCTGGAGGTTTTTCGCCTTCCTCTGTAGCATGGGGCATGGGTGACTTGAGGGAGGCTTCTCTGCTCCTTGAAGTCTTTAAACCATGATTTAAGGACTTCAATAGCTCAGACATAGGTGAGGTTTTTTATAGGAGTGGGTGGGTGAGATTCTGTGGCCTGCGCTGTGCAGGAGGTCGGACTAGATGATCAGAATGGTCCCTTCTGACCTTAGTATCTATGAATACATTTCAGACATAAACCATCTTTTATTACTGTGTTTTTTAAAAAAATAAGAGTATCAAATGCATAAGGATTTTTTCTATCAATAAAATTTCACCTCTTGTCTTCATGTGATTCCTGGCAGCTAGCTGAGTCGCACTAATGTTTGTTGAGATTGTGAATCACTGTGCATTTACAAAATCTGGGGGTTTGGTTTGCTTCTGAACAACAAAAAGAAAGGATATTCCCCAAAAGAAAAATTCACAGAATCAAATCTTAGAATAAAATATCCAAAAGTCACTGGGAAAAATCCCAAAGGGTGATATTATAAAAACATGTTTACATACAATGCATGATGACTCAGAAAGATTCGCACACCAGAATCACACTGGTTCAGATTTAAAATAGCAATGATAAGTAACTCAGTGGGAACTCCATCAAAAGGCCAACATAAAACTGTCTTCCCCTGGTTCCCAAATCTAGAAATGTTTTGTTACCTCTCCTTCATTATCATTCTCATCTTTAGTTCTTCAGATGAAGTTTGCCAAATGGAAATGATGAAATATCCCAATAAATTCCATTTTCTTCTGAGATTTTTCTTCACTTCATAGAGCTTCTTGTCTGGAGATTTTTAGTTCAATTTTGGAGACTGAAGAGGTAAATGTATTTTGATGCCAAAAGTTTAGATGCTTCTCTGAAATGAATGTACTAATCTTTGTAGGGTCACCAGTCACTAATGGAGAATGACCTCCTAGTATTTCTGATGGTCCCTTATAGTTTTGACTATGTAAGTTTCACATTCTCAGAGACAGCAGCTCAATTTCTGCCCATAGTTAAAAGAAACCCCACTTAAGTGGGGTTGCATGGGATGTGACTAAGGGCAAAGTTTGGCCCAATGAATGTTAGTAGAGATAAAATCTTGAAAAACAAACAAAGATCAGACAGATATTGCCAAGCAAACAGAATATTGCAATATGTATTGTTTTTTCCAAATCCCTCATCTCCATAAAAAATTAAGGCGTGAAAGTTTCTTAGTCAATTGTCATTAATCATAAACCCAAGAATTGGTGACTGATTTACAAATGTAGCTTTTTATTTTAGCCAAAATCTTTAATTAGATGTTTGTTTTTCTTGGTGTGCAGGATGGTGCATTCTTTTCAAGCTGCGGGACCTAAGAATTTTATCCTGTGCAGATAAAATAGTATTATTAGAGAAACAGAGAGCCAGTTTCAACCAAGAAGATATATAGATAGATAGATAGATAGATAGATTATCACTTCAAATATTCTATTCTTTACACACATGTACATGCACACACAATTCGTATGTCTTTTCTGTAGAGTAGGTTTTTTGTCAGATCATAACTCATGAGAAAAATTGTTCCATGGAAAAGACAAATGGCTAGTTTTAGCATTTAGAAAGATTATGTGAATGAGCTAATAGATATCAAATGAAGTGAAAGTAACTGACAAGTATTTGAGAAATTCAACTATCACCCATTGTACGCTTGTTCTGTAGTTGTGGCCCTTTTATCTAATAACACTGCATATCAGGGATATTAAGATCCATTATAATACAAGTCTTTTGTTGCTTTATTACAGAATACATACCATCTTTTCTAAATAGCTGGACCACCATTAGTGTAAATGATATCATCATAATTAGAATGGCAGATACTATAAGTGCTTCTGCCAATTCCTTACCATCATTTGTCTCTAGACAGCTTGTAATATATCTTGCTTGACCAAGTATAAAAGATATCTTACTAGCCAGCTGTTTAATGTAAAATTATACTTGAAATGTAACTAAAATAGTAGCTCTTAAATATTTAAAAGCAGTGACCCTTTTGAAACTCTTCCATTTAGTGTATAAATACTACGAGTGCTATCCATTTAGGCAGGCTTACTAATGCCACTGAAGTCTGGATGTATTTTCACAGGGTCCTGACTACTCACCTTAACATATTTTATTAAAATATATTTTGAAAGGCTAAGATACACATGCAGAGCTCTCAAAACTCTGTTTTAAAAAAAAACCTTTATAAGTAACCCCTACACTTGTTCAGTATAGTCACACTATAATAATAGCCTGCACGTACATAGCCCTTTTCATCCAAAAAGTTGCAAGTGTTTTAAAAAGGTGGATAAGTATTATCATCTCTATGTTACATATGGGGAAACTGCGGCATAGAGAGGAGAAATGGTTAGTTCCAGGTCACACAGTGAAGCAGTAGCTTAGCTGGGCCTAAGTCTCCTGACCTGAGTCCTCTGTTCTAGCTGTGTGTCCAGGAATGAAGGGAGAGTGCAGTGTCATAAAACAAATAAAAGCTCACATCAGCAAATGGAGCTATGGCGCTATACCAACAGTTTATGGTGGTATACACACTTATGGCTCTATAGAAATAATAATAATGGCATATCTTTAATGTTCTCTTTTAAAGCATAATCCAATTGTGGCCTGTTAAATTATTCATCTTAAAAATAGAAGAACAGAGCTAGTTTTATGCATTGCCATGCAAAACAGCTAGGTTTCCTTTCATGCCCTGAAGAAAGGAGCTGCATAGAAAACAGAGGGGAAAGAATCTCATGGCTTGAGGAAATGTTCTTTGTGGCGGGGAGACACACAGAAATAGGTTCAGAAGGTCTATTGAAAGCATTGCTAAAGCTTTTCCTATAGGGTTAGATTAGATAATTTGTAATATTAAGTGGTCTGGGCTAAAAGCTTCCCTGTGTTTCATTGGCTCACTGGGGAAGAATTCTTCCTTTCACTCACCAATGCATCTGCACAGGAGTAGGGAAGGATACCCTCCTAGTGCTCTATTGAACACAATTATAACAATTCCTAGTAATAATTCTAAGCTTTTCACAGGCCTTGGTTAGTGCATCTGCTGCCATACTGGTCTCTTAGGGCAGGATCCACCAGTTTGATGGTATAGTCAGGTCCCTGATTTTTGGGGTGCATGCTCCAGTTAGTAGTTTGCAATAGAGGGGTTTGCAAGTGATCCTTTTGGATGAGCACTAAAGTGAGTTCCAGAGCCCATTTCTCTTCTCACTCTCATCATCATCTGGAACTATCCTACCCTCTGCTGGCAATAGAGCTCAAGCACTCACTGTACAGCCTACATCCCTTGTTCCATCTCTTGCATGGCCTTAGCCAAGGATTGGCAGGTTTTTCCTTTTTACAGGTAATACCATGATTGGCAGTACAGTGTGGTAAGGGATGCTCTAGAATAGCTCACTGCATTCAAATCTCACTGTATTTAAAGCTGCCTACAAGAGTCAGAAACTCAATTCCCTTTGGGATTTGGGTATCCAAATTCCTTAGGCGACTTTGAAAATCTCAGCCCTAGAATTTTACTGTGGTATTTAAACAAGAGCGCAATACAGAAGTATAGGAAATCATTCAAGATATTGTGGTAGGCTAATGCTTTAATTATGGCCAAAGCTGAATGAAAAAGCATGAAATCTTTTCCCCCAAAAATTTCTTGGCATTATTTTTCACATATATATGAAAAATAGTCATTATATATATGAATGACAAAAATTTTAAATGACTAATTATCTGACCTACTTTGTCATTTTAGTTCCACATGGTCTCCATTAATAATTTATTCAGTGGACAAAGAAAGGAAAGGACCTCTGATGTGTCTAAGAGCATCACGTATTTTCCAAGGCTAGCAAATCAAATACAAAGACATTTAGAAAGAGAGTAAATGACAGAGATGTTGCTAACTAAAATTCCAAGGTTTGCATTAATCTGTATGGGTTTTTCTTGTTAATCTTGAATAACAGGCATTTAAAATATTGTACAGCCAAACAATACAGTGTATGTTTAAAACTTTTCATGTATAAAGCCTTCAAGCTCTGCTCTCATGTAATTTTAGGCATCCTTGATCAACAAATAAGGGATAGATTGTGACCATTTCCTCTGCCAGAGTTCAAGAGGAGGGCTTCACAAAGAGTGGTGACACTTGCAACACTTGTGTTCCCCAGAACACAAGAACCACATAAGCAATAGAATCTACAAACAGGCTTTTGATGGAAGCGCAGTACTGCCCAGCTCTGCATCAGCCAGCAGAGCTGACTGGCTCTGGACAGTCGTGCATATTATATCTTCTTAAGGAGAAGAGCAGCTGCTATATTCCCTAGGAGCTCTGTAAATACTCTGCTTCCCTGAGACTCAGTGGTCACACTGAGGTTGATTGACTCCTCACTGCCCGTGGTTCACAATTGTGTATTAATAGCACCGTCTGGCTCTGAACCTTCATACTGTTACTGTAAAGTTGAATGCAGTTCATTCTCTTTATAAAAATGTTGCTGTTCTTTCCAGGTCTATAAAGCAGAAGGAAATACCATTAAGTGACCATTAAATGTATGACCTGTAATTTTATAGATTGGAACATGGTCTTTCTAGTAATTGGTTGCACAAAGAGGCAATAGGTGACATATTTCTGAAACTCTTTCTCTTTTAGCTGACTGTGGGGGACCATTTGAACTCTGGGAACCAAATACTACATTCAGCTCTACAAATTTCCCGAACAATTACCCACACCAAGCTTCCTGTAAGTCTCCCCTCCCCCAGATCTTAGGGGAGGATTAGTACAATAAAAATGGAAATAGATTATAGGAACTATGTGCTGTGAGGAAGGAGAAGAAACCTTGCTGTATAATTGGATAACTGTTAATTGAGAGCTGTGTTGGCAACTTGCCAGGAGGCTGAGGTACCGGATGTTAGCTAGCTGATAAATCCACTCTCAGTTCTGGTGCACACACCACAGCAATATGGGAGCTGTCATTTCTGTAGTCTGCTTTTAGACGGAAATACAGTGAGGGTAGCAACAGGCCACACTGAAGAACTCTATGTCAGTTTGCTGTATGTGGCCTGCAGGCAGCGTTTTAATCGTACCTCCTATAAAATAATTAATTTTAAAATATTTTATGTGGAAGAACATTTATGTGTATTTTGTGAGTGGTTTTGATTGGAGATTCTCCTCTCGCAGTGGTGTAAATCAAGAGTTACTCCACCGAAGTTAATGGAGGTAAAACTGGTGTAAGTCAGAAGAAGATGGGGCCACGATGTTTTGATAATGTACAATATTTGCTGCTGATGCTTGAAGTGAAGAAGAAAACACTATTGTTGCTTTTCAATTAAATTTAAATTTTGTTCAGTTGTTGTAGGAGAGCTGTGTGAATTCTCTGTGCTAATCAAATGAAATCAAATCCTGTTTGTTTTGTTTGTTTTTTTGTCACATTAAAGTATGGTATCCTACTTTCAAACACTAATTCCACAAGATACTTAATCACATGGCCTTACTTTAAGCATGTGCAGGTCACTGATAGTGAGGCCATGGTTAAAGTTAGGTATGAGCTTAATTACCTTGTTGAATTGGGTCTTAGTATGGGATCCAAAACATTCTGAGCATTGCATGGTTATCAGAAAAAGATTGCCAGTTACATCCTACTTATGCTGCTCTATATGTCTTTGGGCAATTCTGGTCACATGAGTTTTCACTTTGTGGAGAAAGAGTACATGTACTCTTTTTGTTTGCTTGTTTGTTTTCTGACAAACAAATCTTTCCTTTCAATACACCCCAAGCTGCAAAGATTTTTTCCATAGAAGGAGCGTAATTGGAATGACCACACCTATGCCATATGATTCTCTTAATTAAATAATGCTGATACTATTGCACCGAATTTAAGTGACAAGAAAGATCATTTGGAATTAGGCCCCTCAATATCTTTAAAAATATGACCCTTAGTAACTGATGAAAATAGGATTTAGGCTTCTTAATCACTGAGGTGCTTTTGAAAATTTTACCCAAGATCTTTTTCCTCATGGCCTGTCAAAATGCAAATACTACCGTAAATATAAAGCATGTGGGGGTTTTTTCGTTTGGTTTTTATTCGTTTTTAATTTGAGTTGTTTTCTAGGTGTGTGGTATTTAAATGCTGGAAAAGGAAAAAACATTCAGCTTCATTTTCAATATTTTGAGCTGGAAAATATCTATGATGTTGTTGAAATCAGAGATGGAAGAGGAGCGGATTCCTTGTTTTTAGGCAAGTACCACATATTGAATTATATGATGAATGAAATCGGACAATTCTAGCAATCTGATCAACATGATGGAAAAGGAATTAGGGGTGTCTAATTTTATCTGTATTTTGGGATTATCCATAATACTTGGGAGTTAATCAGAAGGCATGAGGATATATTTAATTTATGTGATCCTGTCAAGACTTATGCACATGCTTAACTTTCCACACAGGAGTACTCCCATTGTAGCTCAGCACACATGTAAGTGTTGACAGGACCAAGACTTATGCTGCTATATTAATGTGTCAGGTTTGGAATATATACCTTCCTTGTTATAAATACTGCAAGGATGTGGGAGGCTTGGGAAATAATTACTACCCATATGTTGCTATCTCTCAATTTAAAGATGTAATACCTTTCATCCTATGGCATCCCAAAACATCTGACAATCCATCTAACACATCACTGCAATGTACTCATCTTTTCCTTGAGAATAGCTGTCTATACAGGACGAAACCCTGTTCCAGATGTCTTCTCCACCACTAACCAGATGACAGTACTCTTCATTACTGACAAATCTGCAACTCAGAAAGGATTTCTTGCAAATTTCACTACTGGTTATAATCTTGGTATGCCTCGTGAGTAAAGTTCACTATCTGTTGTATTTAAACAGACACAATTATGCTCTAACAAAGTTAAGATTGTAGAAGAAGTTATATGAAATTGGGAACAGCAAAAGCAGGACGCAGCACGTCGGTCAAAACTTTGGATTATCTGATCATGAACAGCTGTTGTCACTGTAACATCATTTAAACAGGCTTCAGAGTAGCAGCCGGGTTAATCTGTATCTGCAAAAAGAAAAGGAGGACTTGTGGCACCTTAGACTAACAAATTTATTTGAGCACAAGCTTTTGTGAGCTACAGCTCACTTGATGAAGTGAGCTGTAGCTCACTTGATGAAGTGAGCTGTAGCTCACGAAAGCTTGTGCTCAAATAAATTTGTTAGTCTCTAAGGTGCCACAAGTCCTCCTTTTCTTTTATCATTTAAACAATATTAAATTTAACCAAATTCTGCACGTCTAGAACTCTGTGCAGTACCACTGGATTTAAGGCAGAATTTGACTCAGTATTTTCAAGTTTACAATATTATTTTAATAAAAATATATGGAAAGTTACCTACATGTATTAATTATGTTCATGCCCAATAATCAGAATACCTCTCTGTGAGTCATTTTGGTCCATCATGGGCTGTATTTAGGAAATTTTTATAAAATATTTAATGTGGACCTGATAAATAAGAACAGATTACTGTACACAGTAACTATGGGCCAGATTTTTGAAAGGTATTTAGGTGCTTAACAGTGCAAATAGGAGATTTTCAGAAGTCCCTAGGCACCTAACTGCCCCTTTAAACGTGTCTAGGTGCCTAACTTCCATTGAAATCAATGGGAGTTAGGTGCTTAGGCACTTTTGAAAATCCTATGTGGTGCCTATCTATATTTTAAGGTGCCTTTAAAAATCCAGTCCTTTTTGTTTACTGGGAATGGGCAAATAACTGCTCTTCCCAAAAGTGGTTCAAAAGATTTTGGCAGTGAGCAGCAGCTGAGCTATTTTGAAAATTTGGCCCTAATTGTGGGTGCTGAACACTTGAAAATCTGGGGATCCAAAGAATTTTTGGAAACCTGGCCCATTGTGTGTATAACGTGTATAATTGTTTTAATCAATATTGTGTCAAAGGCCAGATGTGTTTGTATGACTCTCCTTGATTATTATATCCCTTATTTTACCAAAAGACAAAACAATGGATTCCCCTTAAACAAAGGTATAAAATTTCAGCTACAGTAGCCAGAAAGCAAAGTAAACTGAAATAAACATGCTTGTCAATAGACTAGGCAGTTTTTTCCATTTCCTTGCTCCCTAATTTAATCTGTAAGCAATGCAATTCAAAAAATTATATTAACTAGAGAAAACAAATGTAGCTGTATATTCTGAAGGAATGTAACTTTCTTCTGTTATGCAGTAGACTGAACTAGAGTACACTTAGCTTGGTGCATGCATCCTTTCTTCCTATCCCCTCCATTCCACCGCAATACTTCTCCCCAGACAAGATTTTTTTTTTAAAGTGACTCATGATTTTGGGTGCCTCCGGATTTGGGTGCCCAATTTTTGAGATGCCTTAAAGAAGCCTGATTTATGGAAAGTGCAGAGCACCCAGTACCCAAAATCTTTAGTCACTTTTGAAAACTGTCCTAAACCCATTGAAGTCAATGGGACTTTTGGCATTGACTTCAGTGGGACCAGAATGTCACCCATGGTCTATGTTCCTTTCTCACCCCTCAGACGTGTATCGTATTTAACAATTGAACACCAGTAACTAAACAGTATTAACAATAACTCTAAGAGATGTTACCATGTAGTTGTTTCAATTTAACTTCTTTGTATAAATTTTAAAAACCCATGTGTTTCCATAACAATAAGATACCAGTGAAGAGCCCCTGCTCATTTCATCACTGGATTCACAGTTTCGTCCCTTCAGTCAGGTTGGATGATCTGTGTTTATTAGTCTTACTCTCTGATTATGGTTTTGTTTCCTTCGTTGACCAAATCTTTCTGCAGAACCCTGTGGACCCAATGATTATCAGTGTGGAAGTGGGGAATGTATACCCCTTGCTAACCTTTGCGACAAACAACGGCAGTGTAAAGATGGCTCTGATGAAGCGGAGTGTGGTAAGTGTTTGTTTTCCTCTTACCCAAAGAGCATTACATGTATTTTCAATAATTTCTTTTCTTTTTATTTTATTACTTTTTTATTAAAGGAAATAACCATTCAGGAAAGAACAAATGTAAAGAGGCAGAACCTCCGCAGATGTAAATTGACATAGCTCCATTTATTTCAATGGAGCTGTGCCGAATTACACAAGCTGAAGGTCTGGCTTGAAGTCACAGAGAAAGAGAGAACAAAGTGAGTCATTCTGTGACATTGCATGTAAATGGGCAAATAGCCCTGTGAAAGCAGGGAGTGTCCTCAACACTTTAAGGTGTAGGCTACTTAAAATGCCAGGAGAATGTTCTTTTTCAGTTGTACGGTTAGTTCTACCACAGTAAGCAGGCAGATTTCTCTTCTAAGAAAACCAGTCTGACTGCTGGTTATTGCAACGTAATTACGGCTTGTAAACCTCTGCTCCCATGCCTGACCCACAGAGCTTGCCTAGGCTCTGTCTCATACAAGTGTTGGAGCAGCATTATGACTGCTTTTCACAGCTGCTCATATGTGCAGGTTTCCATGACAACAAGAGCAACAGCTGCTGACATGCTATCATCAGTGAAGATAATAAAAAATTAAATGCACAGTACATAGTTTTGTTTCATGTAAAATGGAAATAATAGCCCCCAAATGACCATTTATATGCAAAAACTATGTTAAAATCATGTTGGGTCTGGCAAAAAATGAAATTGCTATTTCTGGCAAAGTGCTGTAGACCACAAATGGGAACATTTAAGGGCAAGCTTTTAGACTCAGATACACATTTGTTGCCTTTGGTTGGTTTAAGGAAGACTTCTAGGGCCAAGATATGACCATAGACATATGCTGGCAGCTCCCATTGACTTAAACTGGAACTGTGTGCATGCATCCAAAAGCAGAATTTGACTCTTTCCATTATTTCAGTGTGTTCTTTTCGAGTGTGAGAATGTCGTTGTCTTTTTTTTTTTTTCCTAATTTCATAAAATAAACTGACCTGCAGCTTCCACCTACAGGAAAAGCTGTGAACATAATTATTTTAACTAAGAACAGCTGGAAAAGATTTCCAACCATTTATATTGCAGATTTAAAATATGGATAAAGCAGTCATTTCCTGTCCCGTTATTATGTACTTGATCCCAAAGAAATGTTTTTGGCACAGATTGCTTTACACCTTCTTTTGAGTTAGACATCTAAGGCTGAGTGAGCTGTTACCAAAACGAAACAACCCCTCCCCCCACCCCAAGAACTGACCTTAACCTCAGTCTAAGCTTCAAAAAACAGTGAAAAGTCAACTAGCCCCCATTTAGTCCCCAAAATTTCTCCTAATTTTGCTGAAACCCATTTCAAGATCTCATCAGCTGTGGCAATCAAGCTAAACTAACTACCATCTTCAAATACTCTAGTTCCTGGGGCTTCTTGAGGATCATAGAAAAGTCAACATATTCTAAAGCTTTCTCACCTAGAGAAGCTTGTTAATATATTGAAGATTGAGATTAGCAGTTGTTTGGGTCCCAGTATCAGAACTCCCTGCATCCCTTACCAACATTACCAAAATAGGAGAATCTGTTAAGAATCATATGTGAATCAGGGATTTCAGGGGCTTGTTGGAAATGGGGGAAAAGGAATTGTAGTTCATGGGAAGATAAAGAATTTCAAGGGGATAGTCAAGGGGAAGAGAGTCAAAAGAAAGGCAGAAAGTTCTGACTGAGACCGAAGAGAGGGAAAGAGAGCTCTCCCAGTGAAGATGCCGCTAATGTTTTCTGGGTTTATCCAAGCTTCCTGACATTTTAGGTTTGCCAGTCACTAGTTACTATACATCATCTCTGCCTTGTAATGATATATTTCACCAATATGAATACCAGAAGGATCATACTTCTACTAATTGCATACTGAAAAAGACA
Source organism: Dermochelys coriacea (assembly GCF_009764565.3). Lineage (NCBI taxonomy): Eukaryota > Metazoa > Chordata > Testudines > Dermochelyidae > Dermochelys > Dermochelys coriacea. Next base: position 174,553,059 of record NC_050068.2, read on the forward strand.
TTCTCAAAGCTCTGCTGTGTGATGTTTTAGCTACAGCCAGTCAGGAATATTTAGCAGATTTTTTTTAATGGAAAATGTTGTTTCTACACAATCAGAAATTTTCACCAGAAAATGTTGATTTTTGTGGGGAGAAAAATGTTCATTTTTCCACTGGGAAAATTGAAATGTAATGGTTCATTTAGGTCAGGCTGACAATAATTTTTCATCGCCTGAGCTGCAGCAGCGCCTGACCAGAGTCATAGTTTGGAGTCTTCATGCTGTCTGTCTCCACTTAAACAGATTAAAGCACCAATGAGCCTCCACAGCAGCCCATGGAGGTGCAGTTTAATGTTGAACAAAACCAAAACAAAGCATTTCATCATTTCCAGATTGAATATTTTTTTAACTTTTTGCTCTGTGGAAAAAATCTGACATTTCAACTTTTAGTCCCAATTAATGATGAAAGCAAATGTTGAAATATCAGAATTTCTCACAGGATGAAAATTCCAGTTTTCAGTCAGCTCTGGTTTTAACTTAATCTCCAATTGGTTTTCGTGAAAATTGAGTAGCTAAATCATTGTACAATAGTTTGAAAAAGGGGATGATACCGGCCAGGAAGGGGCCTTGGATAGATTGGTTGGAACATTTGCTGCTTCAGCACATCAACTCAATAGCTTCCATTGACAAGATTCCTAAGATTCCCCTGGCTGTAAACTAAAACTCTCTCCCATGTCAGAAATGCCAGAGGAAGTGGCAGTAGCGTGCCTGCTTCCTGTTGGCTTGTGTCACCTCTGCGGCACAGGGTTCCTCACTGCTGCTAGGCTGTGTAATTTACACTTTCCTCTGCCAGCACTAGTGAATCTGGCTTGCTGTCTGTTATATTTCCAGTATTATAAGCCTAGCTGCCAATCCATATGTCTGGGTTTTTTTGTCCACAGTGCGTTTGTTTAATGGTTCTCTAAGCATCAATGGATTGGTACAGTTCAGGATTGAGAATAATTGGTCTATAGCATGTGCAGATTACTGGAGTGAGCAGATTTCAAATGAAGTTTGTCAGCTGCTAGGACTAGGGTAAGTAATGTTGTTTGTTTGTCTTTGTCAGCACCTCATTTATGTATCTATTGCATATGAAACATATTTGTTCTTCTCTAGGTGGTTTGAACAACTTCAGGATTGTCCAAAAAAGGAAGCATGCGCATATCTGTGGAGCAAGGATTGGCAACCTTTGGCCCACGGCCAGCGCCACTTTCCGCAGTCCCCTTTGTCCTGGAACGGCAAACTGCGGCCAGTGGGAGCTGCGATCACTGAACCTGCGGACACGGCTGGTAAAAAAAAAACTGGCCCAGCCTGCCAGGGGGCTTACCCTGGTGGGCCGCAGGCCAAAGGTTGCCGATCCCTGCTGTGGAGCATGACAATGATATATATTTAAAAGACTATCCTTTGGATTTCCAGGTTCTATCTGGATATAAAATGCTGGAAAAACTAAAATACTTCCAGAGAGGCTGTCTCCATGTTGTCAGTTTCTTACCTCACCAAAACCAGGAAATCCAGAAATCTCATGAGAGAGCCTTTTTTTTTTCCATGAGATTTCCAGCCTGATGCCCAAATCTCTGTGGTATGGAAAAGTCTCTAACTGTTATATATAGCACTTTCTTGAAATGAACCTCTTGTGGCTTGATCATTATTCTTTATTGCATTTATATCAATATTCTTTATTGCATCTGTCAAAAAACGTAACATTTTTATACACACTTCCAACTGGGGAAAAGAAACCAAATCTTATATATTTCATCAAAGAAACTTAAAAGTTATAGGTATTGGTAAATTTTCATATAGTCCCATGAGAGTTCATATAGTATGTTGCCAGACATTAGAAAGAGTTCTCTGAAAAAAATGTAAATTAAATTTATTTTAAGCAGTTTAATGTGTAAGAACTCCAGTGAAAAAATTGAGTCATCTTCCTATGTTCTTTCTGGAAAGCCACAGACAAAAAAAATAAAGACTCCTGTTTCTATGTTTGTCTTTCAAGTCACTTTCAACTTATTTCACTTGATAAGTTGAAAAATAAAGTTTTAAGTTGGTCCTCCAAGTCACTACCTTCTGTACCCACTAAAATCTCTTTTTAAAATGCATTTTATTTGTTTGAGGCTTTCTCCAAGGTTCTTTCAGCATTAGTCTTTCTTCAAATGGCAAGGATCAGTCCTAATAATATTACTTGGCATTTGCATGGTGCTTTTTAGCTCAGTCAAATCCTTCTGCAGTGCTTACTCAGGCGTGGGAGCACTCCACTTCCTGGCCTCCAAGTGGTGGAGGGTCCTGCCATTTGTATCCTGTCCCCTACTTCTGCAGGTTCCTCCCATCTTCTGTGACTAAGGGATGGGCAAAATATTAGTCCCCATTATCAAAATATTGGCTCTTCATTCTCCTTACTTCCCAAGAGCTATCACAGAACACCAAAAACTCCAGTGTCCATTTGTACTATACCAGTGTTCTGTGCAATAATGGCCCATCTTCTGGTCTATCTGGTTTTAAGATTCTACTCGATAAGTTTATGGAGGAGATGGTATGATGGAATAATGTGATTTTTGGTAAGTAATTGATCTTTAAATATTCAGGGTAAATAGGACTAATCCCCTGAGATGGGATATTAGATGGATGGGATCTGAGTTACCCAGGAAAGAATTTTCTGTAGTATCTGGCTGGTGAATCTTGCCCATATGCTCAGGGTTCAGCTGATTGCCATATTTGGGGTCGGGAAGGAATTTTCCTCCAGTGCAGATTGGAGAGGCCCTGGAGGTTTTTCACCTTCCTCTGTAGCATGGGGCATGGGCCACTTGAGGGAGACTTCTCTGCTCCTTGAAGTCTTTAAACCACGATTTGAGGACTTCAATAGCTCAGACATAGGTGAGGTTTTTCGTAGGAGTGGGTGGGTGAGATTCTGTGGCCTGCACTGTGCAGGAGGTCAGACTAGATGATCAGAATGGTCCCTTCTGACCTTAGTATCTCTGAATCTTACTGCGCTTCTTTACGGTCATTTGGATATGTAATGGCAGCTCTTCAGAACATTTGAAAACAGATCATATTTGATTGAGGTTCAAGGCCAAATTCTTTGCCAATGTAAATCCATTGACTTCATTGTGCCAGCAGAAAATCTGGCCTCTAGTCTGCTGGGAAATAGCTTCTAAATTCTAAATATAAAGACATCTTGAAATTTTATGATTTGTGGAAAAAAATGTGAACATTCATCCTACTTTGATCAGCTATAGAGCTGTTAAAAAAAAGTCAAAATTGGAAATTGTAATGAAAAAGTGAAGTATTTTTCATGAAAACTTGTACTGTGACCTGACCTGTTCTAGAAGTATCTAATATTGCACTTTAAAAAAAAAATAAAGCACCCTATAGCTAGAGAGGTTTTGCAAAAGCCACTGTTTTGGTGGGGGATGACCCACAGAAACAGCAATGTAGTTTATATGATCTGGCTCTGGCTGTCACTTGGCAGGGGTGAACAAGAAAAGCAGTGCTAACTTCAGCTACATTAGAAAAACTGGGGAATAAGGGACAAAGGGGGGGAATAATTTCCTAAATGGAAGAAGCAGTCAGTTGAGAAATAAAATACTTATTTTTAAATGTTGAAAGGGATATTGTAAAGAAGGGGATATATAACAATGTAAACTCAATAGCGCAGCAGGGAGGGAAGAGAGGAGCCAGCAGCAGCTTCTCTTCTAAAGCAGGAACATCTTTTAAAAGAGTAAGCTTCAGCAATCAAGGTCCACAGGGAAATTTGGTTTCTGCCCACATCAACTTATTGCCTGAAGGAAAAAGACCAACCACCGATGAAAATAGAAAAGTCTGGCCTTCCCACAGTGGCAAAGAGGAGTAAGTCAGAGGACTGAGTGTTCTTACATGCAACTCCCTTGATAGTGACCTGAGAACAGTTTTTGTCTGGCATCAAACTTACAAGGGAAAAGAAGTTGAGCTCTTTCTTATCCCTCTGTGTGACTTAATCAACTTCCTCTGTCACCTTGCTGTTTGAGAAGTTGGTCTCCTGAACTCTATTCTTACTCTTTAAAGAGACCTACTGTAGCATAGTAAACTGAACTCGGGTAAACTCTGACCTCCCCGTCAAAGCTGTGTGGGTCCTGCTGCTGGGCAAATACTTCAGTAAAATGGCCTGGGCAGATTGAATAATAAAATCAAAGAAATTGGAGATGTATAAGACCTATTAGGTCATTTTGTCCATTCTCCCGCCAGTGCCAGATTGCTCCCTTCAGTATATTTTCTGTTACCTTGTCCAGTTTAGTTTTATGACAAAAGGGTATTCCCCCTACTTCCCTTGTGAAACTATTCCACAATCTATCATAATTCATGGCCTATGTTCTCCTTTTCTTTATTTCATCCAAGAAGAGGATCTGTTCAGTGCTGCTGCCATAAAATGGAGACACAAACAAAATTTGGCCTATGTAGCCCAGTGACTCTAAAATTAAATATGGCTTAAATCAGTGGTACCTGAGATTCTCTGTGTGGTAAAATCCTGAAGGCATTTGTCATAAACACACAGCTAAGGGAAGCATAAAATCCCTCCTTTACCTTTAATCAGTTCCATTAACCTCGTTGGCACCTGACCAGAAGGACCAAAGGAGAAAGAAGATACTTTCAAATCTGTGGCGGGGGGGGGATGTTTGGGCTCTTTCTCTGTTGGAGAGAACAACAGAGAGACCAAGCAAGTAATCCAGCTCCTACTGAATGATACATCTAAAATTACAGAAATAGTAAGTAATAGCAAGGAAATGTATTAGAGTATCTTTTATTTTAGCTTGTGAATTTTCCCTATGCTAAGAAGAAGCATTGTAACTTCTGTTTTTTGTAACTTTAAAGTATTGCCTAGAGGGGAATCCTCTTTTAAATCTTATTGCCCTGTAAAATTACCTTCCATCCTGATTTTACAGAGGTGCATCTTTTACTTTTTTCTTTGTAATAAATTTCTGTTTTTCAGAATCTTATTGGGGTTTTTAGTGTCCTAAAAACCCAAGAGTCTGGTCTGTGCTCACCTTGTTTACTCTCAAGCCTCCTCAGGAAAGGGGGTGAAGAGGCTTGGGGGATATTTTGGGGAAACAGGAACTTCAAGTGGTCCTTTTCCTAAATCTTTGTCTAACTCACTTGGTGGTGACAGCGATACCATTCCAGGATAAGGAAGGATTTGTGCCTTGGGGAAGTTTTTAACCTAAGCTGGTAGAGATAAGCTTAATGGGTCTTTCATGCAGGTCCCCACATCTGTACCCTAGAGTTCAGAGTGGGGAGGGAACCCTGACAGCATTGTTCTTTTAAACTTTCAACATTTACAGTGCAGTTTTATGGGCCGTATTTTAGCCTCACTTACACTGGGAGCAATTCTAGTGACAACATTGGCACATCACTGAATAACCAGCACTATTTCTTGCAGCAGGCTGGTTTTCAATGGATGTCACTCATCTAACTACTAAGTAAAATCTTAGCTTGTGAGATCTGACAAGAGTACAGCCTAATGTTCCTTTGTGATAAATAAGCAAACTACAGAAATCAACCTAATCAGGAGCCCTTAAAGAAAATATTCAGGGTCTTATTTTTCATCATTAGCTGAGGAAATCTGTTGTTTTTGCCTGAACAATCACTGCATTTGTGTACACATCAGGTATCTGGCTGTACAAATCATGGTGGCAATTTGCATGTACAATTACCTGATTGATGCATGCAAATATAATAATTGTATATGCATATTAGGCATACAATTTCACAGCAAACTTATCTTAAACAAACTCCATGTTAAGATTCTTATTTGTTCTTCTTCGAATAGCGCCTCTGTGGATGCTGCACTTCAGTGCGCTTGCACCCTGTCCCTTTGATCAGAGATTTTTGGTAGTAATGCCAATTTGGTCCACTCATGCACCCCACACATCCTCATGCCCCATGCAGGTGAACAGCTCTCAGTTCCTTCTCAACCACCTTTGGTCCAAGATGGAGTCAACTGTGTGCCTGTTCTCTAATATTTAGCTTTTTTCAGATTCCTTGTAATTCCTTACCTTATAGCGTTATAGTTGCTAGAACAATTTTCTTTTTGTTTTTTCTTTTTTTTCTTAAAGCCTTTTTATTCATAGAGATAGTTACATAGTTAGGAGATTTCCCTTTCTAGGGGTTAAATTTACATTAATTTTTCTCGAGAATGCCTGGGATTTGCCCAGGATTCAAGAGGTGCCTCTCCTGTCATGAGATTATTCCAATAAGTCACAGACTCTCCCAGTGACTCTGCTGTCTCATATCCCCAGCAAGTGGAGGATCTGTACTTCCTTCAAGGGGAGATCCCCCAAAAACAGAGAAATTAAGTTTAAACTCCTTATGATGGAGCAAGATTTACATCCAGCTTCAGATCTGGGAGACAGTCCCCCCTGTACATAGACCTCCCAGTACAGCTAGTGCCCCATCCACATCAATATCTCAGTCACCAGAGACCAGCAGACAGTACCAGTACCATGACACCGAGTACATTTATGGTGCCGAAGTCCTCATCTACATCTGCCTCTAAGCAAAAGTATGTGAGGAGGAAATCTCCAAGAAGTTATCAGTCACCACCTCACAAGAAGACTACAGAGACCTCAAGTCCTGAGAGGTCTTCTGTGCAAGATCTGAGTGAGGCCAGTACAGCAAAGGCAAAGAGGAGTCAGTCGTCTAAGACAGACTCAGTACAGAGTTCAGATACCCATACCCAGAGGAGCAGAGACAGGCTTGAAAAAACCAAGTCATCCCTGAACAACACTCACTACCAATAACCAGAAAGACTGCTCACCTATCTATGGTACCAAGGGAATCCCATGCCAAGTGCTTGGTGCCAGCTGCATTGTACTAAAGCCATTGTCCACAGTTTCCCACTTGTCCCAATCCTTGATACTGTCAGTACTGAAAGAATTCAAGTCCCTAAGGACCTGATAATATCTTCTGAGCCAGTATCTCCACTGTTAATAAGTGAAGGGAGTTTGGGGAGCACTGTAAGATAGGGATATGCTATTTTCCTCATTTTAAAGGTGGGGAACTAAGGCAACTTGCCCAGGGTTAAACAGGAAGTCTGTGCAAAAGCAGGAAATTGTACCAGGATCTCCCAAGTCCCAGTAAGCACCCTGGACCTTCCTTTCTTTGACTGTAAGCATTTAATCACAGTTTGGAAAACTTCCAATAAACTGCTTTCATCAATTGAGGTTCCAATATTAAATCCCAAATCCAGACTTTAAGATTCGGCCCATTGTGTTAAGAAATTAAATCATACAGGAAAGGAGTTTCGATTAGCAAAGGTAAGAGCAGACATATTTCTGAATGCTTATGGCTTTTTCCTTCATTTTAAATCATATTTTTTCTTTGTTGTTTCTAACTGCTGATCAGTACGTGACAGAACAATAGAATAATCTCATCAGAACAGTTCCCTGAAACCTTTCAGGGCACACATGACCTGCATCACCATGTATATGTTCTCTTGCATAATGGAAATAATGTTGCTATATAACTGAAATCCTGACTCTACTGAATGAAACATATTGTTACAATAATAGCTTTCCAATAAAGACATTTGATTTCCTTTTATCTTTACTGAAAAGGAAGAAAGAATACAGAAGATATTCATTGATTTTTAATGAGGTAGTGTTTTATTCAACAGATTACAATCCAGTACACATTTCATGCATAAATTCTTGGAATTTGCAGTTTTATGTCTTCCAACAAGATAATCTAAGAAACCTTTAGTCAACTAACTTACTGTAATTTGATAAATCAAGAGAAACTCTTGAGGGTTAACTCAGAGAAGCACGTTAAACTTGCTTTCAGGAATTGAGGGGCCTATTATCTTGAGGAGGTGTCAAAGACTAGAGAAAAAATGAGAGAAATCCAGAACAGTAATCCGGACAGCATTGCATTAGTCAAATAGAGGAGCAAGAGGTAGAAATAGTCAGTTCTCACTTCGCTGAAAAAAGAGCAAGAAATGTAGGAGAAGAAAAGCACTGAGTAGATAGTCAGAGGTCAGTGGGAGTTTTGACTTGAGTTAGAAAGGATTGCAGGTTTTTGCCCTATTACAGTATCTCTTTCAACCAATCAGATTTAAAATGTGTATTCAATTATAGGATCATGATATGAGACACTGCCTCCTCATACCTGGGGTGGCTGCAAACTAATTCTAGACCCAGAGGCCTGCACCAAAGACTGTCTGTGTTCTACCCTGGCCAGAGGGCCAGAGACCCTTATAAACTGTTACTTGCGGTCTATCCCAGACAGGAGGCTATGGGCTAAAGACTGTTTGTTCTTGGCCCTTCCCAGAGGGCAAGAGCTTCCCCCATAGACTATTGATTACGGTCTGCCTGTAATGAGGCAGAGTGAGGGACCACTACAATTGTTGGAGAATTCAGGCATCATCCCACCCCTGAAACAAAGGGACAAGCCAAGAAAAGCAGCATATCAAATACCTCCCATCTGCCGGATGATAGAATGGGGAACCTTCCAACCAGGAAGGATGGAGGTCAAGAAGCTCACAGAGTGGCTCACCAAGTGCCAACAGCAGCAGCATGTGGCACAGCTTGAACAGCAGCAGCAATGCCTGCAACAGCAACTGATTCAAGAGCTGGGGGTCCAAAACCAGCACCCAGAATGGCAGTGCTTGCAGCAGCCGGCTGTGTTGGTACTGACACCCAGAAGCTCCAATGTTGGGGGAGCAGTGACCCCGACTAACCCCATAGTGCTTGTGAGCCTGACAAAAATGGGTCCCAAAGGTGACCTGGAGGCCTTCCTCAGTTTCAGCTGAGTCTGGACCAGGGAATCTTGGGCATGTAAGCAGCCCCCAGGGCCAAGTGACGACCCTGTTAGATGTGGACGGAACTTGGATCTCCACCCTCGTGAACTCTGTGGACAGACTCTGGTATGTCGGGACCTTGTGAAGCTGCCAGACACATAGTATGCTGCTGCTGTTGGCAGAGTTACACAGATCGTTATCCTCAGGCCTGGGTCACCTTGACTGTGAGGGGGGATATGAGGATTATGATAGTGGATATGTCACCAAGGCTGGCCTAGCCCATCATCTTGGGTTGAGGCTGGAGCAGCTTCTTGGGGGTCCTGCGCACCATGAGCCTTGAGTCCTAACAGCCCCAGGGCATCTTTGTGGGAGAGGTCCTGGAAGGGACAGACTGAACACCCAGGAACCTCAACCCAAGCAACCAGTGATACCTCAAGGCCGACCAGGACCTTCCTGATGAAGGGGGTGATCGCAGGCCTCCCACTCATGGTGAACCCCCTGGTTTAGACTCAGACTTTAACTATGACTAGTAGGAGAACCCAGCCCTCAGATGGGCCTATGAGCAGTTGGCTCATGTTGATGGAAGATTATGGAACCCATCCCCAAGGAAATGCAGTATCCCCGCTTCTAGTTGACTGGCAACTGCCTCTAGTGAGTTGATCATTACTCCCAGACCCAGGACATCCAGATCCCCAATGCCACCATCAGGCCATCTTGCAGCTTTCCCTCACCATTCCCATTGCGGGACATCTGGGGCATGAGAAGACCTTAGCCCAGATCCTGACATGGTTCTTCTGGCCCAGGGTACACCAGGAAGTAAAAGATTTTTCTGACTTCTGTGTCAACTCACAGCCCCGTGAGGGGTACTGAAGGCTTCCCTTGTTCCTCTGCCGGTGATCGACACCCCCTATGAGAGCATCGCAATGGACCTGGTAGGACCCCTCCTGAAGAAAGTCATGGGGTTCCAATATATCCTGACCATCCTCAACTACACCACCTGGTTTGTGGAGGCAATCCCCCTCCAGAAAGTGACAGCGAAAACTGTGGTTACAGAATCTTTCCCCGGTGTCTCTCCCCCAGGAAGTCCTGACAGACCAAGGTACCAATTTCACCTCACAACTGTTCCAACAGGTCTGTGACCTGTTATGAATAAAAAAGCTCCAAATGTCCATGTATCACCCGCAGACTGATGGGTTAGTAGAGCAGTTTATCGAACTCTTAAAGAGAGGATGTTGAAGTTTCCGCCAGAAGATCTTTGCCACTGGAACCAGTTTATCCCTCCCCTATTACTAGCCATTAGAGAAATTCCCCAGTCCTTGAGAAAGCTGAAGATATCAGGGAGGTTGCACAGAGTGTAAATCAGGGCAGAATTTTGATTCAGTGTATTTGGTATAATTCATTATTATGTTCCTGCAAATGCCTGTGAGGCCAAGTAACTGCTAGGATGGAATTTTTCAGGTACATGAATATGTCATTACAGTAAAACAATCTGAAACAATGCTACTGTACTGTACTGTACTGTACTGAACATTGGGTGCGTAATAAGGGTGTATTCCCTTTCCAGATTGCTTTTTAGGCAAGTTGGTTTGAATGGATTTGTAATTAGGAACAGACCCACGTTACTAAGATTGCCTCTTGAATTGAATCCAGAGTTAACCTTCTGCCAAACGTAGGGGGTTTAGTGTTCACAGCCCAATGATCTAGGCCATTATACCACTTTTACACTAGCCCAGCTCTGTTAAATTCAATAATGTGCAACTGGCATGGAACTGATGCAACAGTGGAGAATCACACCCACTGGGTTCTGGTTCAGCTCATTAAAGAAACTGGCTCAGGACGCAGAAGTTCAGATCAGAATTCACCATCAGTTTGGGGGGATTTGAGTTTCATACCCAGAGATATAGTTCTCTCCCAACTGCATACATAAGTACTGTAGAATTGCTTCACCACTGCCTTTGCATCTTGGGGTAGCCACTTTTCCCAATGCAAAATGCATGTAAGATGCTCCCATATTAGAATGGCCGTATATTATTCTGACATTGCACAGATGTGATAATTAAACAAAGTGTGAGTCAATGGAGAATAAATGCAATTCTTTTCTGCTCAGCTGAAATTCTCAAGCTGGCTAGGTTTTTGTATGCCATTCTGAAGTCAGGTTTAAAAACATTGAGGTTTTTTTAGGAAAAAAAATTCTAACCACCAAGACATACACACTAGCCTCCCAAGTAACTTGACAATCATATTGTACTTGTTTTTGTTCATTCCTGTCCCCCCTGTCTGGGTAGTTGTCTTTTCTGTTCTTAATTTAGAGCTAGGCTCTGCCATTTTCACATTAAGTAATATCTTATTTCACAAATAGCTCCATCAAGGCCTTTGACTTTAAACTCTTCTCTATAGAGAATGCACCTCTATTTGTTCTGTAAAGCCCAGTGTACGTAATACTGTTTTCCCCCCAAAGTACAGAACTGTGCTACACAAGTTTCAATTGACTATTGTTGAACATTGCATAATAAAATTTAACTCTCTATCTTTTAAAAATGGCAGTGCAGTACCTTTGAGTGGTGGCATTGTTTCTGTTCTTTTTCCTTTAGATTTCAAACCTCAAAAAATCTTTGAATAAATACCCACTATTCTAGGAACCAGTATTACCAGACATAATCATTTTTAAAATGTTATTCAGTCAGAGAAACACAATGAGTATCTTAAAAATGTCTCATTTTTCCCCTCCTCCTAGAAATATGAATACATCTTCAGCGATGTTATCCACTGGAAATGGGCCATTTGTAAAAATCACCAAAGCAGCTAACCAGAGCCTAATACTTATACCAAGGTAGGCATCAATGCATCTTTCTCACATTAAGGATCAAATTGATTATAGTGGTAAATAAAAATAAATATAATAATAAATGTCTTGTTCTACTTTACTTTAGTTGAGATCCAGTGTGGTCTAGTATATAAGGCACTGCCCTGGGTGCCAGGAGACCTAGATTCTATTCCATCTCTGCCATTGACTTTCTGTGTGACCTGGAGCAAGTCATTTTATGTCTCTGTTTCCCCTGCCATGTGTTGTGTATTGTAAGCTTTTGGGGCAGGGACTGTCTCTATCTGTTTGTATGTTACAATCTTGGTTACAGCATCTAGGTACTACTGTGATTACAATAATAAATAGTACTATTCTTGCATAGCATTTGTATCGTAGATCTCAAAGTTTTTACATTAAGTATCATTAACCCCATTTTACAGATGGAGAATAAGGGGTCCAGAGAAGTGAGGTGACTTGGCCAGTATCATCAGTCATTGATGGCAAGAATAGAAGAACCCAGATCTCTTAACCCAGTCCAGTGTCCTATCCTGTAGCCCACACTGCTTTTCATATTAAATATAAAATGTTAGGAAAATACTGAAAACTGGATATTTGGGAACAGTCCATAACAAGAACAGAGAGCAATACAAATGTAATAGCCAGCTAGAAAAAAAAAAAGCATGTCCTTCTCTTCCTGGTTGGATATGTTTTAAGGCAAGTGGTAGTAACAAAAATAAAATGAGGCCTGTATAGTTCTTCTGGCTTTGTCTCCATATCTTTCTTACAGAAATCAGCTTGTTAAGTGAGGAGTTGTTCAGAATCATATGCTAGCCCCTAATCTCTTTTACCCTATATCATATCTGATGTGACTTTGAAGGATTCCTATGGGTTTGGAATAACTGGGAGCTTTTCTTGACTATAGACCCTGAATTTAATGGTTTTAAAGAATTATGTTCACAAGAGATGCCAGTGCTTTAGGCACACCTATAAAAGGAGAGGTGCTTGCCATTGACTAGCAAGACAGTTTACACTTCAGTTAAAACAATGCCTTAAAGGAGCTAAGAAAGCTTAGTAGTCCTATCACATTAACAGTTACATTTTCCTGGAACCTTGATGAATGCACTGACACAGAAAATCACCATATAATTGCTCAGTAGCGTAGACTGGATTGAAGATGGGATGCATCAATAGTCTTCTAGGCTTCACTTATGAGCCATATTGCACAGTAGTAAAGCTATAGAGAATATTTAATTTGCTGCAGAGTTTTCTTTTTCCCTGCTGGGAGCTGATTGATACATTTTCTGTTCTAATTCTATTCTGTTAATACCAAATATTTATCAGTCTCACTGGTGGTGGAAAAAAAATCTTAGAGTAATGGAGGATCATTAAAAGCTATTTTTCTTTTTTTAATAAAATGTATGTCTAAACAAGCATTGCCGTGAGAGATCTTAAAGAGCAGCCTATGATTTAAAGGTGTCTTCTATTACTATCAGTTAGACACTAAAGAATGAGGAGAGCAAGAGGAAAAGGAAGAAGACCGTTCATCTTTATTGCATTCATATTGCAGAAAGAGATTTCTTTTCTGTTTATCATCTGAACTCCTGATAAGGGTCACTTTATTGTGGTGATACCATTATACCCTCATGTAGTTTCACAGAAGTTGTAATGTTACAGAATGAGAGGAGGATTAGACAGTGTTTTTCTTTTAGTACAATAAACTACTAATAATAAAAGTCAACTGATAATCTATACATGAAGGCCAGACCCCACACTGTATTTAGTCCTTACTCAGTCAAAACTCCCTTTGAAGGTCATAGGAGTTTTGACTGATTAAGGATAGTAAACTATGACCCAGAGATGAAACCCCTGTTCACATCCGGGACACACAGGGAACTTATTTACTGACAGAAGGATAACATATGCATTGGGCCAGATCCTAGCCCTAGAAGTATTGGTGGGGCTTAATACTAAGCAGCTCTGTGGCATGGCAGGCTCCACAGCCAGAGATGGGTTAGGGATTTGGGGGGGCCCTGAGCAAGTGGGGGCCCCTCTCCATCCCCTTCCTCCTGCAGTTCCCCCTCCCCCAATGCTCCTGCCAGGAAATGGGGTCAGGGCTTGAGGGCTTGCCCCCCCACAAACTCCTGGCGGGAAGCTGAGTCAGGGTTCCAGGGCTTCCCCCATTGCCCAGCTGGAGCACTGGGAGGGCAGGAAGAGCAGTGCAAGCAGCCATCAAAGTCATCCACCACCGCAGGAATTGCTGCCAGCCCAACTTCTATATACAGTGTGACAAGTGGGCCTTTTGGAGGTCACACAGGGGAAGCAGTCAGCATGCACCAGGCTTCCCTGACATTTCAATGGGAGAGGAGGGGAATTAGAAGTGGGCAAATAATTGATTTATTTGGTTCATTGGCAGCTCTGAAACATTGAAAAACAATTTTGGTTTGAATCAAACCAAAATCAAAATTCTGAAAAATTTTGGCAAATTGAAAATGTCAAGAGATGTTTCATTTTGTGTCAAACAGAACATTTCATTTGACCAAAAATAAAATATATTGTTTCCTTTCCAGACACTTTTAAAAATAATAGCAAAGGAAATGAACGACTGGATTCACCAAATGTGGGCATGAGGGGAAGGGAAAGAGCTGGTGCTGCCTATCTTATAACCTTTATCCCAGTGATTAGGGTGCTTACACAGGATGTGGGAGACCCAGGTTCGTTCTCCCCCTCTGCCAGATGTAAAAAAGGGATTTGAACGCAGGTCTCCAACATTGCAGGAGTGTAACCCTAGCCACTGGACTGTAGTGTATGCCGCCGTGGGGCTGTTTCAGTCTCTCCTATTGAAGCGGTTCTATTGGTTAGGGCACTTTTCTGCAATGTGGGAGACCCAAATTCAAATCCCTTCTCCATATCAGGTACGGTGGGGCAATTGGATTCAGCTGAATGCTCTAAACACTGGCTAAAAGTTATTAGGGTGGTGGCACTGCCTTCTCTCTGTCCATTTTGCGAAATGCACCAAATCCCAAATAATAGTTTTTGCCAAAAGCATTTGGCAAATTTGTTTCAAAATCAGGAATACTTTCAAGCTGGTCCAAACTGCAAACTGGTTTTGGCTAATAAACCATTCAACTGAAAATTTTCATCCAGCTCTAAGGGGAATGGAACCTCCTCAGCTACCCTGCTGGCATCCATAGGAATGACAAATGGGGATGAACAGCCCAAAGCCAGTCTCCAGACTGACAGCTCCCACATGAAGTAAAGGTGGAGGCCCACTAGCTTGAAGTCCCTCTGATCACGGCAATCAGAGGGTATCAGCAGTGTAAGAAATACCTCAGTGAGTTGCCACTCCTACCCATAGTTCCCTGCTGTAGCTTAAAGAGTGGGAGATGCTAGATGTTGTATCACCATCATAGAAGGCATGGGTCCAGTCCAGATGAGCTAATGTTCTATCCCACCTCCTGCTGGACCTGCATAAGGAGTGGGCTGCATTAGTTCCTTCACCCTCTGCAGCTCCATGGAATCCATGTAAGGCATTTTAGTAGAGATGGAGCTCCTATGCAAAAGTTCCCAGTTACTGTGCAATCCTGCTGGGAGCAGGTGTGTGTTCCCTGCCCTACCCCTTTCTGTGCCATGTTATTCATCTTCCCTGCCAGATGGCCCAATGTGCAACTGGTTTACAAGGGCTTATGAGTTTTCAATGGGAGTTTGAGTAAAGACTGAAGAATTTGGTTTCAATGGTGTAAACCACATCCTTGGGGTTATATGTAAGACTGAAAATAGGAGATGTTTGCAATGTGAAAACTATACAGTGATTCTGGATTACAATATGAGAGTGTATGTTATTGTATAATAGGGAAATGTTGATAGCTACATTTATACAATCATGCTATATTACTCTGTATACATTTAAAAAACAAACTGTGCATTAAACTAGTCTTGCAGTGACATTCTTTCCCAGTATATTTTTGTATATATCAAATTTAATTGGTGGCACAGGCACTGTCCCCAGTGTTCAGATTCATTACAAGCTATGAAGATAATCTTAAAACCTCTGGGTGTCAGAAATGCTTGAGTAGTTTTGATCTGTGGCCTTGTGCTCTTCAGGCTTCTGGCTTTATGTCTCTTCTAAATAATTCCTAGGCCTTTACATGTGACTATATATATTCTACAGTGCAGTGTTATCTCCATGAAAGCTACACTGATATCAGACTAATATATATATATATATTAATTCTTTGGTTACACTGATCTCTAGTGGCAAGTTCCTGAAAACACCTAAGAAGGCAGCAAAAAATCCATATTGAATTCAGTTTGTATTGGATTCAGAATTTTAGCAGATGATATTTCCCCCCTAAAGATTAAGCTACTTTTATTTCTATAATACGCTGTTTTTAATCAAATGTTCAGCAAAGGAGAAATTATGTGCATAATATCCATTTAAGCATTGGGTAGTACAGCCAAATTACTGCATATTAACACCATGGTTTTCCTTTAGAATAAGGAAACAAAACAGAAGTTTTGTAGTGATTCTAAACTGCACTTAAACATACTCATGTAATGTCACCTGGCCTGCAGATACCTGTGTTTTTAACAACTTTGCTTTCATTCTAGCAAACAGTGTCTCAGTAATCTGGTGATTCATCTGCAATGCAACAATAAACGTAAGTAAATATTTCATAAGAAACTTCAACTTTAAAAATCAAATTATTAGGTCCATAAACTTCATGTATATTGTTTGAAAGATTTTGGCAGTGAAATAGAAACTGTATTTTCATATAAACCATGAAGCAGGAACATTTGCAATCTTCAGTTGTTTGCATACAATGGGTATAAACAAAAAGAAGATCCAACACCCCCTCCTCCCACGTCCCCCAACCCCCCTGAACTTTAGGGAAGATCAGATCCAATTCCAGACTGGAACTTTGTATCTTGGGCACATCTTGAAATACTGCATAAATTAATTTCAGACCTCCCCTCCTCTTTCAAATTCCAGCTTGTGGAAAACGATTCATAACTCAGGAGATCAGTGGAAGGATTGTAGGTGGAAGTGATGCCAAAAAAGGAGCTTGGCCTTGGGTAGTCTCACTGTTTTTTAATGAAAGACCTACATGTGGAGCTTCCCTCATCAGTGATGAATGGCTAGTCTCAGCAGCGCACTGTGTATATGGGTAATGTTTATTTTCTCCTTAAGTTAATACATATACCATGTTGACACTCCCAAAATGTTCATGTATAATGATGGAAAGATGCTTGTTCATAAAGCTGGGTTACAGAATGGCCCTAACCTGTCAATCAGATATGCATGAGGCAACACTGCTAGCCACGTAGGGTATGTATACACAGTGATAAAAGACCTGCAGCATTGGTCTGCTCACTTGGGGTCACAGGGCTCAGGCTGCGGGGCTATAAAATTTCAGTGTAGGCATTCAGCCTTGGGCTGTAGCACAGACTCTGAGACCCCGCAAGGGAAGAAGGTCTCAGAGCCTAGGCTCCAGCCCAAGCCTGAAAGTCTGCACTGAAATTTTTAGACCCTCAACCTGGGCCCTGCTGACATGGGCTCTGCGACTTGGTACTGCAGGTTTTTTATTGCAATGTAAACAAACCCATAGAGTCCCATTGAAGTCAATAGGAACCACATATTCACAGGGATCTCCCCTTATGGATCCTATGAAAGAGAATAGATGTGGTTGCCTTTGATAGCAGGGAACTGAACTCATTGACCCAGGAGGTACTTCCAATCCTATATTGTAATGTTCTGATGGATCTGATTGCAGCATCAGGGCTTACATTTATGCTTTTAATAATATTCTGTTATTTTTGCCTCAGTAAAATGACTTTTTCATGCTAGAATAATGTTGTTTTGCCAAATTAATTGTTTATTTTCAAAGTTGAAAAAGAATTATTCAGTGATTCGAAGGCCCATCAGATAAATGATTCAGATTAGGTACTTGAAAATCATACCCAATAACAAAACTGTTCAAATGGAGAATAGCCAGAGTCAATAGAAAATATGAGGAAAAATTAATGTAGGGGACTTGAGACAGTTCTGTAGTATTTTTCAAACATGTAATCTCTCTTTCTCTGTCTCTCCTATCCCCCAATGTATAATATTGTGGTGAAAACGCATATACAGCAGGGACCCAGTTTTATAAAAATGACATTACCACTGAAGTCTGCACCAGACTAGGGAAAAACCTGAAATTAGTGATAGGTACAGTTAACAACCCAGCTCATTATTTAATTATTATGTACTGAATTATTCATTCTCCTAATAAGAGATGGAGTCCAGCTCACAGCTCCAGGAGTTTTTAGTAGCCCCACATTTTAATGACTCCAGTAAGGAGTCACTTAAATCAAGAGACACGTTTTTGAAAATAGAAGGTAGTATACATTAAATATATGATACCTCATCAAGCATTTGCAGTTTATCTGTAATTAGTTGGGTGTCTGCATTACTCACTCAGAGCTTTCCCAATGGTGTGAGAGTAAAGAATGACATATCTCATAAAGGTAAATTTAGTATTGCCTGTGTAATTATGACTCTCTGCCATACACTGAGAGACTGATCAAGATTTACACTACTCTATACAATTGGAATGAATTTCATTTGTCTGAATAGATGTGTTAATCAACTCAAGTAATCTCTATGGTGCACTACTCAGAATGTGAGGAGATGAGGTATATTTTAAAATATTTCCTACAATATGTTACCATTATGTCTACAATTAAAGTGCTGTAGAGGTGACCAAGAATAGGAAAACATAGTGTTTAAAAAACCATGGAAGAGGTATCACTAATGTAAGTAAGTAAAATCCATTTATTTATGTCTGAATATTGGTGACATGGCAGAATTTACTGAAGCCTTCTCTATCCATTGCTACCTATGAACACTTAGCAGATGACTTCCCAATAATCTGCTACACACCATCTATTCATCTCCTCAATTATCATACCCTTTTACAGTGACTTGCCACCATTCCTTCTGTGATAACTGTCTCAAAGTTATTTCCATCTCTGTGCCTGATGTGACCAAAGTACATAAGTTTGTGCCTGTTGATTTCTGACAACAGAGTCTGCTTCTCTCCAGCAATGTTCCAAACATAAACATGCCTCATCTTTTCCATCCAGGAGATATGCAAAAGTCTTTGCCAGCACCACATTTCAAAGGCTTCAGTTTTCTTCTTGTCAGAAGCCTTAATTTCCCACAGTTCACATCCATAGGTTGCTATTGAGAAAATAAAGTTTTTCACCAGCTGAAACTTTGTATGTTTTAAGATTCTACGGGTTTTTTTCCAAATTTTTGTTAGGGGGTCATTACAGAGCAAACCATTCCTACATTTCTTCCAATTTCTTTAGAACAGCCTCCTTGGTTGGATATGTATGTATATATGTATATATATATATGTATCCCAGATAACTGAAATAATTTACTACCTCTACATCTTGAACATTAATTGAGGTGTTTGCTTGCATCTTGTTTTTGTTAATCATGTAGATGTACATGAATTTTATTTTCACCATATTCAGAGATAGTCTGTATTCATCACTGTTTTTTTACAGACACCAATATTTGTTGCATTTCAATCACTATAGAGACTGAAGGAAATCTGGGTGCTCAGCTTCAACCAGGATCATAAGTATTTATATTGTTTGTAAATCAGTTCATTCAGTGGACATTTGATGATTCAAAACAACTTCAGCCATAAAGCAGGTCTCTAACTAAAGTACATCCGATACAGCTCAGCAATAAATACAGATTGTAGGAACAAACTTGTCATATTTTTTTTCATTTAAATGCTGATTTTCTAGATTTTTTTTTCAGCTGTAGGTTAAAAAAAATTAAAAATTAGATTTCTAATGGTATGTGTACTCTGCAATCAGGTATGATTGCAGCATGTCTAGACATACCTGAGCTAACTTTGATCTAGCTAGCTTGAGTAACAATAGCTGTGAAGGTGCGGCAGAATGGGTCTAGTCTTGTCCACCCCAAACCCTGGATACATACTCAAGAAGCCACTGTCCATGCTACAGTGGTTTCACTGCTATTGTAACTTGAGCTAGCTTTGAGCTAGCTTAATTAAAGCTAGTTTAGGTATGTCTATATGTGATGCAATCACACCTCCCAGTTGCAGTGTAGATATCCTCAGTCTACCATCCCCATGGTATTTCATGCTCATAATTTTCTATCTGCGGGATGATAATTAATTGCATGGGAATTTTTAATTTCAGCTGTTTAAAGGGTCATAATAATTATTCTTCAATAATTGTACTATTGTCCAAGCAACTCTGTATAAATGTATTATTGGCTTAATACCAAAAATTTACTGACAATTCTGTGATACTAAACTTTAGGCCACTAGTGCTGTCAGAAAACTGTAGGCAATTTCAAATGACAATATGCTACTCCACTTAATCTGAAAAAATATACAAAGTGTGTATGTATATGTGTGTATATATATTCTTGAGGGGATTAAAGATTAATACAAATTATACATGGCAAATTGTTCAAGTCCTTCATTTGATCAAAAATAATTATGAATATTCATTGCAATCTCTAGGAGGAATTTAATACCATCTCAGTGGAAAGGAGTGCTTGGCTTGCATACCACTTTGAATCTCACATATCCTCAAACAGTAATTCAAAAGATCGATCAAATTGTCATAAATCCTCATTATAACAAGCGCACAAAAAATAGTGACATTGCTATGATGCATCTTCAATTCAAAGTGAATTATACAGGTAGGATTGTTGATCTTCTCTTATACATTTATTTACTCTGTATGAATTAATTTGAGCTAGCTCCAAGTGGACTAGTCAACCTGACTTTACTCAGTAATGACAGGTTTATGGGATACTTGGACTTGTCCTTATAAATTAGATATAATCTTGGGAAAACCAATCCTGCGCTTGTTGGACATTTTGCTTGAGCAAGGAAGAGAGTGTTTGGATCAATGTGCATTTTGGTAACTGACATCACAAAAACCAGAATATTGGAAACAAGTTGAAAATAATTATTTCTCTTTCACAGATTACATACAGCCTCTTTGCTTACCAGAAGCAAGTCAACAGTTTTTGCCAGGAATTAATTGCTCTATTGCTGGCTGGGGTAGAACTACAAATCAAGGTGAGTCACCACACTTTTAAAAATACCACACAAAATAATGAAGAAAAATTTGTTTGATGTCAGAGATGTATTTTTACTTTACGTTTTAAAGACTTCAAGTGATGGGAAATCTATCACATCGCTTGGGAAGTTGTTCCAATGGCTAATTTCCCTCCCTGTTAACAAAGTATGTCTTATTTCCAGTTTGATTTCCATTATCATGTTTCTGATTGTGTGCACACAATAGAAATCAATGTGAGCTGCCTGTACATATTTGTGGGTGGGATTTGTATATAATAGTAATATCTGCCTCTTAAATAACATCTTTCATCAGTATTTCTCAAAGCAGTTTACAAAGGAAGTGTTGTTATAATAATTTTGCAAGTGGGGAAACTGAGTCACAGAGTGACGAGAAGACTTGCACAGTATCACCCAGCAGTTGAATGGCAAAGCCACAGCTAGAACTAAGGTATCCTGAGTACCAGTCCAGTCCTCTCTTTATTCAGCTACCTTCTGTGACATTAAAGATCTCTAAAAAGGTCATATACTATCACTGATTTTTTGACATTCACTATAATGGAGTACTCTTCATATGGAAAAAAATGTCCATCATTTCTTTGTTTTTGTAGATTTAAGGCTGAAATCCTGCTTTTCACTTCATTCCATCTTGCCTAAGCAACAGAGGATGCAGAGAGAGATAAAATTCAGATTCAGATTTTGAACATTCCTGCCTTCAGGAGCATTTGGATGCAAGAAGTTGGTTATAATCCTTCTCTGGATATGAGTCAGCAGTGTGCCCTTGTTGCCAAGAAGGCCAATGGCATTTTGGGATGTATAAGTAGGGGCATAGCGAGCAGATCGAGGGACGTGATCGTTCCCCTCTATTCGACACTGGTGAGGCCTCATCTGGAGTACTGTGTCCAGTTTTGGGCCCCACACTACAGGAAGGATGTGGATAAATTGGAAAGAGTACAACGAAGGGCAACAAAAATGATTAGGGGTCTAGAGCACATGACTTATGAGGAGAGGCTGAGGGAGCTGGGATTGTTTAGTCTGCAGAAGAGAAGAATGAGGGGGGATTTGATAGCTGCTTTCAACTACCTGAAAGGGGGTTTCAAAGAGGATGGCTCTAGACTGTTCTCAATGGTAGCAGATGACAGAACGAGGAGTAATGGTCTCAAGTTGCAATGGGGGAGGTTTAGATTGGATATTAGGAAAAACTTTTTCACTAAGAGGGTGGTGAAACACTGGAATGAGTTACCTAGGGAGGTGGTAGAATCTCCTTCCTTAGAGGTTTTTAAGGTCAGGCTTGACAAAGCCCTGGCTGGGATGATTTAACTGGGACTTGGTCCTGCTTTGAGCAGGGGGTTGGACTAGATGACCTTCTGGGGTCCCTTCCAACCCTGATATTCTATGATTCTATGATTCTATGATTCTAGACGAAGGCCATTTTCATAAAATCTGATTGTTCAGTTTGGATGAGCACCAGGCAGTTCATATGCCATACCACAAGCTCGTCAGAAGTGGGGGAAAGAAAAGGGGATGTCTGCTGTTGAGAAACTTCAGCGGAGGAGCTGTTTATCTAATTTTTTTAAAATTAAAAACATATTTAGGCTCATTTTAGACAAAATGCTGAAATTTAGGCCCAGTGTTAACATTTCCAGGGTTGCTGCCTGTTCTTAACAAAGATCCCATATTGTCATGGCCGGGTTGTGGGCAGCCAGACCTAGTAGTCAGAGCCAGAGTCACTAGTCAGGGTCAGGAGACAAACTGGAGGTCAGAACCATGAATCACATGACAGGAAATCAAGCCAGAGGAGGAGCAGAAGCAGGAGGGGACAAAGTCCAGAACAGGGTGGAGCCCAGCTGTTTCCTGTGCCTGTTGCTGGACCAGCAGGCCAATCAGCTGCTCCGGGATGCCACCAAAAGTACTGCAAGGGCAGAGCTTCAAACTGGGGCTGGGCTTCTTGGATCCCAGGTAAGCAAGCCTTAGCAGGCTGCCAGATGGAGGGTTGGAGTATGGCTGTTCCTATAAACCAGGGATCGGCACCCTTTGGCACGCGGCCCACCAGGGTAAGCCCCCTGGCGGGCCAGGCCAGTTTGTTTACCTGCTGCGTCCGCAGGTTCACTGATCGCAGCTCGGACTGGCTGCAGTTCGCCGCTCCAGGCCAATGGGGGCTGCAGGAAGCGGCCGCCAGGACATCCCTCGGTCCACGCTGCTTCCCGCACCCCCCATTGGCCTAGGACGTCAAACTGTGGCCAGTGGGAGCCGCGATCAGCTGACCCTGCGGATGCGGCAGGTAAACAAACTGGCCTGGCCACCAGGGGGCTTACCCTGGCGGACCGCGTGCCAAAGGTTGCCAGTCCCGGCTATGAACCTTGGAAACCCAGGTTTATGACTTGTGGGCCATGACACATACATGCTGCCATGCCCAATCCAACCACATGAATGACAGAGAATTCTCACATACATGTTTTCGGTGGCTAACATTTTAAAATGTCCCAAATGATTATTTTAAAATTTAAAATTTGCCAAAATTTCAGCCTGCAACCGATTTTTATGTTCCTTACATAAACCCACCCAAAAGAAAAATTAAATAAAAAATTTAAAAATGAGCACACTTTGAAATGTATTTATACTGTACTTCATAATAAAGCAGATTTCTACTTTTCAAAGATTGTTATTGCAGATGGAGCCAAATTCTGTCCTGAGACAAAGGAGGTCGTACAGGGGAATCTGATGGCAGAATGTGGCTCATAGGATATTATTATTACTGGTAAAGATGCATACAGAGGAAAGATGCAGCTTGACTGTTAGAGCCTAGACTGAATTTCCAGGGCTGAGAATTTACATTTTCATTTGTAAATCAAGCCTATGGATCTGATGTCACAGAGCAATAAACATGGAATAACTCTGCCATTTTTGCTGAGCTACTTTCAGAGTACAATTGCACCATAAAACTGTGGTTAATAATTAATAACATACATTAGTGTAAGGGGTTAAAATGACCAACTGAAAATCATACAATGTACTCAAAGAATCTGGATAGTCAAAGCCACATTTAATTAATCCTTATATCCATGCATAATAATATTCATTTATTTTAATGGTCTTCATTAAGTTATTTGAAAAACAAAATTTAGTTGTGATTCCTATTATAAAAGCTCAGGATGTCATTCACTACTGTTTACTCAAGAATAATTCCAATGAGTGAGGAGTAAAGAGGGCCTAGTGCACAGCACACTGGACTGGGACTCAGGAGACCGGTATTCAAATCCTAGTTCAGCCTTATTTCAATTTGTGATCTTGGGCAAGGCACATAATATACCCAACCTCAGTTCCCCATCTGTAAAATAGAGTTAATATATTCTACCTCACAGAGGATAAAATCGATTAATGATAGTGAGCCAGGGCCTTTTAAGTTCTGAGATACATTTTAGTGAGGTATAAACTGAAGTAATGACGTGGCAACCCAGGCCCTCGATAGTGCTGTGTAATGAGAGTGAAATTTCTGAATCACTAAGAATAATGGCTGTAGTTTGTTCAATGCATTTTGATCAATTTGGTTGTGTATACTCTGTATTTTGATCAGGTTCCACTGCAAACATATTGCAAGAAGCAGAGGTCCCTCTTATAACAAATGAGAAATGCCAACAACAGATGCCAGAATATAATATTACAAAGAATATGATGTGTGCAGGCTATGATGAAGGAGGAATAGATTCCTGTCAGGTAAGTAAAAACAACCCATTTGTATTGCTAATAGTATATTCCTTCTAATTACTGAACAGCTCAGTGGTTGGTCCTCTGATCATTAAAAACTAGCTACTCGCTGTCAGAATATAATTTCTACTCAGAGCCTTACATATTTCATACTGTAACAAGATACATGCTTCAAAGATTACAAGCTCATATATTTCAAGGTCAGAAGGAACCTTTCTGATATTAAAAAAACCCACTACAGAGTGATATGGGGTTTTGGAAGTGCCACATGTGGAACTTCACACAGTTTCTGGTCAGCAATCTCCTCAGGAGGAAGAGATGTTTGTGGGTGGAAATGTGAGGTGTGAAGCTTAAATACTAAGCTGATACAAGCCTAAGAAAGACTTTGGATGGATGGAGAGCAGCAAGGGGGCATTATCTTCAAGCATTAAGACCCCATGGATCCTCAAGAAATGGAAGCTCCAACAACTTGCAGGGGATGCCCTTCTCTGTGACAAGACAACACTGTTAGAATCATGAATCGTAGAATATCAGGGTTGGAAGGGACCTCAGGAGGTCATCTAGTCCAACCCCCTGCTCAAAGCAGGACCAATCCCCAACTAAATTGCTCTCATGATCTTCCTGCCCTCTAGCAGCATAGCTTCCTAAGGAGCCATTGTCCACCCCAGCTCAGCCTACAATGCACTCCCCCTCTATGGGAAAGCAGGCAGCACTGAATTCTGCGTCTAGCTTCCACTTAGTTCTGCTTCTAGCGGCATGAAGTCTTTGTTTTTGCTGACTGTTTTCATCACATTCTAATGGGAGCATGCTACGTAATGTGGTTCTCACTGGATCTACACTGTGCTGCTTCTGGCTTGTGCCCCATAACTGCAAGATTAGACCAAATGAAGTTGCCTTTAGGGAGTTATAGCAGACTCCCAGAAAAAAGGAGGTCATACTGCATTGGCTCCACTTCACATTCCTTAAGCTTGTGAGGCTTTCCATACCTGTTTTGCTTTTATTTGTTTCCCCTTATGCCCCACTGAAGAGGGAAGAGCAAGGCCTTAATACTATACAGAGTGCAACAAATCAGTGTTGTAATCAGTGATCAAAGAACCATGAATTAGGAAGGATATAGCAAGTACAGACAGCCTGTAGGTTGCTGACAGAGTGAGAGAGCTTCTGCAGCTGCTCTTCAGCCTTTGAGAGAGAGAGAGATTTTATTCCCCCAGACCTTTTTCAGAAGTCCCCAGTGCAAACCCCACCTATACAGGATTTGTGCAGGGTAAGAGGATATAACCTAAAGTTGATAAGTAAAACAATTAATGCAAAGAGTTCTACTATGCTTCATGGCTGATACAGTTCATGACTAACAGGTGTCTAAGAGCTTAAGATCGCACATTATGTTAAAAAATTTAGTAAATAGTGTTCTCTTTTGAGTATTTCTTCAGATAGATCCCCTTCTGGGCACATCAGGAGCATGTGCACCAAAATTGGGATACACACACAGACAAAACAGCTTGAAGATCCAAAGTTACTTTAAGATAAAGAGCAGTTCTTTTTTTAACTCTTGAATTTCAATATTGCAGGGAGATTCAGGAGGGTCCCTGATGACTCAAGACAATAACAGGTGGCTTTTGGCAGGTGTGACATCCTTTGGCTATCAATGTGCATTGCCCCAGCGTCCTGGAGTGTACGTTCGAGTCACACAATTTGTGGACTGGATAAAACAATTCATACATTAACTTGATTTAAAAAACAAAAATAGAATGTAAAGGCAAATACTAAG
Source organism: Dermochelys coriacea (assembly GCF_009764565.3). NCBI lineage: Eukaryota > Metazoa > Chordata > Testudines > Dermochelyidae > Dermochelys > Dermochelys coriacea. The sequence goes on from NC_050068.2 coordinate 174,579,230, forward strand.
CAAGATTATAATATACCATAGCATTCAAAGCTACTGGTGAGAGAAACTGAATAAAATCCTGTAATTCAAAATGAGATTTAGACATAACCAAACTTTTGGGAGGAAAACATTAAATATTAAAAAACTCTATCATATCAGAAAACAATATTTCAAAACAGCAGTTGTCTCTTTTTGCCACTGGTTCTTACCACTTTACATTGACAGCTCTACAAGATATGGTTTTACTGTTTGTCCACCTTACAGACATATTATTTAACAAATACCAATGCCCAGTACATTATGGAAAGCTGCACAAAGATTTAGAAGGAATAAAATCTGTGATTTGTGAAGGACGCTATTTATTGAGTAACATCTATATAAATTATTAATCCCAGGCCAAACATTTAAACAGTTTTTCAGGGTTTTTATGCTTTCCTTCCCAATATTCATTCCCATTTCAATGCATAGGGAATGTTGTTTCATAATCCCCATACATCAAAATGGGGCTGTACCCTAACTGTTTGTGAGATCATGAGAGATCCTTTGTTCCTATTACGAACAGTTCTGGAATATGTTTTATACATGGAGATGGTGTGCAAATCAATCTAGCTGCTTTGTAATGGATAAACTGACCTGGAGCCAATTTTTTTTCCCTGGTGTCACTGTTTTGGAATTAATGAAGTTACACCAGGGATGAACAGAGTACTGTTTTTTATGATTATTTCTGGCAAACATCCTAGAAATTACTGCTAAGCTATCTAATTATAGATAGACAGTTGTGCACACAAAAAACAAACTCTTCTGTTATAAACTGTAATGCTCTTAAAAGCATCTAACAACAAGCATCCTCAGACAATTTTGCAAGGAAAATAAACATGCCACTCCAGTTGCTGCTTAGTATATCACATGTTTACTTTCAGTCATCGATACAAGGGACTTTAAAATAATGTTTTGGATTGTTTTGTTTTAACAATTAGGGTGAATCACCCACTAGAGGACTTCAATTGTGTAAAATATTAAACAGTCTGACTGCTTTAATTTCTTGGGTTCTTTTCCAAATAAGATTTTTTTAAATGTAAACAAATAACTGTGTATTCACAATTTATGTATGTTTGTATCTAATGATGTAATCATTCTAGTACAATATGACATGTTCCATTTGTTTCTGCTTAGTGCCTGCTATAGAACAATTAAAATCTAATTAATTCCATGGTATTACATAAAAGTCCAAAAGAATTGTAATTATTTATATAGACACATGTAATGATGCCCATTGCCTAGGTGCCTTCCATCACTGAGTACAGCTATTAACTAGGGCAATCAAATCTTCAGAATAAGAGTCTCATAAACCTCATCCCTCTCTCCCCCAACTCCTTGCTATTAACCTGAAGTAACACTAGGCCTTACTCGGTCTGGCCTTATACTGTGCCTGGAATCTTGCCAGACAATCAACCTGATTCTCTGTTGCCCCCACCTTGTGACATCATTTATGCCAGTCTAAAGTGCTGCCATTCTGATTTGACTGTAGCAGACCACAAAAGGAAGGTGTGAGAGGTGTGGGCTCTCCAGTGAAAAGGGCCTGTGGCCCACTCCGGAATGTCTTGCTGTACAAGGTGATCCAGCAAGAGTGACCGAGTAGATCCTACCCCTCTCCCCCCGACCAGGACAAAATGATTGTGAAAGATCACAACCGATACTATGAATTGCATCAAGAAGCAAATAGATAATCAGCGCATAGTAGTAGGATTATAATAACTCACCTTACCCATAGTGGACCCACAGATTTCCATGCTGGTTGAAGTTTCACAATCCTTTTTAAAGGCAGTCTCAAACCAAGTGCATGGCATTAATCTAGCTTTGGGATTACAAAACCGTGAATTGCTGTGTTCATGATATGAAAGAATGTAATGCCAAGGAGTCTCTTCTCCCATCAATAGAAAATTCAGAACTTTAGCACCAGCAGAAATCCTTGCACCTCTGTGGGAGAATAGCTGCCCAAAATGGGCTTAAAAATATATGCAGAAGAACAATTTCTTTCTATCATTGCTAAAGTACAAGCCATTGCTGTCCCTTTAGTTGTGAATCAATCATTACGATGATGTGGAAAAAAATTGTTAATGTCAAAGTCAAAAACTCCAGCTTTTCCAACTAATAGTGGAAAAAAAGTTTTTTCCCACATTTTGATTCTACTTTTCTTCTTTCTAATGAAATGCAGCCCGAGACACACAGTGCATTCTATACCAAGTTCAAAGTTTGATGTGAGTGAAGCAATTATTAAAATGTTTTTAAAAATTTTATTCCTAGTTAAAATCATGTGAAATAAGTTTGCAATTAGTAAAAAAAAAATTAAGGTGTTGATTATTACTGTCAATTTTTCTAAGGTCCTTATATTCAGTGGAATATGCACGTTCAGAAAGTTAATCAGTGGTGTAATTTACAATGGACAGTATTATGTGTCATGTTACCATAAATGCTGTAAGTTTTACTCCATTAATGATTTATAACAGCCAGATCATTAGAGGCCCTAGTTGCTGGAAAACTTGCTTGCCAGAAACATTGCAACATGTTTCTATTTTTTCATTGCATAGTTTTGACTCCCAAATGCAAGCAGCAGGTACTCTGATGCACATGAACTGCAGATTTGTTGGGTTCAGCATTAATAAGCCATCCATAAGCCTGTAAAAGTTCCCTTTTTAAAATATCATTTGTGCAAAAAGCACATGCTCCTGAGTGAGATATCTATAGGACTAGGGTCAGAAATATAAATTTTACTCCAGTCCCTTCTGCCTAGATAGAACAGGTGTGTCATCCTATTTCCTATTGTGAGATTTCTTTTAAAAAAAAAAGTGTCTCCATACAGTACCCCTTAAAATAACAGATAAAGCCTTTAAATCATATTGTGTCCTTACTACCTTTAAATATGCAAGCAACATAGACTATTTTAGACAAAATCTCAGGTCATTTTGCATGCTCTTGGAAGCTGTGAAAAAGGCAGAAAGGGAAGATATGGGCAGGCTCACATTGCTTAGATGCTAACTGATTCAAGGAACTGGTAGGACAGTATTCTTTTGGAGCTGTGGCTGGTGCTTCTGGCAAATGGCCAGGGCAATTATGGAGGAGGGAGAAGGCATTTCTTTAGGGGTGACATAAGTTTTCAAACATCTAGCCTCAGAACAATAGAATCCTTACTCTTTCTCTTCTCTTCTCTTCTTTTCTCCTGCTGCGGCTGCTTCTCTGCCCTCTGCCTCTTTTTGAAGACAAAAGAGGCTGGAGAGCGCTGAGCAGAATGGAGTGTGACACAGTAAGTCAACTCCTATATCTAACCACCCCTCCTCAATTCTGAGCAGCTTAGACTGCAGATGTGATGGATATCTAGAACTGCTTGACTTTTGATGGCATCTCCTCTGTTAACTATGGAACATATCATATAATTACCAAAAGTCACAATGCTGGATTCTAAGGGTGACAGCACTTCTGCCCAGGGAAACCTTGGGAACTACTGGTATTGCCCAATTGCTACGCACTCTCTTTGCAAATGAAAAAGTGGTTCATCTCTCTCCCCCACGGCTTCACAACTGGTCCTTCACTCCCCGTACCACCCGCTGCCCTCCCTCTCTGTGAGCTCCAAAGAGTTAACTTTAAAAATAAATAAATAAAATACAGAGAAAAAAGAATAGTACTTATACACATATGGGATTTGTGTATATGATGCATAAAAGTATCATCCCTGTAAAAGAAGGCATTCTGGGAGCTTTGAGAGTTACAGGTTTCCCTAAGGAAACAATTTTGTTTTAGAGACTCAGGCCCATATAAGGAGTCTCATGAGCCACTCCAAGAATCTGAATCCTGGCTAAGTGCTGAATCCTGACCAGGTGCTGGTCCACTGCATCATTAAGTTTATTTTTGCACTATTTGTATTTATGTATAATTTTATTTGCTTCTAAATGATTTTTCAAGTTCCTTTAGCCCTTTTGTCTGGAGTTATGGAATGTCTTTAGACAGGGTTTATGGAAACACATCGTCTCCCCAATCCAGTCTATATGGATGAATAACAAACTTGTGACTATTGGGACAAAATATCTCTGTTACCATTACATCCACAGTCTAAGGGGCCCTTTTTCTGAGATACAGGGGCCTGAAGGCCTTCACATAACAAAGCGTTAGCTGTTGATTCCCTCTCCTCCTTGCCCCTTCAACACAGTTTTTCAGACTGATTGTTGCTGCTAAATGCCCAACATTCCCCATTACTCATTACCCTGTGGGCCAAAGAACTTGAAGGGAAAAAGTACTTGCATTCTCCAAACCTCCATGTGGAAACTCCTCCTCGGTCACCAATATTGTGTTGATCCCAATAGATACTGGTATGTCCTTAAGTGGTCACTTCAAGCAGAGAGAAATGCAAAGTAGTGAGTCCATTTGGGACTTATTAAATCTTCATTCCCCCAACATCACCACCCCATGTTCTTCAATAAGTTGTTCTTTCTTTGAAATCTTGGATGTCTTTCTAAATATTGTTTATAACACGCATCCTCAAGAAAGACATCTCTCTCTTCTTCTGTGTTTGGGTTCAGCAGTCTTTCAGGTAAGTAGGAAGTATGAACTCTGAGGTCATGTAGGATCATGCTTTCTTTGTTATAATAATTAAAGATAAAAGTCAAGTAATGGATGGGGAGAAGGTGAAACCAGGAGAGAGGTTCCAAGAGATGGGAAGACCATCAACAAGTGGGAGGATGTATAAATAACACTAGGAAGGGAAATAGTGATCTGAGTTGTAAAAGAGGGTTGTTATCCAGAAAAGGAAGTAAGCACAACCCATAGAATAATGCTAATTCTGATGTCGAGTGTCCGAATGTCTTCACACGTGCACTAGCAATTGTGAGGTTATTGTGGGATTTTTGTTTTTCTTTATCATAAGAGCAGTCAATGGAAAACTTACCTCTAAACTTTAAGAAACAAAATTTAACAGATGACCCAACTGTTTTTCTAAATTCTGGTTCTAATTAACAGATCACACCATATTTATGAGGGACAAAGATAAATTGGTGTGAAACCAAGGACAAAATAAAAAAGCATGGACATTTAGGCATTTTTAATGACATTAAAGTACAGAATTTAAAAGTACTAACACCATCAGAGTTATTCCTAAACTCCTATTTAGGTATCACTATGGCATATTAGGAGAAAGCAAATTTTCTTATAATATCGATATTAATATATCAATGTTACTTAAAAATATGTGTTTTCCTGTGTGATCCTAAAATGCATGATTACTTGCAAAAGATATTAGCTCCTGTTTTTCATAAACTTTTGACTTTCATTTTAAGCATAATTTTTACATAAAATATTCACTGACATCTCAGACTTTATACTGTAGTGATACCTATCATTTTTGTCTTTTCAAAGGAAATAGTATTGATATTAAAGGCTGCATTTAAATCATATCTTATGATTGGCAGAATGATTTATGTTGACTCTGGAGAAATGTATCAAAAAGATAGGGCCATCTGCTAGCAAAGCGCACTCATTATGCAGCATCAAGTGATTTTCCTGAATACTTGAATTTTGCCATTGCAGATCAATTTCACAGCATTGGAAACTGTCTCTGAGCTACAGGATAAAAATAAATTCTGTGCCTAAAGAATCAAGAGCGGTCTTGAAAAATGTGCAAGTAAATAACTGAGCAATCCATTTATATCAAATATTTATGCAAAGAAAAATTATTTTGTTACACTGTAAATTTATGTCCATTCAATTTACAGTACACCAACTAAAGTAGAATGTATGAGGGACTACAGGAAACAAAAATGTAATGATTACTACAAACAATTTTAAAACTGACACATATTGTTGATATTTCCCCCTATAAACCTCAAATGCATTGTCCCTTCCATTGCTCAGTTGTAGCCGAGTTACTTCCCTTAGCAAAATAGACACATCCTCTTTCTTTATTTAGCATGACATGTTTCATTTAATTAATAATCAAATGTTACATACAAAAATGATCAGAATAGTTGCCTCAAGGGGGAGCTTACAGTTCATGTTGCTGATCCATTGCAATCTCAAGCCATTCCAAGCTAATGTGCTGAGATGACATTATAATAAAGCCCGACTGTCAAATATTGTTTTTGCTTTGTTTTCAGTCATTAAATTGTTATACCTCCATGGTACTGTCCTTCCTGGGGTTCTTTGAAATCCATAATGTGGACTGGTTTGGGCTGGTTTTTGTTCTTCCTTTACTAAAAAATAGAAATATAAAATAATTTCAATTCATTTGATCCCTCTGTGGCTCAGATTTAGGATGCGGCTAGGTCAGGGTATGTCAGACTTGCATCCATCCATTAATTCAGAGTTGCCTGGGTTATTGATTTAATGTAGTTTCCCTTCCTACAATAAAGTTATACACAAGCTCTGCCTAAATGCATCACCACAGTGATCAGCAAAGGCAAAGAAACCACTAAATTATATTTGAAAGGAGGGTAAATTATTTTATCTCCCTGTAGACTTAGATTGTCCATGTTGTACTATATTGTTTAGATTCAGATTTTGCCACCCTTCTTTATGCTGAGCAGTACCTTATGCTGACAGCAGTCCCAGTGGCAAGACTTTCTTCCACATGAACAAGTAGGACAAAATCTTTCCCTTAGGACTTGATGCGTTTTCTACTGAAATCAATGGGCATTGGAGAAGACCCTTAGCGATGAACTGACCACAGTAGAAAAGTCCTAATTATGGCTGGTCAAAAAAATTTCCAACAACACTGCTTTTTCCTGGAAAATTGGTATTGAGTAATAAAAAGTGTTTACTTTCCACAGGAAAAAAATATTTTTCATCAAAAAATGGGAGTCTGAAAAAGTCAATTCTGAAATGCCGCCACAGTACCTCATGTTCCCATTTTCTTCTGTGGGGCCGGACTTCATCTTGCATGATCTACTGGGGCCAGGACTTCCAGGATGCACCTCAACCATGCAACTGACATGATGCACCACTTCCCCTCACCCTCGAGGGGAAATGGTGCATCCTGGGAGATTATATCAGATCAGGAAGCCCAGATTTTACAGGAGAATGGAGCAAACTACAATGCCTATGTTACACTATGGTAGCAGTTCAAAATCCAAATGCTTTGGTTCCCAGACAAAATATTTCAGTTTTTAATTTTTTCCCAAAGGGGAGGGGGTAATTGGAGTAATTGAAAAGATTCCCATTTACTTCAGTGGGTTTTGGAGCTGGGCTGTATTCTTCCAAGCTTTACTCCAGTTTTACACTGGTGAATCCAGCTCATTTTGTTCATTTATGTCTGTGGTACCCTGAATGGAAAGTCATCTAAGCAAAAAACAGTTAAAAATATGCACTCTCCAGTACAACATATCTAAATACCATGGATCAGAACCTCAGCTGCTGTGTATCTTCAATGGGTTTCATGAAACTGTGACTATTGACACCAGCAGAGGATCTGACTTTGCATGCAATTTCTGTGAATAATGTTAAGTAAGGAGCAATAAATAGTTTGAGGATATTGTCTGGAATTGTTGCTTTGACTGTGAAATACAATTATAGAAACTGAGACATATACCAGGTTAGAATTTAAACTTTCTGCAAGGCATTCAGATGATAATGGAGATGGGTCTGTGAAGCAGTTTCTCCTTGCTTCCCTGGAAGAAAGGAAAAGGAGAGCATCTAAGCATGAATGAGCTGAGGGTTGCTATTAATTACAGGAAAGATGCTCTGCTTCCCTTTACCACTACCGTGGAAGAGCCCAAACCATTCAAAACTACCCATGTTCTTCCAAGCTAAGCAAGTCCTGGAAGGCCATGGGTTATGGCTCCATAGCAAGCTAACCTTTCAGAGGAAAGGTCATCCTCCCATGAAAGCCCACAAAAGAAAAAAGGAAGAAGAAGAGACTCATTTGTAAGTTGGGAACTTCCTTTCAGGGTAGAACTCCTCACAAAAAGCCCTGGAGTTCCCAACTTAGATTCATAGATACTAAGGTCAGAAGGGACCATTCTGATCATCTAGTCCGACCTCCTGCATAGTGCAGGTCACAGAATCTCACCCACCCACTCCTACAAAAAACCTCACCTATGTCTGAGCTATTGAAGTCCTTAAATCATGGTTTAAAGACTTCAAGGAGCAGAGAAGCCTCCCTCAAGTCACCCATGCACCATGCTACAGAGGAAGGCGAAAAACCTCCAGGGCCTCTCCAATCTGCCCTGGAGGAAAATTCCTTCCCGACCCCAAATATGGCGATCAGCTAAACCCTGAGCATATGGGCAAGATTCACCAGCCAGATACCCAGGAAAGAATTTTCTGTAGTAACTCAGATCCCATCCATGTAATATCCCATCTCAGGGGATTAGTCCTATTTACCCTGAATATTTAAAGATCAATTACTTAACAAAATCCCATCATACCATCTCCTCCATAAACTTATCAAGTAGAATCTTAAAACCAGATAGATCTTTTGCCCCCACTGCTTCCCTTGGAAGGCTATTCCAAAACTTCACTCCTCTGATGGTTAGAAACCTTCGTCTAATTTCAAGTCTAAACTTCCTGGTGGCCAGTTTATACCCATTTGTTCTTGTGTCCACATTGGTGCTGAGCTGAAATAATTCCTCTCCCTCTCCTGTATTTATCCCTCTGATATATTTATAGAGGGCAATCATATCTCCCCTCCATCTTCTTTTAGTTAGGCTAAACAAGCCAAGCTCCTTAAGTCTCCTTTCATAAGACAAGTTTTTCATTCCTTGGATCATCCTAGTAGCCCTTCTCTGTACCTGCTCCAGTTTGAATTCATCCTTTTTAAACATGGGAGACCAGAACTCCACACAGTATTATAGGTGAGGTCTCACCAGTGCCTTGTATAATGGTACTAAAACCTCCTTATCCCTACTGGAAATGCCTCTCCTGATGCATCCCAAAACCGCATTAGCTTTTTTCACAGCCATATCACATTGGCAGCTCATAGTCATCCTATGATCAACCAATACTCCAAGGTCCTTCTCCTCTTCCGTTACTTCTAATTGATGTGTCCCCAACTTATAACTAAAAGTCTTGTTATTAATCCCTAAATGCATAACCTTACACTTCTCACTATTAAATTTCATCCTATTACTATTACTCCAGTTTACAAGGTCATCCAGATCCTCCTGTATAATATCCCGATCCTTCTCCGAATTGGCAATACCTCCCAGCTTTGTATCATCTGCAAACTTTATTAGCACACTCCCACTTTTTGCGCCAAGGTCAGTAATAAAAAGATTAAATAAGATTGGTCCCAAAACCGATCCCTGAGGAACTCCACTGGTAACCTCCCTCCAACCTGACAGTTCGCCTTTCAGTAGGACCCGTTGCAGTCTCCCCTTTAACCAATTCCTTATCCACCTTTTGATGTTCATATTGATTCCCATCTTCTCCAATTTAACTAATAATTCCCCATGTGGCACGGTATCAAATGCCTTACTGAAATCTAGGTAAATTAGATCCACTGCATTTCCTTTATCTAAAAAATCTGTTACTTTTTCAAAAAAGGAGATTAGGTTGGTTTGGCACGATCTACCTTTTCTAAAACCATGTTGTATTTTGTCCCATTTACCATTGACTTCAATGTCCTTAACTAATTTCTCCTTCAAAATTTTTCCAGGACCTTGCATACTACAGATGTCAAACTAACTGGCCTGTAGTTACCCGGATCACTTTTTTTTCCTTTCTTAAAAATAGGAACTATATTAGCAATTCTCCAATCATTCGGTACAACTCCTAAGTTTACAGATTCATTAAAAATTCTTGCTAATGGGCTTGCAATTTCAGGTGCCAATTCCTTTAATATTCTTGGATGAAGATTATCTGGGCCCCCCGATTTAGTCCCATTAAGCTGTTTCATTTTCGCTTCTACCTCAGATATGGTAATATCTACCTCCATATCCTCATTCCCATTTGTCATGCTACTATTATCCCTAAGATCCTCTTTAGCCTTATTAAACACTGAGGCAAAGTATTTGTTTAGATATTGAGCCATGCCTAGATTATCTTTAACCTCCACTCCATCCTCAGTGTTAAGAGGCCCCACTTCTTCTTTCTTAGTTTTCTTCTTATTTATATGGCTATAGAACCTTTTACAATTAGTTTTAATTCCCTTTGCAAGGTCCAACTCTACTCGACTTTTAGCCTGTCTCACTTTATCCCTACATGTTCTGACCTCAATTAGGTAGCTTTCCTTGCTGATCTCTCGCATCTTCCACTCCCTGTATGCTTTCTGTTTCTTCTTAATCACCTCTCTAAGATGCTTGCTCATCCAGCTTGGTCTACAACTCCTTCCTGTGAATTTTTTCCCCTTTCTTGGGATACAGGCTTCCGATAGCTTCTGCAACTTTGATTTACTTCTTGTGCTCTGCTCTTTCTAGCTCTTGGAAAGTGCAAAGTCCTTTTCTTGGATGAATTATTACAGTTTCAGGGGCCTGATCTGAAACCCACTGAAGTCAACAAGTCTTTCCATTGACATCAGCGGGCTACGCATCACACACTCACATTCTTGCATTGTCTATCTGGAAAGATAGGCAAGGCCTGAACTCAGCCTTTTAGAACCCTTTGCATGGTAGCGGAGAGTGTAGAATGAGCTGCTAAAAAAAAAAAAAAGATTATGAATGTACCTGCCATGATACTTACCTAGAAGGCCAATCCCACTGTTATGCAAGTTGAGATGTATCTCCTTACAGTGTTATGGATGGATGGCCTTCATCACAACCTTCATGGAAGCTACCAAGGCCCTGTTGGTCAGCATTGGAATCACAGTGGTTGTATGCAGGTATAAATTTGCCTGACATGTTACTATTGCTGAGGTTGGGAAATGCAAATCTTCCACTTCTTTGTGTGGAAGTGCACATCATTAGGATACCTTACACATTCTAATTTAGGCCTCATGCATCTGGGGGATAGGTTTACTAAATAACTGTGTGATGCCAAGGAATACTGCAGTGATAGTTTATATAAATATCAGGAGATTGCCCCAAATGGGAAACAATATATTTTTTTAACATTTCAGAAATTGCTTATCTTTTATTTTGTTTTCTGTTTCATAAGGAAGAATTAAAACTGAACCCCACCAAAACAGAGAAAATGAAGCCTTCCAAATTTTAAAAAATCTAAAAGAAAGCCCACGTGGAACATCGCCCCACTTTACTCCAGAAACTCTCCCATCGGCGATTCCCTGGGTCCTCAGAGTTTTTAGTAATCCTGCCCTCCCACCAAAGCTGACCTTCAAGGGCAGAAGAGTGCCATGAACAAAGTACTAGCATCACAGTCATATGTATGTGCTTGGGAGGAGGGAGGCGCCACGACCAATCAATATGCTACAAAAGTGCTAACTACTACTGTCAAAACAGTAGCATTCTTAAATGTTAGCTGCTGTGATTTCAGTGCTGAGTGCTGGAATCCAGGTAATTACACTGTCCATAAACATGTTTGTTTTTGTAAAGTTCTTCTGCTCTGGCGGTGTCTTTCTTGCTCTTCCTGGATGGCTAGTGAATCAAGACTTATCAGGCCGCTACCCTTTTAAGTTTTTCTCCTAGCAACTTACACCCATTCAGCCAGGAAAGAATTCACCCTTTGTGCAGAAAGTTGGGGGAGAGGGGTGCTTCTTGTGCATACTACATGTCAGTGAAGCTTCCCAATGTCATTCCCAAGAGACCAGTTCTAATTAGATGGTGATCAGGCTGGAGGAAGTAAGGGAAAATTGCAACAGTAGGGGCAGAAAAAATTGTCCTCCTTGGAACTGGAAAAATTCCTTATGGCAGCATAGTATGTCTTAAGGGATCTGTGGATCTACATTAGGCCAGAGCCTTTTCATTGGTGAAAAGCCATGAACATGAATTTTCAGCTGTCAGATATAAATAAGTTGTTTTGATTTTCAGGGACAACAAGATGCATACAGCAAAACTAAGAAGGAAGCAGGGGAGAGATGTAAGCATTCTTTATGTTTGAAGAGCTTGCTAATGGAAACCTGAATTCATCATTATAAGACAATTTCATGTCAGTGTATTGAAAGTATTTACCTTTTGTGCAGCATCTGGAAACAACAAGTACCAAAAGCCACTAATATCAACAACAGCAGTGGTATGGTTGGTATAACAACATAAATTAAATTGGGAATTATACCTACAAGAAAAAAAAGTCTCTCATTAGTGCATACTGCATTGAAAGATGCTGTCCCATCTCACTGTATCTATCTGTATGCCCACATAGTTCAATTCTGAATTCCTTGTGCAGAAAGACTGCTAATCATTTTAGAAGGAAGATATGAATGTATTAGGAATATAAGAATAAGCACCCAATATTTTATGCAAAAGCTGTCCAGAATGTGCATACTGTAGTTTTCAGTATAAGATTAATATCTCATTATACTTACACTGCAGCTAAAATATACATCTATTGTAGCAATGTACACTTGATTACATGCTATGGGCTGAATAGACACAGTTCTTATTCAGCCATGCAAGAGAGTAAGAGGGCATAAGTCCCAGGTCCACTCCTCACCCCCATTCCCCTTTACAGCCCTCATGGCTGTGTCTCTTTCTGGCTGAGAGGGGGAGAACAGGGGCTACTCATCTGACCCACTCTGTTGTGAAAAAATGGAAAGGAACAGGTAGAGGGTATCAGGAGCCCTGGATCCATCTCTGCTACTCACTGATCACAGTAGCTGCCTTGGTACTCAGTGGGGAATAAGCTGCTTCATGAAAAGGGGTGAAGTAATTTAGAGCAATGTAGCAGGGGCAGAACTGTGACTCTGAGTCCCCTTTGGTTCTCTGATCTGCTACTGGACCATCACAGCTACACATTACTCCTTACTCAGGCTAGACTGAAAAATTACAGGCTGCCCTTATGTCATTTGAACTTTTTTTCTTTTCTCAGTATAGCAGTTAAAGAACAAAAAAACAATTCCTGAAGCATTAAATCTCCTTTGATATAGGCCCTGTCCACCCAAATGCTTACAGTGGGCTCAAGAAGAAGGATGTTTAGACTCCAGAGACAGCTGTTGTGTGTATAATGAAGGAACCATCCTTTGCCCCTTCATTAACATGCCACCATACACTTAACATGCTGCTGTTTACTGACCACCATGTAGTAACAAGCAATCATCATTGTACAGCTATGTTTAATAGGATCAGCTTCCAGGTTCAAGAGAGAAACTGTGATTACATTTTAAATAGGTTTATACTCACATTTCATTACCGTACATAAGAGAAAGTACTTATAGTTGTCTAAACCTGACCCACAAGCTCATACTCTAGATACTGAATTTCTTACCAACTATTTTTGAATATACTTTCACTTGCAAGAGCAAATGTTTAAGGCCAGTTTATTTGTTAATCATAATTTGGCTTTCTATATACCATAGCACTAGTGTTAAATACAGGCTCTTTGCATGTCATGCATTGAAAAGCATAGTACCTATTTATTTATTTCATTTATTTATTTACAACAACAGCATCTGCCCTTGAGTGCTCAGATGAAAAATTGCTCTGAGAAACTAAGCAGGTACAAATGGAGATCCACTGTTGGTTGCAGCTGCTGCTGCTTATCTTTCCCATGCACCATTGTAAGCCCCATGTTTTACCTCTCCATTATCTAGCATTTTTCAGGATTCTTTTTTCCTTTCTTGGCCTATTAGCATTCTCGTTATATATTCAGAGAGCAGCACAATAATGATAACTTTTTAAAATAAAATGTTATTCTTTTAAATGACAACAATGGCAACAAAATAGTCCATTGACTCATGTAAAAGTATACAGGGGGGCTGGTAATGAGACATATGGGCATTCACAACAAGGGAATTGGTTCAAATCCAGTTGAGATGGATAGTAGTGGAAAGTTAATGCCATCTTTCAGGTGTTCAGTGAACCTGATGTTGAGCTGCTCCAGAGGGATGTTGAGTGCCCTCAATGCCCACTGAAGTTTGTGAGAGTTGAGGGAACTTAGCACCTCTCAAGAATTGCTTGGAACCATGCAGAATATCAACCCTTAAATTAAATGAATTGGTGGGTCTCTGAGCAGTTCTTAGTGGGTAGATGGCCCCATCCCAAAAAACACCACCACAGTAGGCACTTTTCTTGGCAGTTTCTCAGATGCTCTCAACCTAGAGATGATCCCTCCAGATATGGGTTGGGGTACATAGGAAACCTTACTTTACCATGGGGCGATTGGCTAGATAAAACAACACTTCAGTCCCTAGAACTATCAGTCTGGCACCTTTTGTGAGCACTAAAATTCAGTTTTGAAACAGAAAACAAGTGTCTTATGTTTGTGTTAGACCATTTTACACATTGCTGGCTTTGACTCTATCAGAGATATTTGAGGCCTGATCCTGTAATCAGATCCACAATGGCAGAACCTTGTGCCCTGATAGAGATCCACAGAGTTCAGTGGGGCACTGGTGAGGTGCAAAGGTCTGATCCAGGTTCATGCAGATCCAGTTGCAGAGCTGAAGATACAGTAGCAATATTTGAAATAGTTGAGTATTCCCTCCCAGAAAGTTAATCATAGCCATTGATTCCTGCAAGAACAACTAAGAGAAACTGATCAAAAGTCTTGCATTATTAGTCGAGGGTATTGTGATGGGATGGACTAGGCCCAGAGGGCCCCTGCTGGAGGCCTCCAGGTGCTACCACACTCCATCTCAGAGAGGAGTTGAGTCCTCCAACTGGCCTAGAGAGGCTGTGGAGTGGGGGAGAGAAGCAGCCAACGAGAAAGGCTGCAGGAAGCAGCCAATCATGGCCTAGGAGAGTGATATAAAAGGAGCTGCAGAGCCAGAGTCAGGTAGTTGTTGCCTGGAGCTGAAGGAATGAGGACTGTGTTCCTGTCTGGCTGAAGGAGCAGCAGTACCATGGACAGATCAGTTGCTGGCAGGGACCAGGGAGCAAGAGGGATCTCCTGGCTGGCTGCTGGGACTGAAGACAGAAGAACAGCTGGGGCCAGAAAGGGTGAAGAGTTCAGGAAGCCCTGGGGTCATGGCCCCATACCAGGATTGAGGGACTATTTGAGGCTAGCCCAGAAGGGGCTGCCGGACTGATTAAGGACTGAGCCCAGGGAGGGCTGCAGGAGGACAGTGCATCCAGGGAGGAAGCCCTGGGGGTTCTGGCCCCATACTAGGGCCGGGACTATTTAAAGACTGAGCCTAGAGAGGGCTACAGAGATACCAATGGAGGTGTACTGGGATAGGCCCCTGGTGGATTGTACACACCAGAAGGGGTCCATTTTGTTTCACGTATAGATTGCATGTGTGATTTAGCCAGAGGGCTGAGTGTTGAAAGCGTGCCTAAGAAACCACCAACAAAGGTCACTGCAGACTAAAAGAGTGAAGGCACATGCACCTGGCTGGGGGCACTCATGAGAAGTGGGTGCCCCCCTTACAGGTATATTTTCAGCAGAGCTTTTAGGAATAAACTGTCCAATTCCCATCAACAGGGGAAGTTGCATATCTAATCTAATTCCCTCCATCCTCTGTTACTATTTTACTTTGAACATTAAAACACTATGAATAAATTACCTGTTTCAGTAACAACTACATGGGAATTATCTTCTCGTTTGTTTTCATCATAAGGCTTTCCTGCTGTCACTGATGGGAAAACCTCTGAAAAAGAAGTTAAACAGATTAGAAAAATAGCAACTGTATAAAGAGAGGTTATTACATACTATAGCATCTGTTCATAGTTTTTTATGTTTAAAACAGATTCATATTTGTTATCTGAACTTTTCAGCATTGAATAAGTTATTGGAAGTAAATGTATCTACAAAACTTTAGTGTATTGTTAGGATTAAATATGGAATAAGAATTAAAAGCAGTGTTTTGAACTACATCCATATGTTTGCAACTACATCTGCAAATATTCCTCTCTGCAGGATTCTCTTTCAATATGTTCCATTACTAACACAAGTCTGTTTAAAAAGAGTAAAAAACTGTGTAACTCTTCCTGGAGCCTGTAAATGATTCATGAGATTGTCTTTGCCATTGCAACTCAAGCTAAAAGTTTTTAAAGTTTCTTACCATAATCTGTCTCTGCTCTGTCGCCTAGTTCTTTTTCTAGGACATTATCTGTTAAATCAATAGTTTGACAATGAAAGAGTAAGAGTAATAAAACAGACATCTTTTACATTGTTTTACACCTAGTACCACAGCTCAAAATTATGCCCCCATGTTCATTAGAAAGCACAATTATTGCAGAGTTCTTTAACTTCATACTTCAATATTTGGCAAGCACCTTTCTGAAAAATGTTTGACACAAAACATTCAAGTTAAGAGTTGGTATCAAACTACTTCTAGTCCATACTTCTGTACAAATCTAGATAAATAGGAATGCTGGAGTTTAGCCTTAAACCCATTTTTTTCTGGTGGAATTTACTAGTTTGTTGGATGAATAATTGAATCCCACCCTTTTCTTGTGTCAGATTTAATTTGAATACAGCTTTTCTTAATATCTCACTTCTCTGCTAGTCAGAGGACCCTAGAACATACTAAAATGGGCAGTGGTCTTAATAGTGTGGGCTAAAGAAACCTTTTCTTATTTCCAAGATGATTATCAAAAAATTAGCTGTGGAGCAATAAGAAGTATGAACTAGATGTTTTGAGGGCAGATATCAAGGGGTTTTTTTTTTTTTTTGGCTACAGACATCCCTAAAATCAAAAAAGGATACATCAGTGAACGATGAGAAATTGGATGGTAAGGAAATGCAATCATTGCAGAAGAGGAAGATAATGTTCCATTTCTAATTATAAATAACCAATTGGAAACTATAACTATAAGACATGCAGCAAAGGCCAGTTAGGATGTAGAAATGGGAGAGTAGGGTTATGTATGTCTAGATTCCATAGATTACTGAAATTATTTTGAATGGAGAGGATGATCACAGAAGTAGAATTTATATGGTTATTTGACAGGTTTCAGAGTAGCATACATGTTAGTCTGTATCCACAAAAAAAAAAAGGAGGACTTGTGGCACCTTAGAGACTAACAAATTTATTTGAGCATAAGCTTTCGTGAGCTACAGCTCACTTCATCGAATGCATCCAATGAAGTGAGCTGTAGCTCATGAAAGCTTATGCTCTAATAAATTTGTTAGTCTCTAAGGTGCCACAAGTCCTCCTTTTCTTTTTATGGTTATTTGGATACCATTCCCATGCCATAAGATTATGAACACCACTTGTATTACTGGTCTCACGCTCAGTAGTCAGAGTTCAAAGAGGTAATAAAATCTACTACAATTACTTCAGCTTCTCCAATAAAAACTGGTTACATTGGGACTTGGCTTGGAGAAAAATGTCAAAATACTAGAAACTATTGCTTCTAGAAGTAGCTAATTCTGGAACATAAAAGGGTGGATTAATTTTTAATTTGATCAGAAAATCAAGATGCAGGAGGAGTTGGCTCAAACTAAATGTGGTTATAGCTACCATTATATAATTAAGATCAACATCCTTTCAAGGTGAATGAAATTCAAACTCACAGCTAGTACTGTGACATTAAACATAATCAAGGGAGGTCCCTCATCTCCGCCCGCCCCCAACTGAAGATATTACTTAGATAGAAAACAAAAAATTGCAAGTGAACATATGCAGATTAGGCCTGGAGGCTGGCTGAGTAAGGGCTTGTCTATACTACTGCTCAGGGTCGATCTAAGATACACAACTTCAGCTCCGTGAATAGCATAGCTGAAGTCGAAGTACTTAGATCTACTTACCGCGGTGTCTTTACTGGAGTTGACGGGAGAGTGTTCAGCAGTTGATTTATCACGTCTATACTAGACATGATAAATCAACCCCCACTGGATTGATCGCTACCTGCCGATCTGGTGAGTAGTGTAGACAAGTTCATTGCCTAATGAGTCACAGAACTCTACTCACAGCATGAATTTCAGTAGCTCCATCATAAAGATGAAAAAACGAGACATGTTTAAGTACTTCAGAAGTAAGAAGTTTGAGGAATGGAGATCAATTGGTTCTCCTACTCTGATTTTTCTAAATTTGTAAATCTCACTGAGATTGAAATAGTCACCTTAATCTGCATTCAGACTGTTGAGATTTACTGTCTGTAAGGTATAAAAAACATTCTAGTTTGTAATAGACATCTTGTCACTTTTGTGGTTAGAGGTTGATTGTGTAGAAAGCTATTGGATGGGAATCTCTGCAGATTCAGATTATGCAACTGAAACTTTGGTTCAGTGTGGGGTTTTACATGCAGCCTGGCTTTGATGAGGCTGGTTTACAACCGGTTTGTTTTTTGTATGCAGTTTGGCTAAATTTATACTGGGATTTGTATGTTCTCTTTGTGGCCACTTTGTGGACAATTTAAGACTCAGTAATGCTTTGAGTACCATAATCCTGGTAAGAGACATGGTGTTTATCTACTGCCAAGCATAACTACTATAACTAAAATTATAGCCTCAACTTCAAGTTTAATTCCAATTTCCTTGTTCTGGCTGTCCAGTTTTTTAAGTCTCCTCAACTGGTATATGCAGGACCCAGAAAAAATTCCCAAGTCATTTCTGGAGGTTAAGCCAAACTGAAAAATCCCTGGCCTCTTGTGTCCTCATCTGAACTGGCATGCCTCTCTCTCTCTCTCTCTGTGTGCACTCACGCGTTTGTGTGTGTAATTTTCTTCTCGTTGCGCTGAACCTTTGTGAACTCCATTTACCTGTATTCATTTTACAGATGGGGAAAGTGAGGGACAGATAAGTTAAGTGACATTTCCAAGACCTCACAGAAAGTCAGCGACAGAGCTAAAGGCCTGAACCTGAAAGTGGTGAAAATATTTTGGCAACATTTCACATGAAAATATTGGCCAATTCATTTCATCCACTTCTCAAGTTCTTTCAGTACAGTTTTCTGCAAAATGTTGAGGATCCCAAAATCCCCAACATTTTCTGCCAAAGCAGTGCCTTTTCTGTTAACATATACCACATGTGAAATCTGACTTTAGCTTTTTCTTACCTGGACTATACTTGCAGATAAAATTGTGCTTCATATTGCATCTGTCATCGTTCCACTGGTAAAGGTAAGCCCCCCCTAGACCAGGGTTTGCAGTTGGTTGATGATACATCACAACACAAGCTTCACTTCCACAGGAAGGTTCATCCGTATACCAATTTCTAGCCGTGCATATAAATCAAAATGTTCAAAAATTGCAGATAAAAGGCCCACCATATCATCTAATGGAACCATTTGCAAGTTTCCAGAAATGCCATAGTCTAGTGACAGTTATAGTACATAGGTTCCATTGTCCCTTAAAGCAGAATAAGCTGCATTTCCCCCATCTCCTGCATGGAACAGAGTGGGGGTCTACTACCAGTCTTGCAGATCTTGGAGCATTTTCCTGCAGTTAAGGAGCATCCATGCAGATGTTCCTTCCCTTCCTTCTAATGCCTGCTTCCCCTGCCACCTACCCACAGACGCCCTGCAGATTATGGCTCCTGAATTTTGCCATTTATTCTACTAGTCTTTAGCAGAACCAGGAAATCTAATGGGATTTCCAAAATCTGAGGTGTGGGCAGAGTGAGTTACTCTAAACAGTCTGCACTAATTTACGCAGCTGTTGGCCTTCTAGTTTGGGGCCAGAATCCAGCAGAGTTTGGTTGCCATTTTCTGCCCCCCCCCACACCCGTTCCTTTCAATTCCACAGAGCTGGAATCCTGTGGAGCCTTACTTCTATGAAGCTGCGGGTGGGGGCTGAGACAAGCATGCCACAGAGACAGCACTTCATCCTTCCACATCTCCAAGGTGCAGATCCATTGGCTCAGCCTCCCCTTTGTTATTAGCCCCACTGAACAACTTTTCTATATGCTTAAATTCACAAAACATTTTACTTTTTTGGGTGCTGCACACACTGTGTTTCCCCTCTATAAACCCTTTAAACTATAGGCAATCTCCCAGACTTTTACCTGAATGATGAAATGGTTCCATCAGTCCATTGGTAGAGCTCAGGGCAAGCACTTGATATTGCTTGTCCCTCTCCGCTTCTCCACAATCCAATCCAGAAGTCACCATCAGAAATTCCAGAGCCTGACTTGGTGAGGTTTTGTAACATGTTTTCTATGAGCTTCTGTTCAGCTTCACTTTCCAGACTTAAAAGCACACCACCATCGATTTCACAGGCATGGTGGGCCTCCTGAAAGCCCACACGTCTTGACAAGTCCTGGAAGTAGGCTATCTTGTAACAGGGATGCTTGAAATCTCCATAACACACTTTTTGACCTGAAATATATATATATATATATATATATATATATATATATATATATATATACACACACACACACACAGCATCAGCTAGAGAATACAAATGAAAAGTAATTACTGAAAAAATATAGTTCAGTATAAATGCAGTGACAAAGAAGATAAATAATATTTCTACTTGCCACGTGTGGAAGGAAGCCATGCTTTATTTTGATTGGGTTAATGCTGCTGAACACCCTATCTCCAATTTTAACACTGCTGGCGTCATGCACATCTTGGTCCCTGTCCTAAAATCCCTAAGCAGGTGAAAGTCTCATTAAAACCACTGAGAATCCCTTTGGCAATTATGGGAATTTTCCCTGCTTAAGGACTGCAAGGTTGGGCCCGTCCTAAAAAGTAGTCTTTGTTGTTGTTGTTTTAAAAACTGTTTATGGGACCAATCCCAATTCTATTGGCATGAATGGCAAAACTCTATTTGCCTTTAATAGGCAAAAAATTAGGCTCTAAATTTCCATTGTCAAAAGGAGGTCATGAGTTTCTTGGGTCAGCTGGTTCCTGCTTGGTTGGATTCTCCAGTATTTATAATTTTACCCTATGACCAGGCATGTTCGATGCAGTCAATGTAAACTATAGATGGCACCTGAGACCATAACAATACATAGCCAAACAGAACAATATAATCAAAATATTTTCAGAAAGCATCAAATCTAATATGTTCACACAAATATTTACTTAAACTTCAGTTTGATAAATCTGTTTAAAGGATCAAACCAAAGAATCCAATGACTCTTTTTTTTGTGAAACTGAAAAGGAAAGAAGGTGAAACTGCACTTATTATATATTTACTTCCTTCCAAAAGCAGTTGAAATGTATGCTTACCATACTCTGTTTGCTATTGACATGTTTTAGAACTTAGGATTTGAATCTAAAATGACAAATGATTGGAATCAGAGCAAATCAGTGGTGTCAGCTGTATATATAATGTGGTGAGTGCTGCTGAAGCCCCTTCATTTTTAAAAATGTACCCGCTGTATGGATAGTGATCTTGCTTTTATCTTAAAACTTTACACCATCTCTTTTAGACTTCTCGTTGTTGGACTAACTAAAAGCCTCTTTTTAAAGAATCATTTTTCTTTTCTGTTCCAATGCCAACACCGAAAATGTGCAAATGACAGCATTTTGTGAAGTTAACAAGGGCCTTGAAGTAATAAGAAATTACTATAATTATCTAGACTGTTTGAACACAAGCAGAAAACAATTTTACCATTAAACTGTAAAAATAAGCTGTTCATAAGCCATATTTGTTGAAGAGGAGCATAAATGATTATTTTTACTTGAAAAAATCCACCTCTTTTTTATACTAATTTTTAACCGTAATAAATGTTAACAGATCTCGGTAAACATCCCAGTGACTTTATATCTGAACAAGTTTTATCCTATTTAGCTTAATAAATGTATATTTTTGTAATTAGGACACAGAAACATCATCATGCAACTTAAATGTAATTTTCTCTAAATGTTTTTCCATACCACAAAGTGTAACCATATTCTTTCAGTCAAAATGGCCTTTATACGATATTAAGAAAATGACAAAACAAGAAATAACAAAAGTAGGTCTTCATGAAAGAGTGCGTATACAGTGGATCTGATTTCCCTCCATTAAGTTATTCTTAATTCACATAAGCAGGTTGCAATTGCATACTTCATAGTAGCTGCTTCTCTCCATTTAAAGGTTTATACAGCATAATTCCTGGAACTTCTGGCTAACGGTCAGTATTGTATTCAAGTTGCATTAAGCAATAGTTAGTATGATCCAATCCATCCTAGCTAAATCCAAAGGTAACTCCCATTGCTACAGATTTTCAAAGAAAAACAAATGTGGCTCCTCTGTGTTGTAAAGTGAGTACACAGTGGGTCTGATTTCCCTCCATTAAGTGAGTAGGGATGACCCTTATATTTAGCTTGCCTACCTCTTTACATTATAAATTATTCTTGTGACCTTTCTTGAAAAGCCCTAATACTTCCATTGTTTGAAGCAGGCATTTGAAATTCAGTAGGGAGAAGGAGTGGGAAGAGGTGGGGCCAGGGCGGGGCCTCATGGAAGGGGTGGAATGGGGGCAGGGCTGGGGGAAGCAAGGCGGGGGTGTCAGTGATGCACTAGTCCTCATGTGGCCCTCGTGATCATTTGAGTTTGAGACCCCTGCTCTAATCTAAGGCCAGGCTGATGCCAGCTCCACATACTACACAGACAACCCTGCAAGGAGACAGCTTCTTCAAGAGTTGGGGGACAGAAATTCTGACTGGACTTGCTCTAACAATGCCTCCCAGATTCTGCACAAGTCTCCAGAGGTCCAGTCTGGAGGCTCAAGTGATATTCGGTGGGATTCTATCTCTAGAGGAGGAGAGTAGAAGACAAGACAAGACTATGATCATCAACAGATGGCTCAGGCAGTGCTGCTATAAGGAGGGCTTTGGGATGTTCAACAACTAGGAGGCAATGATGGACAGAAGACTTTTCTCACAGGATGGACTTCACCTATCTAGGGAGGGAAATAGACTTCTGGTATGGAGGTTGTCACAACTGATTAAAAGAGCTTTCAACTAGGAATTTGGGGAGACAGTTGGGAGATGCTCATGTAATTGCCATGCCTCTAACATTGAGTGGGAAGAAAATCAAGTAAGAGAGGATACAACATTAAAAAAAGAAACAATAGAGTGTAGGAGATCGGACATCAAGAGGAAAGATGGTGCCAATACCAATGACAATAACAGACAGGTAAGTGATACTGGCCATGAAATGACTGTACCTAATAGGGCGAGAAATGTGGGTGAAGCCAAACAGGAACAACTAAGATGTCTGCACACCAATGCAAGGAGCCTGGGTAACAAAATGGAGGAACAAGAACTACTAGTACAGGAAGTAAAACCAGCTATTATAGGGATAACGGACACATGGTGGAATAGTAGTCCTGAATACTGAATAGCATACAGGTATTGAAGGGTATGTGTTGTTCAGAAAAGACAGAAATAAAGATAAAGATGGTAGAGTAGCATTGTATATTAATGATGAGGTAGATTGTAAAGAAATCAGAAGTGATGGAATGGATGAAACAGAATCTGTTTGGGTCCCAATCACTTTGGCAAGTAAGGTAAAAAAGGCTTTACTGGGATACTGCTTAGACAAAGGAAATGCAATAGATCTAATCTAATCTGTAAAGCAGTTGATACAGTTCCACATGGGAAATGATTAGTCAAACTGGAGAAATGGGGATTAATATCAGAATCAAAAGGTGGAACTGGTTAAAGGGAAGGCCACAATGGGTTATACTGAAAGATAAACTGTCAGGCTGGAGGGAGATTACTTGTGGAGTTCCTCAGGCATTCAGCTTGACACCAATCTTATTTAACATTTTCATCAATGACCTTGTCACAAAAAGTGGGATTTGCTAATAAAATTTGTGGATGACACCAAGTTGGGAGGTATTGCCAATATGGAGAAGGACCTGACTATCATATGGCAGAAGGAAGAATATCATACAGGAAGATTTGATACCTTGAAAACTGGAGTACCAGAAATGGAATGACTTTTAATAATGCAAAGTGCAAGGTCATGCACTTAGGTACTAAACATAAGAATGTTTGCTATATGTTTGGGATGTATCAATTGGAAGCTGCAGTGGAGGAGAAAGATCTGGGTGTATTGGTCTGCTACAGGATGACTATCAGCTGCTCATGTGATGCAGCCATGAAAAAGGCTAATGCAATCCAAGGATGCATCAGGCGAGGTATTTCCAGTAGAGGTAGGAATGTGTTATTACCATTATATAAGGCACTGGTGAGACCTGTTCTGAAATACTGTGTGCATTTGTGGTCTTCCATGTTTAAGACAGTGAATTTGGATGCAGAGAAGAGCTGCTAGGATGGTCAGAGAAATGGAGACCCTACCTTATGAAAGGAAACTTAAGGAGATTGTCTTGTTTAGTCTAACAGAATGGAGGCTGGGTGGAGATATGATTGTTATCTATAAATACATCAAAAAGAAAAGGAGTACTTGTGGCACCTTAGAGACTAACAAATTTATTAGAGCATAAGCTTTCGTGAGCTACAGCTCACTTCATCGGATGCATCCGATGAAGTGAGCTGTAGCTCACGAAAGCTTATGCTCTAATAAATTTGTTAGTCTCTAAGGTGCCACAAGTACTCCTTTTCTTTTTGCGAATACAGACTAACACGGCTGCTACTCTGAAACCAATAAATACATCAAAGGAATCAACACCAGAGAGGAAGAGAAGTTATTTAAGTTAAGGACCAATGTTGGCACAAAAACTAATGGATGTAAACTGGCCATCAAAAAGCTTAGGCTTGAAATTAGACAAAAGGTTTCTAACCATCAGTGGAGGGAAGTTCTGAAAAAGCCTTCCCAAGGAGAGTAGTGGGTGCAAAAAACCGAGCTTGTTTTAAGAGTGAGATTGATAAATTTATGGAGGGGATGGTATGATGAGGTTCTCTACAATGACATATGGCCCATTCACTACAACTATTAGCAAATATCTCCAATGGCCACAGATGATACAGTAGAGTGTGAGGGCTCTGAGTTGCTACAAAGAAACCTTTCCAGGGTTTGGCTGGTGGGTTTTGCCAACATGCTCAGGGTCTAACTAATCACCATATTTGGGGTCAGGAAGGGATGAATTACAGTATTTTGTAAAGGTCACATTGAAAGAAAGGCTTTTTCAACTTCCTCTGCAAATGAGGCATGGGTCACTTGCTGGTTTGAGCTAGAGTAAATGGTGAATTCTCTTTAATTTGAAATATTTAAATCAAGATTTCAGGGGACTCAGTCAGAGGTTATGGGCCTCCTGCAGCGGGGTGGGTGAGGCTCTATGCAATGTGCAAGTCAGACTAGATGATCATGATGGTCCCTTCTGGCCTTAAAGTCTATGAGACCTTAATAGGAGGTGTATTGGTGATGAAAGAGTACTGATGATCATGATTTCATGAGAGTTACTTCATCACTTAAGGTCAAAGGCATCCCCCTTATCAAGCTGGAGCAACCAGGTTTGGCACATAGGGGGTGCTTCCTGAGGGCCGTGATGGGGAGAGGGCCGTGATGGGGAGAGGGCCATCCCAGACCATGGTACAACAGTGGAGACTCTATGGAGATGCTACTGCAGCCCTTATTGCTGTGTCCCCAGTTTGTGAAACCTAAGTGGATCCATATTGGGATGGATATACTGAACCTCTCCTCCCGCAGAGGCTATTGTACTGAGTTGCAGAGTGAGCCCCCTTGGAGCTGGTGTGCAAAATATAAAGTAATGTGCAGGCTCTTCAGACCTTTTCTACATTTTCTACGCACAAAGTTGCACAGGTTTAACTAACCATGAGATTTCTAAACCCATTTAGTTAAACCCATGCAACCTTGTGCGTGGACACACACATGCCAATTTTAAACCCAGTTTATATTACTTTAGTCAATATGCGTGTCCACACTGGAGTATGCACTGGTTTAACTCAGTCAATTTTTAAAGTGACCTCTACTTCATCTGGTAGCTTCCACAGCTGTGGCAAAAGGCATAGGTTTTGTTCCTTAGAATATCAGGCTAATAGCTATTCCCGAGGCACAGTATCTATAGAACATCACAGAGGAAAAAGTCTGTGAATAGCTGTAAGTGGCATGTTTTGGGATCCAGCCCCTCATATGCAAATGAAACACCTGAAATCAGATGTTAGGTTCTTCAGAGATGGTTGTGAAGTTCTCTGTGCTCTAGCTAAATTAGTTCCTGATGTTCAAGCAGTGACCTACTCTGAATCTTCTTTTTTGATTTTGAAGAAGAGTTTCATCCTCATGTCAGCTGCAGCAGAAGTCATTCAGTGTGCTAATGGAAATCTGGAATTGTGTATTAATGTCCAGTAAATCAGCTGACATTTTAGTGCCCTTCTCTGAGCAAGCTGCAATGTCAGCTGCTTGAGTTTCATTTTTAGCAATTTTGTCTCTCTGTTATTCATCATCTACAAAGCAGAAATAATCTGACAGTGAAAAATGGTAGAATGTACTGCACACAGTGTTGCAGACAAAATGGGTAGTAAAACATTGACTATGAGCTGTCCTTTTCCTAACAAAAACTTTAAAATAGGTAACTACCCACAATTAATGTAAAGTAATGTATCGGATAATTCTATCATACATTTAGAATCAGATTCTCCCACCATTATAATTCATCCCTAATTTTGCAATAGTTTCACTGGAATGAAGGGGGCTACTGCAAAGTAACATACTACTCAATCTGAGTAAAGGTAGCAGGGTCAGGCCCTTACTACCTTAAGGCAAAATTCTAGACTGTGTTGCATGAATGATGGAAGAGGACACAAGAAATCTCTTCCATCCCTAACTGGGCACCTGGGCAGGGATAGGGCAGTATGCAGATCTTGTATTCCCTTGACCACTAAGCTGGCTAATGAACCAGCTAAAACCCAAATATGTATTCTTTTTATTATCATATGACATGTTCAGCTATCTTGAGGTTATAGAAAGGCCCCTGGCTTCTTCCCATTAGGCAGCAGGTACTGTGGGCAGACGAACAGAAATGTATACAGTTCCTTTTATTGGCGTGTGTTACAACGCGCCCACCCCACCCCGCTCCCTGAGCTATCCTACCTTGTGCAGACAGAATAGCTCAAAACATTGCATTCTTACTAACCCTGCACCACTGGGAGGAGCAAGCACTGGATTTTGCCCTTATATTTTTCCCCCAAGAATCATTTTTTTCATCCTACATGCTTGTGAAACAGACTTTGTCCTACTGAAACTTGCTTTACAAATCAAAATGCCCTTACCCTTATTATTAACACCTTCCATTCCTAAAACTGGAACCCTTTGAAAAACATCCAATTTATATTTCCAACACTTACATTATTTACTTTTTGTACTTCATTCAAACTGAACTATTGCAAAAAAGCTAGTCAATTTCCTGTCCTGGTGCTCACGTACCAGCATAATGATGTAATATTTTTAAGACAAACACCAATCAGAAAAAAAAGCAATTGTCATCTGAATATTATAAATTTAATTTAAAAAATTCTACCAGTATTAATGTCAGCAAAGCAATTCCCTGAAAGAAAAAAAAAAAAACAGGACACCAAGAAAATAATTCAGTACTGCTTTTATATATTTAAGTTTCTGGAGGTCAATTAATTTCATATTGGCATAGTAATGTATTATTAAATGGGAATACTAAATGCTTTTAAGTCTGCACTTATAAGTAACTTCTGCCAAAATCCTGCTGAGAACCAGGGTCATCAATAAGAACTGCACCGCTCTAGGAATTGTAGCCAAGGCTTTCAGAAATGTTCAGTGATTTGGGGTGCATTTAATTTGTAGATGCTTAACTTATGACACCTTAAATGGCCTGATTTCTAGAGGGTGGGGGCTCAGTGGTTTCTGAAACAAGGTACCTTTTAGATGTCTCAAAATTACTAGTCACTTTTGGAAATCTTGGACAGTCTTTGCTTGGACTCACGCTATTTACTAATCCACTGCCTGTGGCCATGGATGTTCAGAGGGATTCTGCTGCAGCAATGAAGAATACTGGCTCACACAAGTCCTCCCAGGAAATGCATGCTACACCAGAAGCTCTGATACCATTTCAAAGAATAGTACGCTCCCTTTCCTTTGAGCCCCATCCCTCACCTCACCCTCCCTTCCCCCATTAGCACTCACAGGGGTATTAGCAGGAAGCAGTGTTTGAATTCCCTCTCCCTCCCAATATTGTGCAGCCACATAGGGCCGACCATGAAGTAGCCCATTATCTTTTTTGTACCAGATAGTAGGAATGCTCTATCAGAAGCAAAGTCTCCTAGTTTCAGATTATCAGATGATGTCATTCCTAGCTTGGACCTCACTTGAATTAGCTCATATTCCTTGTTTGAAGTTTTGACTTGTGGGAAATTATACTTTGTTCCCACTCACCTCCTCAGCTATTTTAAAGAAGGTATTGGTTTTCATTAACCCAATTCTTTCTGTTCTAATTTCCTCCCACTTGATATGAAGCCTACACTGTTTAGCCTGCCCCCTTCCTTCAGCTTGTTCACTGCTATTGCCTGTCAACATCCTATCATATCATTTTAATTCCTTGAGGAATTTTCCTTCTGGATGACTTTAATAGGTAACATCTTTTTATCATAAATTTTGTTTTTCACTCTTCTTGTTTCTTCCCTAACTCAGAGATGGCACTGCTTTGGCCATCAATTCCTTCACCTAAATCCTATGCTCTTTCCTGCCTTTCTTCTTTCCTTTTCTCTCCCTTTCTCACTTCCTTCTTGTTCTTCCCACTAACTCACTTGATGGAACCTCTTGTCTTCAACTCAGTTCCTATACTCGGATTCTTTTTCTCATTTAAAGTCCCTAGCATCTTACTTTAACATTCCTTGTCCTTTTCTTTCATTGAGCCCTGATATTTTCCATTGGCTCTAGTGCTCCTCTTACATCTGAGTTCTTACTTTCTCCTGTCCATTGGCTCTGTATTACCTCTGTTATTAAATTCAGTGAGCTGATCTTCCTGAGTGAATGCCCTGAGTGAAAAACCTAGCAAGTTGACTAACATGCTGTTAAATCTGCTTTATCATCCTTTCAAGCTGGGCTATTTGCAGTCTTTTATCCAAGGTCTAATTGATGTAGGTATTCACATAAGCTTTTTGCTTCATCATTTGCCCCCTCAACCACCCAGCTTCTTCCACATCCTCATTACATTTCACCTCTTATCACTTTAACTGGTGTTTGGTGAGCAAAGTTGCCATTGTTTGCAAAGACTTTGGTCCTTCTCTTTCCTAACCTCCATTTGCATCTCTCTCTACTTTCCCTCCATCTTTGGGACTGAAATTGTAATATCTAAACCTTACGTCATAAAAAACAAAACAAACAAACAAAAGCCCTGCATACATATAGTCCATAATAAGCAGTACATGCTCTGGGCAGTTTGAAGAGATTTGGTGATAAAATAAAATAGTTGTGCCATTTGTAAATATGCCACAGTGCATCTGTCATGGGAAATTATGTGCTAGCTTTAAACAAAAGCACATGCCCTTTTCACTCTCCCCAGAAGGTGACTATGGAGGATATAACCCCAGATCCAGGGATCATGTGACTATAGTTTGGAAGCAGGTCTATATAAAGCCACAGGAAGAAGATACTTCAGGGAGCTGTCAGAATTATTCTGGGTCTCTCTATTCAGGAGTGAAAGATTAGGGTCAAGGCAAGACCTGTGAGAGGAGGTTCCTCTTCATCAAGAGGGCTGGAGAAAGAGCAAGGAGAGGCTGGCTACCAGAAAGGCCCTGGGAGGGAGCCTAACGAGAGTCAGGGGACAGAAGAATCCAGAGACGGAGGAAGCTGGCACCAGTCCTTGTTTAAAGAGCCCCAGGCTGGGGCATCTAACTAAGATGGAAGGAAACTCCCCCACCAGCTCTGCATCAGAGTGAAGACCTGGGGAAGGGTGGAGAGTTACTGAGCCAGGGGAGATCCAGGGAAGAGGGGCTGAAGGTTGTTTTGTTTACCCTGGAACAGGAGGAATTTTGCTTGGTTGGAGGAACAAAAGCACCAAAAGTCACAGGGAAACTGAGACAAGAATTATTTTACGGTCAGAGGGAGCCTATATTATCAGAAGGAAACCAGAGGCACAGCAGAGAAACTGAAGTAAGAATATACAAACTGATGTCAGAAAGGTAAGACTCTGTTACAGGTCCCATCTGAGACCAGGGCCCCATTGTACCAGGTAGTGTACATCAACTTAGTGAAGGATAATCCACGAAAGCTTATGCTCAAATACATTTGTTAGTCTCTAAGGTGCCACAAGTCCTCCTTTTCTTTTTGCGAATACAGACTAACACAACTGCTACTCTGAAACCTGCCTCAAAGTGTTTACAATCTAAATAGACAACTCAACATTATTACCCCTAGTTGACAACTGTGAAACTGAAGCACAGAGAGATTAAGTGACTTATCCAAGATGACACAGGAAATCTGTGGCAGAGCTAGGAATTAAACCCAGATTTCTTGAGTTGCAATTCAGAGCTTTAACCCTCAAGGGTATGTGTCCTTTTGCACTTTTTCCCTGTGACCAATTCATTTTAATTCTTTTGCCAACCACTGAATGTGGAGAGGCACAAAGGAGCTAAAATATTCTAATTCCATTGAACCCCTCCCTATTCTATACAAATGCTGGAAAAAGACTACTATAAAATTCATAATTGCTCCCTTAAAATTAATGCAGAGACTAATTTGGGTGCAGATAAAACATCACAATCAGGGAGACTATTTGCACACTGTATAATGAATTATGATATCTCTTCCCTAAAATATGGCTCCTGGACAAAATGGGTATACGATTTTTTACTTTGAAAGCATTCATGAGACCGTTGTGATCCCAAACCAATAAATAATTTGGAGTGTACTTCAAATATACAGATGAATAGCTAGTCACTAAAAGTCAGGAAAGAGAAAGCATTCATCTAAATCATTTGAGAAGTTATTCTGGCTTTACAGGTTTTTATTTTTCAAATTAAAACCCAGCACATATGTTTGAGTGGAAGACTTTAATTAAGTTCATATGAAAGGCATAAATTTTCTCTACTGACAGTGAATTTCATTTACCTCAGCTATATTATTTATTGGAAAAAAACAAAATAAGAGAGTGGTTTTTCATTTAAAAAATTGTGGGTAATGCAATGATTATTAAAGTGAATGACTAATTGTATTGGCTAGAGTTGACTAGGCATAACTAAGTCAGAATTTGTGAAAGCTATCCCAACAATGCTCTGAATTATTACCAAAATAGGATTCCCCTAGATGTCTTCAGAAGTGAGAGGCTAATATATTAACTTACTACACCAGAAGAAATAGCATTTTAATAGAAACTACCCCTAGTATTCTCCAATGTCCTTAAGATCCTATCTCATTACAGTGTAAACTCCTAGGGGCAGGGACTATCTCTGTTTGTACATCACCTAGCATAATGGGGCTACTGTACTATAAAATAATATGTGCCTTTGCTTACCAACAAGGAAAAATGCTTTCTTTGCAATTGCTAAATACTATCATATCTTCAAAATCTGTCCCTATATGAGTAGTGAAAAGTTAGTTTGCATTAGTAATTTCTGAAAGTTTTAACTCTTTTTTATGGGTTATTGGTGGGATCGCACAGATTTAGCCATGTGTCAGAATTCATGGTCTGATCACATAAAACAGCACGACAGTTTTGGTCAGAATTTAAGCACTTTAGCACTTTGAAGGATGTACATTGTATGTATTAAGGCGACTGTCCACTTGACTAGCCATAGGCTAATGCTACTTTATATCCTTTAAAAAAAAAAAAAGTCCTGCTTTTGTGGTACTATCATATGGGATAAGATGTGGGAAATATAGACGTTGCATGAAAAAGATAAAAAATATAGACCATTATTAATAGGCTTTAACTTGAAATATTAAGATACATATACCACCCAAATATCAGTCTATGGAGAGGACGAGAAATGCCGGTAAATCATTTTCAAGCATCTCATACATTTTGCAGCTGATGTACTACTGAGTAGGATAGTGAATTTAGCATGAATTGGACATTAACAAATACAACCCTGTACAGAAGGATTGAAGAGAAAATAAGGAATGATAATACAGCATGATAATACTGTGAAATCATATTATTATTTATATTATATTAGCACCTAGACCAGTGGTTCTCAACTTATTACACATTGTGGGTCGCATATGCAGTGGCAGCCCAGACCCCAACCCCGAACCCCCACCACACGGGTCCAGACGGCTGCCTGCCCTGGGCCCTGGACACCACCATGCATGGTGGGCTCGCTGCCCCATCCCTGGACCCCAGAGCTTGAGGGGCGATCCAGGAGCCCTGGACCCCTGTTGTATGGGGCCAGCCAGCTGCCCTGACCCCAGACCCCACCACGTGGCTGCCTCAGATCCCGCAACTCATAGAGCTGGGCAGCTGCCCCGGACCCTGGGCCCCCACCCCCCAGGGCCAGCTGGGAGTCCCAGACCCCTGATCCCATGGGGCCAGCTGGGATCCCTGGAGCTCCAACTCCGTGAGGCCGGTTGGGAGCTTCTAGGGTGACCAGATGTCCTGATTTTATAGGCACAGTCACGATTTTGGGGTCTTTTTCTTGTATAAGCTCCTATTACCCCCCAACCCCTGTCACGATTTTTCACATTTGCTGTCTGGTCACCCTAAGAGCTCTGGACCTTTGACTCCACGAGGCCAGCCTGGAGCCCCGACCACATGAAGCAGCCAGGACCCCTCCACGCCGGGCAGCTGGGAACCTAGAGACCTTGGCCTTTAGCACACAGCTGAGCTGGGCTGCAGATGTGTGCTAATTGGGCCGCTTGTGGCCCGCGGGACACAGCTTGAAAACCACTGACCTAGACTCTCTAACCAAGATCAAATCTCCATTGTGATAGGTACTGTACATACATGTATTAAGAGACGGTCCCTGCCCCCAAAGACTTTACAATCTAAATAGCCAAGACAGTGAAAGGAGGGGGAAGTATTGTTTTCCAGATGGGAAATTGGGGCACGGAAAATTTAAATGGCTTGTCCAAGGTATCACGGGGAAACTATGTCAGAGCCTGGAATTGAATGCACTTAACCACTGCCTTAACCACAGACCACACTTCCTCTCTAGCATGAATTTTTTTCCCATAAAATATTCATTAGATCAAAGAAATTCGGTCCACTAATTTAGGTATGAAATGTCAGAAAATATTGTAACATAGGCATACAGCATAGAATGAAGTACAGAGACACACATATAAATATTTCTTTATTTGATAATGTTAATCAAAGTACCTTCTTATTGAATTTCAAATTAGAAAACTGTACTACTGTAGCTGTACTACTGTGGAAAAATGAAATGTCATAACTTCTCATAGGGCTTTCATATGTTTTTCCTTGCCTAATAATTAGTGACATTTTTATTTAAAATCTTGTGCCATTGAGACATCTTATATTATTATGACATTGTTTATTAGAGCAGAAAACATGTTGACCAGCAGAGATTCTGATGCACTAAATCATGTGAAGGGGAAATATTAAAATGATCATGAAATTTACCCCTGTACAGGGAGCCAATACAGGTTTAAGTGGGACTTAGTCATGCACAGGCCTTCTGCTGGCCTTCTGCACAGAGATGAATTTCATCCACTGTTTCCAGTCTTACAAACACTTAATAGTAAGTGTTGTGATTACTATCAGAAGAAGTCCCAGTTGCTTACAAGAAAGTGATTGCAGGATAAGACCCTAAGTCAGAGCATTCATGATAGAAGGGTCCCACTACATAATGTGCCCCAGTGTGAGATCCCATACTGCTAGTATTTTTCAGCACTTGCTGTATATGTCAGGGTTCCTTCCTCACTCTGAATTCTAGGGTACAGTTCCGCCCCCCACTTTTGGCCCTACTTGCCATATGGGGAGTGGCTAGATCCTGGACTGCAGCTGCCACTGAGACAAGTGGCTGGAGAGAGGACTGGCAGGCCCTCAGAAGTGGGGGGAGAGAATGGAGTGGGGCACAGCCAGAGGGCTGTGTCCAGCAGAGGACACCACAGTCCTGAGAGCAACACGGGTCCTGATGACAGAAGCAATGGTTACGAGATGCCACTAAATGAAGGTGCACCAGTGAACCAGAGCTAATTCCCAGAACAGCCAGCAGGAGCCACCGCTGTGGAGAGTCACGCCCCGTCACATGTGGTGGAGAATACGGGCAAACATTTATCCCCGATACAAGGGGAAGATAGAAGACTGTGGGACTATTGCCTGGTATAGATGTTTGAGAGACTAAGGAACACATAAGGTGGAGAAAATGGAGTCAGAGGCCTTCTTTGTGGAGGGCTTTGCGGCCTTCTCGAACTGGACTCCAAAGTCGGTGCCCCTGTGGAAAGGGGCCAACAAGCAGCAAGGGCAGCTTCAGATCCTGCTACAACAGATGCTCAGAGCCCAGCAGAGACAATGGGAAGCACACGAGTACCTGCAGACCAGTATGGCCAAACTAGCAAAGCAGCAGCTGTACCTGTTTAAGTCACTGCGAGGGGGAGTCCAAAAGAATCGCAGGGAGCAAGAGGGGAATTCAGGCACCAGGACCAGGAGGCTGGCAGACACTGTGGGCAGCAGGGACACTTTAACAGGGAGTGCCCCTGCCAGAGAGAGGAACAGAGAGATCATCTGGGGAATGGAAGGGAGAAAGAGCCCAGGAGAGTCCCCCCCGTGAGGAGAACAGGGAGGCAATGGGCATATTGGGATTGTGGGCAATAGGGGCACCTGAAGAGGGAGTGCCCGACCCAAAACTGCAGGGCCCAGGCTAGCCCAGAGTATGGGGCTGAGCCAGAGAAGAACTATAGGAGGGCCATGGCCACAGGAAGGCAAAGGACGTGCTTCCAGTGCCATAAGGAGGATGTATAAAAAGGCATTGCCCCCTGAACAGAAGGAAGGGGATGCCTGAGAGCCAGACTCAGTTGGAGACTGCCCAGAGCAAGGGGATAGTGAGGACTGAGGACCTGGCAGAAAGCCATTTCCCACACTCAGCAGAGGGAGGTAGTGAGGAGATGGATAGGATGACTCAGACAGAAGAGATCCAGACAAACGGGAACCCACACAGGAGCAAGACAGGCTACAGTGGGGACCCAGATCCTGGAAGAGGGAAGCAGGCTGCTCCTCTTGGTAGAGAGGGCAGGAGAGGGACACCTGCAGGCCCAGCTGCGAGGGAAGCTGGGAAAGTAGAGACACCTCCCCTCCCGGGTGTGTGGTCTTAAGGGGGGAGGGTGTGTGATGCGGCATCTGCCCCACACTGGCAGAAGGGGAGGTAAAGCAGCTCCAGGGAGGCTGCACAGAAGACAGCCAATTAGGAAAGTTTAGAGAGACAGCCATTCAGGGCCAAGCTGGACCATATAAGACGTTGCTGCTGAACAGAGCAGTAGCAGTCACTCCCTGGACTTCAAGGAGGGAGAACTGGCTGCACTGAAGGAGAGAGAAGAGATAGCACCATGGTCTGAGCAGTGCTGGGAGGGGCCAGGGGAGCATGAGTGAGCTCCCAGCTGACCACTGCCAGACTGAGGCCCTGATATGAAGGCGGAGAAGGTGGTAGGGCTGCAGGGAAGTGGCCTAGGGAAACAGATGCTGGGGGTTGGAGGTGACACAGCACGTGGCTGCCAGCTAGAGAGTCCCTGGGCCGGGACCTGGAGTAGCAGGTGGGCCCGGGTCCCCTCCCTTCCTTTGGCCCTACTTGCCGCTGAGGGGAGTGGCTAGAGTATGGGCTGCAGTTTGCCACTGACACAGGTGGCTAGACCCTGGACTGCAGCCTGCCACTGAGACAAGTGGCTGGAGAAAGGACTGGTGAGCCCTGGGAAGTGGAGGAAGAGAACCGAGTGGGGCACAGCGGAGGGCTATGTCCATAAGAGGACACCACGGTCCTGAGAGCGACATGACAGAAGTGACAGCAGTGAGATGCCACTAAATGAAGGCGAGCCAAAGCTAATTCCCAAATCAGCCATCAGAAGGCACCACAGTGGTGAGTTGTACCCCATCACAAAGGAAGAAGGACCATCTGGAAGAACTAGTGTTGGGACAGGTGGAGTCCTGGGCTAAAAGGAATGGGGAAAACAGACCAAGGAAGCAAGAGCCTGGGCAACTGGAGAGAATCAGATGGGGAGAGAGGACCATGCAAAAATGGAAGAACTAAGTCCCTGATCCTACAAAATGACCTACACAGGTGGATCCCAATGTCCACAGCTTACAGGATCAGGATCTACATGGAAAAGGGAGGAGCAGGGGCATTGGGAAATGATAAAGAGGGAGGCAAGAAATGGGGAGCTGGCTGCAGACTTTCAGGAGAGAAAACAGGATCAAGAGCAGAAAGAGGCCAAGAAGTAGCAGAGAAGAGGAGAGAAATAGAGGTCAGTGAGGGCTATGAGGAGACTGGAAATGAGCATGGACTTGTGGGAAGTTCAGTGTGGGGGAAATGTTTGGAGGCAGTTTGTGACCAGAAAAAGGTTAAATCTATTTGGAATATTAGTTATTACAGATTGTTCACTTAGTTCTAGTGGCCTGAATGTTTTAGTCAAAACCATCTGAAAAAATCTGTAGATTGAAATGGGAATGGTGCACAATCTCCCCAGGCCCATTGCTCTGTCACTGGTATAGATCCCTACCACCCATCTGGTAGGGGTCACTAGCAGGTGGCTAACAATGGCTAAAAAAATCTCTGGCCAAGTCCTGCAGCATTAAGACCAGCTAGAACACAGAGATGGGGAGGAGAAAACAGCTCCCACCATCTCCACTCCACACCTTCTGCCACCCAGTGCCTCATCTTTTTCATCCCTGGCCTAAGCCAATCACAATGGAGCTCTCCCCTCCCCTGGCTTATAGAGAGCTCAGCTCTAGGCAGGGGAAGGGTTGCTTCTTGAGTCAGAAAGTCTCCGTCACAGCCTGAAGAAGCACCTGGGTGCTTTGTGGACAGAAGAAAGAAGCACTGGCCTCCCACTCCTCAAAACCCCCAAACATAGCCACACCAGCAATGCCCCACCCCCAAGCCCAACAAGGCTTTTCACTCCCGAAGCCTCCACAGCCAGGAGAACCAGCTCACGCACACATGGGGGGAAAAAATGACCTACCCAATTCTAATCCCACCATCCTTGATATGATTTGTAGGGTAATTTCCTGTCCATTCTGGACATGGTAGATCACTCTTTTTCTCTCTCTGAAAAACTTCAGGTACAAGGACCAGACAGAGGCACATGGTAGACTTTTAAAAATAATGTAAACAAGAACACACATAGGGACAGGGGGATAACTAATCATATTTGGCTGAAGTACCAATATGAAAACCTAACCTAGACAGAACTGCATACAAACAAAAGACTACATAGTGCATACATCTTGCTGCCCTCACAGTATGCAGACTTATTGTTGGGCTAGACCCTCAGCTAGTGTCAATCGGTATAGCGTCATTGACTTCAGTGGCACTATGCCGATTTTCACCCGGTAAAAATTTGGCCCACGTTTTTTCCCCATCTTTTCATGTGTCGTACTCAATCCCAAACTGAGTCCTCATAATGCACTTTAGAATGTGGCCACTAAGCTGATAAAAAGTAATAAATCTTTCTAATCACATTATGATCCAACTCTGATGCATCATATGTTAACTGATCTTTGTATCATCCTCTCACACTTTAATTTGGGTCTTGTTTTGATATACTGCGTTACTACTGTTGATGTTTTACTGTATCATGTTCTCGGCTGGCCAGTGTACTGAATTTAATTTGGATTTTATGATGAATCATATTGCATTACTACTTTTTAAAATAATATTACTACTGAAATAAGATTTCATAATTGTATTCTGTCGTCATTTGCAATGGAAACAAATGGAGACTAATCCCATCTCGACTGCCAAGGTTTGTAGGTCTCCAGAGACATATCTCCCCTTTGTTATTAAGTCACAGTGTCCAATTCACAAATGCTGCCTAGTTTATGCTCCTGACAAATGTAAGAAAATCAGAGTGTCACTCATTTTGACACACAGCTGCAAACTGGTAAATAGATTTTAATAACACATTAGTCAATGTCATTGTTAGTATTTTAACAGCAAACTTCCTATCCCCAGGGAGGTGGGGAGAGAAGCATCTTTTACTATTTGGGTTTGCTAAGGTAGATGAATCACTAGGGGCTCATGTGGTTTCTGGTCCAGGGAATAACACAAATTGTCACCATGTTGATCTCAGTAAAGTTGCTCTAAAATAATAATAATAGTTGGTATTTCTGTACAAACTTTTCATCAGAGGATCTCAAAGTATTTTGCACATATATTGGGGATCAGAATCTGGCTGAAAAGTACAGACCTCTTTTGGGGCAATCGTGCAGGAGCTCTGGGAGACTCTGTGTCTCAGGATCTACAACCTATCCTGAAGGACGACCCATCACTCTCACAGATCTTGGGAGACAGACCAGTCCTTGCTTACAGACAGCCCCCAATCTGAAGCAAATACTCACCAGCAACCACACACCACACAACAGAACCACTAACCCAGGAACCTATCCTTGCAACAAAGCCCGTTGCCAACTCTGTCCACATATCTATTCAGGGGATACCATCATAGGGCCTAATCGCATCAGCCACACTATCAGAGGCTCGTTCACCTGCGCATCTACCAATGTGATATATGCCATCATGTGCCAGCAATGCCCCTCTGCCATGTACATTGGCCAAACTGGACAGTCTCTACGTAAAAGAATGAATGGACACAAATCAGACGTCAAGAATTATAACATTCAAAAACCAGTTGGAGAACACTTCAATCTCTCTGGTCACTCGATCACAGACCTAAGAGTGGCTATACTTCAACAAAAAAGCTTCAAAAACAGACTCCAACGAGAGACTGCTGAATTGGAATTAATTTGCAAACTGGATACAATTAACTTAGGCTTGAATAGAGACTGGGAATGGATGAGTCATTACACAAAGTAAAACTATTTCCCCATGGTATTTCTCCCTCCCCCCCCACTGTTCCTCTGATATTCTTGTTAACTGCTGGAATTAGCCTACCTTGCTTGTCACCATGAAAGGTTTTCCTCCTTCCCCCCCCCCCCCCGCTGCTGGTGATGGCTTATCTTAAGTGATCACTCTCCTTACAGTGTGTATGATAAACCCATTGTTTCATGTTCTCTGTGTGTGTGTATATAAATCTCTCCTCTGCTTTTTCCATCAAATGCATCCGATGAAGTGAGCTGTAGCTCACGAAAGCTTATGCTCAAATCAATTTGTTAGTCTCTAAGGTGCCACGGGTACTCCTTTTCTTTTTGCGAATGCAGACTAACATGGCTGCTACTCTGAAATCTGTGTCTCAGGGAGGCACAATGCCTCCTGCAGCTCCTGGGAGGGGGAGCTACACACCAGCTACACTACAACCCCTTAAGAGGTTACAGTGTGAGCTACCCTCCACGGCTAGCCACTGCAGATGGCTTGTGTTGAGAAGGGGCAGGACCATGGTGTCATTTCCCCTCAACAACTGTTGAGGTAGCTTGTACCTCAGGGCTACTAGTAAATAGCAGTCACTAAACTAAGGAAAGCACAAAGTCTATAATAGTACCTGCACATTGTATGGTCTTCAAGCTAGGAAGTGGTCTCTGTTCTGTGTTTGTAAAGTACCTAGCACAACTGGGCCCTGTTCTTGATTGACCCTAGATACCACCGTAAGTAAAATGATTAATACAGAAGGGTAAGTCTTCTTGTTCTCT
This sequence comes from Dermochelys coriacea, assembly GCF_009764565.3. Taxonomy (NCBI): domain Eukaryota; kingdom Metazoa; phylum Chordata; order Testudines; family Dermochelyidae; genus Dermochelys; species Dermochelys coriacea. The sequence continues at coordinate 174,618,710 of NC_050068.2, forward strand.
TCCCCAGTGCAAAGGCCAGCCACAATCTGAATATAGTCAATTAATCCTCATGATACCCCTGTGCATTAGGAAAGGGAGATATGTAGTAAAAATCACCTAGCACCAGTGAAACGCAGCCAACTCTAGGGATCACTCCAAGTGTTTAGTCTTGCAGAGCAATACTCTATACAAAGGCTAATGATAGCAGGTAGAAAAACAGTACTGTGTTCCATTGACACTGCAGAGGGGATTTAGTTTAGATAGGCAGAAAGTATACCTTCACAATGGGCAATGTGGTCAGGAGGTCAAGTCAGCACCTCCTCCTTTTATGAAACTTACCATGGCATTTTTAATACCCCCAAATAGATCAAGACTTGAATTTCATATTATCACCCCAATCAGTTTTTGTCACCCACATCCTTATGCTCACCTTTTTTTATCTGGAATCCTCACTTATTATGTCAAGGGACAGGCAACTGTCCTTACTCATTTTTGTGAGGCTCCTAGCATATGATGGGGTGATCAATATAAAATAATCTGAAAGATGAACATTCCATCTGTACAGTGTCCTCTAACACTAGTGCTCATGCCTGGGGCACTGGGGTAGTACTGGCTCAGGTGTCAGAGTGTGTTCTGTAGTCACCAGCACCACTTTCTTCAGCACCTAGCTGTTCCATGGATTCTGCCATCCCCATACTGGCCTCATCCAGCCCCGCTTAGTTCGAAACCCATTGGGATTACTGAATAAAATTGCATGCATACAGGCTAGATTTAGCAAGGAACATACTTCTGAATGCTACTGAGGAACTTTCATCCTAAAAATGCATTTGCCATGTTATATTAAAACAAAATAGATCTTTGTCTGCAATGTGCATTGGTATAGATCTTGAGAAATCATTTACTGTGTATATTAGAGAGAAGCTAGCCAAGAATATGTTTTTCTCATTTTACAAAAGTTCAGTGGTTTGTGGGTTGGTTTTTGTTTTGCTGAACAAAAAAGATTTGGATTCAATCCAGATTCCATTTTATCTGAACTCTCAAAATTTGGGAGGGTTTGATTCCAGCACTAGCTGGTCTTAGTGCATGAAGATATGCAGTATCTAATTTTCCAAGATACAGAGCATTGCTTGCACACACACACACACACACACAATGCTGAAAGGAGTAATATTAAACCTTATAAGCATGCCCCTACCAAATTCATGGTCCATTTTTGTAAATTTCAGTCAGCATTTTTAAAATCTTTAATTTCACGGCTTCAGATATTTAAATCTTAAAGCATGAATATGTATTTTTAAATGGCAAAATATAAACATTCGATAGCACTCCCCAAAAAAGGTGACAACACCCCTCCATACCATGCCTCCCTTACTTCTGTGCTGCTGCTGCTGGCAGCGTCACTGCTTGCAGAACTGGCCAGCCGGCCAGCAGCCGCTGCTGCTTTCTGGCCATGCAAGCTTTGAAGGCAGCACAGAAGTAAGGGTGACAATACTGCAACTCCTTTACAATAGCCTTTGGCTTGGGACCCCCAGTTTGAGAAATGCTGTATATGGTAAAAGTACACAAAAGACCAGATTTCACAGTCCACGATGCATTTTTCACAGCTGTGAATTTGGTAGGGCTCTACTTATAATGATCTCCCCTCAGTACTAATGGGAGCTATGCAAGCTGATCAAAGGGAAGACTAGACCACTTCATTTGCACCTTAAACTCTCAATACAGAGACATGTAGTGCAAGTCTAAACCTACATCTAGAGGAGATGGAAGGAAGTGACTTGATGTCTAATTTTTATTAGAACAAGCTAATCAATATTTCAGAGTTCTCCTGCAGAAAAGCATACCATTACAGTTACCTGAATCAATACAAGGTAAATGCTGCCTCAACTAAGAAATGGATATCTATTTTGAAAGAACAAATTAAACAGTTTTTATTCATTGGTGTAAGAGGTATGCTTTATGAAGAAAAAGAATCCATGAGGTATTTCCTGATGGCAAAAAAAAAAAATGCTGTATCTATTAAAAATGTGACACTTCTGCTTTTTCATCTAAGTGGAAAATGTCTGTTTTTGGCATTAGTTCTGCTCCATATATTTAACATTGCATAAATTGGAAATGTGAGACTCATTTAGCTCTAGCTGTAATAAATACATTTTACTGCCTTCTGACCAAATGGGCCTTGTGTTTATAAATCATAAGGCTGATCATGACAGACACTCATCATATAAAGGGCACCCTGAGATTCTTGTGCCTCACACAGTCAAAACACCTCCCAGAATTCTGGGAGCACAGTGCCTACACCAGCCTGGTGCAAATTGTAGCAAATCATGTGCAGGTCCAACTCTCCTTCATCCTGTAGAGAAAATGAGTCTCATGCCTTTATAATTTCATAAACCCTTATAAACTCATATCCCATAGTCTCATACCCTTATAATTTCCCTGCTCCCTTTGAAGAGAAAAGGGCCACTATAGATGCTTGCCTTGCAAAGTCCTTGTGCCCAATGAGTACAGCTCATCCCTCCCCGACACCCCAAGAGGATATCATCAGGAAATACCTCATGGATTCTTTTTCTTCATAAAGCATACCTCTTACACCAATGAATAAAAACCATGTTTAATTTGTTAAAGGTGTGGGCATGTGGTGTAGACTAGTCTAAATTGTTTTCCAGTATCTCAGCTTTCCCTTTTTAAAAAATTACATTTGTGAGGAAAACATTGACAAATTTTTCCCAAGTGTCACCGATGCAGCAATGTCTGCCAAAGTTTACAGAAAGCCTGAAACTATACATCTGAGGCGTGAACTGTACCATTCATTTCAATGGGTGCTAGCCCAGATGCTAATGATAATCCTTTAATTATCAAAGCATATAAGAAATAAAGAGGTAAAATCATAAGATATGAACATCGATATGATCTATCCTTAATGACTGCTCATTTTGGGTAGGCCTTTAGTAACACATGGCAGGGTTCAACAGAAATGCGATTCATTTTGTTTTCCTGAAGGAGTCTCAGCTTTCAAAAGTTTGGGAAATGATGAATTAGGCCATGGTATAAATTTCAAAGACAAGCTATGGAAGCCCCCATAATTTGAGCTATTTAACACTAAAGCCTGGGGAAAACACTTAAAAATTCTCATGGAAATGTCTTGTTTTGACAGAGAGACTGACAAAATAGGTCTTTTTCCATCTCAGTGTAGCAATTCATTCCAGAACCGACTTCCGAGACATTTTTTAGCCAGACATAGTATGCCTGCATAATAGCTTGTGGTAAGCATTATGGGAGAAGCCACTGGCAGAAACTGCAGGATCTAAATAGCTTAAACAACATGTGTGTGACAGTCAGGGGAGCAGTGAATATATTTATTCCCCTGGCCCAAATCCTGCAAACACTTACCTACATATTTAATTTTACATGGCTATGTAATCTCACTCAATAGGACATGTCACATGCATAAAGGTAGGTACTTGTGTACATTTTTGCAGTATCAAAACCTGTTTCTTATTCCCTCTTTCTGCTTTTTACAAGCAAATAGTACTTAAAATCCCAACCATTAAGTTTAATGTAGGTGATCAAACATTTTTCAATATACGTTGTATTTCAGATGAGAACCATCCGTTCTGTTGAGTTGCCTTGTGCATGGTTTCGTTTCACTGAAATAGAAATGATTTTTCCACTTATTAGCAATTTGAGTTCAATTAATCTGGATTATTTATTAAATAAAGATTATCTACATTATGTCCGTCAGATAAAATAAGAATATTGTGTGAGTGTGTAGGCGCACATGCATGTAAAATATATGAGGATTAGTACAATCTCTTCCAGGGTTTATGAACCTAACATTCTCCAGGGCATAATATAAACCAGCATGAAGCCCCACATACTAGCATTTTCATTTACATATTTGTGTTATCTGAAAGATGTGTGAAATGTCATATCCAGTCAGCTCCACACTGACTGTGCATGAGAGCAGGGGCATGGGTTTCGCTTTATCCACCAAGAATATGGGATATACTATGATCCTGGAGTGTGACAGGATGGCTGGATTCTACTGTGACTCCACCCTGGTAGCTGGACTCAGAGCTTCAAAGTTATTTAGGCTTCTAACTTCCAGTGAAATCAATTGGAGTCAGATGTTTGCATACCTTTGAGGTTCTGGGCCTGGTAAATTAACCCCTGCCCACTCAATGATGCAGGTGTGGCTTGTTAAACTCCACAGTGTATATCAGAGAGGTGGGAATAACCCTTTAGAGGGGAAGCTAGAGCCTCGGGCAGATGGGGCCCAAGGTAGGAATGTTAGTGAAGTCATATCTGGGAAGAAGGCATAGGTTGGAGTTTATATTGTTATGTTTTGTTTGAGTTATCCTTAGTAATAAAGCCAAAACTCAGATAGGGGGTAACTTTTAACCTAAAACAATGTGTATATGGCTTTTTGTGATAGTAAGGCAGTGATTCCTTCGGTTTACAGTAACTGCTGTGTAAAGCTAAAAGTTTCTACTTTTTTTGTCAATGGCAATAGAGTATGACTTTTCTACAAGCAAGGGAATATTAAGCATTCATTTAAATCTAATGAGCTCTGGGGAAGATTGTTGGACCCTGCAGAAACACTTGTGGTGAAGTTGTTGCCAACCCCTTAAGGCAGGAGTGCCCAACCTATGGCCGGTGGGCCCTACAAGGCCCACCAGAGTATTTCATAAGGCCCGCTGCCTGCTTCAACACAAAAACTATTGGCCAATTCATTAGCCTTTTGTTGTCATTTTACATCATTTTAATTTACATACGATACTATACATAGAAACAACCTATCTACATACATATGAAACAAGCTGAACTTAAAATATAAATCAATACAGGTGTCTTTAACTTTTATTAAAATATGTAGAATCTGTTTGGTTGACACAAGGTTGTGCTTAGGTTTATGTGGCTGTGTAATAAGGCTGGGCACCCCTGCTTTAGCATATGTCTACACTGCACACTAAGCCCAGGCTTTGACTCGGGTTTCAGCCGAAGCCCCTATTCTGTCCACACATAAATCAGTTTAACTTGGGTCAGCAAGCACTCAGGACGTGGTCCTAGGACTCTGGGCGGTGGGTCAGAGCACAGTTCCAGCTGTGATTCAGGTCTAAGCCCTGTTACTTTGTAGTGTGGATGCAGCTCAAATCACCGCCCCAAGCCAAAAGATCTGCATAATGCAATATGGTCAGCTCAGAGCAGCTGTGACACCCAGGTCCAGCAATTGTAAACACAGGTTTATATTGCAGTGCTGCTGCTCAGGTATGGGCTTGGAAACACCAACTCCACTAGCCTGGGTCATAGAATGTCAGGGTTGGAAGGGACCTCAGGACGTCGTCATCTAGTCCAACCCCCTGCTCAAAGCAGGGCCAATCCCCAATTTTTGCCCCAGATCCCTAAATGGCTCCCCTCAAGGATTGAACTCACAACTCTGGGTTTAGCATGCCAATGCTCAAACCACTGAGCTATCCCGCTCTCCCAGCCTTAGCGTGCAATGTAGTTCATCCAAGGGAGAGAGTGAGGAGAGATTATTCAAAAGGGAAAGTTGTTCTAGAGGTGTGACTTGCTCATTTGAGTCAAATTATATGCATTTTACCTCACCACCAGAGCATAGCTGCTGTAAAATGACCAACACACACACACACAAGTATCCCACATAGCCAGGTTCATCTTTACATGCTTTAACTATTACTGTGCCATGAAGAACTGGAGATGGCTTTTGGGAGCTCCTGTTCAAGTCTCTGCCACTAAACTGGAGTAAAAGCTGACTTCCCATACTCTGATGGGGTTCACCTTCAGTCCTGATACTGCAAAACCATCCCTGACAAAGATGACTGATCCCTTAAACTCTTTAAATATCTCTTTAAAATACTTTATCTGTTCACTTTGGGACTAGAACAGATTGCACCAAGCATTAAAAAACTCCGAGGAGGATACTTCTAACTAGAGTGACCAGATGTCCCGTTTTTAAACGGACAGTCCTTCTGGGGGGCCTTTTTCTTATATAGGCACCTATTACCCCCCAACCCATCCCATTTTTTCCACAGTTGCTATCTGGTCACCCTACTTCTAACCTACCCAACCAGAACGTAACCCCCTCATCAAAGCATCTCAGGTTATACAACCTATGTGTTTTGGTATAGTATCCATATACTCCACATATTTTGCAGGAACAAAGTACAGACATTTCCAGTGCACTTAGCATATGCTGCCTTGCCAAATAATGTTGCCTTATTCCTTGGTTATACTTACGAGAAGTATTTTTGTTTACTAAATAGATTCTCCAGTCTTTGCCCTGTTTCAGCAAAATACTTAAGCATGTCAATAGTCCCAATGAAGTGAATGTTTAAAGTATGTGTTAAAGGCTAAGATTTCCAATGGGGCCTAAGGGAGTTAGGTGCCCACCTTTGAGTGGGAGTTGGGCACCTCATTCCCTTACATCCCTTTGAAAATTCCAGTTTAAGCAATTAGTTGAATAGGTACCTGCAACAAGAAAGCTGCAGTTCGTGTTGTTAATTGGTGAAGCATGGGATAAGCACTATTCAATAGGAACAGCCATGCCACTGCACAGCATATGGTGGCTTCTTCCGCTATAGGTGAAAATCATTTAGCTCTCCCTGGAAGGCCATCTAGTACTGCTAGTGATATCTCCCATGGGCCAGGCCCTGAAGCTACCATCATTTCACCAACATGAAAAATACCAAAGACATGATAGGATCTCTTTCCTCGGTTAGGGTACTAGTCTTTTTTTAAAAAGACTGTTTTACATACTATTTCAAATTTCTTTTGAACCCAACAGTCTTTCAAAAAATTTTCTTAAAAAATAAAGCAGATAATTAAAAAGCAATGGATATTGTCATTTCAAAAATATCTTGATTAAAACCTCATGAGTCAATTTCAGAGATGGTGCAAGCAAGCCCTAGAAGTCAATGAAATTGTGTCTATTTACATAAGGATCTGCTTTATGTCTATTCATTTTGTTATCCTGTCCAAAAATATGCATCTTTAACCATCTAACCTCTTTGAGCATCACACATAGAATGTAGTATTTCAGCAAATCAGACTATAAACTACATAAATAAACAAAAACTATTCTTAAAAGACATTTGAAGTAAATAGCCCTAGACTTTAAGAGCAATTATGTTTCTTTATCTGGCGCATGTTAATTTTTCTCACCTTAGGAAATATTTTACACATCCAAATATTTCCTCATTCAAATAAATTTATTGCTTTAAAATTCCATGTTAACATTAAATCTACTGTCACATGCCTTGCCATAGTAAAGAAAAATGTCATAATTTAAAAAAGCAAACATAAAATGACAGCAAACATCAGTCATTAAGGTTAACGACTATGATTAATACATTGGTTGCTAAATGGTTAGTAATAAGATTAGTTTGCTTCTTTCCTGCCCAATAGATACTTAAAGTAATTGCATCTTTGCAAACTGCATTATCATCACTTCATGTTCTTTATGATGTCATGGGACAGCAATGCAGGCCATGTAACACTTAACAGTTTTTCCTACCCCTACTTTGTTACTTTCCTTTAAAACCTCTTTCTGCCAACTGCAGACATTCTGACATATGAGGATGTAAGAATAGCGCACAAAAAATCTCAATCTATCTATATTAAAAAGTAAAGAGCACTTACATTTTCTTCTTTAACAACTTGCACATCAAAAATAATTATGGCTAATGTGCCATCATAATGTGAAAAATCTGCTGAAAACAGTAATAAGCCAATTGCTTTTCTCTAGCTAGTTAGATCTTATTCACAAAACAATATGTTAACGAGTGGATAAGAGACATTAACTTAAAGGGGAAAAAGGCTAAAAAAAGGAAAACCATTACAGAACTACATTAGCCATAAATCTTAAAGCCATTTTAAAAAGCAGAGCATTCTTTTTTGTGATCCTACAACTTATGCTAATACAGCAAGGGTCATTATATCTCACAGTCTTTGCCATTTATCATAGCCCCTTTGTGGATATGTAACTGTTATTACTAGGTCTGATCCAAAACCTATTGAACTCAATGGGAGTCTTTCCATGGACTTCAGTAGGCATTGCATCAAACCCATAATGAAGAATGTTTCTATTCTATTCTTGGAAAAATGTAACTGATGTGGGGAGGGAACAAGAAGGAGAGGAAATTCACAATTCCTAAAGAATGTGATGTATTAAAACAAAAGTTAATAACTTTCCAGTTCCTCTTGTCATCGCCATCTGAAGTTCTGTTTCTGTGATAGTTTAGACTAATGCATATATACACACACATATGTCTTAGACCAAATTGTTGCTGCTCATAGGCAGATATGCAAGATGGAAGTGAGGAGGATGGCACAGTGTACCCTACACACCTCTGCCAGTGCTTCTGTTTCCTGAATGCCAAGGGGTATTAACACTGCCAATAGGACTAGACAGTTCTAGCGTATGTGGCAGGGCAGGCCCCTGTTCACAAAGGAGGAGTTTCCCTTCAGCACTCCAGAGGCACTTTGTCTGCCTCTGTGTTCTGGCCACTGCTGCTTGGTATAGTGCTTCCCTGCACACTTGAGCTAACTTTGACTACTGAAACCCCAATACAACCCTTAATGTTTTTATTTTCTGCATCTGGCTTCAAATCTTCTTACGTATTTGTTACACAAATAACCCCATATAATGTAATCACGTAAGAGATTAATGTTATGTTTGACAAATAGTGTGTTGTAAGTGTGCCTTTCAATAGGAATCTAACAATGGCTTGAACCACAGTTTGAAAAAAAAAAAAATATAGGTACTGTAGCCTGGTTTTAAAAACATTATTGACACAGATGGTCTTTTATGAATTATAGTCACAAATTTCATTAAAAAAAGATATAATTCTGTTTGAAGATTATGTGCTCAAATTTTGCCTGGGACATACATCCTTAGGGAAAAAAATAACACAAAAGAAACACTCATGGAAACTAAATGCAGTTATAATTATTCAGTTTCCAGATGGCATCTATGATCGAACATTTATAGTCATTTATACATATCTATACACAAAAGCTACTAGTTCAACTTTCTGGTTGAAATGTAAATTTAAGTAGTGCATCTTAGAATGCCCTTTAGCTGGGTGTGACTTTTCAAATAATAAGAACTTCCAAAGTATGGCATCTTGGGCCTTGTTTCCTGGAAAAAAAACAAACAAACTTTAATGGTGTAAAAAAAATGAAAGCATGCTATAGTTACTTTCATAATCTTGCTTCAAATTGGTACCTATTGACTCGCAGCAAGTATCAGCACACAGCATCTGTACTGAGCACCATGATAAATTCAGAATCACTTTTATCTTCTCAGCTCCAAAATAAGCGTGCCCAAAATAAATAAAAACTAAAAATGAATCAATGTTTTCTATAAACATGCCATCATTATACTATTACTGCATTTGTGACATCTTATATGGAAACCATTTCTATCATTCTGCTATGTATAGCGGCATATCCTCATCTGCATGCACAAAGATTTAGATACATAACTCCTATAACTAAGAACTTAAGAAGTTTTCTTCCCAAATCCCTTCTCAAAAGATGCACAGTCGGTGGACATGGGGTAAATTTCAGACTTGTGCATGGGAAAATTGCACAACAGCTTGGCTACAATACATCCAACTTTAATGAGCATTTCTAGTCTGATTTTCTCAAGTCTATAGGAAAACAAAAATCTATCAGTAAATTCACATCTTCACTCCCTCCATGTCTATATATAAAAGCAAAACCTTCAACATTATTTGTTTGTTTAAAATAAACAAAAGGAAGTATTTCTTCACACAATGCACAGTCAACCTTTGAAACTCTTTGCCAGAGGATGTTGTGAAGGCCAAGACTATAACAGGGTTCAAAACAGAACTAGATAAATTCATGGAGAATAGGTCCATCAATGGCTATTAGCCAGGATGGGTAAGGATGGTGTCCTTAGCCTCTATTTGCGAGAAGCTGGGAATGAGCGACAGGGAATGGATCACTTGATGATTACCTCTACTGTTCATTCCCTCTGGGGCACCTGGCATTGGCCACTGTTGGAAGACACTATACTGGGCTAAATGGACCTTTGTTCTGACCCAGCGTGGCTGTTCTTATGTTCTTAAGAGTAGTCAAAAGTGTAAATCATCAGCATCAGGATCAATCTGTGGACTCAGTTCTGTATTTCTTGTGCATCCAAGATGTCCATTGCCTTCAGCTTTCAGATCCAAAGCCCATTGAAGACAATGTTAATCTTTTCATTGAATTCAGTGGACTTTGGATCAGATTCTGAGTGTGCCTGGAATGCAGAACTGAGTCGTAAACCTCTTGAACTGTAGTTGAACTCACATTTCAGTTATGCTTTCATCCTCTTCCTTTTGAGGTAGCACAAAAGATAATGCAAATGATGATACATACACAATAGAAAAAAGTTGATGCTGTTTTCTTTTTAGTTTTTTCTAACTTTACCGTAAAAAGAAGAAACAATCCTATATAACTATAGACAGATGAACATATAAAGATATCCTACGCAAAGAAGTGCTGCAGCATCTATCTTATTATCCTTTTAAAAATAATTAATTTAAGACACAAAAATAGTGACTTTTGGAGCTTAGCAAGATGTTTAAAAATATCTTGTCTTCTGGTTGCAGCAAAAATGCCTTAGAAAACTTTATGTTGGGGAGGTTGCAGATCATAATGCATCATAGTGATTTGCTGATCTAGCTTTTCATCTCTGAAGATCTGGAATCAAATTTGCTTTTGAGTGTAATGAGTTTGGCAGTCTCTGTTTAGAGTTAGCTGGTCATTATGCAGATTACAAAAATGACAGTTACAACAAACAATCTCTTCTCAAAGGATGCACAGTAGGTGGACATGAGATGAATTTCAGACTTGTGCAGGGGAAAATTGTGCAACAACTTGGCTACAATACATCCAACTTTAATGAGCACTTCCAGTCTGACTTTCTCAAGTTTATGGGAAAACAAAAATCAATCACTAAATTCGCATCTTCACTCCCTCCATCTACATCTATGTCTATTTATAAAAGACAAACTTCAACCTTATTGAAAAGAAAAGGTTGCAGATTTAATTCTTTTTCTAGAGCCAGCCTCTCATGTATGATGAATCTCTTTTTTTTTTTTTTTTTTTTTTTTTTTAGGAAAAAAGGTCCCTGTGTTTGCAGCCAGTAAAGGAAGTTAACTCACTGATGATCTCAGTACCTTAAAAACTAAACTTTGTTATCATTATCATATTGTCTTAATTTTTATAGAGGATGTTTCAATTATTTCTTTTTTTAAAAGAAAGCAGTGGAAAGTTGATTTTTTTAAAAAAAAAACGCCTGCTACTTGAAATCCAGACCGCAGCAATTGCTAGGTCATGAGAACTTTTAAGTGCAATTGACTAGAAGCCAACTATCAACAAAGGTGAAAGGGACCAGCTTGTTTCATTGATCAAAATGAATTGAAATCAAAAAGGGAGACAACCGGACAAATAGCTGATCAAATTACTTCATCTAGTCCCCCTAAGTGTGAATTGTCACACCATATATATTTGAATCGGTCCCTGTCCCATCCACTAATTTAACAGCATATTCGGATTTTGTTAACCCAGGCAAGGCTCTCTGTCAATGTCAATATAAATTGCAAGGGCCAAATCCTGCAGTCTTTCCTTGGGCTTAGCTCCGACTTTAAGGGGGAGTTTTGCCTGTATAAGGGACGGAGGAAGAACATCAGGAGTTGTCCCTAAACCGACGAGGTCTTCCAAGTTTGGGACCTGTGATGATGGGGGAGAGAGGACGTGGGTTAGCAGCACTACATGGGTCTCTTCTAAGCCGAACTGCCAGGCTAGCCCCTCCGTTCCTGCTCGTCGAAACTTCAGGGGAAGGTCGGTCCGAGTGAGGAACGCACGAGCTGGCCCTAGCCGCCTTAAATAAAGGCCGGCCTGCTCCCCTTTTCTGAATCTAACCAGGGGTCCCGCACCCGCCCCGTCAGGCGCGGCTCCCGCAGCCGTCGGCGGGAGCCTTGCCCGGGTAAGGTGTGGGGCCTCCGGGCAGGCTGGAGGGTTTGGGCCGCAGCGAGCGGCGGGCAGCTCCCTTGCCCGTGTATGTCCGGGAGCCCCACGCCCTCGCTCACTCACCGCTGAGGACTCGCAGGGAGAGGCAGCTCGGCCCCCACAGCACCGCGGCAGCCAGCAGCAGGGGGATCAGCCTGGAGGGAGAGGCGCTCATAGCGACCGGAGGCCTCCCAGCGCAAAACCCAGGCGGCACCACGCACGGGCCGCCGCCGCCGGCTTCCTCCCCCGCGGGGGCCTCCCCGCTTGCACCCGCGCCGCGAGCTCGCAGAGCGCCCAGCGAATCCCGCGCCCCGGCGCCTCTCTCTCGGGGGCGTGCCGGCGCCTTGTTATATAGCCAGCCCGAGCTCTTGTGCCGGGCACGAAACCGGCCGCCGGCGGCCCCCGCCCCCGCCCCCGCCCCCGCGCGCAACGCCGAGCGGGAGCCAGGGCGCGCCAGATGGGTGGCCTCGGCAGCAGCCGCCCCTCCGCCTTCCCGGGGGGGGGGGGCAGGCGGGAACCCGGCGCTCGGGGCTGGATTGGCACCCCCCTGCCCCCGCCTCACCTGTGCCCTAACAGTCTGCCCGGGGGGGGGGGCTGGCTCCCTTTCGTTCCCCAGCGGGCTAGGGGGTCATTTTCCTCCGAGCTGCTGGGCATCGCTTCACTCGCCCGGGTACCCGGCAAGATGGATAGGGCAAGAGGCAACCGGCCCGGGGAGTTCAACACCGGGCAGGACTTTCCTGAATTCTGGGCCTGGATCTCAGCCGAACAGGGTGTCGTCGTTGAACGCTTGTGGAAACAGACCGTGGAGAGCAAGCCCCCAAGAGACATACTCCCGGCCATCCCCACCCCTGTTTCCGGGCGGGGGGATTCAAATCAGGGCTTTTCATTTGGCCCGTCTCTAAATCTGAAAGTCATACTGTGCTATACCACCATGGGAAAGTCCTACAGAAACAACCAGAGAAGGAAAGCCTAGCTAGGGAGTGGTTAGCCAAACTATAGAATTCTGCAGCAGGCATGTCCCTCTCCATTAAATTCCACACATTTGGAATAACTTCCGTCGATCCCCTACGCTGCAGGCATTTGAGCCTGTACAGTACCATTAATATCAATGGTTTCAGAGTAGCAGCCGTGTTAGTCTGTATTCGCAAAAAAGAAAAGGAGGACTTGTGGCACCTTAGAGACTAACAAATTTATTAGAGCATAAGCTTTCGTGAGCTACAGCTCACTTCATCGAGTTTGTCTCTAAGGTGCCACAAGTCCTCCTTTTCTTTCTATTAATATCAATGAGAATTTTGTCATTTAGTTCATTATATTCAGGATCAGGCCCTAGAGAGCATCTCTATTAAGTGCTTAAGGAATTTTTTTTTTTCATTAAGGGTTTTTCTCCATAAGAATATGAATAAACATATATTTTCTACTTATTTTTGTAAAAGAGAATCTCTCGCGCTCTCTCTGTTAGGCTACTGCAGCCAAATCCAGATTACTGTTTTGATACATTATGTTTATAACACTTTAAAAGAACACCCCCAATGACTTTTCTTTTGGGATTATGGTCTCAGCTGTTTTGATGAGGTGTGTACTTGTGAGTGGTTTATTTTATTACAGAGCACAATTCACGATTAGTATAAACCATTGTGTTTAATGGACATCTTCCATACAAATTCTTTTGGGGCTTGTCCCTCAGATTCCAACTACTAGCCATGTATAGGGCACATTTGTAAATCTTTCCCACCCCCCACCCCTCCACCCTCCACAACAGTTGTTATAACTGGTCTTGTAGTCAATATAGCTCAGCTTAGAATGGATTTTCAAAAATTTAAGGGATTTCCTAGCTGCTTTAGAAATATGTGAGACCGGCTTTCATACTGAAAAACCCAGTGTTAGGTTTCTAAACAGTAATTGAAAATCTATTTAAAATATACAGCATTTTGTTCCCAACTTTTTTTTTATTACTTAATAATAGGATTTGTGTTTTTACTTGGTTTATACAGACTTTTCCACTATAGGTTTCAAGTTTCCAGTGAGGTCTCTAGTACTTTCCAAGTTTATAGTGCCTAAAAATAGTCATATGGGGTCATATGGCCTCTTCCTGTGCAAAAATAAACAAAAGTAGAGAACTTAACCAGAAACCTCCATGGCTTCTGAAATTCCATCCATTCCTCATTTGACACTGTTGGCATTGTGGAAGAGATGGAGCCTGGCCACCCAAGCTTTGCTATGCTGACAATATCTAGGTAATGATGGCAGCCAAAACCCCACAGGTTTATCACGTGTGTGTAAACTTCCATCCCAATGTCTCAGACATGAGGGATTGTGAGAAAGATAATTCTACAAATTATCAAGAATCATAGAGCATGTCCCATCAAAGAGCAATGAGGAAAAGCCAGGCCTGATGGTGCAGAAAAGAGAGAGAGAGATGTCAAAAGCTGCATTGTGCTATTTAGCAATAATAAACTGCCACTGGATTAAGAAGGGATGGTAATGATAAACTGATACAGGGATGAAACCCCTAAAATTGTGTGAAGTTCCATCCAAGATGGGCTGTACATGCCACCGATACCTGAAGAGTATGACTTCTTTTTCTTGTGCTTTGACAACACTTGCATAGTTTGTTATGCCAATAAAGTCTCAATCAATTGAAATTGTATCTGCCATGCCTCTGCACAGCTCCAGACACCCTTCCAGGACTTGACAACATTGTTAGCTTCTTTATCATGCTTCCACTGGTTCCCATCATGACCCTTCCAATCGGGTTCACGTAGGGAAGTTTAAAGCAGATTCTGTCATAAGTGTATTCCATATATAAGAATTATTGATAGAAGAATCAACCACATGTAGTGATCAAAACCACTGGGACAAAATCATTCCTATACTAACCATGCTAAATACCCCACTTGTAAGAATCAAGCAATCCACTTATAAGAATCATTTCAGGGCAAACTGACTACAGGGTAATACGATACTCGATCCAGTGCAATGACATGTAATAAGCCAATAAATCTGTTTTGAATCTGAATTTGATCACATCTTGTGTTATTAGGCACATAGCATGCAAAAAGTATAATCCCTGTGTAGAAAAAACAAGTTGTGCCATTTATGTGTGAGTCAACGTGACAGGGAGAAGAAATGCTTTCTGCAGATGAAAAATGCCACCTCCTGGAGTCCTATGATAGTCTTCCCAAGACCACAGCTCAGAAACTGGGCATTACACCATCTATATTGTCTAAGATTCTCAAAGATAAGGAGAGCATCATACAAAATGAAGAAGACAGAAAAAGAGTGTGATGAGGCAAGGCACATATGGTCGAGGTGGAGCTTATAAAGTGGCTCAAAAATGCCAGAGAGAGAAATGCCCCCCCCCCCCCAAGTCCCCAAGTGAACGGTTGGTGATGCAGAAAGCAGAACTGGTGTGTCTCTGTGCATTACTGACTTTAAGGCCAGCACTGGCTGGTTTGAGCCCTTTAAAAAACTGAAGGGGGATTGTTTTTAAGAAAATGCCTGGAGAAGCCCAAAGACATGGACATTAGGTCATGTGAAAAATGGTTAGAAAACAAGTGGATGAAAATGAGATGTGATGTCGCTGAAGAAGACATTTCAATACAGATGAAAGTGGAATTTACTTTTGAGACCTGCCTGGTGGGACTCTTGCCTTTAAATCAGACAATAAAAGAAGGAAAGAAGTCTAAAGAAAGAATTACTACTCTGTTCATCAGTTCCATGACTAGTAAGAAAAAAAACCTTTTCATCATTGGGAAAAGTCGAAACCCTCCATCTTTTAAAAATGCGAGACATCGTCCAGTCCACTACACCGCCAATGCATCTGCCCGAATGATGGGGTATCTATTTGGTGAGTGGCTGAAGGACTGGGATTGAAAGTTGTGACAGAAAAGGAGAAAGATTTTGCTACTTGTGGACAATTACACAGCCCACATGATGAAAGATGTAGCACTGAGAAATATCCCACTTGAATTCCTCCCAAAGAACACAACTTCTATCTTTCAGCCACGTGATTAGGGAATTATCAGAACTGCCAAAGCATACTTTTGCAAGCAAATGGCTCACAGGGTGGTGCATCACACTGATGATAAGAACAACCGGGCTACTGCTGTGAAAATTGCAAGGAAGATCAGTCTTTTAGATGCCATTCTAATGCTTGCAAATGCCTGGTGTGATGTCAATGCTTCAACAATCCGGAATTGCTGGGGAAAAGGAGGTCTGGTCATAGCACCCACGAGGGATGCAATTGTTGTTGAGCCACCAAAAGAACTCAGTGCATACGAATGTGAAGAGTGGATAGACATCAATGATAATGCTTTTGTTATACAACCTGTCTCTGACGCGGACATTGTGACTTAGATCTGAGACCAATTTGAAGTGAAACCCAAAAATGATACAGGGGCGGACTCTGAATGACAAGGTAATTGTCCCATCCTTGACCCAAATGAAGGATGTGATGAAAAAATTGGCAAATGCCTGTTGTACAGGGGCTTCAGTGATTTTAACCTCCTGCATCGCCTTGAAAAGCTGTTAACAATGTCGTGGATCATGCAATGATCCAGGGAACATCAGACAAGTTTGTAATCAAAGAGCAACTGTGCCATTACATTGTGCATTCACAGTGCCAGACATGCCACTCCGGGGACAGAAGGTGACACTTAAAAATAAATAATAATGTGAGTCAATCCTGTTAAACATCCATTTTGTTGTTTTGCATTTAAATTTATGCTATCAAACTCAGTGTAATGCACTTTTATATGTTATATTTGTTGCAGTTTATTTGAACAATTTTTAAAATGTGGATCTTTGGATCTTTACCTTTAGAGGTATATAGCTCTGCTAACCTACACTTTGTGTGAAGTTGTAACATACTGTACAGTATTCGTAATTGCCTTGAATAAACGCACCTGCTAACTGTTTGGGTAATAATAATATAGTAATAGTATGTTGCTCAGTTAGAATGTTGGTGTGGTTTTGTCCCATGTTGAATATCTATGTTAAAATCTAAAGAATTTATTTATGGTAAATGAGTCATTTCTCAGCTGAATAAACAAGCCAGTTGTTTAAAACATAATGGTCAATTTCATCTATTCTTTGCAATTCCGCTTGTAAAAATCGTCCACTTATAAGAATCAAATCATCTGGGACGGATGTGATTTTTTTACAAAAAGGAGTGCACTCTATTAAATTATGCAGAACTAATTAATGATTTGACTGCTTTCTGCTGGTTTGTCAGGAGAATTTGCCACATACAGTGACTGCTCCTTGACTTTCCCCCACTTCTGGCTGGCCACACACCCCTTTTCCTCTCCCACATATTTTCCGAGGAAGACTCTTGCTGGCTGTCCTCTAGTATCAGATGCTACCGCATTTCTATATTTCCCATTGACACAAACTTTCCAGGCCCCTCTTTGTCTTGTTTACACCTACCTGCTATCCTCCCATAGAAGAAGGGAGCAGATGGGATTTAGTACTGTATCAAATGAGTTTTCCTCAACTATTCAATTTATGCCAATTCACATAAGCAGAAGATCTGGCCCATTATTACGGCATCTTTCCAACCCATAATTTCACTCCATAATTTTGGCATATTCTGTTTTATAAGGATCAATGATTCTACCTTCAGTGACAGAAAACTGATTTACATTAGGATACTTCTAAATCTGGTAACTGTATAGCTTTGTAAGTGTTCAGCTGGAGTTACTACCAGGACGATTGTAGTTTGCTTCTTTCCTGAGAGACTAAGCTTATTGCCTTCATAATGTGTTCACTCGGTGCTGGTGTCTCAGTTTGGTCGACAACGTGATCTCTTTCTGAATGATGTGTACTGTAGCACACAACACCCTTGCCAAATCATTGAGCAGCCCAGAAGTTCAATAAATGGTGTTGTTTATGTTCAGAATGGCAAACAAACCATATGTGTTTCAAGAAGTCAATACCCAGGATATCTACAATTCTAGTTAATTAATGCTTAAGGTATCTAACCTATCTCAAATTCAGACTTAGTGCTTTCCAAAATTGTGATAGCTAATTCCTCTAGAAGACAATTTTCTAAGAAGGTATTAAATAGTGGAGTACTCTTTATATTACATCATTTACTTTGCCACATTACTATGTTTAATTTTCTCATTTTGAGGCTTGGGCAGAGACTTCAAGTTAGCTGAAAAATAGCAGGCTAATTGTCCCTACTTGGACAACTCACATGGCCTTGATCTTCACAGGTATTTAGGTTCCTAACTTGCAAATGGAGACTGGATGCCTTTCTTGTAGATATGCTTTAGTCAAACCCATGTTATTGATCTCAATATAGGAAAAATTGGGTGACATTCTATGGCCTGTGTTGTACAGCTGATCAGACTAAATAATCTAATGGCCCTTTCTGGCCTTAACGCCTTTTATACTTGCATGCCTAAAGCTGGGCCTCAAAATAAAAGCTTATTTAAGTACCTAAATATAGATGGAGGTGACTAGCTTTAAGTACCAGCACTGACAAGGTGGCATGAAGGCTTTCACTGTTTCTCTACAAGAACCTCACTCTTTTGTTTACGTAACTGACAAAAAAAATCTGTGTTAGAATTAATTAGCATTTTACTACATATTACAGACTTATTTATAATATTTATGGTTAAATATAATATTTCTCTCTTTCTTGCTTTCCATTTGGTACATATTAAAGACAAGATTCTGCCAACCTCAGTAGTAAGGTACTACTTGGTGTCAGTCAGGAAGGGTGGCAGTATCTATCACTAAACAAGCCTAAAAAGGAAGAAAATTAAATTGTGAGTGTACAGGAAATCCTCACATAAAAGAGATGACTTTTCTTTAGTCATGGCACCATTTTGCCATGTTCAGTGGATGTAGCAAAAAGGTGGCGGCTTACATTTCATTTTCATACAGGTTCATTAGAAACACCAGTGATTGCCATATATTTAGTTCATTTATCATCAAAGATTATTTTCCATGTTCTTATTAGTTTTCCCTACTCACTTCTGAGCTCTTCTTTAATCTGCCCCAGAATCATGCACCATCCACAATTGCCTTTGTTTTGTTTTTCCGTGTGTTTACCAAATTCACCCAACTCTCAACTGAAGAATCTATTCAATTCTTTTAAATGGACACTATCAACTTGACTTCTAGCTAGTTTTAAAAAACAGTTTCAACTACTTCTGTTGTCCCTGGATTTCCCTGCCAATTTCTGTGGCATTATAACATTATTATATTTTTTAAATATTGTTTTTCTCCTTGTTCCTATTGGAAAGAATCACACAAATATCATAACTAACTAATAACTAAGGCCCTGATCTTGCAATAATTTGAGTATGGATTTATATTTGTCCACGTACATGGCTTCACTGGGTCAAGGGGAGTACTCACATGCATAAAACTAAACACATGCATAACTATTTGCATGATAGGTGTCTAACTAGCTGTACATGGAAAACAATGAGCACAAAGTGCTGCCAAGCGCATAAAGTAATTCAATTGCTTTCAGTTATAATCCTCTTAGGTGCTACATGTAGCAATGCTAGGTTAATAAAAAAAAGTCAGACAGAAGTGTCAGTCAGAGAGTGTCCATTGAAAACCACAGGAAGCCTGTTAAAACTAAGGCTGCAGGTAAGATTTAGTCAGAGGTATTTATAGTAAAAGTCATGGACAGATCAGGGACTGTGAATTTTTGTTTATTGTCCGTGAACCATCCCTAACTTTCACTAGAAATACCCGTGACTAAATCTTAGCCTTAGTTATAACCTGCAGACCTTCAGTTAAAATAGTAAATTCTACAGAGTTATGTACTTTTAAGTTTGGTTTTACTTTCCATTTTATTGGAATCCTAAAACCTGTCTTGAATTAGTTCTCTCATCTACTAATATGCTTTTTTCTTTAAACTACAGTTAGTAATTAGATTTTGAGCAAAATTGTAGCAGCCACAAAATTAATTTATGTATCTGTATTATGTAATGACAATGTGTTTGAAAAATACATTCCTTGTTTAGAGCCCCATTATTAATTATAGGCTAGAGGGTGTCTTTAGACATAGTCTTGAGCAAGGGGTTGTATGTAAGATGCAGTCCCCAGGAGGCATTGAGCTTTAGAGGGTATGTCCTACACTGCAGCTGGGAGTGAGCCTAATGGGGCTCTGATCACTTGTGTTCATCAAATATCATATGGCGAATTTACAAGAATATTGGTGTTAAATCTAGGGATGTTCTTTTACTCTGTTGTACAGCATCTAATGAGATTCAGCTCCAGTTGTGATTGGGGGGGAGTCTCTAGGAACTACCACAATAAAAATAATAGTATGTAGGCCTGACAGTGGGTCCAGAGTTAAGGTTTCACCAGGGTTTTCCTGTTAATGTGAACTTCATGATCCTCTAGTTCACTTCTGTCCAGGTTTTTTTAAGAACTTGAAAATATGAATCTCAGCACATTCTGATTTTCTGGGGACCTTTGAGTTGGAAAGTTATACAGTTAGGAAATTATTCTGTTAAAAAAAACAAAACAAAACAAAAAACACTTTTAAAAAAAACCAGGGATGACAGTGATTGAGTGGGGCAGGTTTGCTACACGAATTGAGAGCATGTTTTGTGAGTGGGCGTGCATGTGTGATGTGATGTGATGTGCATGGCTTGACACTGCATTTCTTAGTTTTTGTAGGTCTGAGTTTGGCGTTATTACCCCCTAGCAGCTTTACCTGGTTTTAAATAAGTGTATTTAATGGCTGAATATAAGGGGGATCTACCCACCTTTTCTCCCTGCAGCAGTCTTTGGGAATATGGGGAGGGGTCTTAGCCTGACAAAGGAGCTATAAGCCAATAGGACTTGTCAACAATTAGGGAAGGTGGGTAATAAATGTGTGTTAGCCAGACCCAGAAAACTGTGAGTCTCTGATTAGGATACTACGGACCGAAGAAGTTGCCTGGCTGATGTAGAGCTTTCCTGATCTAGCCCTCTATCTCACCTACTCGCTCCCAGCTGTAGTGTAAAAAGAAATGGAACAGGTGGGTGTGTTTAATTATCTTTGTGGCCACATGGGCTCTCACATACTGCAAATGTCTCTCTATCTCATCTACTCATCTTGCTGCTGGAGTCCTGAGCGCTCCTCAACACCCATGCAGCTCTGCTGATGTTACTTAGTCTGGACTTGCATGACCCAAGCTATTCCAGTCCTGACCAGCTCCTCCCCCAAGCAATTATGCCAATACTCCTGAAGCCTAATTTTCCCCACTCCCTTCCCTTTGTTCTTCCAATACAGTACTGGGTTTCTTGATTTCCCTCCTCCCCAGCTTTTCTGATGTCCCTCAAGGCTGACATCTGACACCCCCCTGCTATTCTAGCCCTGGGCTCTCCCTCCTCCATCTTAA
The DNA here is from genome assembly GCF_009764565.3 of Dermochelys coriacea. Taxonomy (NCBI): domain Eukaryota; kingdom Metazoa; phylum Chordata; order Testudines; family Dermochelyidae; genus Dermochelys; species Dermochelys coriacea. Next base: position 174,640,090 of record NC_050068.2, read on the forward strand.
AATTGATTACTCTTAATCTTGACCTGCAGTTCCCTTACTGCTATTCCAGTCTGGGGCTTCACACATGCAGACCTGCCAGTGCTGATCAAGGCTGACATCAGTATTGTCTGTTTCTTCGTGAGTTTGTAAATGTTCCACCTCTATTCTTAGTCAGCTTGCCTCTTCTCTTCCCCTTCCGACCCCATTCACAAATAACTCTCTGTCCTTCTCCTCAAGGACATGCCTCCAGCCAGTACTGAGATGTGGGATTCTGACTACAGTTCAGATGAAGAGGTGAGAATACTGTTTCTGCTGTAGATTGCAGGGTCTCCTGGCCTGGCTCTGGGAAGGGATTGAAGTCTAGTGGTTAGAGCAAGGGTGGAGCCTGTCATGGTTAGCAGGTCATTCAGTTGTTGCTTTTGTGTATATATACATGTATACATACACACAGTGGGCTAGTGCTCTGTGTGTGTGTGTTTTTGTTTTTTAAATGATCTTGGGCTTAACTTCTCCATCAATATGGGATATTAATTAACCCTTCTGTATTCACCTAAATGTGAAAGAGACCCCACAAGTTATACAGCCAGCTTTGGTTTCTTAGCCCTTTCTTGAATAAAGGAATTTAATGATGAACAATCAAAATGTCTTGGGCTTACAACAGAACTGCAAATTTTGTTGAGTCAGTTTCCCCAAAGAAAGATGGGAGAGAGGAAAAGACAAGGGAAACCTTTGTTAGCATCAGGCTGGAATCATGGCTTTCGCTTCAGGTAAGCCGCGTCCTGTGGACTGATATTAGATTTAGAAAGTCTGTGTCAGAGGTGCAGCTGAATGAAGTTTCTCTCCCAGTGGCTGGGGACAGTGTATGAGCAGGCAAAAACAAATCTAGGACCAGCTAGTGTGTATATCCAGGACACTGGGTGGGTGCTTATGGATGTAGCTTAAAACTTGGAATGAATAAATAAATAGTTGATAAAACTGGAGGAAACAGAATGGCCTGTGGCTTAATGGGCTTGACTCTCAGAAATTGGACCAGGAAAAATAAGAGCAAAAAGAAAGGACTAACAAAATTGGAGACAAAAACCAGTCTAGGCCATTTTAATTTATGCTGAAATTTGTACTACTTAGTTTATAGAAAGCTACCAGTCCATTGCCGTCCTTCCCCCAAAGCCCTTCTGTCCCAAACACTCTTATTAAACAATGCAACTTTGGACAATCTCTGAGTCCAACCCCTCAGAAGAAAGTTTGTTAGATTCTCCTAAGTATGACTAATTTAAATGTTAGGCCTTTTCTCAAAGTTTAGGATAATGTATTGTCCATAACCTTTAAATCTAGGTGTCTCTTAAAGAAAGGTCAGTTGTTCCAGAGGCAGACAACTTTTTTTTTTTATACTGGGTGGTTAGAGTTGTTGAATATGGCATCAATGAATCATTTGTATCATAACTGAACTTCTCCACTTTTAACAAAGGGAGAAAATTGTTCCCTTTTTAATTCAATCCCTAAATTTGGGGGGGAACCTACAGCCCCCCACCCAAGTCACCAGTTGCTGTGTCACTGTGTTCCCATTGTCATGATTTTTTCCAGGAGTTGGGACTCTAATCCTGCTGTGGCCTGATGGGTGAGAGGGGGAAACAGGGAATCAGAGCTGCCACTGATTTTGTGTGACTTAGACCAAGTTCCTCCTGTGCCTTGATTTCTATCAAATAGAGATAACAGAACAGACCTCAGAGGGGTTCACATCTGTTCAGCATTTATGCTGCTTGCCCTTCACTAGCTCCTTCCATCCAAATGGGGTAGCTAGTGTTCTGTGGTGTCCCTTGCTATCACAGGGTTAGTGCATACATCAGACCTGGTGCAGGTTCAATTGCTCACTCATTTGATTGTCTGTCTCCAGATATCCACTAAGAAGGATCAGCACTCGCGTCTGGGAGAGGATAACTTGGATGACACACTGGAGTATGACTTCTCTGGCCCAGCCTTGAGAAGGGAGAGGCTGGGATCCCAAAAAACACTGATTGTGGGACAATAACCCAGCAGAAAGCGAGGATGCCAGACAGCCAAAGGATAGAAACTGAGAGAATCAAGTGCTCTCGGCTGTGCCTGACCCATCCAATGGCTGATTTATTTAATTTCTTTGTATCAAAGCTATTTTTGTCACTTTCTCAGCCAGCATGGGAATTGGAGAGACAGAGGTGGAAGGCCCTGTGTTCTGTTCCCCCCCCCCCCCCCCAAAGCCAACTAGTCCTCATCTTGATCTGGATTCAGATTGAACAGACATCCTAGAGATGAAAGGTACAACTAGAAGAATAGCCCATCGGTCTTGGAAAACAAAGGGAAAAAATTATAGTGCTGTCTCTCAATGGCTCTGGCCTCAGCTATCAAACTGTCCTTGCAGAAGTTCAGGGGAAGCTGGAGACTTACAAGTGCAGTTGCAAGATTGGGGTCTGTAGTGGCATTTCTTGCATATAGTTACAAAGATCTGTGTGGTGGTGGTTGTGTTTTTTAAGGGGTATTAATAAAGCTGTCTATTTACATCCACATTGTAATAGTGCAAGGAGTATTATTGTGTGTCTGGTGAATTCCAGAAAGCTTTAGGGGAGAGAGGGTGAGTTAGCCTTATCTCTATAGATATTTACTACAAATTTAAAACTAAGAAAAGGGGATCCATTTTTTTAACTTATTTCACAAAACACACTTCACCTGTGATTCTCCCATGAGGGAAATGCAGAAAGTACATTTATGATATATAACTAAGTTATAATCTTCTGCATCCTCTTTTTTTTTGACTTTTTTCATAAAATAATCAATCGGCTCTCAACAAATAAGTAGGTAGTATAGTTTGTTAGCAATAGCTAGCTCTTGGCATTAACGACGAATGAACTGGATTGTGTTTATATCTGTAGACTAGCAAAGTAATTTTATCTTAGAAATACTGAATTTTGAAAGACTGATCTCATGAATTTTAAAGTCCATCCAAATGACAAGTAAAAGTAGTGATTTCTCTGTTAGCATGTTAGCAGAGGTTTTTTAAGCTGTTCGGGAACCATCTTCTCTTCAAGGGAAGCTTGATGCATCTTAAAGCTAGGTAATGCTTATCTGTACTTTATAAATTAAAGTGTGAAAGTGTAAGGCAGTAATTACCCCATAAACTTTGGTAATAGCATATATTTCCCACTTATTGTCTTATGATTACATTAATTCAATGAGAACTGTGATCAGCTCTGTCACAACTTACAGAGGTTTTGCTAACCAGTCTCAAGCATAGATGAGGCTTCCAATTCAGCAAGGCACTTAAATGAGCATCTAACTCTCAGCACACAAGTATCCTCATCAACTTCATTGGAACTACTGATATCTGAAGTATACCTACTGAAGTCAGGTGGGGACTTAAACAGTTTGCAGAATTGGGGCTGAGTTACTTCTTCTTGAAAGGCCCCATCTTGCAAGGCATTGAGCAGCCTTAAAGGCTATTGAAGCCAATGAGGGTGAGTTAAGGGGGCCTAGTACATCATGGAGGTTGCCTCCTAGTGACCAATCATCCATCATTTGAAAAGGCCACTTGAATATCAACCCTAAGGCCATAGTCTCACTTTGTGTAAATTGTCATAGTCCAGTGGCATGATGACAACATACAGCAGCTGACTCTGGAGATCTTGGTAGGGGGAAAGGAAAGCAAAGGGGTTACTTTTTTAAGTAGATAGTTGATCTAGCAACAACTAGTGCAAAGAAAAAGGTGTGTTCATCAGATGGTTTACATAGAGGAAAAGAGTGGAGTCAGTTTTCAAACTGAAGTTAAACTGTAGAATACTTATTTTTGTAGCTTCTGTAAATGGAAGGTTGTACCTGCTTAATCAAGCAGAGGGGTGTTGAATGAAACTGGTTTGGATTTGTTTTGCTACTAGTGTTCACCAACATAGCAATAGTTTCATAACATAAACAGTTCTGAAGAAATATTACTTTACTAAAACACCCAAGAGGAACTGAATAGTGTCAGATGTTAGTAATGGATCAAGACACCTTTTGACGTCTATTGCCAATGAACACTGTGACATGGCCATTTTGATTTACAGGAAGCTTTTGTTTTGGGGCAATCTCCTGGCCAATACATAGATCCTTAGTTTGTCCTAGAGGTAAGCAGAACAAATGAATGTAGCAAGAAGCTAACTATGATGACCGTCAAGAAAAGTTGGATATAGTAAGGTTACAAGTACTTAAGATATTTCATCTTAAGACTTCTGATACCTGCTCATTAAAATGATTTTCATTAAACAAATAAACATTACACATCATCCACATTTCCCTGGTTTCTTGGTCTCCACATTTTAATACCTGTAATTAACCAAAGTTGAACCCTACATTAGAATGCATGCCCAAAAAGGGATGAGGCTTTTTTCTATTCCACTCAACAGAAAAGGCTTCGAATTTATTTTTTCATTATTCTGTTTTAAATGCATTTTGTTGCTTTGTACTGGCCTGTGCTTATGTGTGTTTGAAGCTAGAAAATGAGTGCAGGTGCTTGCTGCAACCCAGCAAAAGACACATTTTTGTCAGATTTATTTTGCTATATACTTTATCTATCAGTGATGCTTGAGTCAATAAGTGGTACAATTGTCTCAGGAACAGACCCAGCAAAGCTTTACTCATGTAAATCCTTCATGGTGTGAGTAGTTCCATTGAAATCAGTGGATGATTTCTAGCATGATTTACGGATTAGTCATAAAAGTAAGACACGCAGGATCATGCTTCTTGTATATTAAAGCCACCGCTTTCTCCCAGTATCAACCTAAGAAGCACCTTGATGAGGGAATAAACCTGATAAGTAAGAAACTGTTGCTTTAGGTAATGCTGAGACACTGGTAATCAGAAACTGCTACATAAAAATTTGAGTAATTCTGCTTATTGAGAGCTTAAGTAAAGATTGAATCCAGGGTGTGATCCTATAACCCTTGCTCATGTCAGTAATCTTATGACTTTGAAGTCTTAAGGACTTCAGTGGGGTTACTCACATGAGGAAGGATCATACTCAAGTGAGTACGGGGAGCAATGTAAAATCCCAGTGTTCACCTTAAAAGGATGACATTAAGGATCAAATCCCTCTTGTATTGAAATCAATGACACAGTTCCTCTCTATTTTAATGAGAGTGAATGGAGGCCTAAGAGAGAATTTAAATTTTGAAATTATTGGCTTTGATGTGAGCATAAAATCTGTGGCTCAAAACAAAGTAGAAAAGTAAGTACTTTTATGTTGTACTGTGTTTCCACTGAGGTCAGTGAGAGATTTGCCACTGGCTTGAAAGGGAAAAAGATTAGGTCCAAAGTGGGGGAAGTAGAAATTAAAATAAACAGTCCAAAACATGGCCAAAAATTTCTCTATAAATAAATCTAATACTAGCTAACTCTTTCTAACTCAGAAGTTGTATTTCCAGATGTATATGATGTCACTGAATTTTTCCTAATTATGCACAAGACCTATTCACAGGCCTACTTAACCTCATGGCTCTCTCTCTCATGTTGCCCAAAGATTCAAATATTCTGAACAGAAATGACACACAACTTGCAAGAGATATCATTGTGTGCCCGTTTTAATAAAATGTAAATATTTGGCAGACATGAAACTCTACAACTGCGATCCCACAGGTCTTTCTTTGTTGACTCTGTCAGGCAAGTACATTTTGCTAATATGGATAATTGAAATATCCCTAATGCTGATGAACTGGTCCTGAAGAAGGAATATCTCTCACATGAGTGAATGTGAATGAATGCATGATTTTAAAAGAGTCATTTTTTTTAAATGAGAAATAAGACACCACTTGTGAAAATGGAAAGAAAAGCAGGAAGAGAGAACTTGCTAATAAAGTGCTTATATTGATGCTTATATAGAGTAAATTTCCCCTTTCCTCCCATTGTAACATGTGAATAGGTCTATAGAAGGAACAAGGTTGGGCATGGGAAGAGGGATTATATTCCCAAAATATGAACATGAGGTGGAGCTGCTCCCCATGACTGCTATTCCAGTCCCAGAACTAGAGCAGAGGTCATAAAATCAATGTACTACCTGTCCTGGAGTTCATGGACGCTAAATCCATGTAATTGTGACCCCCTCTGACAACACCCTTACATTACCCTAGAGGGCTACATAAAGCTGGTAGAGGGACCAGCTATGCTTCATATAAGGCTGCCGACAGGGGTAGGGCAAAGGGGCAATTGCCCAGGGGCCTGGGTGATTTAAAAGGGCTCAGGGGCCTGCAGCCACTGCCGCAGTAGCATGAGACCGCTCTGAGCCCTGTGCTTTGGGGGGCCCCGTGAGCCAGTGTGGGCGGTACCGGAAGTGATGGATTTATCACTTCCGCACCGGGCCCCATCCTCCCTAGGGATGGCCCTGTTTCATATATGAAATGAGGATATTACCTCACTGGGCCCATTATGCCATTGATACCTACATGGATGAATTTCACCTATAGAAAACAAACAAACAATCTAAGAAGCTGTGGACTCTTGTCCACTCTGATGCATCATCATGACTGTACCTGGGTTTTATATGGCCCATGATATACAAGAAGTCCCTTTGGGCCTTAAGCTCTATAAGCTTTATGAATTATGACTGGAACGGGTTGAAAATGCCAATTCTTTTTTGAGGGAAAACTCTATTTTAAAAAACTACATTTCTCAAGGATTTTTTTTTTCAGGTGAAATAAATTCTGAAACCTGAAACTTTCAATTTTCAAAAACCATTTTCAGCAAAGCACTCCATTTTCAAAATACAATTTTTTTAACCAAAAACTAAACTTAAAAAAAGAGTATTTTCAATAAACTTTTTTTTTCTGTTTTGGTCCAAAAAAACCCACTTTTTTCACTAAAAAAGCTTACATGGAAAAAAAATCAGCCAGCTGTAATGGTGATTTATCCCAATCTTGGTATGAATGCAATATATTTTAAAAATATGAAACTCTGCTTTTCTGAATACTATTTGCACTTTACAATCTCTGGAGTCTAGAGCACTGGCTCTCAACCTTTCCATATTATTGTAAATCAGGAGTCCGATTTCTCTTTGTACCTCAAAGTTACACCTCACTTAAAACTATTTCCATACAAAATCAGGCATAAAATACAAGTGTCACAGCACACTATTACTGAAAAATTGCAGACTCTCATTTTTACCATATAATTCTAAAATCAATTAGAATAAAAAGATTGTACTTACATTTCAGTGTATAGTATATAGAGCAGTATAAACAAGTCATTGTCAATATGAAATTTTAGTTTCTACTGACTTCATTAGTGCTTTTTATGTAGTCCATTGTAAAATTAGGCAAATATCTAGATAAGTTGATGTACCGCCTGGAAGACCACAGTGTACTCACAGATGTACCCCTGGTTGAGAACCACTGATCTAGACCATCAGTTTGGGCGTGCAAACCACAAGAAAAGTTTTTAAAAGTAACTTACCCTTTTTTTGTGTGTATTAGCATGGAGATATACAAATTAGCAGAAATCATATGTATACTAAATGTATACTAAATTTTGAAAGAGATGAATTGTTAAGTAACGGATCTTTTATCCCAGTGTGATACAGTCAGACATGCATTGTACTGAATTGCACCTATTTTGTGTTTCTTTTAATCTTTTCAGTTGGAATTTACTTTGTGTCCATGAAAATCAGAATAGTTTCCATTTCAATTATTTACCTTTTGAATGCTCAAAACACTGATGCAAAGGGCATGAGTCAACACTGGGTAGTCTTTGTTTGATGTGATATAACATCAGCTTAATAGTCAGCCTTTGGCCATTGCACCATATGAAATAATATGCCATTAATGTTATATTACTATTGTTAACTGTGATTGATACAACATGGATTTTCCAATGTCATTGATATGCGCAGCCTTCAATACAAACCAATTACAGTGTTCTTCAGAAGTGATAAAGAAGTAAAATTGTATTAGATGGGAAACAAAAGTGGCTTAGAAAAGGATACATATTTGTCAAGTCTTTTCAGCAGGAAAGTGTGCAGCTGTCGTCCTGAAATCATTATAGTCCATGTGATGTCTTACACTGGCACTAGAATCAAGTTATCTTTTAGTAAAAAGATAACAAACTTATCAGCAACAATCTGAACAGTAGGATAGCACTAAACAAAAAGAACTCCATCTCAGGTAATTGGCTAATGGAGATCATTCTTTACATTGACCTGCCACGTTGGGCTGCTATACTATTTCCGAACTTCCTGTTGAATTTTAATCTCCCTTTCCCTCAGGTTCGCCAAATAACAAAGAGAACATGTTTTTGAGTGACAGTGTTATTACTAACAGGAGGTACATAAATAGAACATTATTATTAATTTGTATAGTGGTGGGTACACAGTGGTCTTCAAGTTTGCTCTAAAGCAGCAGCAAGTACTGGCTCTGTGTCCTCTCTCACGTTCCAGACTAGGTGATGAAGTGAACTGTCCCATCCAGTTTAAAAATAAAAATTATTTTTTTTAAAAAAATCATAGTCTGTTTCTACTAAATCAAATGGCTGCAAGTGTGAAATAAGTCTGTAAGATGCTTCCATGATAGGTATATAAAGGCTATCCTGATCACGGACAAGCTCAGGGTTCAACAGGGATCTTAGTGATGACATATGATGAAAATAGGGGTAGTTGTCATCAAGGTATTTGAAATGGATGACAGTTTCATTGCTCGAAAAGAAAAGGAGGACTTGTGGAACCTTAAAAACTAACAAATTTATTTGAGTATAAGCTTTCGTGAGCTACAGCTCACTTCATCGGATGCATTCAGTGGAAAATACAGTGGGGAGATTTATATACACAGAGAACATGAAACAATGGATGTTACCATACATACAGTAACAAGAGTGATCAGGTAAGGTGAGCTATTACCAGCAGGAGAGTGGGGGTGAGGGGGAACCTTATGTAGTGATAATCAAGATGGGCCATTTCCAGCAGTTGACAAGAACGTTTCATTGCTGTAGTAACAACACAGACTGAAAAGGGGAGGGAGGAAGTTACAAGTTGCACTGTCTTGGTTGAAGGCAGAAAGAGGATTGTCTTGTAGTTAAGAAACTCAACTGGGACTCAGGACAGGAGATCTATATTTATTCCCAGACTCTGCTACAGACTTCCTGCATGTCCTGGAGCAAATCACTTAATCTCACTTTACCTCAGTTCTACATTAGTAAAAAGGTTTCAACTGAAACTTTTCTTTCAGCAAAAAATGAAGCCGCACTGAAAGCTTTCGAGAATTCATGCTCATATTGCCAAATTGTTTTAGCTGAAAAAAAATTCTCAAAGTCAAAATGTTTTGTTTTTGAAATTCCTTTCAATTTAATTTTTTAAATTGCAAAAACATAAAAATCACTCAAAATCAAAATGAAACACTTATTTTCAGGGAAAAACAAAATTATTTGCTTGACCTAATGATTTTTTTTTTTTTTTACTTTTTGAATTGGTGGAAATATCCCCCCTGCCCAATTGTTTTCAAGCTAACCCCAAACAATGTCTTTCCATCCCCATCCCCTGCCAAATTGCCAGTAAACCCCAAAATTAATTATTTGCAAAGCTCTAGTCCTGATCTTGTGTGTTGTGGTATCATCTAGAGGGCCCCAACCACCATATTATAATAATAATAAGAAGAAGAATAAAATAATAATAGTAGTACATAAATTAATACTATAGACACACCATTAAACTGAACATGCTATGAGTGTCTAGCTGGGCTTACCTAGTGATATCTTTTTGCTTCTTTTGTTGTTAGCAGTTTGTGTCTTTACAGCATTTTTACAGCACACTGAACTATCGCAGCTGAGAAGCAGGCAGAACATTACAGCAGAGCTGTCTCCCCTTTAAATTTCATCTGCAGATTAATCTAAATCTCCACTTTCCTTTCTGAAAGAGGAAACCATCTGCTTCATTCTCCCACTTCTGTGGGCTACTAATTAGTTTTCTGACCTGTCTTTCAGTGGGACATCATGAGCCATAGGGAAGTCTTGCCAAATTCCCCAGCTGCCAGATAGGATGGCATGAACAGCACGTACTATTTTGTATTTGTCCTGAAAGTTGAAAAATGGCAATATTTGTGATATTCATAAAACTATTCAATATTTGCACATCTCTAAGTAAATCTTCTATAGTCATTTGCCTGTCTGATATCTTCCTACACTACTTAATCAGATGGGATGAAAAGGTAACTATTTATATAGTATTGTATACTACTTTCTTTTTACAGGTAAACGCCTTCAGCCTAAGCCATTCAGGTTCAGAAAAAACTGAAATGTTAAGGTCATAGCACATGCTAAGTATGGCATATATAAACTGACAATGTGTTAAACGCAATGGACATGAATTGGATAATATGCTTAGCTCACTTAAAGCTTATGCAAAGTGTTACTGTCAGGTTAAAGTGTAGTTCTACTCTGAAAAGTGTCTAGAAATAACACTGAGGGGTTCCATGTTCACTGTGTTTCAATAATTGAATAACATAATTCCTCAGTTTACAGAAAACAGATTTTTTTTCCTAACTACCAGCCCTGTAAACTCAGCCTGGAGTATGAAAATCAGTCCAAGTCTTCTTCTTGTGCGTTGTCACTAGGAATCAAGATTCTGTCTGGCCACCTTATGTCCTAAATTACACACCTGTACAACATCATTGCCTTCAGATTACACCCTCAGGATTATCCCTGTAACCTCATCCACCATCTCTAGGGTTGCACAGGTCTGCAATGATGGTTGCACAGGTGTAAATGGAGGCAAATTTTGTTCTGAAAAAAAAAATCATCTTGGTGATGATGGTGATGGTGATGGTGATGAGGCATGAGTCAGAAGGAACCCAGCTTGATTTTTAGATTCCAGGATCAATTGGGAGGGCTGGCAGTTCTAAAAACAAAACAAAGCACCTTTTTACTTGTGAACCTAATATATTTGGTCTGACAATCACCAATACACAATAAGCACAGAAGCCTGAAGTTGGTGGATGTTGGTATGGTCACAGGGGTCCACCTACATGAATACAATTGCAGCATCAGAGCCTTAAATACTATACTGAATGGGTATGCTAGAAAACCCTGAAATAGACAGTTACTACTGGAAGGAATAAACAGAACAGAATGGAGATCCGTGAAAATGAGTAGATCAGGAAGATTACATTTTTGATATCACTTCACTGATTTTAATACTTAAAAAGGAAATGTGAATATGGAGCCTACTCCAGATGGCAGCGTTCTATTGGAAAATGCTACTTCAACAGAATGAAAATGTTCCATGGGAACACATCAATCCTTGTGCCACACACTCTCAAAGAAACTGCGGAACCACCTGATCAAGATCCTCTACAGCAAACAGGGAAAGATTAAGAATGAGTTCTCAAAACTGGATACTCTCATAAATAACCAACCTTCCACACAAACTTCCTCGTGGCTGGACTTTACAAAAACTAGACAAGCCATTTACAACACACACTTTGCTTCTCTACAAAAGTAAAAGGACACTAAGCTATCTAAACTACTACATGCCACAAGGGGCCACAACAGTGGTTCCCATAAACCACCCAGCAATATTGTTAATCTATCCAACTATACTCTTAACGCAGCAGAAGAATCTGTCCTCTCTCGGGGCCTCTCCTTTTGCCCTTCCACCCCCACGAACATGATACAGTTCTGTGGTGACCTAGAATCATATTTTTTACATCTCTGACTCAAAGAATATTTCCAACACACCTCTGACCAACATATTAACCTACAGAGACCTTCCTACCAACACTACAAAAAGAAGGATTCTGGGTGGACTCCTCCTGAAGGTCAAAACAGCAGACTGGACTTCTTCATAGAGTGCTTCCGCTGACGTGCACGGCCTGAAATTGTGGAAAAGCAGAATCTCTTGCCCCATAACCTCAGCCGTGCAGAACACAATGCCATCCACAGCCTCAGAAACAACTCTGACATCATAATCAAAAAGGCTGACAAAGTAGGTGCTGTCGTCATCATGAATAGGTCGGAATATGAACAAGAGGCTACTAGGCAGCTCTCCAACACCACTTTCTACAAGCCATTACCCTCTGATCCCACTGAGAGTTACCAAAAGAAACTACAGCATTTGCTCAAGAAACTCCCTGAAAAAGCACAAGAACAAATCCGCACAGACACACCCCTAGAACCCCGACCTGGGGTATTCTATCTGCTACCCAAGATCCATAAACCTGGAAGTCCTGGACGCCCCATCATCTCAGGCATTGGCACCCTGACAGCAGGATTGTCTGGCTATGTAGACTCCCTCCTCAGGCCCTACGTTACCAGCACTCCCAGCTATCTTTGAGACACCACTAACTTCCTGAGGAAACTACAATCCATTGGTGATCTTCCTAAAAACACCATCCTAGCCACTATGGATGTAGAAGCCCTCTACACCAACATTCCACACAAAGATGGACTACAAGCCGTCAGGAACAGTATCCCCGATAATGTCACGGCTAACCTGGTGGCTGAACTTTGTGACTTTGTCCTCACCCATAACTATTTCACATTTGGGGACAATGTATACCTTCAAATCAGCGGCACTGCGATGGGTACCTGCATGGCCCCACAGTATGCCAACATTTTTATGGCTGACTTAGAACAACGCTTCCTCAGCTCTCGTCCCCTAATGCCCCTACTCTACTTGCGCTACATCGATGACATCTTCATCATCTGGACCCATAGAAAAGAAGCCCTTGAGGAATTCCACCAGGATTTCAACAATTTCCATCCCACCATCAACCTCAGCCTGGACCAGTCAACACAAGAGATCCACTTCCTGGACACTACGGTGCTAATAAGCGATGGTCACATAAACACCACCCTATATCGGAAACCTACTGACCGCTATTCCTTCCTACATGCCTCTAGCTTTCATCCAGATCATACCACACGATCCATTGTCTACAGCCAAGGTCTACTATATAACCGCATTTGCTCCAACCCCTCAGACAGAGACAAACACCTACAAGATCTCTATCATGCATTCTTACAACTACAATACCCACCTGCTGAAGTGAAGAAACAGATTGACAGAGCCAGAAGAGTACCCAGAAGTCACCTACTACAGGACAGGCCCAACAAAGAAAATAACAGAACGTCACTAGCCATCACCTTCAGCCCCCAACTAAAACCTCTCCAACGCATCATCAAGGATCTACAATCTATCCTGAAGGACGACTCATCGCTCTCACAGATCTTGGGAGACAGGCCAGTTCTTGCTTACAGACAGCCCCCCAACCTGAAGCAAATACTCACCAGCAACCACACACCACACAACAGAACTACTAACCCAGGAACCTATCCTTGCAACAAAGCCTGTTGCGAACTCTGTCCACATATCTATTCAGGGGACACCATCATAGGGCCTAATCACATCAGCCACACTATCAGAGGCTCGTTCACCTGCGCATCTACCAATGTGATATATTCCATCATGTGCCAGCAATGCCCCTCTGCCATGTACATTGGTCAAACTGGACAGTCTCTATGTAAAAGAATAAATGTACACAAATCAGACGTCAAGAATTATAACATTCAAAAACCAGTCGGAGAACACTTCAATCTCTCCGGTCACTCGATTACAGACCTGAGGGTGGCTATCCTTCAACAAAAAAACTTCAAAAACAGACTCCAATGAGAGACTGTTGAATTGGAATTAATTTGCAAACTGGATACAATTAATTTAGGCTTGAATAGAGACTGGGAATGGATGAGTCATTACACAAAGTAAAACTATTTCCCCATGTTATTTCTCCCTCCCACCCTACCCCCCACTGTTCCTCAGATGTTCTTGTTAACTGCGGGAAATAGCCTACCTTGCTTGTCACCATGAAAGGTATTCTTCCTCCCCCCCGCTGCTGGTGATGGCTCATCTTAAGTGATCACCCTCCTTACAGTGTGCATGATAAAACCCATTGTTTCATGTTCTCTGTGTGTGTATATAAATCTCCTCACTGTATTTTCCACCAAATGCATCTGATGAAGTGAGCTGTAGCTCAGGAAAGCTTATGCTCAAATAAATTTGTTAGTCTCTAAGGTGCCACAAGTACTCCTTTTCTTTTTATCAATCCTTCTGAAACTTTTGAAGGAAATGAGACAGTAAGTAGTAAACGGTGTCCCTCAAAAGGATCTGGTAGCAGTGAACCAGGGAGAAATCATCCCACTTCTCCATTAGATGTAAAACTAGCTAGAGCTGTAACAGAGGAGCTGTGCTAGGAGAGTGTAAGAACCATTTATGAAATCACAGGGAGTTAAATATGGGTAGCTCAGGGCAAGCTGCATACACAGATACTGACTGTTCAGCTCCCGTTGACAGCCTAATAAAGGCACCTATGTGCCTGCAGAGATGACAACTTTCAGAATATCTGACCTTTCTTTAAAGCCCCAGTTCCTGGAGTTCTGTAATTACACAAGAATCTCAGTTTAAAAAAAAAAAAAGACATTTCTAGACTTTTTGGTCTTGGAAAAAAGCTTGAAAACATGAAGGTCATCACTCTGAAGGTCCAAAAACCAAAAGGCAAAAAAATACCCAAAATGTATTTTTGTTGCATCTCATTATTGTCAATCTCATGATTTGGGGGAGCCCGACTCCTGATTTCTGAATGCTGAGGGTTATCAATTCTGTGCCTGCCCAAGTTTCCTCCTAACAGTCCACTGATAGCCTAGATCCCTACACTATGGCTGTTCCCCTTAGTCCCCATCCAAGGTGGGTGATTCCAAGCAGATCAGAGAGAGTGGGTGGGAGAGCGATCAGATCCAAAGGTCATTGGGAAGAGAATTCAGGCAGGCAAGTAGCTCTTACTAGCATGTGCTGGGTGATTATGAAGAGCTCAGAGGCTGGAATCACCATATGAAGCTGTCTCTGAACTCTGCAATAGCTCTCCTCCTATTTTTCCCATACTTCTGTACAATTTATCCTGCTCTGTCCTACTGCTCACTTAGATTTATACCTATTGGTATAGCAATAAACAGAGACATTTATATTCATGATGCTTGTAATGGGGTGTAAACCTCCCACAGGTGATGAAGTGTTAATTGGAGCTGACAAGTTTAATTAAGACAGCTGATTGCACATGTTGGGTAGGCCAGGAGCATTAAAGGTGAGGCTCAGCTGGAGAGGAGCTGAGTGATGCTATAAAGTGAGGAAGTTTAGCCCAGAAGGAAGTTTGGTGTGGGTGGGCTGAGCTGGGCTAGAGAGGCAGCTGACGCTGTGTGGAGAGGTGTAAGGAATCTGGAGGCTGAGTAGAAAACTGGATGAGATGGAAAATTGTCTGACCACAAAAGAAAGCACTTGTGACAATGAAGAGAAGATTAATAGCATGGGAGAATGGATATAAATGGTGGGTAGGGGAGAGTAGAAGCAGATTCGGATGGTAATGGTATAAGCAAAAAAGTAAAGCTAAGAAAGAAATAAACCAAAATCTTATAATTGTAAGATCACTAGCCAAGGACATAAGAATAGATATTAACCCTGTGAAACTAGCTGACTAGATTTAAAAAAAACAAAGGGGATATGTTAAGAGTCAGAAGGTTGCAAGATGGGGATCTTTTAGTTGAATGTAAAAATGAAAAGCAGGCTGATAAACTACTAACAACTGGAACTTTAGGGAAAGTTCAAATAAGTTGCCAGCTACCAAAACATTTGACTGAAACGAAAGGGATGATATATGGGGTACCATTGTAACTGACCAATAATGAGACAACCAAATGCACAGGAAAGGACAGTGTGTTAATAAGTAAGCAGCTACTTAATAAACAAGGAGTAGAAAACAAGCCATCAATATCTGTACTGATTACATTTAAGGGAAGGACTCTACCTGAGAAAGTAATACTAGGGAATCGGATATTTAGAAACAAGACTTATATCTTCTCCCATCACCACCACCTGCCAACGTGTTGTGAATGCCAACATTATGAGTATATAGCATATGCTTCTAAAGGGAAAATTAGACATGGTGAATGTGGAGAAGAGCATTCCTATAAAAACTGTATAGAAAGGGCCAAAGTCAAGTGTAGTAGCTGCAGTGGGGATTGAAGTCTAGCATATAGAAGATGTATTTGGCAAGACAGGCTAAAGAGATACAAAAGACAAAAAATGTTAACATATCTTATGTCAAAGCTGTTTTAAGAATCTGAAAACATCTGGAAGAAAAGAAAGAGGAAAATCAGCCCAGGAGAAGGGGAATGGTAGATATACCCTCCTTCTATACAGAATGAGAAACACTGTGGAAGGAACAGGCGATGACATAATAATAGTGAAAAAGAGAGGTTCATTGCATTTATGATAGAAGTGATAAATTGAACATTACAGACAGGGAAAAGCAAAAAAAAAAATTATAGCAAGGGGAGCAAATAAACACTCGTTAGCGATCTGTCAGTGGATCATATTCATGCAATTGTGAATTAGGTGAAATATGACTATTATGGGAATCACAGTCTTTTGTTGGAATGTACACAATTTGATGGCACATGGTCAAGAATTAAAAGAAAATATATTGGAAATGAAACTTAACCAGATATCATATGTTGCTAGAAACATGGCTGGTTGAAAAGCTGATTGAAAATTCCAGGGTCTTGCCTAAATGTAATATGCCAAAAACTAGGTAAAGGAGATGTTTGTACTTTCATAGGGGAAAGATTAAACTACACAGAAGAAGTCTCAGATAAAATGCTGTTGAGATTTCAAAGCAGAAGATGCATCTTTCTTTAAGTATTTATAATAATTATAACCCATGTGGAAAACTGGAATACTTGGCATTACAAGAAATAGTGAAGAATGCTAAAAAAACATATATTTTATGTGGTTACCTAAACAGTCATAATAAGTTGTGGGGAAGTAGGACAACTGATAATAATGATACATACCTAGAGACATTCATAAACAAATACAATCTAGTTATTTTAAAATATGGTACCCCACATAGAGTTAATGCAGCAGACGGTACATTTGCTTAGACCTGGGAATTATAACAGCAGATATTGCATGCAAATGCAACTGGGAAATATATAAGGAAGAAAGAATAAGGTGAGATCATTTCCACAAACTTATTACTTTTCAAGGACACGGTAAAGTTGAAGGCAATGAAAAATTATCCACCTAGAATTTTAAGAAAGTTAACTGGGAACTATTTACAAGTAAATGTACAGAATTTGTGAATGATCATGGTGTGAGTGATTGTATAGAGAATTTCAATGACAGAGTAATAAAGGGGATAATAGCAGCAGCTACTGTAGCAATACATAAGATATTGAAGTACTCCACAACTAAAAGCTCACCCTCTTTGTTAGAAATAGGAGTACAAAATGGCAATTTAAAAAAGGAACAAAGCCTGTCAGAGAGCAAAAACTGGAATGACTAGTGAAGATCTAATGAAGTACTTTTTTTTTTTTAAATAAGGCAATAGAAAGAGAATTGTAGGAAGTATTACAGGAGGTTGGATAAAGTTACCAGAACATCAGAAATACACAAATTAGAAATAGATAGAAGTTCTGATGTTGAGAAAGCAAAAGTTTTAACAGAAACTTTCCAAGGGGTAAATAACTATGAAAATCAAAGTTCAGTTTTCTTCTCCAGACTAAGACAGTTCTTGAGGAGAGACGTGAACTATTATGCATTTGGGGAAAATATGAAGATACTATACTGAATGAAAGGTTTTAAATGCAGAACTTGAGAAAGCTATTGATATCAACAAAAATTTGTCCCTAGATAAAGATAATATATGCAACATAAGGTTTATATATCTTCCTGAGAGCCGTTTGACGGTTATTTAGGAATTATACCATGCTATATGGGAACAAAGAGTCGCACATGCAGTAGAAATCCCAACAAGAAAACCGGGTACACTATTCACAAAACTGGATGCTGATAGACTAATTGCCTTTATGTTCTATCTGGGCAAAATTATGGAGAGAACAGTGAATGAAAGATGTGGTTGCCTGTTTGGAAAAACAATGACATTATAGATAAGATGCAGAGTGATTTTAGGAGAAGAAGATGCACCATCAATCATACAGTTAGGTTGGAAAGTGAAATCCAAAAAAGCATGAGAAACAGAGCTGTCTTTCTAGATATTCGCAAAAAGAAAAGGAGTACTTGTGGCACCTTAGAGACTAACAAATTTATTAGAGCATAAGCTTTCGTGAGCTACAGCTCACTTCATCGGATGCATCTGGTGGAAAAAACAGAGGGGAGATTTATATACACACACACAGAGAACATGAAACAATGGGTTTATCATACACACTGTAACGAGAGTGAACACTTAAGATAAGCCATCACCCACAGCAGGGGGGGGAAAGGAGGAAAACCTTCCATGGTGACAAGCAGGTAGGCTAATTCCAGCAGTTAACAAGAATATCAGAGGAACAGTGGAGGGTGGGGTGGGGGGGAGAAATACCATGGGGAAATAGTTTTACTTTGTGTAATGACTCATCCATTCCCAGTCCACACAAGAGATCCACTTCCTGGACACTACGGTGCTAATAAGCGATGGTCACATAAACACCACCCTATATCGGAAACCTACTGACCGCTATTCCTACCTACATGCCTCTAGCTTTCATCCAGATCATACCACTCGATCCATTGTCTACAGCCAAGCGCTACGATATAACCGCATTTGCTCCAACCCCTCAGACAGAGACAAACACCTACAAGATCTCTATCATGCATTCCTACAACTACAATACCCACCTGCTGAAGTGAAGAAACAGATTGACAGAGCCAGAAGAGTACCCAGAAGTCACCTACTACAGGACAGGCCCAACAAAGAAAACAACCGAACGCCACTAGCCATCACCTTCAGCCCCCAACTAAAACCTCTCCAACGCATCATCAAGGATCTACAACCTATCCTGAAGGACGAGCCATCGCTCTCTCAGATCTTGGGAGATAGACCAGTCCTTGCTTACAGACAGCCCCCCAATCTGAAGCAAATACTCACCAGCAACCACACACCACACAACAGAACCACTAACCCAGGAACCTATCCTTGCAACAAAGCCCGTTGCCAACTCTGTCCACATATCTATTCAGGGGATACCATCATAGGGCCTAATCACATCAGCCACACTATCAGAGGCTCGTTCACCTGCGCATCTACCAATGTGATATATGCCATCATGTGCCAGCAATGCCCCTCTGCCATGTACATTGGTCAAACTGGACAGTCTCTACGTAAAAGAATGAATGGACACAAATCAGACGTCAAGAATTATAACATTCAAAAACCAGTTGGAGAACACTTCAATCTCTCTGGTCACTCGATCACAGACCTAAGAGTGGCTATACTTCAACAAAAAAGCTTCAAAAACAGACTCCAACGAGAGACTGCTGAATTGGAATTAATTTGCAAACTGGATACAATTAACTTAGGCTTGAATAAAGACTGGGAATGGATGAGTCATTACACAAAGTAAAACTATTTCCCCATGGTATTTCTCCCCCCCACCCCACCCCCCACTGTTCCTCTGATATTCTTGTTAACTGCTGGAATTAGCCTACCTGCTTGTCACCATGGAAGGTTTTCCTCCTTTCCCCCCCCTGCTGTGGGTGATGGCTTATCTTAAGTGATCACTCTCCTTACAGTGTGTATGATAAACCCATTGTTTCATGTTCTCTGTGTGTGTGTATATAAATCTCTCCTCTGTTTTTTCCACCAAATGCATCCGATGAAGTGAGCTGTAGCTCACGAAAGCTTATGCTCTAATAAATTTGTTAGTCTCTAAGGTGCCACAAGTACTCCTTTTCTTTTTGCGAATACAGACTAACACGGCTGCTACTCTGAAACCTTTCTAGATATTGATAATGATATCTGTCTTTCTAGATATTGAAAAAGCATATGACATGCTTAGAGGGAGGGCTTGTTGTATAACGTAGGTACAATAGAGATAAGGGGAAGACTTTGGAAAGATCATATAACCTGTTTTAAAGATAAATGCAAAGGATGGATCAACCTGCTTAAAAGTAATCCTTGGACTAATTGAGGGGTGGATAAGAAATCATTTCTGACCCTATACAGAGCCTTAATAAGTCCAGTTATTGACTATGGCTGCCAAGTTTTTTGGTCAGCATCAAAATCAGAACTTAAAAACTAGATTTAATCAGTGGATTGGCACTATGAGTTGCATGCAGTGCATCCATTGCAGCACTGATATGCGCTACAGATATCTTCTAGTGAAATGCCGGTTACACTGTGAATGAAACTACTGGATCTAATTTTCTGGGCCAAAGTTAATGGGAACTATAATGATGAAAAAACCCAAAGAAAAATATAAGGATTTTGGCGAATTTGGTAAGTGAATGATAGGACACAGTGTTAGAACTTCACATGCCATTTGAGTTGAAGAGTGGAGGCAGGACTTAGAGAAAGAACCTTGTCTCTTTAATATCCTGGGTCCGACACAGCTTCAATTACACTGCATGCAATGATGCAGGATATGAAAGACAAGGAAATGATAAAGTCAAAACTTTTAATCATGGAAAAGTTAGTTATGAATGGAAAGGCACATCTAGATTTCTTTCATGAAGTTAAGGGTAAAAAGGAGGTGAGGAATAAAAAATGAAGTGTACCAGTATGTAGATGAAAAGTGGAGTTTTTATAGACAGATATATACAGAGAGGTCCAAATAAGAAGGAAAAAAAAAGAAATATAGGGACAGCATATTATACACCAAAATTAGGAGTTAGTACACCTAAAAGAATATCCAATTTTGTAGCTGTCTCGATAGCTGAATCACTAGCAATAATGCTAGTGTAAAACTGTATCTGGGATATATTCCTGGCAGCAGTGATCTTTTTTTTTTTTTCTTTTGGACTCAATATCAGGCCTTATGGCAATAAAAGAATGTGTATCTGTATGTAGAAGTGATTTAATCAATGAAATTATATTTCTAGTACAAATGGGTATACATCGAGCATTAGCCTGGATCCCAGCACATATTGGGATAACAGGAAATGAAATGGTGGACAATGAAGCTAAAAACCCTGTAAAAAAGGGAAAGATTGACATAGAAATATCCTTGAGTAAACAGGAATCAAAAGCACAATACAGAAACATTTAAAAGAGGAAAGGCACAAAATTCGGATCAACAAAAAAAGAGGAAGATTTTTTTGCACTGTTCCCTAGAGTTAAGGATAACGACATACTTCAGGGCCCAGATAGGAAAAATAAAGTGATTTTGTTTAGAGTGCTGACTGGCCGCCTCCACAGTGGGTTAAACAAATATATTTTCTGAGACAGGGAGAAGCTAGTAGGATAGAGGAAACTCTGATGGTGAGCCTGACAAAGGGGCAGGATCTAGACTTCCAAGCAGAAAGCCCTTGGAGGCGTTCAACTGAGAAACAGAGAGGGATGGAAAGTTAAGCCTAAGGAAGGCAGAAATTAGTCTTGTTTGTACTTCTGGGTTTGGAATTTTGTTTGGGAGGGGGAAGATCCAGGGTAGAGCCCTGGGAGTCTTGATCTTGAGAGAAGGCTGAACCAGAGAAGTGGTGTAGAGAAGGCCAGAAATTAGGCTATTGTAGGAAGAAGTCCAGGGAGGTACAAGGAAGAAGTCTGATGGAGCAGTTCTTGGTGGCTGGTTATAGGGTCCTTATATTGGTACCCCATGTAGTGGGAGGGCCTAGGTACTGGACACTACGGAAGGTGTTGAGGCCTCTGAGAAGGGGAGAAGGATGACAGAAGGCTCTGAGCAAAGTATAGATAGCACAGGGCCCAGAGTTGAGGGCTGAAGACCAGATGTAATGATTGGGCCTATCATTTGTTGGATGGTCAAGTCACAAGAAAAGAGGCCACAACAGGACCAGAGCAACCACTAACAGGAGGTACTAAAAAGAAAAAAAGCAACTATACTCTGCCCCACCCATGACGGGAGGGTGCCCACAGTAAGTCCTTCCTTCTACAATGCTCAATTCAAATATCAGCTCACTGCTCAGATATGGCCATTTTTACATTATTCCAGTCTCCTCATTTTATGGCATTTCACACTCTTACTGTGAATCTTTTAAGCTTTGATGTTTTACTATTATAGCCACAGCTACTGGAGTTGTGATTATGCCAGAATCACAGTGATCATTTTAAAAAGAGTAAGCTTCTAGCCTCATGGTTGTGGAAAAAAGCTAGGAACTGTAACCCTTAAATGTGAGAAAACAGAAGGCAAATCAAAAGAACCTCAATGTTGTTTTATAATTTTCATGATTCGTTTTTAAGTCAGTCTCATGGGTTTTTGGGTGCCTCACTCATGATTTTTAAGTGCTTGGAGTTGGCAGTGTTGCACCATTGTGCTTAGTTTTGTATAATGCACATAAAAGATAGACCTGTTCTAAGCAGTTTACAGACTAAGCCCTGATCCTGTAATCTACTTTGTGCAGGCAGCCAATGGGGCTCTGCATAGATGCAGAGGTATGCCCAAGCACTGCAGTTCACTGGGTTGGGACCTAAAAGATAGACATATGAGTCAGGGAAACTCAGATGAAAAGGCTGCTATGCGTAATTGTATTTGTTTATATTACCTTTTCCATTAACACCACCTTCCAAGCAATCTCTTCATCTAACCAAGCATTCTTTATAACTCTGAGGCTGTTTGTATCTAGAGGTCCTCATAATACATCTTCTAAATAGATCATGGCACATGTAAATCCTATTAATAAAATATGGAGATTAATTTCTTGGTACTAAAGCAAGAGTTTTCTGTCTGGAAATAAATTTCCCTCTTTGAGTCAAAGAAATAATTCTGCAGAGATAAGTTAAAAGAGCTGCTTCTGCCGAGTCATTTGGAAAATTTTCAAAGGATTCTTAGTATCTTTAAAATCTGACCCTCAGGGCTTCATAAAAGCAAATTTTGTTGGCTCACTGTACAAATCACTTTTGTTCAGATTATCATCCTACAGTATATTTCAATGAATTCTATTATCAGGCCTAATCGCTTAGCTAGTAAAAAGTTTGTATTTGATACATATCAGAGTATTTTATTGACTTGCACTTTAAACCTTGATACGTTTATCATTTTAAGTGACACTGTAAGTAATCAGTAATAAGATTTCAAATGAAAATCTCTTCATTGGCACTTTTGGAAGAGTAGGAAAAAGCAATACCTAAAATCTTGGCACTAGCAGCCTAACAGTTGTGAAATTAAGTTAAATTAATCAGGCAAAGCAGCTGTAGAGCAGATGGTCTTCATTGTTTTTACTGTAAGGGAGTTAATTGGTTGCTGAAGTCCCAAGTTCAAATTCTACCTTTTGTCACAAGTGATAGTTTCATCACCTTACAGTAACTGGACACTTTCTCACATTCCCCCAGAAAACTACACAACTGGTCACAATAAGTATAACTGAAGGTGTTGCCAGTGGTGCTGGGACAATTTGTAGAGTGGGGGTGCTGAGAGCCATTGAATCAAACTGTAAATCATGTATATGATGGAAACCACTTCAAGGCAGGGGGTGCTGCAGCCCCTCCTGCACTCCTAGCTCCAACACCTATGGGTGTTGCTCAAGAGGACCATCTCTGTATCAGCAGGATTGGCATAGGCCAGGACTGAACATTGCCAGAGTTCATTGTATGGGCAACTTGTGTTAAAAGCAGTCTGAAAAACTGAAACTTCAGGGCTTTTGAACAGTGGTTGTTAGCCTTTCATTTATTCCTCCATGCTTCTAATTTGTAAATTGAAATGTATATGGATGGTGGTTTATATATATCGTACACAAACAGCTATATTTTTGTCTTGCATCCTTCATGTAAACTGTCACAAAATGCTTTCCAGAATTAAATTTGTTACAAATTTAAAATAGAAATGACAAGCACTGAAAGAGTGAGATTAAGAGCAGAGCTACTCAAGAATTTTTTGATAGACATTTTGTTGAAAAATGGCAATTTATCAAACCTGAAATTTTTCCTGGGAAAGATGGTTTCAATAAAACTTTCATCAGGATGACTGTGTAAGCCAAGGATGGAATCCCAAGGGGGTAGGGAAGAGAAGGGATCATCTGTCTAGAATAGCCAGTAGCTTGGTGATTAGGGTATGCTCCTGGGAACTAGGACACCTGGGTTCAAGTTGCAGCTCTGAATGAGGCAAAGCTACAACTTAAACCTAGATTTCCATAGCCCCTGCATCCCATGTGAGTGCCATAACCATCAGACTATTGGTGGTGTGAGTTGGGTGCTCCTGCCCTTATATTTTCCATGAACATTTTCAAAAAGTCTCCATTTCATGCTGCAGAATGGGAACTTTTTTGAAATTGAAAAAATTCTCATGGGATGGGAAAACCACTTCCACCTTGCTCTAATTAAGAGTTGCAGTATATGCCAGGAGGGGGGAAAGATCTATTTTCAGCTGAGATATGAGATAACAATTCTATAATACAGAGACAGGAAGGTTGTTCCAGATGGCTCCCTCTATGCTGAAGAAGAATTGGACTTGTCTTGACTAGAATTTTAGAAGGTGTAGGTTAGCCAGTTCAGTCTGATATCATCTGCCATCACATCTGTAGATCCTAGTCCAGACAAGGCCTAAAATAATGGAGCTAAAGTTAGTGTAGCTTTTACCTGTGTTAATTACACAGATTTCCACATTGTTCTATGAGTCATGTCTCTTGGCATCAGTGTCTCTCTTCCTCTCATTCCTTCCTGATTTTTTTCCTCCTCCTCTTCTCCCCTCTGTCGTTTTTTTCATTCACTGCTAACTTTGAGCTTCATCCTATATGCCATTTGAAGTTTATAGAAACAGTTCATGGGTGAATGATGGCAGTGTGACCTCAGAGGTACTGTAACACCTTTGAATTCCTTCCCATCTCCTTTTCTCCCTCTGCTGCTGTTCAATGGACAGTTCATTATTGAGTGGTGGGATCATAGAATATCAGGGTTGGAAGGGACCTCAGGAGGTCATCTAGTCCAACCCCCTGCTCAAAGCAGGACCAATCCCCAACTGATTGTGACATCAATCTTCACATTCTCTTACTCTTTTATCTCCCTCTCCCTCCTTGTCCTCAGTTCATCTGCATACTGCATCCCATGGTTTGACACAATGTGAACTAGCTGGGGATGGGATTTAACACAGAAAATGGGTATAGATAAGTAGATGATGTTCTCCAGGGCTCTTAGATACTGGAGAAATATTACTATTGAATATCCCTAGACTACAACTGCTTGAACTGCTCCACATTTCAGTTTCTCTGTGGCCATAGCTCTCTGGGACACTGAAGCTCATAGTTTTTTTATATATAGCTTATCTGCATTGTCCAAACTTTATGGTACTATCTTTTGATATCAGGAAGGAATGGTACCATGTAAAAGAGATTCTTGCCCTGTGAGAGGAGCTGTGTTGTTATTGTTTGTGATAAAATTAAGTATCTGAACTGAGTTTGTGCATACATGTAAAGTGAACAAATATCTCTTTATTCAAGTTTTATGTGGCTGGTACTACAATAAGGAGAAACTAATACATCATGGGTCAGTAGAGGAATAAAAGAATGCTTGTTTCAATTCACATAGCAATAAAGAAATGTTTTGTCACTATTATTAAACATTTCCTCTAAATATAACCTTACTAATATTAACTGATGCCCATCTCCTAACAATGATACAATATAAAAAACAATAAATATTTAGTGCTTATATTTTGTTTTCCATATGAAGAGATCCAATCTTTTTGCTAACATTAAATAAACTTCTCTACACCTTTGTGTGACGAGAATTACTAAATGCCTTTTACAGTGAGGGAAACTGAGTCACAAAAAATGAAGTCAAGCTGGGTGCTTAATGTGAGAAATCTAGGGCCTACTTGAAAGAAGTGCTGAATACCTGCATCTCCCAGTGACTGGGGCGAAAAATTATGCCCTTACTGAAGTCAGTGGGAGACTTGCTATTGACTTCACTTGCGCCAGGTTATCATCTTGGGTGTCTTAAGGTAGGCACATGTCAAGGTTACAAGGCTAGCTTCCTCTCAGGTTCCTTTGTAGTTGTCAGGAAGCTAGCCGGCAGCACAGCCAGTCTCCTAGAAACCTAAGGAGTGCAGCTGGCCCAGATAGAGGCTGTCTGACTGCACCACCTGACTGGCTGCAGGCGTCCTCAGGCTGATACCTACGCGTGGGTAGCAGCAGTCCCGTGGCTGCTCAATGCATTCCTAGCCTGTAGCTATGCTTGGTGCAGTCCTTCCCTCTGCTGTCTGTAGCCTTGCTCCTAGCTTCTTTCAGACCCCCAGCTCCAACCCTACACTACACCTTCTGACTGCAAGTCAGAAACCAAAGCCTCGGCCAAAGGGTTAACCAAATATCCGGCTATGACCCTCCGTGCCAAGTTTACAATGGTGCCAGTGGCAGAGTCCAGATGGGGTGGGTCCAGATGGGCCCATGCTGAGAAGGGGCCCGGTCCCTGTGGGGCCCTGCCTGTCTTCCCCGGAGCTGAGTCACTTGGCACTGGTGCAGAAGCCTGGCCAGTCTCAGCCAGGCAGGGGGGTTTGACAGTGTGGCGAGGAGAGAGCCCGGCTGGGGCAGGCCCTGAACTGGCTGATTACACCACTCCTGAGGGGCTGGAGTGATTCCCAGCCATGGGACCAGCTCTGGCTGCGCTGCTGGATCAGCCCAGCAGACACAGTCACCTCCCATCAGGGCCGGTGAGTGCGGCTGGGAGGCAGGGGACAGGGAGTGGGTCTATGGGGGGTGCTGGGCTGTGAGGAGGCAGGGAAGATCTTTGTGTGTTGGGGAACTACGGAGTGGGGGTTCTGTGGGGGGTGCTGGGCAGCTGTGCTAGGGTTGTGGGCCGGGGGGCTCTGACCATAGGGAACCGGGGGGGGGAGGTTCCAGTGTTGGGCAGGGGGGCTGTGTGGTGTGTCATGGGCCCACCCCTGAGGGGAAGGGGCATGCTGGCAGCACAGGGCTGGGTGGGCCACTGTACATCTGGCAACAGCTGGTTTGTAAATAGTGTCCCTGGCCGGCCCCTTGCTCCAGGGACCAACTCCCCCGCACCATGCTCCATTGCACCTATGGGGGCCCACAATTATGTTTGGCACCAGGCCCACAAAAAGTTAATCTAGCCCTGATGACCCTTGGTTTTGCTCCTGAACCCACCCCATCTGGACTCTGCTCTAATTGGTAGACTGGACTCTTGCTCCCACCACCAGGCCAGACTGCTCATGGCTCAGTTGCTGACAAGAATTGCCCTGACTTTACTCCCCTTAAGTGTTTGGCCTCTTGCCTTTGCCTGTCATAGGGGAGAATCTCATGACTGTTCCCACTCTATCCCGTGTGTACTAACCAGTTATCATCATGCAAGTCCAACTGGATTTCAGGCACCTGACTTTTTATACCAAGTCTCCCTGCTTAGCTCAGCTCAGTTCAGTTCAGTTTGACAACTCACCACCAGAGAGTGATTAACCACTCAGATTTCAAACAGCAGGGCTGATCAAAGGTCCAAGATCAAAGCCTCATGTCCTTTACCACAGCACCAACAAAGAGACCAGTTTCAGCTGCTTAGTTAGGGGCTCATGACCCAGCTGTGCAGCCTGTACACAGAGACCAAACAAAAAGCCGACAGGTGGACCAAATGCACCACTCACCAAGACCCAGCACAGCCTCCTCCAAAACTCTATTAGCTGCCTCTATTTGCAGCCAGCTTCACTTTCATATATGGTTATCTGGAGAGAGAGAGAGAGAGAGATCTTTACTGGAAAGGTATAGCCACAGTCAGCAGTTAAGCGATCAGCAAATGAGGAAGACATAAATTTATGTGAATGAAATGGGGATTAAGTATCACAGGTGCCAAGCCACAGAAACCTTGCCACAAACTGCATGGCTAGCAGCCATTGAAGTTGAATTTCTGCTGAATAAGATGGTAAGTGAGCATTGCTGCTGAAGCAGGCTTACTGAGCATTACACTATATCATATTTTACATTGTCAAAGTTGTTTTTTGCATACTTTAGAAAAAAAAACTATAAATTTCTCCTCTCAGATCCCTGGTCTGTAGATATGCTGTCTGATTATGTTGTTAATACAGGTTGGCTGTCTCTAATTTTTAAAAAGGATGCAAGGATTATTTCTTCAAATGCAAGTTGACAGTCTGTGGCAAAGGTGAGGCACCTGTGCATCAGAGAATGAAGAGTATCTACATATGAATGGCTAATTATCCAAGAGTGTGAAAACACTACTTTTCTTTCATAGCCGAAATGGCTTCATCCTTTTCAGAATAATCTGTTGGGAAAATAATTAGCATAAAAGAGAAGGAGATTTGATAAGTAACTTTGTTTATAATTATAGTAATTTTTTGTATAATTTCTTTCATTTCTACTCATGTTTTATTTCACAATTTTCTCTTTCAATCATAAAAGCTGGTATTAAATTTTTAGATTAAAGCTATTTAGCTGTAGACAGTCTCCCTAAACAAAATTCTTCTTTATATGTTAACAGCAGACTTAACACAACCTGGCTGTTAGGATGATTTCTTTCCAGCTCTCTGAATTTGTCTTTTCTTATAATAAATTGCATAGATTTTTTTTTTTTAGTCTGTATATCAGAAAGTGTCTAAAAGTAACAAAATAACACAAAGGGAACTGTTTTTAGTTGTCTATTTCTGTATTACTTAGTATATTTTAACTTTAATCTAAACTCAAATGCTATCATTCAAAGAGGCCAACAACTGAGTATAGAAATCATCAGATTGTTACCCTGAGATGTTATCCTATCAGTTCTCAACAGTAAAAAAGAGCCTTTATGACTGAGCTTTCAAATATATGGGGACTCATTCTCAGTTAGTATAAATGGGCATAGCCGTGTGCTTTCAAATACCCAGAGGGCACACTGTACTGTGTCTGTTCTTCCTTCAAAACTCATAATGTTCTCATTTTGCTATGCTTCTTACCCATTTTCCTTTCTATAGGCAGACATTCAATTGAGACACTTAATAAGAAACCATTTTTTTTTAAGTCTTGTGTAAAGGTCACTTGAAAGGGGGAAAAAATTCTGTGTATACATAAATAATACTGTCCGGATCATTTCAAAGATAGTTTTGTGTTTAATAACTTCCTTTCCTTCCTACCAAGGAATCGGTGACTATGCGAGCTAAGTGAATCTATTTACCCCAATGGTGCGACATTGTTCTTATTGTTCAACGAGAGAGTTTAACAAAAGCTGTTTGATTTCCATCCTCTGCTTTTCCACCTCACATTCTGTGTGTGTTATCAAGAGTTGTTTGAAATTCAGAATTCTTATTTTAGTAAGAATTTTCATGCAAAACTCTATATGTCATTACAGGGCATCTCCTGCCCCTCTTCATAAATTCAAAAGACTCTTTGCTAGTAGCATTAGTTCCACTGTGTGTGGGGGAGGTTGGCAGGATTTCAAGATTGCACAGAGGGACTGCACTCCTAGTTGGCATAGAACTCAGTTTGCATGGTCACACATGGAATAGTGGGACTGGAATATCCACCTTTATACAAATCCTCTTGAATTAAATTTTGGTGCCATGGAGGTGAATGGCAAACTCCCATACAGTGAAGTCAGGATTCACCCCTGCTGTTTCCATCTTGTGTGTGTCGGGGTGGGGGAATGTTGGTCTGCAAGTCTAGGCTATTAGACAGGTGTGGACTCCATGAAATGGTTTCATTACCACTTTGCTGCTGATGGAAGATATCCCCAGTTGCCAGACCAGTTATTCTGGATGGACGTGGTGAGCAGGAGACAGACAGACCAGGAGCCTTTGGTCCCATCATCCAAATTCTGTTTTCTAGAAACTTTCATGAAATTATCGTTTTCAATAAAAACAATGCAAATTCACACCCTTTCAGTACAAAGCCCTTCATTAATTGAAAAACTCGCATATCTGAGCAAAATGTTTTTTTTTTAAATGGGTCCATTCTTGAGACCATAACAAACGGACAGAACTTTTCTGATTACTTAGCGTTTTCATACATAGAATCACAGAAGTTGGAAAGGAAAAGACCAATTCAGCCCTATCAAGCCCAGATCTCTGCTCTTGCATAATTGTTTTTATGGTGTATATATGTTCTAGTGTCTTGTCTAGTTTAAATATTCCAAGAAATGGGACTTCCACCACTTGCCTTAGGAGACTGTTCTGCCACTTGTTCTCAGGAAGTTTTCTTGGTATTCAATGTAGGTTTTCTTCTTATTCCATTGTTCCTAGTTATTGTGCTGTAGTCATTATATGTACTACTCAGAAGCAGCATCTTCCTCGGTGACTTGCTGGTCTCTCCCATTTGAGATTGCCTTTTTATAGGAGAAGAACTTTCTTCCCCACTCCTTTACCCCTAAATGTGCCTTGGGGGGACTGGCCCTTTAAATTTCATATAGGCAAGTTTTCTGTGTCAAGTGATTTTAAATGTCTATTCAGGTGCCAGTAATCAGAATACTCTTCCAGACATACTAGCCTAACTGGTGATTTATAACATGCTCAATGCCATTATATACGAGTGTTTTCAGAGCACAGATGTTTCACAGTAGTTCCAGAGTCTGAACTCTGGGGATGAGCTATAAGACCTGGATGTGCTTATGTGTGAACTAGGCTCCCTTCTACTGTGTGTTTTGTAATAAAAAACAGTGGGAGGTGTCCCTATTTTTGGGGACTGGAAGAAAACATTTCCAAGTTCATGGGCTTAATTCTTTACCCTGCAACTGGCAGTTGTTCACATCCATGCAAAATGAATATAAGGTGGATGTGAAATGCTAAGATTCTGTTTTGGTAGTATTTTACTGTTATCTCTTAGGCACCAACTCTTAGCACCCGCTGGAAAAAAAAATAGCACCCACAGGGTCAGACTAATCTTTTGTGGGCCCTGGCATCTTAGGATATGCCCTGCCCCCACTCCATCTGTACTTTGCCCCAAGGCTCTGCCCCCTCTCGGCCTCTTCCACCCAAGGCCCTGCCTGTCGCTTGCATGGGGATTAGATGGTGGAGAGGAGAACCCACCGGCAAAAACAAAAGTCAGCTCCTGTGACCTCTTATAGAAATCCATAGAATTTACTGCAACAGTGCAAGTAACAACTCCAGCGCACACAGGTAAGACTTGCTTCCTAGACCTCTCCCCCACGACCCAAGCCTAACAATATAACAGGGTTTTACAGCACAGAAAAATCTGTGGCTAGTGCATGCCAGCTGACTCAGGCTAAGAGGATTTGATCTAAAGGGCTGTTTCATTGCTGTGTCTACACAGGATGAAACAGGCCCACAGCCCTGAGGCCTATGAGCCTGACATAGCTGGCATAGGCCAGTTGCAGGTTTTCCTTTGCTGTGTAAACATATCCTAAGATAAAAATACAGCACCATCTTTTGGTGGAGGTGCTGTCTGTAATCATTACATTACCCTCACTTTGCCCAGTTGCGTATGACATCAGCTGCTGAAGGGCAGTGAAGCATTAGACCCCATCTGATCTCAAAGATTATTTGTCCGGGGGGGGGGAGGAGACTGGTAATGGTTAATATCTTGAAAATAGATTGATGTTGTAAAGTTCCTAACAGTGAGTTAAGCCTTTGACTTTTCATAATAGCTTCTGCTTTTAGAACCAAAGTTTCAGTTTAAAAGAAAGGCAAATTAAAGTAAGCATTCTAAGCATCTCATTAATGAATCTATCAATAAGTATTAAAGAAATAAAGATCAGATGAAACGTTAGGAGTTTGAACTCAATGTTCGTAATCAGGCAATTAAGAAATGATATGGGAGGGTGTTTCAAGTCTTCATTAAGAGCTGCTTTGAAATAGTGATGAAAGCCTTTCATCTGTTTTGGATCCTATCACTTCAACTTCAGTTTAATACTATTTTCTATATAAGTGTTTAATCCACATCCTGCCAACACAGTGGACTAATATTTTAGAAATTCTCATGAAATGATCCTTTTGTAATGTACCTTAGTACTTTAGACCTCAAACTGAAAAATTATATTTAATCCTACACAAACTTTGAGGGTGAAGTTAATTTTGCAGGTACTCCTGTTTATCTGAACTATCACATTATCCAGATCTCAGCCTGTCCCCCCAGCATGAGGTACATGTTGCAGACGGCATGTATCTTATGCTGGGGGACAAGGAAGGGATTCAGATAATACAGAGGTTTGGAAAATAGAGCAGAGACCCCAGGCCTGGACTGTAAGGAGGAGTCGCCTCTGGCCATGGGGGAGGCCACCCTGCTGCTGAATGGTTCCTGCCCTCTTGATTATTCAGATAAAGTCCATGTCCTCCATGCTATTTGGGTAATCGGGGAATATACTATATTTAGTTAACATGGTTATTTGGGAACCAGCTGTGCTTGCATGAGGGGTATGCGTGTGGTGTTTTTTTTTTTTTTTTTTAAAAAGGGGGGGGCCAAAAGATGCAACACTCTATTGCAAAGTCAGCAAAGGAAGGTTTGATGTGGAACTTGCCTGCTCAACAAACCAAAAGAAGTAACAGAGCACTATACAGAATTCCCCACTTCATATAAACGTCTACTTTTCCAGCATTTTTTGCTGCTCAAAATGCAAACAAATATGATTAAATAAAGGATGTGCAGTATGTAGTGGCAATGTTTCAGAGCTGGCACTGAGACAAGACTTCCATCCAGAAAAGAGATCAATTGGTCTGAGGGTGAAGCAACCATGTGGAGAGAGATAAACGTAGGCTATTAAGAGACCAAATCTGTGCGTGACTTGGAGGAATGTATGGAGAAGCTAGCCAGCTAAGAATGTTCAAGCAGTTATCCATGCTGATCTTGTGATACATTAAACCATGACATAATGCAACAAAAGATTTTGGCTTTACAAAGGTCATTATCATCTGTTCACATAACACATGGTAAAAGAAGAATGCTTTATACAGGGAGCATGAATGAGGATAATTTCTTTGTCATCCTGGAACATTGTGGAAAACTAGAGCCTGCATCCTGATTAATGCTCCCTGAAAAGCAAATTTTAAAACAATATTAAAAACTTCTTTCAATTCAAGACAAAATTTCTGAGAATTCTTCTCTTGAAACTATCAGAAGTTTTAAGCTAAATATCTGCCTGGAAAACACTCCATGGTCCCATACAAACCATTGAGGGAAAAAATGATACTGCAGTGGCAACCATCAATACCCTTATCAGAGCGGGGGGTGAAAATGCAAATACTGAAAAAATTCAGCTGAAATCTGAAATATTTAGGTTTTAAAATGCTGCTGCGGTTCCTCATGAAAGTTGATTCAGATGCCTCATGGTCCCATTTTCCTCCATAAACCAGGCTCTCTAGTCAGAATACATCTCCAGAGATTCAGAGATTCTAAGGTCAAAAGGGACCAGTGTGATCAGACAGTATAACTATACAACACAGTCCACAGAACTTCCCCAAAATAGCTCCTGTTTGAGCAAGAGCATATCTTTTAGAAAAAGTCCAATCCCGATTTTAAAATTGTCAGGGATGGAATGAATCCAACACAGCCCTTAGTAAATTGTTCTAATAATTTATTTACCCATACTTAAAAATGTACACCACCTTTCAAATCTGCATTCATCTATCTTTAACTTCTCACCATTGGATTATGTTATACTTTTGTGTGCCAGACTGAGGTGCCCATTAACAAATATTTTTCTCATGTAGGTACTAATAGACTGATCAAGTCACTTCTTAACCTTCTTTCTTTCAAGATATGCTCCTTGGAGAGGGGAAGAGGTATAGCGTGGGAGTCCCTGGCCTTGATGCATCATGGGAGATGTAGTGTGACCAGGGAGCCCAGTCAAAATAAGACAATGGAGACAGGAAGAAATCATACTACCAGCTTCATGAAGCTCTGTGACAGCATTTCCAAATCAAAACATTTCAGGGTTTGGGCCCTCAGTTTTTTCATGAAAAAAATCAAAATTTTCTATGGAAAGCAGATGGTGCTTGCAAAAAACCTTTGCTGAAAACCAGATTTTATACAAAATTTTCAACCTGTCCTGGAATTAACTCCCCTACGGGCACAACTGGACGTCGTGCAGTGAAAGTCCGAAGGGGAATGTTTATCTTAGTATCCCTGATCCTGGGATTGCAGTATGCAGGTCTGGTTCCCTAATACAAGTTACAGCAGCCTAAGACCTGCTCTAGTTTACACTAACTGCAAATGGCACCACACAGCAGAAACCACAGCCAGGGACTGGTATGATGTAAGGTCATCCCAGCCATACCCCTTTTTCTCCAGTCATGTTAATTTCACTGGCAGCAGGAAAGGAGAAGGAGTGAGATCCAATTCTTGCATCAGTGAATGATTTCCCGTTCCTTCCCTTACATCAATGTTCTTCCCAGAAGAGTTTAAGATAGCTCTATTGCCAGAGTCCACAGCACTGTGACACAAAGGCAACTACACTGCTCCCAGAAGTCTGATCCTATGTTTTCAAGACACTAGATATGACTGCTTCTAAAGAAAAGCAGCACCTTCACTCTTGTTAGACTATGCATCTACAGTAAATCTTATTTTTCAAAGTAATTCTAAATCCATATTGACAGAATAAACAACCACTTTTAAATGCATGATGTATTGTTCAACTGTTTTATCTGCTATAGAGAAGAGCCTATTGATTTTTTTTTCCCCCTACCACCTTGAGGCAATTATTGTGGTACCAGATGTTATGATTGCTGTTAACTATTGTATTGTATGGGCAGTAACATAGTCATGCTATTGGTTGATATTAACCTGCACATTAACTAACTATTTTCAACAATAAAATGTAACAGTACCAGATATCCATGTGTGTTCTGCATTTTATTGTGACAATCTAACAATTTGAGAAAATCTCAGAGTTGAAAACTACATAACCCTTTAAATTTATGCTGTAATTTTTATCCATCTATATATGGCAAAAATGCAACATTTTTGATTTTAGTTTGGAGGAGGGAATCAATTTTATACAAATAATTATTGAATTCTAATATTACTCAAGAGTTAAACCAGTTTCTTGGATTGAACTCTAGTGCCCATAGACTTTAGTAATACTGCAGAACAAAAAGAACTATTCTAATTTAAAGGGCAATGACTTACTGCTATTTCACTTTTGCCCACGCAGTATTGTTACTAATCTTTGGATTTTTATAGGAGTGCTACTGTGAATTTAAAGAAACAGTGTCAAACTTAAAAGTTACTCTTCCATCTCAAAACTGGTAACTGCCATTGCACATAGCCCCTAAAATTACTACTACTAAAGAGATTAGACAAAAGCATACTTTCCTCAGCTTTTTTGCAGTTTGTTTACTTTGTGTATTTTACAGCATTTTGCTTACTGAGTGTCACTGACCCCACTATAGTCAGTCAAGCCTCTGTGCCTCAACTGACTCTGTGGGATTGATCCTCAGCTAATGTAAATTGTCATAGCTCCTTGACTTCGCTTTGCACTAGCTGAGGATATATCTCATGGCTGGATCCCCACTGGAGTCAATAGGGCCTGCCCTGGCAGTTCTCAATACAGAACTGGGGACTTATCCAGTTTCCCTTTTCTCTTGTATGGGTATTTTAACGCCACTAGGCAGGAAAGTCTTTTTTTTTTTTTTTTTAAGTGACTGTAAACCTAAAGCACAAAGACTCAGGCACAGGTCTAGTATCTGAAACAACATTTAACTGTTCAACATGGGCTTGCTTTCAAGTTGGTGCTGATCATGAGATGTCAGCAGAGCTTGCTGGTAGAAGTGGGCAAAATATTCTTTATTTTTTTAACTAGATGCTAGCCTGTTTACAAAAGCAATCTTATAACAATGTTGAAAAAATATATTGTTCAAACTTTAATTGAAAAATTCACTATCTAGAGGCTGGTGGCAGCTGGAATAGCCATTTCTCCTTGAAAAGACTTACGAATCTTGAAAAACCTGATTGAGAAGGTGATTTTTCCCTAAGATCCATGCCATTCATAAGCACTGAAATCTCTTGATAGTCTGCAAAACTATAAGCCTGATCTTGCAAGGTGATCAGAGTAGTAAAGCCGCTTGCAGCCACATTGAAGTTGAGAGCATTCTATCTGGACACGGTGGTCCATCCACACAGATCCAGCTTCATTTGTTCAGCAGCTAACACAATGGGGTCTGGTCCATGACTGTGGCTCCAAGCTACTACTGCAATACAAATCCTAATTAATAATAATACTGTGACAGGCAGTATTTTCTTGAAATAATTTGAAAGATCACATTTTAAAAAATCAGTTTAAATAAGACAAGTAGTTTGATATATAGATCATTACACTTTTTTAAAGATAGTAGGAAGTAGTAGCAATTTGACTGAGCAAAAATATTAATTCTGATGCTCTGGTCTTGCAGTGTTATAGTAGCTGATTCCAGAGTGTTTATACCCTACCACGTGCACTTTTCATTAATAGTGCATTTATTCTGTTTGAGAGAAATACTTATGAGTCCTCACTTGTTCATTCCTGCATGACTGTAATTTCCTAATGACTTTGTTTGCCTTTAAATGCAGTGCAAAAATTATCGGACTTTGCTAACCTAGGGCTTTGTCATGTTATTGCAGTACAGTGTGTTGATCTCTCTTGCAGCGGATGATGATTCTTCCATAACTTGCACATCCTCTAATCCATTTAGCATGTACCCTGCTAGCCCATGTTTTGGATGGTTGACAGCAGTGATTTTGGTATAGCCATAGATTTTGTATCTGGCAGCTTTATCTTCTTCTTTCATGTGTGTTTCTTGGAGGGCCACAATATCAATGTGATGGTCTTTGAAGGTCCTCGAGATGTTCTGCTTTTTCCCTGACATTGCCCTCACTGTTCAGCATACAAGCCTCCATACCATCAGCTGCACCCTGAACCAGATCTTAGCACAATGACTGATTATTTCCAATGCTGGAAACTTAGGCCTAATCCCAAAAAACCCATGGTTATTGCTTTCCATCTGAACAATAAAATGGTGAATGCCAAACTTGAGGTGCAGTTCTGTGTTGAGCACATCCGCCATGAGGCTAACCCAAAGTGTCTTGGCATTACACTGGACTGGAGTTTGACCTTTCAACAACATCTCAAGAACACACACGATAAGGTTAGGTCTCTTGTCGTGCTTATCAGAAAACTGGCTGGAACATCATGGGGTTCTAGTCCATGGACTTTACAAACCTCAACAATTGCTTTGATATATTCTGCAGCTGAATATTATGAATCGGTGTGGTCTCACAGCAGTCACACTAAACTCACTTGATAATGCAATACACACGGTGTCGGGGAATCTCAAATCGAATCCAGTTGACTGGTTCCCAGTCATATCGCACATCCAGCCTCCACAGATTAGAAGACTGCTCAGACATCTCGCTTTCCTAACCATGTCAATGCAAAAGCAAGGATCCCACTGCACCATGACCTGAAGAACCCTCCAAAGGTGAGATTAAAATCCTGCAACCCTCTATGGAGCCATATCAAGTTCACACCCAACTTCAATGCTGAGGCTCAATGGAGAGTCACATGGAGCATTTTAACTGCTCAAAACAAACAACTCGTTGTTGATCCTGTTGAGGAACCATTGGGTTTTGATTTATGTCAGAAAGACTGGTGCAGATTGAATTGCATCAGAACATCTCATGGGAGATGTGGATAAACCCTCTTTAAATGGAAAATGAGGCAAACACATGTATGCGACTGTGGTAAACGATCGAGCATACCATATATAATTGTTTAACTAAATAAATCTTTAATACTTGAGAGGTTTATTATTATTATTTATTTGTATTCCTATTCCTGAGAAGGTACTGAATATCTCCATACTGTATATATGTACTTTTCCAGTCTTTCAAGCTCAAGTAGTGGCACTGAAATTTGATGTACTTGCAGGCCTATAGATGAATGAAGACTATTCACTGTCTATTTTGTATTGGACAGGATATTACCACAAAAGCAGGAGAAGTAGAGCTGACATCTCTTTATTGAAAACTAAATAACTTTTTTCCATTACTATTAGCCTATACCACTAAGAGCCGGGAGATTTATTATCAAATTACTAGGAAACACAAAGCATTCAATTAGGGTTTGACTCTGCGATCACGTTTTTAATTCTTCTGCTCAGACATCTCGCATAAATCTTTTTTTTTTTTACTTGTAATTTGTGGAATATATTATGAGAATATGTTTAATGTTTACTTCCCTCAGAAGGCAATAGAAGGAAGTCAGTTATTTTAATACATTTTTTTTAAATACCATAAGTCTTGACAAATTTGTTGTAAAATTACAGTACAGTTATATTCAGCTGATTGAAAAGCACAATGTTATATCTACCACATTCCCACTGACTCATCAGTAATATATGAGTAAAGTTACAACATAGAATATTTCAGGATGGGTTTAGGAGACGTTTTCCTAGTACCACTAGGATCCTGGCTTCTCTAGATTCATTCAGATATTAAGGAATACATGGCCAGATTGTGCAACCTGTACTCCTGTGTTGCATATCCATGTATTTTAGGTATTTACAAGGCCCCCGTTGCTGCAGTATCTAAGTCTCTCATAATCTTTAATGTATTTATCCTCACAATGCCCATGTGAGGTAGGGAAGTTCTATTATCCCCAATTTACACATGGGACTTGAGGCACAGACAAAGTGATTTGCAGGAAGTTTGACAGGTTTCAGAGTAGCAGCCGTGTTAGTCTGTATTCGCAAAAAGAAAAGGAGTACTTGTGGCACCTTAGAGACTAACAAATTTATTAGAGCATAAGCTTTCGTGAGCTACAGCTCACTTCATCGGATGCATTTGGTGGAAAAAACAGAGGAGAGATTTATATATATACATACGCGCACACACACACAGAGAGAGAGAGAGAACATGAAACAATGGGTTTATCATACACACTTGAAACAATGAGTTTAGGCAGTGCAGGGGATTGAACACAGGTCTCTCAAGTCCCATATCCTGCCAGCAGTCCACTGCAGTTGGCCCACAGTGGTTAGACTTTCATGTGAATGTTATTGACAAGTTTAATAATACTGGTGCTGGGATCCAGATCTAGATTTGAATATCCCACTGCTCACGAGGTGCTCAGAGGCAGGGTTTGGGCATAGCCCACTATAGAGACAGGGACCATTTAAAAAACTTGGATCTGGGGTGGTTGTTTGAAAAGACTCCTCTCCCAAAGTTGATGATAGTTTTGGTCTGATCCTAATGCCTAATAAAATAGGGTGGTTTTGCTCAGTGAACCAAAATAGTAATCCTCAATCTTGCAGAGCTGAAGAGCCACTTCAGTGGAAATATAGGGAGCAACTAAATCACTGTAGACTTGTGGTCTGATATGGAAAAAAATATATAATCAACCCATTGTGCCATGATTTCTTGTGGCTCATTATGACACTCTCACTTCTCTCTTCCTTCACCCCATTTCTTCCCTGGCTGCCAGAAGCAAATATGGGGTGTTTCTCCTTTTCCTTAGAGTCAAAGGGCCTCTGATAAAAGCAAAAGACTCCATAAGAACCACATACAGTGTCCCAAAGAGCAGCATGTGGTATTAGAGCCACAGACTGAGAATCATTGAGAGCATAAAATGTCTAAGCCCAGAATTACACTTAGCAGTGTGCACTAGTGGAACCTGTTTGCCAATAAACTATTCCTCTTTTCTCAATTTGGAGGCTCTAAGTTTTAACGGAGGCCAATATTATACACTTGGTATAAGATAAGGGACAGTGGTCTATCTGGGGGGAACATTAACCTGATTGATAATACTTAAGGTGTAACGAGACATCCTTTTTAAAAAAAAAAAAAAAAAATTTGGTTCCCTTAATCAGGCAGGAGTTACTTTCAAAGAGGGATCATTGTAGACTGGAAGTCAACTGGAAAATATTCAAATGTCACCAGGGTCAAATTAAATCACTGTTCTCATTCCCAGTGAGCTATCTTTCAAACCATATACTCACTGCACATTTGGAGTAGCTTTGAGTCTTTGCCAGAGAGAAATTGGTGATAAACTAAGAAAACTTTTCCTGGAGCTCAGGTGAAGGCACACTGAAAGATACAGAAATGCCACTTTCCTGCCTCTAGCTGTATCACAGCCTGTGGCTTAAAGAAGAGGGACTTCAAATACCAAATTGATACATGAATGGATTCATTCACTGGTCTTTTCTGTTCTCTTTACAGCCTTTGTCACATAAATAATTCCAAATAAGCGCCACACATTAAAATTCCAGAATTTCCATTCTCACAGAAGCCATTAAGCAACTATCTTTGTCCGTACAATCATCATGAATGCTCTAGATTGGCAGAATGAAAGAAAGTAAGCAGATGCAGTACTAGCTATATACACATCCAAAACCAATGAGGCCATTGTACCTAAGTGGTAATCAGCTAAACTGTAGCTTGTCCCTGGTTAATGAACCATCATTGACCTTCTGTACTCGGAACAATATTGCCTGGATAGTGTTATATTTGATTTTTGTACTAACCTCTTTTATACATCATGATTAGTGGACTACTGTAAGATCTTTGAATTAGAACTCAATCTAGGAATGTAAACGTATTAGCATTTTAGGCTCTCTCTCCAGTAGGAAATTGCTTAATCTATTTATTTTAATTCCCTTGCCTGTAGGACATCTCTCTCTGTCTTGGAAATAGCATTTGACAAGGACTTGAAGATTACAATGTTAAGATTATAATAATAATTAGATCCATTTGTAGCATTTCCTAGTTAATTTATAATAATATAGTACCATTGTAATAAAAATGAAATATCAGAAGTTTAATAGGGAACACTTAAGGTCTTTCCTAGAGGTAGGGCTGGATTCTCAGCTGATGTAAATCACCATGGCACTTTTGATGTCAGTGGAGCTACACTGATATGCAGAAGCTGATGATTTAGCCATTTGTTATCTACACTTTGCTTTCAAAATACCTTTCAAAAGCTTGAAAATAAAAATTCTTTCCCTAACTGGCATTTTCTATTTGATAAACTTTTTTCTTTCCCTACCCTCATTTTCACTGGAGTTAAAGTTAACATGGCTTTTTTGAATTTGGTTCCATATTTTGTAATAATGTGGATCAACATCAATTATGTTAGCACAGCTCTGGATGTGAGACTTCTTATTTGGTTTATGGTATTTTTCCCCAGTACTGAGCAACAGCCAAGATCTGATCTAGCTCAAGCTGTCCTTCATAATCTAAAAAAAAAATCCCCTATTTTCTCACAATGAGTGCTTGAGTGAGTAAGATTCAGACACCTCTTGCCCTCTGTCCCACTTGGAGAAAAGCAATGGAGACAATTAAATAGAATTGGGGATGATTGTCTGTCTCTCTCAATACAATATGTAAGTATTGTTCAAGGAACCAGGACAGCGATCCTCAACGTTTCGGAGCTGAGAAGCCACTTCAAAGGGAGGGTGAGAGAGAGCAACTAAGTCACTGTAGATTCATACTCTGATATGGAAACACAAAATCAACTCATTATGCCATGACTTTTGTGGCTCATTATGATTCCCTATATGGCACTATTGTTTCTCTCGTCCTTCACCCCACTTCTTCCATGGCTCGCAGGTAGGTTGAGACCAAAGTGTGGTGCTGGTAAATCAGGTGCCAGTTCTTGCCAAGGCTGTAGGAGTCAGTTGCGTACTGACAAATTCATAGCTGGAAACCAGACCAGATGTATGTTAATATTGTTCAAGACAGGTGTTCGTCTTGTAAGCATGTGTTTAGATTCTATAAAATGCTTGTAAGTTACTGCATGCATTAATCTTACATATTACGTTAAACATGGGATACAGACATTATATGTAAGTTTTGTTTTATAATTGTAAAAATGCCTGCTCTGAACTAGTGAATCTAGTTCAGGACTAAATGGGCCATTGCAGAATATCACGATACAAAGTCTGGTTTAATGACCCTCTTATACCCATGAAGGTGCTATGTGCAAGAAAGCACATCCCATCAGTTTGAATTCTGTAAGAGAGAAATAGAGAGAGCCAACGTGAAGATGTTTCATCTCTTTGCTGTTTAGATTTTTAAAAGGGCTGGAGCTAAGAAACAAAAAGCAGAGATCCCAAGGGTAGACCTGGGTTAAGCCCTAAACAGACATTCAGTGCAGATAGATTACTACATCTCTGTCACCTTTTGGAACCATAGACTGAACTCATTTGTGTATATATTTTGCCTGCTTTAACCTGTAAATAGCTCTCATATTTCTTTTTCCTAGTTAATAAATCTTTAATTAGTTCACTATAGGATTGGTTACCAGTGTTGTCTTTGGTGTGAGATCTAAGGTACAAATTGATCTCGCGTGAGTGACTGGTCTCTTGGGACTGGAAGCAACCTGAATATTTTGTATTTTTTTTTTTTTTATGTAAGTGACCGTTTACCACTAAGACCAGCTTGCCTAGATAGCAAGATAGACTAGAATGTCCAAGGATACTGTCTATGACTCCATGGTAAGGCTGTTACAGTGATCCAGGAGTTCACATTTGTTACAGGGTGGGTTAAATCTAATTATAGAACATACCACCAGTTTCAGGTCCCTGCTCTGCTTTTGACCATCTGCCTTGAGGTTGGCACTTTCAGGTGTGAGCCACTCCAGACATCATGATACAAGAGAACTTCCATTCCTGGTAGCACATTTCCCAAATGATATGTCTATCAAATAAGAGATGGGGGTGGGGAAAAGGTTAAATTAATTTTATTAAGATTACAAAGTCAAGCCCTCCATAATTAGGAAATGCCCAGAATTAAGGTTGCCTGTGGGTACGTCTACACAGGAATAAAAGACCTGTGGCTGGTCCTGGGCGGCTGACTCAGGCTCGCGGGGCTCGGACCGCGGGAATAAAAATTGCTGCATAAACATACTGCTCTGGGATTCTCCCTCCTCATTGGGTCCCAGAGCTCAGGCTCTAGTTTGAGCCTTGCAAGGCAAGTCAGCAGACCTGGACCAGCTTTGGGTATTTAATTGCTGTGTAGATGTACCCTGCATAATCATAATTCAGCCCCCTTGTGCGTATATATTATGATACGGTGTTTAAGGGCGCCTGCCTCATTCAGCACATAGGATGGGCAGTGGATGAATCAGGCGTGTGCAGTAAGGAAGGTGATGCCGGTGGGACATCTCCCTCACTTCCTTTAGGAATTTGGAAGATGCATAGAGAATGAGGAAGAGCACTGCCTGTGGCATCTTAATTCTGATGTTTTCTAATGTTTGAATGCTATGCAATCTTAATGTTTTAAAGTCACTATGTAATTTCCTAGGTGTGTTTTTTTTTTAAAAGGCAAAAATGGACAATATCTGCCACTATCCCTCCAACCCTCCCCCATCATCATAGTTTGAATTCTAAACCTTTAGTATGGAAACTGAACCCCTGAGCTACAGGATTATGTAAACTAGCAGCAAGAGAGTATGGTTATCCTATGTGAAGCAGCCACTTGAGGTGGATGCATAACACTAAAACAGTGGGTTACATTTCCATGGGTAGCCCCATTTTAAAGTCAGCATAAGCAAGGATAATGATGTTAGGTTGTTACTGAGTGGTGGTGTGTAAGAAGTGGATGGGATTTGGTGCTGCTAGATGAGATCTGTCGGTTCTATTCCCAGCTCATGTAACCTCTTTGTAGGTACGAGGCCTTGTGTAATAACAAGGGGCTACAAAAGGTACAGAATTAGTAATATCAATCAGTACAAAGAGTCTGGAATTCCTGATATACAGTGCATATTCATGTAAGGCAAATGGTAATTTGATGGAGGAAAACACTGGCATCAGTAAGAGGACTATTTATTTTTGCCAGTGTTCTGTCCAGAATTTGAGCTCTGTGTGGAATGCTGAAACAAGACAACAGGATAGGACATGCACACTGTTGAGGAAATTTTTGCTCTGTAGCCAGAAACAAGCACAGATGAAGAATGGGGGTTCTGACAGCCTGTAACTACCAAATCTGAATGGATTCCCATGAGGCTAGCAAAAGGCATTTCCTTGACCTGAGGACTATGCCTCTTTCGAGTTTCCAAACACTGCTGCCAACTATGCTGCAGCTCTTGAAAAATAGGTTGTAAGAATAATTGATAATGCAAAATGTTCAATAACTTTAACGTAATTGTTTCTGTCCCCTCCCTCATACGGGGAATTACTTTGTCCACCGCTAAAAACAACCAGTTTGGGGGTGGAGAGCAGCAGTAGACATATCCTACTTTTACAGAGTTCTGTAGGATCTCTAAAATCCATGCAGACCAAACAGGAACTAGGTTTGTGAACTAGAAGTTTATTAAAATGTATGTGTAAATCACTGTCACAATTTCCAACTATTAGAAAATTTTGGATGTCTATGTCCTATAGTAAGCAGCATCCAAGACAAAAATTTAATTAATTACAACTGTAGCCTCAAAGGATTTGTACATGAGACTAATGGTTTAGCTAGGCTCTATCATTTGCTGATCTCTGAAGAACATTCAGCTTGCCATTGTCAAATAAGGAAAGAATTCAGTTAATAACAAATGCTTTTCATTAACTAAATGTGATTACAATTTCCTTAAAATCATCATCTTCATTCTGTGACCTGTCTCCTAGAGGGCAACCTCTGACACTATGAAGTAAACTAATAGGCCATAAAACATGCATTTTTGTTGAGTTTGAACAACTACAATGCTCCAAGTGTTTGCAGGATTTTAGTTATTTATAGAAAATCTTTCATAA
Organism: Dermochelys coriacea; assembly: GCF_009764565.3. Lineage (NCBI taxonomy): Eukaryota > Metazoa > Chordata > Testudines > Dermochelyidae > Dermochelys > Dermochelys coriacea. The sequence goes on from NC_050068.2 coordinate 174,684,619, forward strand.
TTTCAGAAATGTTCAAGGTTTCATCAAAAATATTAACTTTGTGCTGATGGATTTTTTTTTCAGACTGTTGTGTGACTTACAGAATCCTACAAACAATCACTGTTTAAACATATATGCTTGCTAAACTATTCCACTGTTTGATGTCTCTCCTTGTCAATCAAAATCTGGGAGGACAAGGTTCTTATTATGAAATGGAAGCCAGACCATTGTAGTAAAGATTAGAGATGGGTAAACCAGTAGGAACCTAGAACCATCTAGGTTTTGCAAGATTCTAAAAAGCTTTTCAAATTTGCAAATCATTTTCAAGTGTTATTTTATTCAAAGGGAGACAGCAGTCTTACAGATCCTGGGTCCTGATTCTTCACTGCCGAGCACTCTGTGTAGTTATTTACCCTGAAGAAGTTCAACCAAAGTAAAAGGGTAGCACTTTTCATCTGCTGTGCACAGCAGTCAATGACAAAAGATGCAAACTGTCACCATTTCAGTTTGCGTATTAAACCACTTAGCATGAATGTCAATAATACAGAGTGCAAGACAGGAGAATCAGGCCCCATATGTTATAAACAAACATAATAATTTCATAATGTTACTGATAACACCTTAAATTGTTAACAATGCAAGATTTTAAATGTACGGTTTATTTTTTAGTATTTATGCTCTGTGGTTACTTTGATTACTATTTCTTTCAACTTGGACAGTTGAGGCAGTTTTTAGGGTCAGTTTCACTTCCAAGTTCTTAGTTTACCAATGTTCGGATTTCAAACACTATAGGAAAATGTTTTGTTTGAAATCAGTTGTTATATCATTGGAATATATCTTTTAATCATGGGAAACAAATTATGCTTAGGTTTAATAAAGGCGTAGTTTTAAAAAATCTAAAATTTGAGCTAAAATTAAAGTTACATTTCCATTTAACATTCGTGTGTAATGGAATAAAGATGTATGGTCACTTACAAAGAGAATAAAGGTACAGCACAGTCCCAAAGAACTCCAAATCGAGGGCCCACTCCTGCAATCTGATCCACGCAAGTGGACTCTTGTGCCTACATAGACTATCATTAACTTCAACTGGAGCCAGTTGTAGGATCAGATCCTAGGACAGGAATGGCAGGACACAGTAAGAAATGATATCAGGCAAGGAAGAAAGTTTATATATTTTTCTTGTTTTTGCAAGGTGCACATCATGTTAATTTAGATTTAATTGTCACTGTGGGAGTCAGTTAGCTACAGAGTGATTCAACTTTTGTGATACCCCCTCCACCCACATAGATGAACCCATCTATATTCAAGAGACAACTTTTAAAATGTGGTGTGTTACAATTTTCTTTTCCCCACAAGGGAGGTCTGTGGTATTCAAACACTGAAAGTAAAATAAAATACATAAACTTGCATACTGCATAACCTCCTATACAAGAACATAATTAAGACCGGACCTATGATAAATTGCCTTAAGAATGGAGTAGCTGCTGGACTGCAGTGGAAACCAATCAACCATACTGGAAAGTAATGAAAACTGGTAGGTTCAGATCTCATTCCTCCGGACACTTAGGGTATCTTGCAGTTAAAAATATTATGAAATGAACAAAACTCCATAAAAAATACAATTTTGAAGCCAAATAACAAAAAAAGTGAAAGTAGCATCATTAAAAGGGGAGGAGTCATACAGCAGGCTGAATGTGACTAAAAAAATAAAGCAGCTGTGATTCATTTTTTTTTTAAATGTACAACATTTTCAAACTTAATTATCCAAGCCAATAACGGCTGCAGGTGCTCAGCTCCTCTTAAAATCAGACCACTTACTCAGGTGGCTAAATATAAATTTGGGTGCCTAACTCTAGTCCTCCAAAACTGGAAGTTTTTAGCTAATGTCCTGAGTCACTTTTTTCCCCCCTCACGGTAACGAAGGATGAGCTGAGGTGAATGTCCAAGTGTAACAGTTTATGGGTCTACCTGGAGAGAGCCTTGTCATCCACTGTCCTACACTGCAATGGTAGAATTACTACAAGGTAGGTGATGCACAAGTGTTGATACCCACTAGATAGAGGGTCCATGGAGAAGTTCTTAAATACTGGTAAATCCCTCCATATGTATAATCTCTGAACTTTAAATGTGGCTTGTTAGCAACTCAACATTATGTCCTGACTCCCACCTGGTTGCCTTGTACTGTCTAGGAGGCATAATAATCGAGGCCAAGCCAGTAATGGCTACTGCTATACCATTCCCCAAAACACTGCTTCTCTCCCTACTGACTCCTAAACTGTTTTATAGGGCTGCTATAATAAGAGACCAATAAACACTGTTCAAAACAGTACAAATGTTTACTGGCATTTTGTTTAAGCAATTGCACAGCACTAAAAAGGAGCTTACTAGCCATCAGAATAATGGAAAGCAAAAAATAAAACAGTGCTGGTGTCAAAGTAATGTGGTAGTTTTATCTGGTATTATCTCGAGTGCCTTCCTCCTTGATTTGTTTAATGGTGTCAAAGTACATATTGGAAGATCCCCCAGTGGCTAACTCATTTACAAATGTGGACCTGATTCTCCATTGCCTTACAACCTTTGTGGTCACACATTTGTAAAGTGGATATAAAATAATATGTATAAAATGAAAATATGAATGTGGGGACGAGAGCAAGGTTGTGTTGGGAGCATGGGAAAAAGTGAAGTGACAAAGCATGGGGGTGAGAAGCAGAGAAGAGAGGACTTCTGTTCTGATGAATCACCATCTAATTTAGGATGTGTGTATCTATGCAGGTTTCTATACCACACCTATTGTTGCAGCACCATGGTACTGAAGTGTCCATGACATACCATTCTTATAATATTTTCATACATAGCTGTCAAACTTTTTTGTTTTGTCAAGAAATAATAACAAACACTTCTAAAGAAGCTAACAAAAAGAGATGTTTTCTTTCACAAGGCACACACTAATGAAACACCTTCCATATCATTTCTTATGTGTCAAAAATGGGATACTGAATGGATAAAAGTGATTAGTATAAATAATAATGGGGAACTGAATCCCCAATCTGGAGCAGGAGCTTGAACTCAGATCTGCCCCCTCCTCTCAGTTGGGCATCCTAACCACAAGACAATTGGCTTTTCTGGGGTTGGGGTGGTCTCAGTATCTCCTGTTGCATCTGTTCCACTTTGTATAAATACTTAAACATTCATAGGAACAAAGAGAGAGAGAGAGAATAACTCTATATCTTAGTGATTAAGGCACTCAAGTGGGAGGTAGGAAAAAATTATTCAAATCTTCTCTCTGCCTGGTTGAGCAGGAATTTGTGTATTAAAATACTTGATCAAGACAGACATTTTAGCTGTTTGTGACCCAAACTTATTCCAAAGTAGTTGATGGTTATTGTTGTTAAACATTACTCTTGATATACTGGTCTTGCATCTTAAGTAAAATAGGGTAGATGTTGGACAATGTACCCATTCACTAATCTGAATTTTTTTATCAATCTCTCTAATTTGGTTACATTGTAAGCAGGTTTGGAGGTGTGACAGTTCTTGGGTACCCAGGAGTGTGAATCACCTTGTTACTCCCCTGCCTCCAGCAAGAAGAAGTCATGCTTGTATTAACTGGGTGTCAGCTTCCTAACATCACCAGCCTGAGATCCACCCAAGCACTCACCTCTGATCTATGCCAGACCTTAGTTTGCTGTGCAGATTAACAATAGCAGTAACCCAGCCTTCTCCACTGAACGCTCACAGAAATAGTAGGTCTGCTGTCCCCAAGGAAACAGCTCACACACCAGCTTGTATGATTCAGCTCAGGATCTGCTCCTTGCTTAATACCACAGCACTGAGATATATTTACAGAGAAAACAAGAAGTTTATGATCAAAGGTTCAAGAAATAGTGAGTAAGATAATGGAAACAAAAGGGTTACAATTTTGCTTTATATGTAACACTTCTAGAGACTTAACACGCTAACCTTCTGTCTCAAGAAGTCATCTCACCCATTGCCTTTTACAGCATTTTCCAACACATTTGTCAGAGACCCTAGTTTTATGAATGTAAATGTGCTGTTACTGCTGAGGGACACAATAAAGGGATGTCTTTTTGTCTTCTACTGAAAGACCAAAGTTCATTGCCTGTGCTCCAAGTTAGGATAACTCCCTGTCTTATTTTCCTATGTGCTACTGTCCCATTGATTTCACATCCTCCTGTTGACTTCATATGCACGTCTGTAACCACTGTGTTGGCTTACCATCCTTAATTTACATGCCAACAGAGACAGGTGAATAAACATCTGTTGTCTGACAGAAAAACAGTTTGTCAACTCTGCCTCGATACCAACTTTGACATGTTTTCAGTATACATACATAATTCCTCGTCTTGTATTTCTTCATACATTTCACAACAATATTAATGGCTTTCATTTAAGATTTTACATGATATTTGCTGATGAACCAGAATGTATATAACAGGAACAGGATATTCTTGTCACCCCCTTGCCAGTCGGCATTGCCGGGGTTTTGGTCACAGACAGATTCTAGGACTCATTTGAAAATAAGACTAGAATTATAAATTGAGTTTGGTTACTTTACTTTGGCAAGCAGATGGAAATGATCCTAATCGTTCAAATTCTCCACGAGAGTACCCCATTAAGAGAGAGACTTTCTGTACATGTAATTTTACAAGATTGGAGTTGGAAGGTTTCACCAGCTGCTTCTATAGCTCCCAGTGGAATATTTCACAGCTAAGTATCTACTTTGCACAGGTGTCAGGGTTCCTTCCCCACTCTGAACTCTAGGGTACAGATGTGGGGACCCTCATGAAAGACCCCCTAAGCTTATTCTTACCAGCTTAGGTTAAAAACTTCCCCAAGGAACAAACTTTGCCTTGTTCTTGAATAGTATGCTGCCACCACCAAGTGTTTTAAACAAAGAACAGGGAAAGAGACCACTTGGAAACATCTTCCCCCAAAATATCCCTCCAAGCCTTACACACCTCCTTCCCTGGGGAGGCTTGAGAATAATATCCTAATCAATTTGTTAAAAAATCATCAAAGACCCAAACCCCTGGATCTTGAAACAATGGAAAAATCAGTCAGATTCTTAAAAGAAGGATTTTTATTTAAAAAAAAAAGAAAAGAAAAGAGAGGTAAAAATCATCTCTGTAAAATCAGGATGGAAAATACTTTACAGGGTATTCAGATTCAAAACACAGAGGATCCCCCTCTGGCAAAACCTTAAAGTTACAGAAAATAGGAATAAACCTCCCTCTTAACACAGGGAAAAATCACATAAAACAAAAGAAACTAATCCACCTTGCCTGGCTTACCTATACTGGTTGCAATATTGGAGACTTGGATTAGGATGGGCTGGAGAAGATGGATTTCTGTCTGGCCTCTCTCAGTCCCAAAAGAGAACAACCAGATAAAAGCACAAAACAAAAGCCTTCCTTCCCCCAAGATTTGAAAGCATCTTATCCCCTTATTGGCCCTTTGGGTCAGGTGCCAGCCAGGTTAGCTGAGCTCTTAACCCTTTACAGGTAACAAGATGTTGCCTCGGGCCAGGAGGGATTTTATAGCATTGTATATAGAAAGGTGGTTACCTTTCCCTTTATATTTATGACAACAGGATCAGAGTAAGAGTAATCAGGGCCTAGGTCCACCATCATTTTTTATTTTCTCTCTTTCTCATGCCAAAAACGTGAACTGAAATGGACTTTCCCTCCACCACTAGACACTTCCTCCCACCCAAATCTGACACCCCTTCAGTTTCTCCTCCCCAAACCAGAACCTGCCTCCTTTGTTCCCTGATGAAGCAAACCATCCGCATCCCTGTTTCTCTTCCACAGTGCAGGTGTCCATACTTTAAAGGCTCATGGTGGGGCTATAGAAGTGTTTCCCCAATCCCACCTTTAACTGGTCAAGTCCAGCTGACTTATTTCTGGGACCCACCACATGCATGTCCACCCACCTTCCTCTCTTCTGATCCTATTTAAATTAGAGTCTACCAGCTAATATATTATCAGGTGTCCCAGAATATGTCTCATAGTTCTGTAGTGCACAAAATTGAAAGATGAGACCAAGATGGGAGACAAGAAATCAGTTCTATGATGGTCTTGTCCCTTGCACCTCCCACCACATTTTCCAGCTTCATAAATTTGTAGGTAGTGGACCTTTCTGTGGGATGCACATGTGCTAAGTTCTAGACTGAGATGCAGAGATCTGGTCTGACTCCAGCATTAAGAATTCATCTAAAGTGTAACCCCAGTCTTGTATTTGCACAGCAGCTCCTAGGTTCTCAACTCCCTAGCAAATGGTTTTCAGTGCAATTATGAAAGGAAAGCAGTGTTCTTTAGTTAGGCATAAAGAGAATGGTAATGTATCAGAAACTTGAGCAAACTCTCCAGGGACATTTGTCTCACATCTGTCAACTTTCATGATTTTACTACGAATCTCATGATATTTGGTGTTTTCCATAAAGCCCCAGCTCTTGCAGTTATCTGATTATGTGATCATTTCAACTTTCATTTATAAAAAGGGGGGAAGAGGGGAAAAATAAATTCCTAGCCCATGTGGTTGCAGAGAAAAGGTTGAAAAGTGAACCTGAAAGGCTCAAAAACCCAAAGGCAATTTTTTTAAAAAAGGCATTTTAAAAAGGCTTGATCAAGAGTGTCTCATGAATATTCAATTAGTGCCTGACTCTTGGTTTTCTGAGTGCTTGGTATTGGCTATACTATCTCTGTGGAAACCCTCCACAAATGTTGGATTATTTTTATTTTATTTTATTTTCTACTTTGCTCCATTCTTGTATTTCAATACCAGACATCATTCTAAGACACAAGGAGAGTTCTTGGGATATTGAAGTGTACTGCCTTTCATAGCTAGTGGGTCATGTTTTATAGAAATCGCACCACTCACACCACAGGAGTTAGGTGATGTTTGTAAAGTTCTGTTTCTCATATCGGCACTGAAATAAAAGGATACTCAATTTGTGCAATCAAACCTCCCTATTGCAAAGACCTACTGCAGAATATGTAGGAAGGTTCTTTAAGAAGAAAGGAGCTAAGGAGAAGGAGCAAAATTTGCAGCAATAATGCTCTGATATAGCATTTTACATCAATAGATGTCAAAGCATTTGACAAAGGAAGTCATTATTAAGGGGGCCCACCAAAGCTGCCCAGCTGTCCCAAGAGGTGAGGGGACCCCACAGCAGACCAGCCCCCGTGGGCAGGGGGACTGTGTAGCTCCCACTCAATGCAGTGGTGGGGGACCCAGGAGCCCCAGCAGCAGTGGGTGCTGAACCCGCCTCCCCATTTTGTAAGGGATATTTTTAGTGAAAGTCAGAGACAGATCACCGGCTTCTGTGATTTTTGGTTTATTGTCCATGACTTTTACTAAAAATATCCATGACAAAAACTTAGTCTTAGTCATTATCATTAGCCCCGTTTTATAGATGGGGACACTGTGACACTGGGAGAAAAGTCACTTGCCCAAGGTCACCCAGCAAAGCAGCAGCAGAGTTGGGAATAGAGCCCAGCTTTCCTGAGTCCCAGTCCAGTGCTCTATCCATTAGGCCCCACTGCCTTCCCACTCCATTGACTTTTGCCAGCAGTGAATTGGGCACAATATGTATATGAATCAATGAAGCAAATGAAAATATCTATAGTGTACTAGGCCATATTCATGCTGGGAATAATCCATTATATTCAACAAGTCAAAAGTATTGCAAGGTTACTGGAGTTACCCCAGGGATAAATTTGGCTGATTCTGTTATATTTTTTAGCTAAAGGCAAAGCAAACTTCACTTTTTAATCCTGATTTTTAAGTACAGTGGCAAGTGCTCCAATTATCTGAATAATCAAACGAATGTCTGATAGACTAGTCAAATATTTGTAAGTTCAGAATTTGTAGCCTAATTCCTGTGACAGGGACATTCAAATGAATGGACTGTCAAAATGAGACTAAGTCCACTCAGCAGCAGAACAGATTGTGATCTGCTGTAATTTCTAATACTAGTTTGTTTTAAAAAAAAAAAAAAAAAAAAAAGCTCAAATTCAAGTTTCAAAATCACATTGATTATGCGTTGCTGGATAAAGAACTGGAATATACTGTATTGGCAATGAAAGGGACAAGTTTCAGAGTAGCAGCCATGTTAGTCTGTATTCGCAAAAAGAAAAGGAGTACTTATGGCACCTTAGAGACTAACAAATTTATTGAGCATAAGCTTTCGATGAAGTGAGCTGTAGCTCACAAAAGCTTATGCTCAAATAAATTTGTTAGTCTCTAAGGTGCCACAAGTACTCCTTTTCTTTTTTTAAAGGGACAAGTTAACAGTAATGGGAATACAGCGTTCATTTGAGGAAAAGAAGGTCAATAAGATCCTAAGCAGCATCCAAAGTTGTACTATAAATACAAGTTAAAAAAACTTATAGCACTGCACAAGGTCACTGAGAAGTCCCACCTGGTATAATGTGTCCAATTTTGGGCATTTTACCACCCTGGGGAAGTATAACTTCTAGAGAAGTTTCAGAAAAGAGCTACTAAATTGGTTGCTTTGGAAGATGTCTGTATGATTGATTTGCTTTTGTGACATTGGGTAGGAGGGTTTTGGAATCAGGAATGGAACACAGCTATCAAGGTTTCTGGAGAATGAGCAAACTGGGTGGCATTTCATGTCATTTAACTTTTAGTGTCAAGAATAAAAGAATTAAGAGAAACTGGTTTACTACCTGTATGAGATGATCAACTGAACAAATTTAGGAGATATGGATGAAGTGGGATAAACTGGTTACAAACAAATAAATTACTCTAGGTTTTCATATTTATATGTAAATAAAACACCCAATTTGTGTCAGTTCCACAATAAAGTAGAGGCAACATGTACAAGCAGTAAAAGAAAATAAGCTAAAATTTTAATTCTACTTCTCTCTAATAAAATGAGTAACTTAATCTCTGAGAACCAGATAGTCCCTGTACCTGGCATGATGTGCAAAGTGGATGTTGTAAGATGCTTTTTTCCCCACTTTGCATTCTTTCATGGAGACCAAGAACAACTGCAGTTTCCATGCTGTCTTGAGCACAGGAGCTGCACACCTGAGCTGGCTGAAATTTTTGAACTTCAAATTTGAAAACTTGGACAAAAACTGAAAAAATAATATAAATTTATTTTCCCCACCTTGCCCCCTCCCCCCCCCCTTTTTTTTTTTTTGACTAGTTCCCACTGCTTCCTGGTAGTGCCCTGTGGGGTGTTGTTCACTCCAAAGAGAGTAGGGCAGTGGTTTTCAACTTTTTTTCATTTGCAGACCCCTAAAAATTTTCAAATGGAGCTGCAGATCCCTTTGGAAATCTTAGACAGTCTGTGGACCCCCCAGGGGTCCACAGACCACAGGTTGAAAACCACTGGAGTAGGGAACTATCACAGCAACACCTCTGCCCCCTTCCTTCATAGATTCATAGATATTAAGGTAAGAAGGGACCATTATGATCATCTAGTCTGACCTCCTGCACAATGTAGGCCACAGAATCTCACCCACCCACTCCTGCTTCACTCTACTCCAGCCAGCAAAGCTGGCCAAGAGGAATAATCAGATGTGAAAAGGAATCCATGCAGCACTCCAAGTGTGTTGGAGCACTCCTGGAAGCACTGAGCATCCTTGAGATGCAATGCCTTGCAGAGATTTCCCTGATGATACAGCTCCAAATCAGGCCTGTGCCTCAACGGCACAATCACACATGTAGTTCAAAATATTATAGGTTATAAACTCCTGAGCTACCAGCAAATGAATACCTGTGTAATAGGGTGGGTGACTCTGAAAACCCCATAGAGGAATGCAGTGTTCTTCTAAAATCATCTTAAATTACTAAACCTACATAATGATTCTAGGTAATTACTGCTGAGTCAGGCTAGTGTAAGGGGACTGTTGCCCCCTTACTAACATTCAGTGGGAGTGTTTTAGTTGCTAGGTCCCAGTACTAAAAGGGGGAAGGGTCGATGGGGAATCGGGACCCTGAGACTACCAGTCCCTAGGAACAATGGGGAGAGGCCAATACTCCAGGTCAGCCTGAATGACAGGGCGGGCAGGCTAATCAGGGAGTCAGGAGGCCAGGGAGATCCTGTCCTCCATGTGAGCTGGAATTGTCTGGGTCAGACAGAGTGGGGGGCCTGAGCTGAGCTGGGGAGCAGAGCTGGGCCGGATCCAGAGGGACCAGAAAAGCAGCCTAGAGAGAACAGACCCTGTCCTGGGAACAGAGCTGCAGCCCCAAAGCCAGAGGCACAGCCCAGAGAGAGCAGACTTGCCCTGGGAGCAGAGCTGAAGCAACCGGAGCCAGAGTGGCCAGAGAAGCAGCCCAGGGAACTGGAGGCAGAGCAGCAGCCATGCTGAGGTAGAGTGGAGCTGGAGCTAAGACAGAGTGGATCTGGAGCTGGAGCTGGGGCTGGGGCTGGGGCAGTCCGGAGCCGGATATCGTGAGCAGCTGGGGAGAGCAAGGGAGACCCTGGGCAGTGGGCCCAGTACAGAGAGATGCTTCAGCCAGGAGGCTCTGCAGGCCAGATTTGGAGGGGGATTGGTAACCCTGACAGGGCGGGGGCAACAGTGGGAAGAAGGGTCCTACCACTTAGAGCCTGAGAGCACGTGGCCACCACCAGAGCAAGTGTCCAACCCACAGCATCCCTGCAGCACAGCCAGGGCCTGAGAAGAAGGCCTGGGACTTACAAGGAACAGGCTGTGAACTGCCCTGACAATCCAGAGACACTGTTTGTGATGTTCCCTGCCACAGAGCGGGGTGATGCATTTCCTTTCACCTTTCCCATTTTCCCTTATTCTTTTTAAAATTAATTGTTGATTAAATAACTTGCATTTGCTTCAAATTGTATGAAATGATCAGTGGGTCAGAGAAGTGCCCAGTGCTGAGAGAGTACCCTGGAGTGGGGACACCCAAGCCCCTGTCCTAGGTGACCACAGCAGGGTTGGGGGTTGAGCCCCCCTGGAATCCTAGGCCCAGCCTTGTTGGGGTTACGAGGACTCTTCCAGACAGGAGAGTGGAAGGGGAGTCCTCAAGGGCAGGGAGGCAACTGGGTAAAGGAAGTGGGAGCGAGGACTCAGATACTTTTGCTAGCCCACTTCACCGGGGTAGTGCAGAAGCCAGGAAAGTTCCCCATAATAGCAGGTCTATTCCCCCGCTTACACTAGCAAGTGGGACCTATTAAATCCTGTCATGAGATGAGTGTGTTTCTGTGGGCCAGGTGGAAGCAGGGAGTGGAGACAGAGAAGGTCCTGGAGGAAAGTCTTAGAGATAACCAAACTCAGGCAGTAGACCAGCCACCAGGATGTGGTGAGTTTGGAGATTGAATTCCTAGTTTTTGTGCGCTTCTGAGGGTGGGGTGAGGACTCAAGCTACCTCCTCAAAGTTATTTATGTGCCTAACTCCCATTTATTTCAACGGGAATTATATTCCTACACACTTTGACAGTGTGGGCCTCAGCCCATTCACAAGCAATAAACCTAGTGAAAAGGCACATTTGCCCCTATGAATCTCTACTGAAGTCATAGAGAGCACTTGATGCTAGTCTGTATCTCTGAGTGTCTCAGGTGTGGCTCTGGAAGGGCTTATTGCAGTGTTAAAAGGCAACAGCCAATCTATCTTAATGGCTGTCCTGAAAAATCCCATGATGTGCTCAGAAATCCTCTAACAAAGTGCTGGAGTTGGAGGCATATAATCTAAATTAAAGAATACCCTTTAACACATCAAAGGGTTTATGACAGGATTCTACTTAAGCTACTTTTGCTTAAACTGCTTGAAAGTCAGTTTGGTATAAAGGAAGGAAATTATTGAACCTAAGGAAAACATTTGTTTGATAATAACTGCACAATCATATTTTTGTGACAGGCTATTAAATGCAGAAGTTTAGCTGTGCATTACCTTTTCAATTTCAGTTTCACACTGTGTTTTTAGTAAATGATAGAACTGAAATTAGGCTAGTGGATATTTCTCTAAATTACTCCACTTTCCCAAATGGATTCATATTGATTTTGTGAATGCATCTTCGAAACAAATAATCTTTCTGCCAGTTAGACCTGCCAATCTCCACTTCCATTTAATTGTTGCACAGACAGTGTTGCAGGAGATTGGAATAAAACTTTGCTAGTTGAGAGTGGAAAAAATAAATTCTCAAAACTCTTCTGTAGATCTGTCCCCAATAAATGAAGCCAGCACCCATTTGATTATTTTCACTTCTCCCCACCACAAATTCAAATACCCCGATCAAGGTTTTATAGGGGGTACCTGATAATCAGCTCTTGTAACATTACATTATAGATACATATATAGATACTATCCTATTATTTACCAGCATATTTATATGCTGTTGGTGCAAACCATTAGTACTCTCATTTCTTGAGCCTAGGGATCTATTATTCTAATTTTGCAAACTATTCATAGAATCATAGAATCATAGAATATCAGGGTTGGAAGGGACCCCAGAAGGTCATCTAGTCCAACCCCCTGCTCAAAGCAGGACCAAGTCCCAGTTAAATCATCCTAGCCAGGGCTTTGTCAAGCCTGACCTTAAAAACCTCTAAGGAAGGAGATTCTACCACCTCCCTAGGTAACGCATTCCAGTGTTTCACCACCCTCTTAGTGAAAAAGTTTTTCCTAATATCCAATCTAAACCTCCCCCATTGCAACTTGAGACCATTACTCCTCGTTCTGTCATCTGCTACCATTGAGAACAGTCTAGAGCCATCCTCTTTGAAACCCCCTTTCAGGTAGTTGAAAGCAGCTATCAAATCCCCCCTCATTCTTCTCTTCTGCAGACTAAACAATCCCAGCTCCCTCAGCCTCTCCTCATAAATCATGTGCTCTAGACCCCTAATCATTTTTGTTGCCCTTCGCTGTACTCTTTCCAATTTATCCACATCCTTCTTGTAGTGTGGGGCCCAAAACTGGACACAGTACTCCAGATGAGGCCTCACCAGTGTCGAATAGAGGGGAACGATCACGTCCCTCGATCTGCTCGCTATGCCCCTACTTATACATCCCAAAATGCCATTGGCCTTCTTGGCAACAAGGGCACACTGCTGACTCATATCCAGCTTCTCGTCCACTGTCACCCCTAGGTCCTTTTCCGCAGAACTGCTGCCGAGCCATTCGGTCCCTAGTCTGTAGCGGTGCATTGGATTCTTCCATCCTAAGTGCAGGACCCTGCACTTATCCTTATTGAACCTCATTAGATTTCTTTTGGCCCAATCTTCCAATTTGTCTAGGTCCTTCTGTATCCTATCCCTCCCCTCCAGCGTATCTACCACTCCTCCCAGTTTAGTATCATCCGCAAATTTGCTGAGAGTGCAATCCACACCATCCTCCAGATCATTTATGAAGATATTGAACAAAACGGGCCCCAGGACCGACCCCTGGGGCACTCCACTTGACACCGGCTGCCAACTAGACATGGAGCCATTGATCACTACCCGTTGAGCCCGACAATCTAGCCAGCTTTCTACCCACCTTATAGTGCATTCATCCAGCCCATACTTCCTTAACTTGCTGACAAGAATGCTGTGGGAGACCGTGTCAAAAGCTTTGCTAAAGTCAAGAAACAATACATCCACTGCTTTCCCTTCATCCACAGAACCAGTAATCTCATCATAAAAGGCGATTAGATTAGTCAGGCATGACCTTCCCTTGGTGAATCCATGCTGACTGTTCCTGATCACTTTCCTCTCCTCTAAGTGCTTCAGGATTGATTCTTTGAGGACCTGCTCCATGATTTTTCCAGGGACTGAGGTGAGGCTGACCGGCCTGTAGTTCCCAGGATCCTCCTTCTTCCCTTTTTTAAAGATGGGCACTACATTAGCCTTTTTCCAGTCATCCGGGACTTCCCCCGTTCGCCACGAGTTTTCAAAGATAATGGCCAAGGGCTCTGCAATCACAGCCGCCAATTCCCTCAGCACTCTCGGATGCAATTCGTCCGGCCCCATGGACTTGTGCACGTCCAGCTTTTCTAAATAGTCCCTAACCACCTCTATCTCTACAGAGGGCTGGCCATCTCTTCCCCATTTTGTGATGCCCAGCACAGCAGTCTGGGAGCTGACCTTGTTAGTGAAAACAGAGGCAAAAAAAGCATTGAGTACATTAGCTTTTTCCACATCCTCTGTCACTAGCTTGCCTCCCTCATTCAGTAAGGGGCCCACACTTTCCTTGGCTTTCTTCTTGTTGCCAACATACCTGAAGAAACCCTTCTTGTTACTTTTGACATCTCTTGCTAGCTGCAGCTCCAGGTGCGATTTGGCCCTCCTGATATCTTTCCTACATGCCCGAGCAATATTTTTATACTCTTCCCTGGTCATATGTCCAACCTTCCACTTCTTGTAAGCTTCTTTTTTATGTTTAAGATCCGCTAGGATTTCACCATTAAGCCAAGCTGGTCGCCTGCCATATTTACTATTCTTTCGACTCATCGGGATGGTTTGTCCCTGTAACCTCAACAGGGATTCCTTGAAATACAGCCAGCTCTCCTGGACTCCCTTCCCTTTCATGTTAGTCCCCCAGGGGATCCTGGCCATCTGTTCCCTGAGGGAGTCAAAGTCTGCTTTCCTGAAGTCCAGGGTCCGTATCCTGCTGCTTACCTTTCTTCCCTGCGTCAGGATCCTGAACTCAACCAACTCATGGTCACTGCCTCCCAGATTCCCATCCACTTTTGCTTCCCCCACTAATTCTACCCGGTTTGTGAGCAGCAGGTCAAGAAAAGCGCTCCCCCTAGTTGGCTCCCCTAGCACTTGCACCAGGAAATTGTCCCCTACGCTTTCCAAAAACTTCCTGGATTGTCTATGCACCGCTGTATTGCTCTCCCAGCAGATATCAGGAAAATTAAAGTCACCCATGAGAATCAGGGCATGCGATCTAGTAGCTTCCGTGAGTTGCCGGAAGAAAGCCTCATCCACCTCATCCCCCTGGTCCGGTGGTCTATAGCAGACTCCCACCATGACATCACTCTTGTTGCACACACTTCTAAACTTAATCCAGAGACACTCAGGTTTTTCCACAGTTTCGTACCGGAGCTCTGAGCAGTCATACTGCTCCCTTACATACAGTGCTACTCCCCCACCTTTTCTGCCCTGCCTGTCCTTCCTGAACAGTTTATAACCATCCATGACTGTACTCCAGTCATGTGAGTTATCCCACCAAGTCTCTGTTATTCCAATCATGTCATAATTCCTTGACATCACCAGGACCTCCAGTTCTCCCTGCTTGTTTCCAAGGCTTTGTGCATTTGTATATAAGCACTTGAGATAACCTGTTGATCGCCCCTCATTCCCAGTATGAGGCAGGAGCCCTCCCCTCACAGACATTCCTGCCTGTGCTTCCTCCCGGTATCCCGCTTTCCCACTTACCTCAGGGCTTTGGTCTCCTTCCCCTGGTGAACCTAGTTTAAAGCCCTCCTCACTAGGTTAGCCAGCCTGCTGGCAAAGATGTTCTTCCCTCTCTTCGTAAGATGGAGCCCGTCTCTGCCCAGCACTCCTCCTTCATGGAACACCATCCCATGGTCAAAGAATCCAAAGCCTTCTCTCCGACACCACCTGCGTAGCCATTCGTTGACCTCCACGATTCGACGGTCCCTACCCAGGCCTTTTCCTTCCACGGGGAGGATGGACGAGAACACCACTTGCGCCTCCAACTCCTTTATCCTTCTTCCCAGAGCCACGTAGTCTGCAGTGATCCGCTCAAGGTCATTCTTGGCAGTATCATTGGTGCCCACGTGGAGAAGCAGGAAGGGGTAGCGATCCGAGGGCTTGATGAGTCTCGGCAGTCTCTCCGTCACATCACGAATCTTAGCCCCTGGCAAGCAGCAGACTTCTCGGTTTTCCCGGTCAGGGCGGCAGATAGATGACTCAGTCCCCCGGAGGAGAGAGTGCCCGACCACCACCACCCGCCTTCTCCTCTTGGGAGTGGTGGTCGTGGAACCCCCAACCTCAGGACATCGCATCTCATGCCTCCCAACCAGCGGAGTCTCCTTCTGCTTTCTCCCCCCAGACATATCATCTGGTCCACTCTCCGCATTGGTACCTGTGGAGAGAACATGAAAGCGGTTAGTTACCTGTGTCTGTGTTACTGGAACCCGGACATTCCGCTTACCTCTTCTGGAGGTCACATGTTGCCAAGCTTCTTCACTGGCCTCTTGGCTCCTCTGTGCAACCTGCTCTATATCTTTAGAGCTTTGTGCCCCTAGAAGCCTATCCTGAGTTTGGTCCAGAAAATCCTCAGTCTCTCGTATACAACGCAGGGTCGTTACCTGTTGCTCCAGACCTTCAATCTTCTCTTCCAATATGGAGACCAGCTTGCACTTTGTACAGACAAAGTCGCTTTTGTCCTGTGGAAGAAAGACAAACATGGCACATCCAGTGCAGGTCACAGCAGCTGAACCCCCCCTTTCCATATCACCTACCTACTATGAGCTTTCTCAGAGACGTTGGCAAGATGTAAGCCTCACTGGGCTCACTCCAGGCGAACTCCCAGGCAAACTCCTGCTGTGAGCTGCTCTGCTGTCCCCGCTGCTCCGCTGCTCCGCTGCCGCTCAGCTGGTTCGCGAGGCTCTGGCTATTTTTAAACAGCCAGGCTTCCCTGACGCAAACACACAGACACCCTAATGCCCGCCCCCTGCAGGCTAGCAGCCAATCAGACACTCACTCAGGCTCTCTCCCTGCCCTCCCAGCAAACACACGCTCGGATACTTCCTCAGCAAGCAAACACACACACTCGGATACTTACCAGTCCCAGGCAAACTCCTGCTGAATGAATTAACATTCATTAATGTTAAGCTTAGTTTTGTCTCTACCCCTTGCCTTTCAGTCTTGATCCTGATATGAGGGCATTTTAGCTTCCAGCTTTTCATCTGTTCACTGTTTGTTTTGCCAGTGGCTTGGGTGGTAAATATTGACTAACTTGCAGCTGAAAGACTAAATTCTTTGGAGAGAGAAATAGGGGAGGGGGGCACAGATGGCATCCTTTGGAACAGAAAGTATATAAATCTCTCATTTGGTTCAGTCTAGTGCATTCTTAAAAAAATAAAGTCACTGAGAATTTTCTCTGAGAACTAAGAACATAAAGGTAACCAGACTGGATTAGACTTGAAGTCTGTCTATTCTAGTATCCGCAAAAAGAAAAGGAGTAGGTGTGGCACCTTAGAGACTAACAAGTGCCACACGTACTCCTTTTCTTTTTGCAAATACAGACTAACACGGCTGCTACACTGAAACCTGTTGTTCTAGTATCCTGTCTCCAATAGTGCCTAGTACCAGATGCTTCAGAGGAAAGTGTAAGAATCCTGCAGTAGGCAGATGTGGGATAATGTGTCCCCCACATTGGTCTCTGCTAGATACATAAAAATAGTTAGGGATGAAAATCAACCCTGATAGAGATGATCTCACAGTACCCAAAGAGGGACGAATTCCGGAAAAAGCAAGAAAATATCTCTTGCATAAAAACAAAATATTGAACCTCAGGATCACAGAAGTGTACTGTGGATCCCAGTTTGAAAATCCTTGTTCTAGACCATATTTAATAATAATAATAAATAGGTATGCAGGATACCTATACTACACGATTAATATCCACAATGTTGTCAAATTATGACTTTATCACTGATCTCAATATTTGGTGGTTTACTTAGAGCCCCAGCTCTTGGAGCAGATGATTATGAAAGAATCTCTACTGTACCCTTTTTTTTAGAGGAAGTTTCTAGCCTTTGTTGTTGCAGAGAAAAACTTGGAAATGTGAGCCCCTAAAGGTTCAGAAAGCAAAATTGATTGGCTTAAAAATCATGAGATTTTATTTTTTAAAACAAATCAGGACTGTTTCATGATTTAGGATTGGCAATACTGTGTGCGTTAGTTTTCAATGGTGACCCCTGTAGTTAATTTCAGGTAGACTTTGGCATAACTGAAAGGAGCAGACACATTCTAGGGTTGCATTTGTGAGACTTAATTCACTAGTCCAAAAAAAGGCTCATTTTTAGTGTGCATCTAAAACAAACACAGCATTACAGCTCAAGACTGTTATTCAGTTATTGTACAGCAATAGCACATAGATTCTTCAGTCAGGTATCAGGACCCCATTGTACAGGACACTGTATATACATATACACAATGAAAAGACTGCCTCAGAGTCTACTATGTAAATAGCCTCATGCCAACAGTCAAATCTCTTCCACGTAACAGAGAATAGGGTGTTAAACAGTGTTTGTGAGTTAAATACACCTGAAATAGATGTTTCTGATTATCTGTTAGAGTTGGTTGCATTTTTTTAATTACAAAAAAAAGTTGTTTCCAAAGAGCAAAGTTTAATTTGAAACTGTTTTTCAAAACCAAAAAAATTACAAAAACTGAATTTTTTTTTTATCAAAACAATAATTGAAATGTTTTGATTTCTTTGGTTGGCTGTCTTTTGTTTTATTTTATAAGATAACCAAGTAGTAATAGTGAAAACAAATATAAAGAATATGTAACTCGTTAGTAGATGTGAAGGGCCAGATTCCTGGTTGCCTTTCACACTGTGCACTCATTTATGTGAGTGAAAAGTTGATTCTGGTCTGGTAGAATTTTAAACCTAACTTGCACTAATATACATATCTATAAATAGTGCAGAATGATGGTCACTGAGGTCTGAAACATTTTAAACAAACCAAATGGGGTCAAATTTATTGATTTGACTGGCTTGCACAGGGTCTGAATCAAGGTAGAATCTGATGTACACACTGTACAAAAACCTTTTAG
The DNA here is from genome assembly GCF_009764565.3 of Dermochelys coriacea. Classification (NCBI taxonomy): domain Eukaryota; kingdom Metazoa; phylum Chordata; order Testudines; family Dermochelyidae; genus Dermochelys; species Dermochelys coriacea. The sequence goes on from NC_050068.2 coordinate 174,703,350, forward strand.
ACTAGATTCTCAGCTGGAATAAATCACCATAGATTTTCATCAGCTGAGCATCTGGCCTTGTCCCTTTTAATCATTTTCCTATGGAAGGTATTTCTATCTTTCTATATATATATATATACACACACACACAGAGTTTAGAGCTGGGCAAATCATTAAAAATATAGTTTGTTTTTAGGTCACAAATCTAATCAAGCAAGTGAAATGTCAGCTTTAATGACGCTAAGTAGAGCTGGTTGTTGGAGCTATGTGGGAGTCAAGGCTCTCTTTTATTTTTCTGGAATATCCATCTGCTTGTTGTATTTTTGCATTTCTCAAAGGCATTCTAGAGTTGGGATTAAAAGGATGTAATAATAATGATGGGATTAAAGAAATGGAATCATTTGAATATCCATGCATTTTTCACAATTTGATAAGGAGTTGTTGTTGTTTTTTAACATAAAAGGCAAAGGATTTATGAATTGATCCAATTAAAGAGTTTGTGAAATATCCCCATCAAGGTGCATGTGAATATATAAACTAGAAAGGATACTACTCACTCATTATGCAGGCCTTAGTAAACTTAGGTACAAGTGATCATGACTTGATCAATTTTTAATGTGCAAAAGGAATAAAGTCCAGACCAATGACATGTATATGTGGTGCTTTAAAAGGGACCATTTCATAAAGCTGAAAACAATCATGAGCCAAATCAGGTGAGAAGAAGAATTTAATCAGAAAAAATGTGAATGATAATTGGGAATTGTTTAAAAAACACTTTACTGGATGCCAAAAATCTACAATTGAGGAAGAAAGTTCTATTGGCTGTGGTGGGTTTTTTAAAAAAACCTTATTTAGAGAGACTGCAGCTTTATATATAACATACAACAAATGGGAAAAAAGATGAAGTTGACAGTAATAAATCAGAAGCTTGGAATTAGTAGAAAATTGATAAGAGAAGCAAAGGACACAAGGAGAAATCTATGCCCAGTGGGATTAAAGACAATAAGAGGGTATTTTTAAAATATATTAGGAAGAAAAAGAATCCTAGCAATGGTATTAGTCCATTACTAGATGGACATGGTAGAATTATCAATAATAATGCAGAAAAGGCAAAAGCATTTAATTAATATTTCTATATTTGGGAAAAAACAGATGGTGTAATCATATCATATGATTCTTTCCATTCCACTTGTATCTCAGAACTATGTTAATCAGAAGGTTAGGTATTTTAAAATCAGGAGGATCAGATCATCTAATGTGATGGGTTGTCGCTCCCAGGGTGCTGTCTGAGAGCTATGGGAACCGCTGTGTCCCTCTAAACAGTCAGCTTGGCTGGCCCTGCTCACACTGCTTTGTTGGAGATACAGCCAGCCTCTCCAGACCCTGCTATCACCCAGCACGACAGCAGGTGACACCACACACCCAAACTGAGCTACCTGAGTCCTTTACCTAACCCACTCAAAGACTGGCTGGAGACAACAGCCAATTTCCCAGCTCCTCTGCCTTGTACGCTTGCTGGAATATAAACCCAAAATTATATCATCTTTCACTGCACAGGGATCTGTACCATGTAAGCTCATTAATAAAGTTTGCCTTCCTCTCAATGTGGGAAGGATATGCAACAGCCTTTGCTCACAGAGCTAAGATTTTCACTAGACACTTCACTCAAAAACACTAGTAAGGATAAAGCTTAAAACAAGTGTATTAACTAAAGAAAGATAGATTATAAGTGATAGCAAACAGATCAAAGCAGATTACCTAGTAAATAAACAAAACCACGAACTAAGCCTAAAATACTAGATAAGATTTGAATTAGTAATCTCTCACCCTGACTGATGATACAAGCAGTCCACCAAGTTTCCACACACAGGCTAGAAATCCCTTTAGTCTGGGACCAGCACTTTCCCCAGTTCAGTATTTGTTCCTCAGGTGTTTTCAGGAGTTCTCTTGTGTGGGGAGTCAGGCCCTTTGATCATGTCACATTCCACCTTATATAGCTTCTCTATATGGTGGGAATTCTTTGTTCCAAACTCAGTTCCCAGTCCAGTTTGTGGAAAAATACAGGTACGAAAATTGAGTTCAGTGTCACGTGATCTGGTCGCATGCCCTGCTGCGTCATAGCAGCCATTACTCATAGGCTCTCAGGAAGGCTCACCAGGTGTGGGAGAAGCTTCTCCTAAGGCCTATTGTTTCCCCTAATGGTCCATTACTCTGAATAGGCCCTTCACAACCAGCTGTATAGACTGGAAGCCTTTTGCCTGGTGGGTGCTATCCAGGTGGAACCACATTTGAAATACAGATACATAGTCAATATTCATAACTTCAGATCCAAAAATGACACATGCACACAAATAGGATAATCATATTTGGCAAATCATAACTTTTCCAATGACACCTCACAAGACATATCTTTTACCGGATGCATCATAATTATGTTATAATCATATAATTATGAAGAATATGGGGCTCAGGTCACACCTGCATCTAAGAATTTTAAACTAGCTTGCTGAGAATCTCAATGGATCATTAATGTTGATTTCCAATAAGACTTGGAACACCAGGGAAGTTTCATAGATTCTTAGATACTAAGGTCAGAAGGGACCATTCTGATCATCTAGTCTGACCTCCTGCACAGCGCAGGCCACAGAATCTCACCCACCCACTCCTATGAAAAACCTCACCCATGTCTGAGCTATTGAAGTCCTTAAATCATGGTTCAAAGACTTCAAGGAGCGGAGAAGCCTCCCTCAAGTCAACCATGCCCCGTGCTACAGAGGAAGATGAAAAACCTCCAGGACCTCTCCAATCTGCCCTGGAGGAAAATTCCTTCCCGACCCCAAATATAGCAATCAGCTAAACCCTGAGCATATGGGCAAGATTCACCAGCCAGATACCCAGGAAAGAATTTTCTATAGTAACTCAGATCCCATCCATCTAATATCCCATCTCAGTGGATTAGTCCTATTTACCCTGAATATTTAAAGATCAATTACTTACCAAAATCCCATTATCCCATCATACCATCTCCTCCATAAACTTATCGAGTAGAATCTTAAAACCAGATAGATCTTTTGCCCCCACTGCTTCCCTTGGAAGATTATTCCAAAACTTCACTCCTCTGATGGTTAAAAACCTTCATCTGATTTCAAGTCTAAACTTCCTGGTGGCCAGTTTATACCCATTTGTTCTTGTGTCCACATTGGTGCTGAGCTTAAATAATTCCTCTCCCTCTCCTGTATTTATCCCTCTGATATATTTATAGAGAGCAATCATATCTCCCCTCAACCTTCTTTTAGTTAGGCTAAACAAGCCAAGCTCCTTAAGTCTCCTTTCATAAGACAAGTTTTCCATTCCTCGGATCATCCTAGTAGCCCTTCTCTGTACCTGCTCCAGTTTGAATTCATCCTTTTTAAAAATGGGAGACCAGAACTGCACACAGTATTCTAGGTGAGGTCTCACCAGTGCCTTGTATAACGGTACTAAAACCTCCTTATCCCTACTGGAAATGCCTCTCCTGATGCATCCCAAAACTGCATTAGCTTTTTTCACAGCCATATCACATTGGCAGCTCATAGTCATCCTATGATCAACCAATACTCCAAGGTCCTTCTCCTCTTCCGTTACTTCTAATTGATGTGTCCCCAACTTATAACTAAAATTCTTGTTATTAATCCCTAAATGCATAACCTTACACTTCTCACTATTAAATTTCATCCTATTACTATTACTCCAGTTTACAAGGTCATCCAGATCCTCCTGTATAATATCCCGATCGTTCTCCGAATTGGCAATACCTCCCAGCTTTGTATCATCTGCAAACTTTATTAGCACACTCCCACTTTTTGTGCCAAGGTCAGTAATAAAAAGATTGGTCCCAAAACCGATCCCTGAGGAACTCCACTGGTAACCTCCCTCCAACCTGACAGTTCGCCTTTCAGTAGGACCCGTTGCAGTCTCCCCTTTAACCAATTCCTTATTCACCTTTTGATGTTCATATTGATCCCCATTTTCTCCAATTTAACTAATAATTCCCCATGTGGCACGGTATCAAATGCCTTACTGAAATCTAGGTAAATTAGATTCACTACATTTCCTTTATCTAAAAAATCTGTTACTTTTTCAAAAAAGGAGATTAGGTTGGTTTGGCATGATCTACCTTTTGTAAAACCATGTTGTTTTTTGTCCCATTTACCATTGACTTCAATGTCCTTAACTAATTTCTCCTTCAAAATTTTTTCCAGGACCTTGCATACTGCAGATGTCAAACTAACTGGCCTGTAGTTACCTGGATCACTTTTTTTCCTTTCTTAAAAATAGGAACTATATTAGCAATTCTCCAATCATTCGGTACTACTCCTGAGTTTACAGATTCATTAAAAATTCTTGCTAATGGGCTTGCAATTTCAGGTGCCAATTCCTTTAATATTCTTGGATGAAGATTATCTGGGCCCCCCGATTTAGTCCCATTAAGCTGTTTCAGTTTTGCTTCTACCTCAGATATGGTAATATCTACCTCTATATCCTCCTTCCCATTTGTCATGCTACCATTATCCCCAAGATCCTCTTTAGCCTTATTAAAGACTGAGGCAAAGTATTTGTTTAGATATTGGGCCATGCCTAGATTATCTTTAACCTCCACTCCATCCTCAGTGTTAAGAGGCCCCACTTCTTCTTTCTTAGTTTTCTTCTTATTTATATGGCTATACAACCTTTTACTATTGGTTTTAATTCCCTTTGCAAGGTCCAACTCTACTCGACTTTTAGCCTGTCTCACTTTATCCCTACATGTTCTGACCTCAATTAGGTAGCTTTCCTTGCTGATCCCTCCCATCTTCCACTCCCTGTATGCTTTCTGCTTCTTCTTAATCATCTCTCTAAGATGCTTGCTCATCCAGCTTGGTCTACAAATCCTTCCTATGAATTTTTTCCCTTTCTTGGGATACAGGCTTCCGATAGCTTCTGCAGCTTTGATTTAAAGTAATCCCAGGCCTCCTCTACCTTTAGATCCACAAGTTCTTCAGTCCAATCCACTTCCCTAACTAATTTCCTTAATTTTTGAAAGTCAGCCCTTTTGAAATCAAAAACCCTAGTTGCAGATTTATTTTTGTTAATCCTTCCATTTAGTTTGAACTGAATTAGCTCATGATCACTTGAGCCAAGATTGTCCCCTACAACCATTTCTTCTATGAGGTCCTCGCTACTCACCAAAATTAAATCTAAAATGGCATCCCCTCTAGTCGGTTCAGCAACTACTTGATGAAGGAATCCATCAGCTATCGCATCTAGGAAAATCTGAGCCCTATTATTATTACTAGCACTGGTCTTCCCGTCTATATCTGGGAAGTTAAAGTCTCCCATGATCACGCAGATTCCATTAGTATTTACTTTATTAAAGACATTAAAAAGGGCTCTATCCATATCCAAATTAGATCCTGGAGGTCTATAGCACACCCCAAGCACTATCGTAGGAGAGGCTTTACTAGTTTTCTTCCCCAATGTAATTTTTGCCCAGACGGACTCTGTCTTATCCATTGCATCGCTTCTTATTTCTTTACATTCTACCTCATCATTGATATACAATGCTACTCCACCCCCTTTACCTTTGTTTCTGTCTTTCCTAAAGAGCACATACCCTTCAATACCTGTAGTCCAGTCGTGACTACTATTCCACCATGTTTCTGTTATCCCTATAATATCTGGTTTCACTTCCTGCAACAGTAGCTCTAGTTCCTCCATTTTGTTACCTAGGCTCCTCACATTGGTGTATAAACATCTTAATTTTTGCTGTTTGGCCTCGCTCACATTTTGTACCCTATTAGGCACAGTCATTCTACAGGCAGTATAACCTATTAGACTAGTATCCACACCGCCCTTGCTCCTTATATACATTCTCCTACCCACGGCTGGATCCTTTCTTACTTCATCTTCTTCCCTCTCAATGCTAAAATCTGGCATGGAGATTTTCTGGACATCTCCCATCCATCTCCCCCTAATTCCTAGTTTAGGAGTTATAAGCCCTTATCTTAAATGATCACTCTCCTTACAGTGTGTATGATAAACCCATTGTTTCATGTTCTCTGTGTGTGTATATAAATCTCCCCTCTGTTTTTTCCACCAAATGCATCCGATGAAGTGAGCTGTAGCTCATGAAAGCTTATGCTCTAATAAATTTGTTAGTCTCTAAGGTGCCACAAGTACTCCTTTTTTTTTGAGAAAACAAGGCAGACACCCCAAACTGGCGGTATGTTCTATAATTAGACTTTACCTAGCCAGTAACAAATGTGAACTCCTGGATCACTATATCAGTCTTACCATGTCGTCACAGACAGTCCCTTTAGTCTCTTCAGTCTATCTTGCCATCCAGTCAAGCTGGTCTTTATGATAAAAGGTCACTTGCACCAAAAATCACATCACATTTAAGTTGCTTCCAGTCCCAAGAGACCAGTCATTTACCCCAGATCAATTGGTATGCTAGAATAGTGGCTTTCAACCTTTCCAGACTACTGTACCCCTTTCAGGAGTCTGATTTGTCTTGAATACCCCAAATTTCACCTCACTTAAAAGCTATTTGCTTACAAAATCAGACATAAAAATACAAAAGTGTCAGAGCATACTTTAAAAGCGGGAAAGAGTCCTGTGGCACCTTTTAGACTAACAGGGCTACCCCTCTGATTCAGAGCATACTATTACTGAAAAATTGCTTACTTTCTCATTTTTACCTTATAATTATAAAGTAAATAAATTGGAATGTAAACGTTGTACTTACATTTCAATATATAGTATATAAAGCAGTATTAAAAGTACTTGTCAGTAAGAAATTTTAGTTTGTGCTGACTTCACTAGTGCTTTTTGTATAACCTGCTGTAAAATTAGGCAAATATCTGGATGAGTTGATGTACCCCTGGAAGACTTCTGCAGACTCCCAAGGGTATGCATATCCCTGGTTGAGAACCATTGTCCTAGATCTCACACCAAAGACAATGCTGATAGTCAATTCTGTAGTAAACTAATTAAAGGTTTATTAGCTAAGAAAAGGAAATGAGAGTTATTGAGAGGATAAAGCAAGCAAAATATACATACAGGTGAGTCACAGTCTATAATTCCAAATGGTAGCAGAGATGTAGTAATTTGCCAGTTTCACAGAACTCTTTCACACCTGCCCAGAATAACTCTCGAGATCTCCATCGTCTCATTCAGTTATTCTGCCCTGTTAGAATCCAGACAGTCCAGAGATGAAGGATCTTTCCCTGAATCTATACTACACAGAAAACAAGCTGACAGGATCATTACCTATGCGGGCTCTTCCTTTCATAACAGAGAGTGAGGAATGCATCTAGAGTCTTTGACCTCTGATCGTCTCACACAATGACCAGTTGCTTTGAAATTAGCATTTTTCTGTTAAAGTTCCTCATTTGCATTCCATGGAGCTTCTTTCTCATTTGATGGGTTATTTAGTTTCAGGGGTATATACAATGTAAATGTTTGCTACTACATTCTAATGGGATACAGATAAGTGAAAACAATGCAAGTAACATCCCATTAGTTTTCATGAAGTTTAAATACCAAATTCACTCTTATACATTTAACAATCACTTTGATCTATACTAATACACACGTAAATCGGCCTACGGCTTTGGCATGAGCTGGCACCTGGTCTGCCAGAGTCGTCACAACTTTGATTAAAAAATTAGAGCAATATCAAATTAATATGGCACATGTTAAATGTAGTGAAAGATGGCTAATTGATCAGTGTCAATGTAACTGCAATCTGGGAATTATCATCAAACAAGTGTGTTTATAGAGAAGTCCAGTAGAAATCGGTTCCTGTGCCTACACTACTTAACATTTTTATCAATAACATGGGGGAAAAAAACAAAATTATCACGATAAAGTTTGCAAATGATGCACAGATTGGGGAAGTGATACATCATGCAGAGGACATGTCGCTGATCTGGATTGCCTGGTAAGCTGGGCACAAGCAAATAATATACATTTGAATATGGCTAAATATAAATGTATACATCTAGGAACAAAGAATGTAAGCCATACTTATAGAATCGTGGAGTGTCTTTCCTAGGAAGCAATGACTCTGATAAAGATTTGGGGGTCATGGTGGATAATCAGCTGAATATGTTCTCCCAGTGTGATGCGGTGGCCAAAAGAGCTGATGCATAAACAGAGTAATCTTGAGTAGGAATAAAGAGCTTGTTTTACCTCTGTATTTGGAACTAATGTGACTACCTACTGGAATACTGTGTCCAAAATTCAAGCAGGCTGTTGATAAATTGTTCAAAGAAGATTCATTAGAATGATCAAAGGATTAGAAAGGTGTAACACAATCCAATGGCTGGAAGTTGAAACTAGGCAAAGACTGTAAGTGAGGTGTAAATTTTGAATAGAGAGTAATAAACCATTGGAACAATTTACCAAAGGTTGTGGTGGATTCTCTACCCCTGACCATTTTTAAATCAAGATCGAAATTTTTTTTTAAAAAAGATCTGCTCTAAGAATTATTTTGGGGAAGTTCTATGGCCTGTGTTATCCAGAGGGTCAAACTAAATTATCACAATGGTTCCTTTTGCTCTTGGAATGTGTGAATAGAGGGAGGTTCATGGATATCTACATAGGCTGCACCAGCAAAGCACATGACAGTTTATTCTGGAGTGACCATATTTAAATACAGGTTATCTTGGATTTTAGTCCTGCACAGGGTATTAATTCTCATATACTATTTCCCAGAGCCCCAATACACACCATATTCCAGGCTCACCACTTCAGCCCCACAGGACATGCCAGAGCTCAGGGCTTCAGCCCTGTGGGGCGCACCAGGATGAACCCTGCAGGTTTGAAAATATTTACTGGAGCTCCGCTCCATATAGCTCCAGCTGAATTTAAGCCTGATACTGCCCATAATATGGATACCAACAATGTCAGTCCCCATATCCCCGCATGAATATCTACACTGGTGTGAGAGCACCTGTTAGTAGAATGTTTAATTACATAATGAGCAGGTGCAGGGTGGTGGTGGAACCCTTTATCTGACTGAAGGCAAGATGATGCTGCCTAAAAAGTGTGTATAATGCAATGTATTTTACTGGGGCAGGCGGCATGCTGCACAACATATATGAGGATAAAGGGGCGTACTTCAAGCAGGAATGGGTTAAAGATTATGCTGTTTATAAGCCCTGCACAGGCATCCAGAAAATGTGCTTCTGATAACTGGTAAATGCTATACAGAGCTATATGAATCGATAGGTGACTTACAGTCCAGAAGCAGGAAATAGGTAGATGGAAAGAAAATACAGTCCAGGAAGAATGATGGAAAGGCACTGGAGGACTAGTGGCACTTGAATGGCACTAGCCTGCATCCCCCAGCAAAGTGGCTGTGTCAGTCACTTGAATTTTATCCTATACCCCCTCTCGGGCCAGCCAGCTCAGGTTAAAAGCGTCTCCACACTCAAATGAGAGGTTTGCATGTGTGGATGGCATGGGCCTTAGAGGCAGCACCAGAGTTAGAATTCAAGTTAACTTTGCAGTGAAGACAAGATCTGGGCAATGGAGAGCTACACCACACCAATGGAAGCAATGCAGAGATTGCGACTCCTGGAGATGGAGTGCAATCACTGATAGAATACTTCAGAGGATGTAGCTTCCCTCTTACACACTGTGGGCCCGGTTTATCTGTGCTGACCTACAGGGGAGTGAAGAGCCCTAGCCTTGCCCATATGCCCCTTTTGGGGTGCCCCTTGTGAATAAGGGAGGAATTAGCCTCTGCATTTTCCCTGAGTGTAGGGAATTGTGCCCGGCCCTTATTCAGGTTGCAGGGGGGATGTGCATAACTTCCCTTTCAAGCAGTTATTCTGAGGTAAGAGGTGCTAATGTGCTCTTGGGGAAGCACATCTACTCGCTGTCCCTTACTAAGAGCTTAAGGTAAAGCCACAAGTGAGCCTCCTGTTAGCAATTGGTTCCAGCCTTGAATCCAAGGGATGAGATGAAACAAACTGATAAAGTATGGGCAAAATTACATCTACTTGTTAAAAATGCAGGAACATCAGGAAAAGAGGAGCAGGATTTGTGTATCTGCTTTTCAAAGAAAGGGATGTGCTTTAGCTGAAAGGAAAAGCTGTTGAAAATATATTTTTAAAAAAAAAACCTACCAGCACTATGGTCTGACACAAGAATCTTTTAAGCTGATATTTTTTCCACTCTGGGTGGGTGAGTCAGATACTCTGCAACTATCTTATATTCAGTATGTGAACATGAAGCATGAAAGATGGAATACATAGTCATTTTAAAGTCTCACGTAAACACCTTCACACCTTTAAACTCCCCATGGGGCTCCCTCTTGGAGCCACTGGCAAAGGCACTAGGCACCACGCCCCATGAATTAAGGAGTCTCAAAGCTGTCCTGTTATATGCCAACATAGAGGATGGTGTTCCAGGCAGTCTGAACATATGTGAGCCATGACTGTAGAAACCTTGGGTAGATTCCTGTCCCCATTTAAGTCAGTAGGAGTTTTTTCATTGACTCTAACAGGACCAGGATTTCACTCTCTCTGAATAGGCAGAAGATAATGGTGAACATGGAGTGTATTCAGAAGATTTCCCTTCTCCTCTCATCTCTCTGCTCTTCTGCTTCCTTCTCATGAATCATCATTTCTTTGACACATACAGACTGCTCTAGACTAATCCCAAATTACTTCTTAAACCCAGATCTCTCTTTTAGCTGGCTGTGCTCCTATGTTGACTGATGTCTTGACCCTGTTGAGTTTTGATATTAATACCAGAATTACTCTATGATTTCCCCCAAATGTCAAGACTACCTGGAAACTTGAGGGCAGATCCTGGGGTATTCACACAGGTTATACATTCAATGATTTAGGTGGGAGTTTTGCTTTGGTATGGACTACAAGGCTGAACCCTGAGCTTGTACTCTGTTCTACACACCAATAAAACATGTAGATCTAAATTGCAACAAGTCCTGCATATGAGATGGGGACTGCATGCACAGGGCTAAATGGTGCATGCAGTCCCTAATGAAATCATGCAAGGAGATAAAAGGCAGTGTGGTCTAGTGAATAGAGTACTGAACTGGGATTTAGGAGATCTGGGGTCTGTTCCTGGCTTTGCAACTGGCCTAGTGAGCACATCATTTCACCTCTCTGTGCTTCCATTTCCCCATCTGTAAAATGAGGATAATGATACCCACTTCCTTTGTAAAGCGCTTTGAGATCTATGATAGATTAGATCTACTGTGTAGATTAAAATTGTTAACTGGAATTGCATCCTGGAACCAAGTGGAAGCCAAGCCAATCTAAGGAGTGCTGGTGTAATGTGCTCCCTGTCTGAAACACAACAAATGAGCAGCCACATCTTCTTCTGAGAATAGAAGTTTCTGAATAGTCTCCAACTATATGTTTAGAGCACACTACACCAGTAGTCTATAGATGGCCCTGGCTGCCATTTGGTTTCTGGATGCAATTCCAGATGAAGGTTTTACTATATCAAGTCTGTAAGGCATAACCCAGTGCGCAGCTGACAAAGATCTGAATAGCTGTCCAAGGGGAAATCTTCTTGCTAAATAAATACATGAAAATAAATTTTAAAAAAATTAGCTCCTGGTGGCTTTTTTTTTTTTTTAAGTAGGGGTGGATGGAGTGGAAGGGACTTTTCAGCTTTTGTAAGTCACTTTCCAACTGCATTTATAAAAGAACGATGGAAAACCATTGTTGTTATCTGGAAATCCAGGAGCACTTGAGGGGTCAATAGAACCTCCAGCTTGTGAAACTTTTTAACAAAAGGTACATGAACCATAACAAACAAAGAAAGCAAAGATCTTCCCTGTCTCTCAGCTAGACTCTGGGAACTCTATCTCCAGCTTTTGTTTCATTTTTGTACCAATATACATCAGAATCACATACCTAGCTGATTACAGGCTTTTGGTCCCAGGTTTGTTATTCAGAAACCCTAATTATATCTATACCACAGACATCACTTTGCTGTCTGGCCAACATAGTAGCGATTGCAAGCTTGACTTTTAACATAATTGGTGGCAGAGCCTTGCTCTTTAATGTCAAAATAAATCTTTTGGCTGCTGCTTCCATCCTGCTGCTTTCAGTGTTTAATGCATGTGCTGAGCCTGAAAGCCCCTTTCTGCCTGCAGTCAGCAAAATAAGAGCTCAGAAAAGAGGCTGATGCCTAATTTACTGGACTAGAAACCTCTTGATGAACATACATGTTTTAATGCCTTGAGTAATTAAAAAGTAATTAATTCCTTTTCCTTATGCGTGTACAACAGAAACAACCACTCCTTCGACAAATGTTTCATCTATTGTTCTGTTATTAAATGCAGTTAGAAAGTGATTTATAAAAGCTGAAAGGTTCCCACCACACACACACAGACACATTGCTCCCCATGACCCCACCTAACACATGAACTAAAAAGTGAATCAGTGGAAATTATGCTTAGAGTTGATGGCTCATCTATTTGTCTTCTTTTGGCTTCTTTTCCAAGTGGGTAAAGAGATGCTGACTTAACAGTTTTCAGACCTGCATCAGAGCCAAGGCTTTCAAGCGTGATTTGAGATGCCTCTCTTTTTAGATGCAAGGTTTGAAAGGCCTTAGAGAGGTTGAATATTCAACATTTTCTGGAAATCTGGACCCTTTAAGGTATCTCAAATTGGGCATCCAAAATCACTAGTCACTTCTGAAAATCTAGGCCTTGGATTGAGGTGCAACAACACTTAAAATCTGAGGTTCAGATTTATATCTGAATCCCATCAGTTGTCTGGAACTGAACCGAGCTGGCAGAATTCTTCTGAGAACAATTGTTCTCATGAGAGATCTGCTATTTCTGCCTTCCCCATCTCCCCTTTTGCTCCCTTCTTGGGATTTGTAGTTCCAGTGGGTGGTGCCAGCAATGAAGATTGAACTATGTTGTTCCCTGCTACCCTGCATTGCAGGGCAGTGGCTTGGGAAGCTGATTGATTCCCAATGCACTCAAAGAGGCCGCATAGGAATAGCAACCAGACACCACACCTTGAAGAGTGACACCATCTCTACCTCGGGGAAGTGCACTGTAACCTGAATTTGAACCCTCAAGAACGGGTCTTGAGCAGTGCAAGATGGTATATTCCTATGGTATAAGGCTGGGAGCTGGGGGGATTTGGTTACTGCCTTTCTCTGTGTGATTCGTGAGTGGATCTGGAAGCATTCATGCAATCTAGCTAGGTGTGGGGCTCCATATGTGGTTGCACTGAGTAGTAACAGCACCTGGAGGGTTTGCTGCTTGTCACCATTGGGGCATTGTGAGGGACAACGTAGATTAGTGAGTTAAGGAGGCAGAATGATCCCACAGTCCCAGGCTGCACTCCAGGGATCCCGTCATAAAGAGACAGGAAGGGGTAAAGAACTAGAGACCTCCCCCACCCACCCATCCTTTCAGTTGATAACAATATGGATTGGGTGCTCCAGGGAGTGAGATAGTAATAAAGGGGCATGGTGAAAAAGCCCAGTTTGAGCCCCAGAAATGTGAATCAGTCCAAAAATGGCATGAAAATCTCACCGTACCAGAATATTTTACCACTATGATTCCAAAGGACTGTTCTCCAGTCACACAACAGTGTTTAGCCTGAATTGTGTCAATTACAGAGGGCACGAGGCTGTGTAAATACAACGTTCATCAACTGAGACAAGAAAGCATTTATCATGTCTGCAGATTATCCCCCAAATACTGCCCGCTGAACTTTGAACTTTGCTACCCTTCTTTAAAAAGATCTGATCCAAAGTCTTTTTTTAAAAAAATAAAACAATCTAATTAATGAAAGCGACTCGAAAGAGGGATCTTGTTCTTAGCAAACCGCTGTATATGCTACCCACAAAACTAAGTGTTGTGTACATTTAGAGAACTACATGAACGATTTACCTAGAAAATTAGATACAAGCAGGCTCTCTTTGAAAAACAGATGCTGCTGCTGAGTTGAATAAATTGCATTATGCATTTATATTCTAAATTTCAAGGGCAAATTATTATTCTGATTTCCTTTTCTTGTGAGACTTATTTATTTTTCGCAATAATCACTTCACCTTTCACATTTGAGTTTGGAAAGAATTTAAAACAAATATCCCAGGTGCAAAGTAACAAGGCAATTAGTGCACTAATCAACTCCATTTGAATGCCCCTATTTTTCAATCATTCATCCAAAAAAGTATCACTCATGAGACCCTTGAATAAGCACTATGCATCCTGCTGCTCTTTTACAAATGGTAGACTGACCCTAAAATGCATGGTCTCTGGAAACTGGGATTTAATGTGAGCAACTGGTAAAGTGTGTGTATATATAGTCTAAATACCAATGCTGTGGGGATAATTGTATATTTGTAAGTGCCATTCTGGTTTAGACTGCCAGGGTTTCCATTTCTTTTATTAAGCTATCCACAGTTTTTGTCCTCTCACAAGTTATCACTACTTTCTTCTTATGCAATAGACGTTTCTCATTACTAAAAGAAAAGGAGGACTTGTGGCACCTTAAAGACTAACAAATTTATTTGAGCATAAGCTTTCATGAGCTACAGCTCACTTCATTGCATCCGATGAAGTGAGCTGTAGTTCACGAAAGCTTATGGTCAAATAAATTTGTTAGTCTCTAAGGTGCCACAAGTATTCTTTTTCTTTTTGCGAATACAGACTAACAAGGCTGCTACTCTGAAATTTCTCATTACTAGTAATTTTCAGTCTCATTTTAAGGGCGGGGAGAGTAATAATGAAAGTGAAATGCAATAAACCAATGTTTAACTTAGTTCATTTTACTTTAGAAGTAACCCTATTTCTCTGTCATTGTGTACTATAAACCCATTGTGCCTTTTTAAAAAAAAAAATTCTGATTGTGGGGAAATATAATTTTTCCCTAACCTTTCCAAGTTGCAATATCTTGTTCTAAATAAATATTACCAGCCTAGCTCCTTCAGTTGTCAAAAATGCTGTTCCCCAGGCCAAAAAACAATGACCCACTATGAGAATAGAATGCTATTCTTCCAATATTGATAGTTTCATACTTATATTTTCCTCTTAATCTCTTTTTCATCATTTCTACAGCTGTCTTATTCCTGGACAACACTGCATATTACCTCCAAGTTAGCCACCTTGATTCTGTCCCAAGCTTGTAACTTTCATGTTTTGCAATGGCAGAGGAGGAGTTATGGGCTAAACGGTCTTCAGATTTCTGATAAATCTAGTATTATGTATATCCTGAATGTGCAGCCAGAGACATCCAGAATAGCAGTCCAGTTTGTCCAAGGTGAGACCAAGAGCAGACCTCATGAGTCTCCATCTGATACCTTCATCACAGGACTGTCCTCCTTCTCTGCTCATAATCAGGAACTCCTAAGAAGTCTCTCTTAATGTTTAAAGTACAGAGTTGTTGTTTTTTTTTCCCCTACAGTATAGCCAAAATAGATATGACATTTCAGCAGCTTAAAAGAAGGTGTTCTCCAACATGTATGGAAACTAAATATTTCCCTTGGGATATAAATCTGAAAAATATTTAACAGCTAATATGAAATAATCTCCTTAAAAATACAGCTTTGTAACTCTAGTTTCCATGGAGATCTTTATTCTAACTAAGAGTTCTATTGTTAATCTTGTATCATGCAGGTTGAAATGATAACGTTGAGAGGAGTGAGGGTAAACATTAGTTTGCTTAATTTTATTTAGTTCTGATGGGTAAGAATAAATCTTGAAATATTCTGTTACTCTTTGACTGTGAGTACTAAGATTACTCCAACTGGCTATCCAAGCAAGCTGCTGATTTTGGTGAGAAATACAGTTGTTAACAAAGTAAAAATCAGTAGTTGTCCCTCAATTCAATGTTAGTGGTATAGATTTGCCAAAACAGGTTAAACTTCTTCTGCCCATCTAACTAATCAGGGTAATACCTTATATAATTTTGAAAGTTATACTGTAGTACAGACTATATGCTATATTGCTGCAGTTTGTGTTACATGCTGCTCTTGTATGGACTCTGCCATCCTGACTGTAGGTCCATAGAGCCAAACCAGCAAGCATCATTTAAAATTATGACATTTCCCATTTGTAGTATTTAAATGAACCACCAAATCTGTGGTATTGCTCATTCTAAGTAAAGGCAATACCATGAATACCATTCTATGGAGAAATACCATAATACACTAAATGTCAAGATTTTACCGTATGAGTGTATTTCAGTATTTCTAAAGTATGAAAATGAGCAAACATGTTGTGTGTCTTAGAAAATACAAGGGTGAAAGACCACCATCATGGATATCACAAAAAGGGAATAATGTTCCATCTGTCGTGGTACAAAACTATAGTAAGTTCTCTAATGAAAATGAAGGCAACCTAGGTTTGACCATTTAGTATTTATTATGAGCCTAACCTTGCAAATCCTTACTCAAACAAGTTGCTCTTGCTTGTTGAGTATGTGAATGTTTGTGAGAGTAAAGGTTGGCAGAATTGGGCCCTTTGTTTGAAGCTGCATATCTTAAAAAACTTGAGGTGTACAGGGAAATCTGATTTTTAAAAATGTTACACTGAATACATGGTTACTAGAGATGGGCCTGAATCAAAACTTAAGACATGGTTTTCCTGAATTTTGGGAAGGTTCAGATCCTGTTGGAGTTCAGGCCATGTCTATAAGATGTAAATGAAATAGCATGAGTCACTAGCCTCACTAATGTCAGAGATATTCTGGGGTAACCATTGGAGAATGGTTCCCTGTTCACCCCAACACTGCAAGATCATGGTGGACGGATGTTGCTTGTTCTCTTCTGCCCCATACAGAAATAATTCTTTGTTTGTTCCTCCTTTTTCCTCCCTCCCATTTAGTCTTGGCCCATCAATATGTATTCTTCATGTAGAAAGAAACTGATTCTAAGTTAGCTGTCTAACTCTAAGCAGTATGGTGTGTAATCAGCTTACATAACTGTCAGGCAGCATGGTCTAATGGATTAATCCAAAGGACTGGAAATTTGAAGATAGGAGTTAATAGTCCCAGCTATGCCACTTGCCTTCTGGTGGCCTTGGGCACATCACTTAACCCATTTGTTTCGGCATCATAGCCTGTAAGATAGGCAAGTATTACTATCCCTATTTTAATATGCTCCATTACAATAATCATTATTTTATTTTATTATCCTTCATTTTCTTTTATTTTAAACTTTCACCTTCCTTTGACCATCTTCAAGTTCTTCATTTGCCAGATTATAAGCTTTTCAGACCAGGAAAGTGTGTGTATGTTTGTGTTTGTTTTTTATATGTAACACACGTGCACACACACAGATCAACATGCAAAATGATTGGGTCATACATAAGTGTTTAGTAGTAGTACCTCAAAGGGATAATGTAAGGATTAGTTATGTACATAAAGTGTGTTCATAAATGCTAAGAACTATTATACTTCTCTTTGGATACCAAAACAATATGGTATTTCTAACTTGTTTAAGTAAATACATAGAACTGGGAGGAAAGAAGGCATTTTAATTTAGTCAAACCTCCCTCATGAGAGGTAGTGCAGCTGCTTTTTTATCTGTTAAAGTTCAGCCATAGCAGGCCCCAGTATAATCCTTACACTTTCTAAAACTTGGTAAAATACATGTAATTCCTGTATAACTTTGGCATGTGACTGACTCACATTATGCTTTTGTTTTGTTGAGATAAGAAGTAAGTGATGTAAAAAAAAATCAGCCATGCATATTCTCCTAAGGGCTAAATTAAACCTGTAAAATAATTCACATGGATATGATCCTAAAAGCCTTTAAATTATTAGGTTATCCTTAAATGGATTACAGAGGTAGAATAATGGCTCCAAACTCTCTCACAGATCAATTGCACCCAAGGCTGCTGTCAAAGTGAGACTTATGTAATTAGCAGATCTATGAGACACTCTTTCTAATGTTCTAAGCTACAGACTGAATCACTGTACAAGCATCCAGAGCAGAAATAAGCATGTTCAACCTTCTAGTTTGTTCCGAGGGCTCAGATACAAAAAACTAGTATGAAATAGCTGTGAGTATCCTGGCTATTAATATCAGTGAGCACTCTAAAGTAGCATTCAGAATTTCTGAACACAGTGCTAGTGAAACAAGTAGATATTGAGCTGCCATGTGTTTACTTACACCAAGTATACAATCTTTATTTACCATATTTAACAAGTCCATCCTTGAAGCAGTTACTCATTTAGGCCCTGATTTAGTAATGCATTTAAATGTGCTTAAATCTATCCCTATGCAGCAAAGCATTTAAGTGTGTGCTTAAACTAAAGCAACTGTAGTTGCACTGACGTCAATAGGACTTACATCAATACTAAAATAAAAGCATATATTTAAGTGTTTTGCTAAATCCAAGCCATAGGCTTGTGAAAGAAAAATAAGCAATAAACGGGCAACCATATCATTATCAGTATTGGTCAAATATTAAGAGTAAACATGAAGAGCAAAAGTGGTCAGAAAATGGGGAGGGGGACCCCCAAGGAAAATTTTGACTTTTTGGTGAAAAATCAAAAACTGAAAACCAAAAATTTCTATTGGGAAATGCTGCTGCAGTTTCTCCAGGGGGTTGTAGTTCAGGTATACTATGGTCCCAATTCCCTTATATAGGCCAAGCTCTCTGTCTGGATTACATCTCCATGATGCATCACAATCTCCCCTCTTGCTGAATCAACATGGTGCATCATAGGAGTCGCTTGTCATGGTGGATCATGGAAGATGTAATCTGGCTAGGAAACTTAATCCATAGAGGAGAATGGAAGCATGAAGCTCCTGAAATACAACTCCCAGGAAGCTCCATGAGAGCACTGCTGAATCAAAACTTTTCAATTTTTGGCCAACTATTTAATTTTTGTTTTGTTTTGTTTTTATTTTTTGGTGTTCAGATTTTCAGTGAAAATTCAAAACTTTCTGTGGAAAGCAGAGACTTTTCTCAAACAAAATTTAGTTCAAATCTAATTTTCCATTTAAAAATTGTTTTGCCAGAAGATTTCCAGTCACCCCAATGGTGAGTACATTCTTCTGGTTTTTGTGTAGATATTATTTATGTTCACCAGTATTCAGATGATCAATAAGTTATTGGTGAAAATGTTTGGTAATCTCAAACGTTTCATTATTTAGTATGAACAATTATTCATGTGCAAATTTGTACTGGGACATGTATTATTCACTTTCAGTTACTTGTTAGTCAACTTACTTTAAGAGTTTGTCCTCTAATCAGGATAAAAAAATGACACCATGTGACTTCAGTGACCAATCACATATCATGAATAGAGAACAGTCAAAACCATAGTTGTGATGAACAGTTCATAAACAACCCAAGGGACAGAAGTGGTTCATGTGACCCAATCTGGTGAATATTAAGAATAACTTATACATTCACAGGAACTGGCTCTTGGACAACTTGTAAACAGGAAAAAAAGGCTAAACCTGTCAGCTAACATATTTGCAAGAACAATTCAGTCTAGGGTTTATGACCACATGTACAAATGATGTATGATTATAGAGGAAATTGAAATACAAAAAAATGACTAAGGAATTGATTTGTTAACCCTTTCAGTGATGCCTGACCCATACCAATCAGTATGTCTGCACCTCAGTTTTGAGAAGCTGTCTGTTCAAAAGAATGATATGTGCAGCAGCCCTGGATAGCCATATTTCATCAGGGACATACTGCATATAGTAAAATCAGCAGAATTAAAGCAGTTAAAGAGAGTGTAACTGGCTGCCAAAAAAATTGTACTTGATTGTTCACTTATTTGCTAGCTTTTCCAGCAAGTATGTAAGTGGTACTTAGTGGTTGGCTGCTGCTGCTGCATGAACAGCCGGAACAATCTGCTGAGCTCTGTAAATTTGTCCACTTTACGCAATCCATGAAATTCACACTGATTGATCTAAAAGGAAAAGCATTCCATTACCATGCCTTCCAAGGGCCTTTTAGGAAAAGGCAAAATCAATACAGTTCTGTAAATAAAATGGGAACTATATCAATATGACTATAAATTTAATATTTTTAAAAGTTGGCATATTTAAACTAATAACCCTTTAATAATATATATTATCCATGTACTGATAATTATTTCCCTATGGCCAAATTCAACTTGAGAGAAAATGAAATAATTGATATAAAAGGAGAGAGCTTATAATATCACAATGGAAAAGGTTTGTAAAGCCTCCTCCACCTTTTGTTATTTTTTACATGTATTTTAATGTTATCACTGCAGACTACATTTTCAGTTAGTTTGAATCCTGCCCACAAAGCTATATTTAGCTGAAAGACAAATATTCCAGGGCAATTTTGGGGCTGTTTACTGCCAGAGTACACCAATACCCTAAGGTGTCAGGTCTACCATGGCTCAGAGGCAAGAACTGTGGGTGTTTCCGCAATTGGGCCTTGTAGATGCTAGCCCTGGTGGGTCCCAGTAACCACTTAGATACAAGGCTAAGTGGAATGATATTGTACTAGGGTTGGCAGGAAAGGGAAATTTTGCAGATATCTTAGGTTCAGAGGCTTAACAGTTACAGTGCAAGAGCAGTAAATGCTTGGGCCCCTGGAACAGTCTAATTGAGAATTAGAGTTCTTCAGGCCTACTGCCTAAGGTTCCCTCTTCAGTCTAGTCTCTATTCAAGCAAACATGAGCTAGTAGGTTTCTAGGCCAGGCTCAGTTATGTCTCATTGAGGCCCCTGTACACTGGTTCCCTGCCCAGCCACTGCTGCTGCTCTTGCACAAGTTCCATGCCCACCTGGGATGTCCAGCAATCATAGTGTGTTGTATGTGCAGATTTGTTCACAAGTTCTCTGGGGATATCCTGCTTCTCTGCAGCTCCTGGTTTGCCATGTGGCTCCCCCTTCCAAACCAAGCCTGGCCTTGTTCAGGGCCTTTCCCCTTGCCTGGCCAGAGGAAAGAGATCTGCATTGAGGAGGGGCTGCTGAGCAGGTCCATCACACTAGTGACTGCCAGATATTTAAAAGGTACTTTAGGTATCTAACTCACACATTTAGTAGAATTTGCAAAAGTGCCTAACTCCCATTGGACTTCAAGGGGTGCAAGGCACCTAACCTGGGTAGGTGCTTCTGAAAATTATGTTAAGTGCCTACCTGTGTCCTTAGGTGCCTAAATACCTTTGTAACCATTGCCTTAAAGATTACAGCACTGATCCTGAAATGAGCTCTATGCAAAGGGACTCCCATTGATTTCAGTGGATGTCCATGCAGATGTAGGGGTCTATCTATGTTAAACCTGCTGCAGGATCAGGGCCTTGAACAACATGCTGAGTATTTGTTATAATGATTTCACTCATCGTGGGCCAGATCTTGGCCTGTCCTGCTGTGCAAGAAGGTAAGGACATACAAGGGGAGTCGCAATAGCCTTCCCTTGCTACTCCAAGAGCAGCACGACAACAGGCTGCCCTTTACTCTGGGCAGACTGCAAGCCGACCAACTAAGCCTTTATTATTCCATTAGAAACATTGCAAGGGAAGAATGTTTCAGAATATAAATTGAATGGATAGTAAATAAAAAACAAAACAAAGAAAAACCTGTTTAAATAACAATTGGGCTCTGCAACGATCTCATAAACCCTAAGAAATGCCAAAGGAATTATGACATTCCAACTTAATGTTTGTGGGGTTGGTGGGATGTAAGGACATAGGGCCAGGTTCATCCCTACTATAATCTGACTTGGTTCATTTTAGTGAAGATGCCAGCAGTGAATTTGGCTCACAATGTCTGCTGATCTATGTGCCAATCTAAATGTAACTTGTATACTGAGTTTCCTAGGGAATGCATGGGGGAGATGTGGTTGAAGGCTCTATTTTATTTATCTATTTATTTATTTTATTTATTGGTGACAGACTATCCAGGCAGATGGAGGTGGGTATTCAGAACCACTCTGGTCCAGGTTTCGTTTATTTTTTTCAAATGGATGTTCTGGGTAGGCTAATGACAGCAGCATCAGCTACATGTTGGGAAAAGTTGTGGATAATATATATAATGCTGACACACACTTTGCCACAGTGACATAAGTGATAAAGGCTGCACTAAATCAAATAGTGAACAGCTCAAATAGCAGTGTAGTTCTGGAGCACATAGAGTGACCATATTTCTCAAAGGAAAATGGGACATCCCCAGCCGCTCACCTGAGGGCCCCCCTCCCCACATGAGGCTGTTGCCACCATTGCTGGAACCCTGCAGGGGCCCCCTCAGGAGGCTGTCACGGTTGCTGGAACCCTTCCTCCCATGCTGGAATCTGACTGCCACCCCAGAAATTCCTCCCCCTGGGGGGGGGGGGTAGCATCTCTGCTTGCCCCCTCCGCACTGCACCCCACATTTTTGACAAAAGCAAGCATTTGTCCCATTTGCCCTTGCCAACTGATCAAGTCAGCAAGACCAAACAGGAATAATGCCTCCTTTCGAAAAAACAGTCAGGATGGCCGGGACAGGACTTTAAAAAGGGACTGTCCCAGCCAAAATGGGATGTGTGATCATCCTAGGAGCACACAACATAAGAGCAGGCAAACTTCTAAGTCATCAGCAGGCAGCCAGTATGGAGACCTCATGTCAGGAACCTGAAAGGAAGGGGATGGTGAGATAGCATGGTTTATTGGAGAGGAAGCTAGAAGACTACTGGAAGATAGAAAGGAAGGGATAGATGATTGGGAGATAATAGGATTGAGGAGGAAACTTGAAGAGTATAGAATGTCCTGCCAAGAAACCAAAATAGATTACTGAAGCTGGGAGCTAACTGAACTTATCTGAGTATCATTGGCAGTGTAGGGAATTCATAGAGGTTTGGGCTAGAGAACAGAGTTCACCCCAAAGTATGAACCAAATCTCTTTCAAGCCAAAGCCCAAATTTCAGAAATCAGAGCCCACACATCCCTCGCAGATGTGTCATCATTATAATTTTTTATTCTCATTGAGAGTTACAGGAGTTGTCTTTATGAGGAAGAGGAAGGTGGAAGGGGGGAGAAAGTAGGGGTCTCCAAGCACTTTGAGCTGTGAGTGTCTGGCCCTTTGGGGTGCATGCCTGTTTTCTGATTTTAACAATAATCCACCCAAAGGAGCCACAGGTGGTGCTCTTTTGATATTGTTTTTTCTTTTCTTACAACAGTGATCTCTGCACCCTTACAAAGTTTCATTTGTTCCAAGATGAATGCAAGTGGGTGGGAGGGGTCCACAATCATTTCCTAACTCTGCCAATTAAATAAAAATCATTATTTCAAATAACTATACTTTGTTATACAGTTTGGGGTGGAGTCTGACAGCTTGTAACCCCTCAAGTAATAACCCTGTGACCCCCTGAGGGGTCTCAACCCCAGTTTCAGAACCCCTGTTCTATTCCCTTTAGCCATGCAGAAAACTCTGGTGTGTAACCTGAATCCAGTGGAACATTCATACCTGGTATAAACTTGACATTAAAGCTCTTTAAGCACCAGGTGAACTATGTGATGGCTAGCCCTGAAAGTAGCACTGTTTCTAAGGCTATGGCTACACTACAGCACAAGTCTACCCCCTGTGCAATATAGCTTATGTTGACTTAAGTGTCAGTGTGGACAGCACTATGTCAGTGGGAGAGCTTCTCCTGCCAAAATAGCTACCACCACTTGTGAGGGATGGAGTAATTAAGAACTCTCTCCCTTCAGTTTAGAGCAACTACACAAAGAGTTTACAGCTGAATTGGAGCAGCCGGACTGCTATAAACTCTCTCGTGTCACCATAGCCTAATTTTGGAGGAGGCACTCTCCTAGCTAAAACCAAGGGGCTGCCAGAGCTGAAAGAGTCCATTGGTGAGTGTTTGTAGAAACACCTACAAAACAAGGCCCTTATCCTGAAATCTGATTCCCATGGGCAAACTGCCTATGCAAAGTCCCATGGACTTCAAATGGTTTCCATGCAGATATAAGGTTCCCATAGCCAGATGAGATTGCAAGTTTAGATCTTGAGACAGAATGTCTACAGTAGGTCTGGCTGAAAATCTTCCCTTAAAACTTTATTTTATTTTATTTTATTTTTTACAGAAAATTGAGGTTTTGGAGTAAACCGTTTTTTTCGTGTATGATTTCCATGGAATAGTTTGACTTTTTGTCAAAAAAAAACCCAACCCCTGAAACCCAAAAATTTTGATTTGGAAATGCCACTGTGGGGCAACATGGGAGTTTCAGTTCATGGATGTCATGCCCCCATTCTCCCCTATGGGCATTCCCTCAGGATGCATTGCAGCTTTGGGGCTCTCCTAAGGTGTTGTTCCATCATGATATGAGAACTCTTTTTATTGTTTTTTTTATCCAGGAGTGCAAGCAGGGTGGTACCCTCCGGTACCCCATACCTGCAAGAGATTTCTATCCGGTATGGGGTACCGGAAAGACATGGGGCCTGCTCCCTCCCCTCTCTGCCAGAACACACAGCTGGGGTGGGGGTGGGGGGCTTCACTGTGCTCCTTAAAAGAGCAGAACACAGCTATAGAAGGCATTCTTTCTTATGGCTTTAACACCACAATACATATGCTAACAAACTTAAATGAAGGCTTTGTTTACGTTTGTTAGCATATGTATTGTGCTGTTTTACATTGGTCAGAAGTCCTCAAGAAGCGAGCAGTGGGAGAGATGGAAGGTATTTAAATAAAACAGTGTTTTTTTATCACATCAAGTTTAAATCATTAGAGGAATGCCTCTGCTTGCACTGACCAGAGGATGTTTGGATTCTGATGTCAGCCCAGTTCTGCAGCCTGACAGGAATCAGTGGTGGTATCCCCAGTGTAATTAAGCATGGAATTCTTCTTTGCAGCCAAACTAGTCTAACATTCCTTTTGGTAACTGGAACTGGAGCAGCAAAACAAAGAAAACAAATACCTCATTTTCCAGCTTTGTGGATGAGAGAACTATAAATGAAGATTATAATGCCAGACACTGATGACCTCAAACCAGCTGCCTCAGGAATCTGCCAAGAACTTTGCTGAAAATATGTTCCTCATTTTAGCAACAGAGCTAAGACTTATCACACATCTGCCCACCTTTATTCGAATGAAGCTCCTTCTGATCTGATAGCTCAGACCTTGTCAGTTTCATCCAGAACAATTTACAAACTTGGAACTTAATCCTGTAAACCCGTAATCATTTGATCAATCCCATTGAAGATAATGGGACTATTTGCATGACTATGGACCACTTTTGTGGTAAGAGTTTCAGGAGTCTGTTCCTATAAAGGAAATTGAATCCCTCCATTTGAAATGCAATGTTTGGGTTCAATACCATAATGCAGTTTAGGATACAGTTCTATTTAAAATTTGTCTTTTAATACGTCATACATACGCTGAAATAGCTCCTCACCCAACTCCCATATTCCATATAAACAGATTTAATATTACATATTTGGGGGAAAAGTGAGTAGTTAAGCATGTTGATGTATATACAAACACCCATTTCATCACTGTACTGGAAAATATAGTTGAAATTAATTTTCTATGGAATTTGAAGAAAGTTTAACAGCCCCAATTGTTTTCTGTGTTAATCAGTGTGTACCTGAAAAAATTACATTCTTTCTAAGAGAAAAGAATCATTCCACACTTACTGGGAAAAAAATTCCTTCCAACTGGTGTTCAGAAGAGTGCTACAAGACACATACATAACCTCATGAGCAGAGGGTGGAGAGGATATCAGCAAAATAAATAAATAAATAAATAAATAATAAAATCTCAAAGAGGCAGAGGTTCACAGATTTGCAAACCTAAAAACCTGTGTTATGCTTTAAACCACCTCATCAAATACTAGGTTTATGAACATTAAAAAGTTAACTGCAAAGGAACATTGAAACCCATTAACCTGAATGTTTGCCATTATGCCCTCACTGACTAGGTTCAAAGGCTCAATCACACCTGAACAGCTAAAAATTAACCTTGCCCTTTTAGGCTAAACAGAGTCATGTCACTGGCTCCATCTCTGTTATTACATAACAGATGATAAAACTCCAGTGGGGCCTGGTGCTGGAACATAGGGTTTCCGGTATGTGGTGTGATTTTTCAGAATATCTTTTGGGAATAGTCATGTACATGAAATAGCTGGTACTTATGATTATGCTATTTCTATGCATGTATATTCATCTTGGTATCTGAAGTTATGAATATTAGCTATGTTTACGACATGTTTGCTCCTGTGGTAATGCCCACAAGGTATTTATAGCCAGCACATGGAAGGACAAGCCAAGCTGAATGGCCCATTAAGGAACACTTAGCTCACAATGGACCCTGGAAAACACCTGTCTACACTTAATGGACTTTTCCTGTGAACATTCTAACTACAGTATGGGTGGGAGTGATGGACGTGTAACTTGCCCATGTGACTCCAAACACCATCTTTCACAGTGAGAACAGATTTCCCTTTGCTTGGCAGAAGCTAAAAGGCCCTGGAAACATTTCCATATTGCTTATCTCCATGTTTAGCAGATGCAGTTGTAAAATTTTAGACAGGTAAGAGGGTGTCAGAGGGGATAGGGAGAGCATCGGGGCCCTGGGATGGGGGCAGGGAGGGGTCACATGGAGGGACACATGAGGAGGTCATGTGCCCCCCCTCGTGTCCCTCCCATGAGTGCAATACCAGCAAGAAATGATTTCTACTTGCACCACTGTTTTCATCTACATTTTCAACATGCAGGGGCAGAAGCAATTTCCAACTAGCTTTAGTTCCTAGCCTTATGGATGACAGGAGGGGTAATGGAGTAGGTATGATGTATCTTTTGGTCTTGACTTAATTTGTTTATTCTTTTACTATACCCTCATTAGCTGAGTGAAAAGAGATCCAGTCCTATGTTCAATTTATTGGTATTTCTCTTTCTTTTCATAGATCAAAGAACTGATTGATGGCACCCATTAACACCTTCCATTATAATAATACCCCCCCCAATCTCCACCCCACCTGTTGTCCCAACAAAGTTTAAAATGTTGACACCCTGAATGACTAATTTCCCAGACAGAAAGTACACAATAATGGTGGGGTGAAGGGAGAAATGTGGGGGGAAGTATGCAGAGCCCTGTGTATTGGGGAAGAATGAGGGACAATGGTATGAGGAGAAAGGGGCTCAGGGAATACCCAGAACCCCATGGTGTGTGGTGAAAGAAGATACAGGCTGCACAGAGCTCCAGTTGTGGGGAGTGGGGGCAATGATGAACTATGGTATTGGGGGTAGGGATATAAGGGATACAGAGTCCCTAACAGAGGGATGAATGGGGAGAGCACACAGAGTCCTGGCATGGGGGACAGAATGAGGGACTATGGGGTAGGAGAAATGGTCATGGGGGACACACAGAGCCCCACTTTTTACTCTATAATAAAAGCAGTGGTGCCATTCTGTGCTGTTCATTTTCCTCCCATCCATCTACTGCTGCTCTGAATTGCTGCAGCCAGGAGCAGTAATTCCTATAAATTAATAAGATGCACTGTCTTTGGAAGTGCTGACTCAGCGTTACAAGACTAGGGCAGTTGACCAAAAGCGATAGCCGCAGAATGGAAAGTGCTGCTCTGTGAAAAGAAAATTAATTAATTTAGCAGACTGAAACTTGCTTTTTTTTAAGGTGGGGAGGATATAGAGGGGAAGAAAGGAATGAGAGAGAAAAGAAGAAGGAATCAAGGAAGCTTACATCTCCTAAGCACTGAGAAATGCCATCCGAAACAATCCAGGGGTGCAGTTTCTGCCGATTGGCTATCTTCTTATGAGTAGCTCGCTAAGTCTTAATTATTTACATGCTGTGGGTTTTCATAGGCCTATGAGAGCTAAACTTTGTAGCAAAGCTGGCCTTTGAATAACTCAGCCTGCATCTAAGACTACACCTGTCTTATTTTACCTAGTTTGTAGGAGAAAACCGCCAACTTAGCTTTGGACCTTGGCTACAACTAGCGTACACATGTGGGCTTATTCTGCCTTTTATTTGCATCTCTACTGCAGACGTTATTCCATATCATTCCTTCCAGGTTAGAGTTCGCCTTGCTCTATAATAAAACATTTCAATTTTTCTACTTCTCAGACCAAATGTTTTCTGTAGTAACTACACTGAAGTCAAATCAGCAAAGATTGTGGCTTGAGTTCTGTTAAAAGCCTAATGCTTGACCCATCTCCAATTGCTCCATAATTAAACCAATATGCATGGAGTTTCTCAAGCATAAGCATGTGCTGAAGGGGAGTGAAGTGGCACTTGTGCTATATGTGTATAAAGGGCCATCCTTAGGCATATGAAGCATACACAGCTGCGTAGGGCACCCAAAAATTTGGGGCACCATTCCCCTCGCTGGCCACAGCTGGAATCCTCTCTTCTCCAGCCCTTCCCTACGCTGGGCCGACGGGCTTCTCTCCAACCCTGCCCCCTCCCTCGCTCGTTCCTCAGCCGGCCAGTTGAGGGCTCCATCCTCCAGCTCTACTGAGCCCAGAGCGGCGCGGCCGGTCACTGGTGGAGCAGCAGCCCAGCCCACCACCGCCCAGAGCGGAGTCCCTCCCTGGACCCTGCCTGCCTGCACCACTTGGTCTCCAGCGGGGGCCAGGACTGGGCCTGGACAGGAGGGGCAAAACTTCCACGTGAGTCAGTGGGAGAAGCTGGGCTGAGCAGGGAAGGGAAGAAGGGAGGGGGGAACTTAGAGTGACAGTGTGCTCACTGTCTCTCCCACTTCTCTAGCACACACACACACACACACACGCACACACTCTCTCTCTCTCACACCCACACAGATTGGCTCTCGCACCCACATACACTCTGCCTCTCACGAGTCACAATCCCCAAATACAGATTGTCACACACACACACACAGTTTCACACTCCCCAACACGCACTCTGTCACACCATCCCCCAACACACAGTCACACACACTGTCTCTCTGTCTCCCTCACACACACACACACTTGTATTATTATTATTGTTATTACTGCTTGGTACTTCCTATCAAAATGCTTGTGGTGAGCCAGGAGTGGCTAGGGACTGCAGGAGGGCACTGGGCTCTGGCAAGACGCAGCCCCATGTAACAACATGAAGCCTGCCTGGAGCCACTGCCGCAGCGTCTGCTGCTTACAAAGCTCAGTATGTGTCAGCAATGAGGGGCGTTCTGAGGGTCTGCGGCAGGGGTGGTGGCTGTGCCCCCTGGACACGTTGGGGTCAGCCGAGCAGCTGGAGACCGCCTTCAGTGGAGCACAGGGGCACCAGTTTAATAATACTGCATGAGGCCCCATAAATCCTAAGGACGGCCCTGTGTGTGTATAGCGTAATCTGGTCACTTCCCCAGAGTTATGATATAGTGGTCTGCAAGGGTTCAGCCCCCAGATCAGTTACAGTAGAAAAGTTGTCATCAGAATGAGGACCGTGAGATACACAGCTGGGATAACTCTGCTCTTTCTGTAATTAGCCAAGCAAAAATACACACACACTCAATATAGCAAACAATAGAAAGATAATGCCAAACATCCAGGGCTTGCATTCCTTACAGCATCCTTTGCTGGGTTACCTGAGAGTCAGTGTGTTGTCATCACATGGCATCTTCAACCGCACCCACGCCAGGAAACATCTTTTATATTGTGTTATGCTAATACCTACTTTTCCTTAGTTCCATACCCCACTTCTTTTGAGGCTACCCTCTACTAATTGGTTTATTACCCACTTACTTCACAATCATTACCATATACGTCAATTAGTTGCCATAGCATTTCTGTGGTCAATGCTTGTGAGTTTCAGTTATACATATTCCTTTAATTTATTTTAAAATATCAGTAATCCATGTCTGAGATTTCTTGCTTCATACCAGTCAACTGACTTGTTACCCTTGTTTATCACTATACTTCATCTTGTGACAGGGATCACTTGCCTGTCAATTGCTTATGTCAGACCCAGACCTTGATTCATTACATCAAGCATAACTAATAACAACAACATTACAGGCCTCAGGCATGCTGGTCTTCCTAGTTGTGTTACAGCTTCAATCAGTGCTTGAAACTTAACATATATATGAGTATGGATGGCTATGTGTGTCTGAAAAATCTGAGCCAGACTTGCTGCCAAGGAAGAGTGTAAAAATAGCCTTGCAATCTCCCAATCCTATAGCCTTCCCAACACTGGTTCAATCTGGCACTGGTTGACTCCCCAGATCTGATTGCCAGCAGCCTCATCAGTTAGAGATCAGTCAGGCATAAAGTAGATATAGCCACCATCCCCTACACTGATGGCAAGAAAGGGAAAGGCCAAGGAACTGCTACAGAAGCTCAGTTCTACATTAGAATTTCCCTATTGTGGCAAACTCCTCCAATGGCCAGCTACACTAGCATTAGTGAAATTTGGGGCCTATACAGTAAACTAAAGCTGTCACACCATGCTGGAGGATCTGGCCCAATGTGTTTTATATTTTTAAATAGTTTTGAAATGTTTTTGCTATAAATGTAAAAAATGGTTCAATTTATTTAAAAAAAAACCCTCCTTCCAAAAAACTGGTGCATTTGACTATTTTGTAAAGTTTACTGAGTTAATTTTGAAATTATTCCATAGATTTTTAGAATCTCCAGGAACTACAGTCAGATATACAAGTGGTTGTAAGATGTCTTAAGGTAACTTCTTCGAAGCCCTTACTTGAAGATGGGTCATGCACAGACTTTAAGAGTTTACCTAATCCAGAGAGAGGAGAGTGGACCTTTGGAAAACAATATACTACATTGATAACAATCTTGGAAAAATACACAGTTATCTGTGACACTTATCAAAGCACTTTTGATGACCAGTTCCATTCTAAGTCTGCTTGTCATAGTCTTCTGTATACACTGCCAAAATCAACTATTCTCTATCTTCCGAAGGGTGCTTCTATTGTTAAAAAGTCATGCTTTTAATTTTTATTATTAAACAATGTTTATATTAACTGTCATAGCTAATAGAGGCATGGCAGAAAATGAAAATGAAGCAATGTAAAAAAAAATACATATTTTGTAGTTCTAGCAATGGTAGTATTATCTTCTTTTTGTTTCTTCAAATTCTCCTTTCCATATACGATCACAACAGCCAGCAATGTAGAAGACTTACTGTACAATATCAACTAACATGTCTCCTTGAAGGATATATTAAACACAGAGATGGGCAAGATTTGATTCATAGATATTAAGGTCAGAGGGACCATTATGATCATCTAGTCTGACCTCCTGCACAATGCAAGCCACAGAATCTCACCCACCCACTCCTGCGATAAACCTCTCACCTATCTCTGAGCTATTCAAGTCCTCAAATCATGGTTTAAAGACTTCAAGGAGCAGAGAATCCTCCAGCAAGTGACCCGTGCCCCATGCTACAGAGGAAGGCGAAAAATCTCCTCTTCCAATCTGCCCTGGAGGAAAATTCCTTCCCGACCCCAATATGGTGATCAGCAGAACCCCGAGCATATGGGCAAGATTCACCAGCCAGATACCCAGGAAAGAATTCTCTGTAGTAACTCAGATCCCACCTCATCCCATCACAGGCCATTGTTTTTCATTTTAGAAAATACTAATTCTCATATGTATCAAGGAGATTTATGCTGACTCCCTCTTCAGGTTGAGTCACTTAACCATTCTATCTGATTCCCCATATTCTAAAAATATTGATAATACCTCCCTACTTCACAGGGTGTTGGAAGGTTAATTAGGTATGTTTTAAAGAGCTTTGAAGATGAAAAGTACTATGTAACTCCTAACAATAATTAATAAATAATGAGTTCTTTCTAATGCTCCTTATTGACAAAGCAGGGGCTTAATGGGTTGAGGCCTTCAACCTCCACTTTGTTAAATAAGGTTGGAAGCAACCATACAGGCTAGGTTAACAAACACTATATATCTGTTGTTGTTAATCGCATTTGTTATGGTAGTGTCTATGGACCAAACAACAAGGGGTCCCCATTGTGGTAGGCACTGTACAAACACAGAGTAGATGATGTTTCCTGCCTCTAAGAGTTTACAATCTAAATAATTGTTCTGACCTGCCTTAAATCACTGGGCAAGTTAATCTCTAATTGAACATGATTGTCTTCAGTGGTGATGCACCAGAGAATTTGGCCCTGTATCTATAGCTCACTACGTTGTCATATCACTGATTTGAGGAAAGGTAGTAAAGAGCACTAACATTAGTATAGTACTATCTGTATAAAGGAACTCAACTGGGGGAGGAGCTCTGACAACACCAGGCAGCAAAACCTTATTCTTTGTGTACACACCTAATTATTGTTAAATGACATAATCCAAGTCTCTTTGGGTACAGATCTATTTTCATAGTTCACTTTGACTAGCACCTTATTATACCAATAGTCCCATTGTGCATAGTCCTATTGAAATTACAGGGCTTAAATTTATGGTCATCAACTTCAGTGGCAAATCTCCATTGACTTTAATGGTGCAGGAGCAGAGTAAGATACTACTCAGAGCTAGTAAAGATGGCAGAATTGATCTCTTAAGTGCATGTATAAAGAAATGAGTATTTAAAATATAGGCAAATTCCTGATCTGTATTTTATTTTAAAGGATGTTATTGAGTCCAAAAATCCTACTTGTGGGAGGGAGAAAATATATTTTCCTTTATAAACCATTCACCCTTTTAATCTTATGGGGCCAAATTCTGTATTTGCTATGCTCTGCTACTTCCACTACATATGGAAGTTGCTTATATGTATCCAAGAGAAAGATAATCTTTATCCTCCCAAGTAATCTGAATTTATCATTTAATAATTGTTCAAAAAGCAAATGATGGTATGCAGTATTAAAGTTCTGTCCTACTCTAAAAAGTGACTATAAAAAGGGTCCTGAAGGTTGATATTTATTTTCTTTCAGTGACATTCATGTCAAATTCACTACATTTAAAAATAAAATATTGGCTTTTCTAACCTTTAGCTATGTTAATTTACACCAGATGAGGATCTAGTCCTCAGAGTTCATTTGTATTGTACATTCCTGTTGGTTTAAAAATACTATTAAAATATTTTTTAATCCTCACAAAAGAAATATTTCACAGCTCTTACTTCCCAGCTGTGAATATTGCCATCTATTGCCATCCAATTATAAACTATATCGTATTTTTTGTTGTTAAAGGGGTTTTGGTTATATCCACAAGGACTAACTTCACACCAACTCCTGTCTCCTATTTGACCCTTCAGCCTTTCCTTTTGTGTTCATCCACCACAACCTGATCACAGTTCAGCTCAGTGGGAGAGGAAACCCTTGTCCAGGCCCATTACTGAGGGCTAAACTTCACAGGAAATTTACCAGCAGTAATATAAGTGGTATAGTTATATGGGCATAACTCCAGTATTGGCACTTTTTCAGAATAACAGCGGCCTTGTTTCAGTTCAGGGTAATTCAAAGTGTATTAAGTCAAGAAAGGCTATGGCTATTCCAGATAAGAGTGTCCACTTGTGATGAACGTGGGAATTTTGTTAATATTTTTATGATCTCTATATGCACCTCAGTTTCCCTGTTCACTTTTGTGCAGTTGTATGTAGAGTGTATAAAGGAATGGGGGCTGGGAATATGTTACATAGCCTAAGTTCAGAAACAGACTCTTTAACAAGAACTGGCTGGAATCGACACACATGAACGGAGAATCAGGAAGGTAGAACCCCCTAGAGGCCAGGGTTGTAATGGGCATGCTCTGTCCCCACCCTCTGATGCTCAGAAACCTCTCATATTGAGTGGCATCTCCACATTATTTATTTATTTTTCCATCAACGACAATGCCACCAACACAGCCTTGTGCAGCCAAGTATTTACTGTGATTTCTTGTCCTTTCCCACTGGAGCAGAGAGCTCTCAGAGCACAGGCAACTCAGCTAACCCAGTCCTCTCTCCTTTACTTCCTCCCTCCATCTTCTTTTATAGTCCTCAGCTGATGGCTAATTAGTTCATCAGCCCCCAGACTGATCAGCTAATTAGCTACATATACCCCAGGAACTAATTGGTGCCTAAATGATGAGAGGGTTGGTTTACTTGTCAGCCTCCAGCATTCTGTCACAAGGACATGAACACTTTTCTACAGGGGTAGCCCAAAAGCAGCCAACTGCCTCCAACATTGGGTAGGCAGGCAGATGGAGGAAGACCACAGCTGGCAACTACAAAAAAAATAGATTAGTTTTAAGGTTACTGCTGTGAACAGAGCAGTGACACAGGATAGAACAGGCAGAGGACTTGGATCTCAGCAGGGCATGGCATCTTGGTCCATGGCTCCCGCCAGTAAGGACTCTGTCTTTAGCTTATCTTTCCCATACTATTCTAAGGACTGTCCAGTGCAGTCTTCCAGGGGATTAATAAATACTACCTTGTTTTGAAAAAGACTGCCTTGCCTCACTGCAAATTCTCACTGTTTGTATTACTCCCCGAGGAGGTAAAAAGTCTCTAAGCAGGAGTCTGAGGGGAGGTCTACACTTAAAAAGCTGCAGAGTTGCAGGTGCGCCACACTAGCACTTTGGTGAAAACACTACTATGCTAACGGGAGGGCTTCTCCCGTCGGCAGAGTTAATCCACCTCCGTGAGCAGCTGTAGATATGTCAACAGGAGAAGCTCTCTCATAACCATAGTGCTGTCTACACTGTGGTTTAGGTCAGGATAATTGCATTGCTCAGGGCTGTGGACTTTTCACACCCCTGAGCAATATAGTTATACCGATGTAAGTTCATAAGCCCCCAACTTAATCAGACTTGCTGTTTAGAGCTCACAGACAGAAACAGGGGTTGCTGCAGCCCAGAGGCTCAGGCTATGTCTACATGTGTCTACAGTGCTGCCGCTACACTTCAGTAGAATTTTGTGCCACTGTAGCACTTCCGTGTAGACACTCAATACAGTGATGAGAAGGGTTCTCCCATTGCTGTATTAATCCACCTCCCTGAGAGGCGGTACCTAGATTTATGTAAAAATTCTTCCCTCAACCTAGTGCTGTCTACACCAAGGATTAATTTGGCTTAACTATGTCTTTCAGGGGTGTGGTATTTTCACACAGCTGAGAGACGTATCTACGCTGATACAACTTTTCAGAGTAGCACAGCCCTCAGTTTCTAAAGTGTTGAAGCCACATGGCCTGCCTTGGTGAAAAGTGGAGACCTCAGGGATCTAACACTAAAGGGCTTACTTCTAGGAGACTCTTCAAATGATGGGGCATAGCACAGACCCTGGAAACCAGTAACACCACACAGAGAGTTATATTGGTATAACTATACCAGTATAATGGTATATTCTATTTTGGTATAATAATGCTAGTAAATTTCCCTGTGTAGACCAGCCATGAGGCTGGGAGTGGGGTGTAGCTTCCAGTAACTCTTTTCCCTTCAGCATCTATCCTTAAAGGTTATGGGGTTCTTTTCTCCTTAGGGTTATCTTAATGAAATTACCCATACAACAGTAATGTTGACAAAACTAAGATTTATTAAGAACAGAGACAATGAGGTTAAAACAAAAGAAGTTTGCTTAACATACCATGGTTCTGTTGTGATGCACTTCTCATAAACTAAACTAGATAAGGCATTCTTGGCTTAATTGGTACCAAATCCTCTCCTGATTCCAAGACCTGCTTTTCAAAAATTCACTTTTAGGTCCAGACATGCCTCTTGTGGCTGTCCAAGAATCTCAGTTATGTGAGCTACTAACATATCAAACTCATGCTTCATTAACAGTTACACAGAGAAATCCGTCAGGAAGATCACATATCTATGTCTCCACATTACCTCTTGGGCTATATCTATACTACAGATGCTTGCAGCGACACAGCCATGGTCCTGCAGCTGTGCTGCTATAGCGCCATTGTGTAAGCACTTCCTACCGCAATGGAAGGGGTGTTTCCATTACTGTAGTTAATCCACCCCTCCGAGAGGCAGCAGCTACGTCGATGGAAGGTTTCTTCCATTTACTTAGCCATGTTTACACCTGGGCATGTGTTGGCTTCACTATATCTTTCAGGAGTGTGAATTTTTCACATCCACTGAGCAACACAATTAGGTTAACCTAAAGTTTAGGTACAGATCAGGCCTCAGAGTTCCCTAGCCTTCCAGTCTCCAAAGGCTGGTATATCATAACCCCAGTGATTTCCTTTCATTACGGTAAATAGGATGTTCAACTTTAGCTCTGTACCATTGTTCTTCTCTATGGTAGCCAGTTCACGCTGTCTGGGTGAGAACACTCAGTTTCTATTCCTGTTAAACACAGAGATAGCTTTGGAGGTGACTCTCTTTAAATTTCTTTTATTAATTTCTCTTACCATAAAACATGAATTTACTGGCAGACCTTAGATCACCTATTACATCCACTTATATAACTTAAGTGTCGTACGGCAAGTGTTGTGTACTGTTGTGAGATATCAGCACACCCCCAGGGGGTAGTGACGATGTATTATTTGTGCATAATATGTAATCAGTATACTTTGTAAAGTAGTGCTATGCTAAGCTTTTCAAATGAAAACCA
The DNA here is from genome assembly GCF_009764565.3 of Dermochelys coriacea. NCBI lineage: Eukaryota > Metazoa > Chordata > Testudines > Dermochelyidae > Dermochelys > Dermochelys coriacea. The sequence goes on from NC_050068.2 coordinate 174,739,760, forward strand.
AAACCACTTGAAACATATCTCAGATTTGACTAAGCATTCATGACAGTTCAGTTTGGTCCTGGTTTCAAGTGAACATTGGCTAATTGATGGCTTTGCCTTGAAATCATGTAAAATTTGGAGTTTGTATGGTTTCATATGCAAAAGACAGGTGCAACTTAGTAGTTTTGATGGAATTTTGTTTGGTGATTTTGGGTTCAATTAAAACTGATTTGGTAACACTCCTCACCCATACATGCCAACACACACACACAAACACACTGAAATTGCAGAAAATGCTCATGTGGAGACTTATGAAGCAAGCCTGTTTAATTTTGCACAGCTCTAATTTCACATTTAATTACAGAAAACCATTAGGACAAAATCTCATGTTGTGTCCACTTTGACTGCTGTCCTAATGGATTCCTATTCATAAATAGCACATCTCTGGGATCCTGAAGGTTTCTAAATATCTTCACTGTTATGGGAAACTAGCACTTTTTTCACTTAGCTTCAGTCTATGTGTACTTCAAAGGTATCTATCTACCTTTTGAAGTATAGTATCCACATCTAAAGATAAAGCCGGTCTAAGTAGAGAGAAACTGGTTATGAAAAGAGACTTTAAAATCTGGATTCAGCCAGACTCCAAGAAGATGTAAAGGTTGGGGATTTTTGGTTAGGTGGTGGTGGGGTTTTCAAACTCACTAAATTATTTCTGCCAAGTGAGAAGTGACTGCCTTAATCATTGTGCTAAGAATTCCTACCATTACACTGCTCAATCTGTGGCTCCCTTCCCTAATGCCCCAGAAGAAAACCTTAACCTAGCAGCTCCAAGTCCTTCCCCCACCTCCTTCCCAGTCCTTTGTTTATTGTCATTCCTTGTTGTAGTGTAATGGTGGACATGATGCCATGAATGCCCACAGTTTCCAATGATGCCAATCGGTGTTGAGGGCATGCAGCAACTTGTAGGATTGGATCCTTTACTTGTATATAAATCCTTCTGGATTCTGCTGTGTAACTCATACCAGCAGGACACAAATCAAGTAGACACACTGTACTTCATCCATTAACGCCATCCTAACTAGCTACCCCTACTGACTATACTCTGCCATCCTACTTAACTTGAATAATACTGGGTTGTATGTATTATTTTTCCTGTGTCCCACACTACTTCTCCTTGCTGCCATGCCCAACAGGTATAGAACAATGTATGTACAGGAGTTCCGAAAAGCAATTTTATTCTCAGTCTTTTCTCTAGTGTCACTCTGTTACAACAAAAAATAGTTTGAGGACCATTTTTCCATATAGGATGATGGTTTTAGCACCCCTTAGGGTGATGCTGGAGCCTGGTTTAGAACCCATGCTTGAACGTGAGGAAAGAAAAATGTTATTAACTCTTTGGCATATTAAATCCAAAAGAAAGAAGCTTCAGGATCTGATTAATTGTGGATTTTGTTTTACCCTGGGTTTTGGCTCCTGTTTATGCCTTGCTTGTAAAAAAAAATATTTGGCAACCCTGAATCTAGCATATTGCACAAATGTTCAATTATTTTTGAGCTAGTTCTTCTTAGAGAAGCCTTCAACCCTTCCAAGTGGTGATGTCAGGCAATTTTATAAAATATGGGCCCCACTTACATTAAATTTGTCAACATCTAAAGTAGATAAGTGTCAGTGCTGGCAGGAGATGTACCCTTTTCCTGGAAGAGTATTTTATAGTTCTAAAGAAAAACTGAAAAAGGGGAAGTGTGAAAAGAAAATGGAGTGGAGAAGAAAGAGTAAAGATACTATGGGTACATCTGTGAAACCAAAGAAAAACTCACTGGCCCAGGGGTAGAGGTGGGTGGAGGGGTTGGTGGGTTGTTTTAACAGGAGCAAGAGGGGTTCCTTCCACCAGTAGCTCACTGGCCTGCATTGACATTTCAGCTTGCTCAGCATTTCAGAAGTGACGGTTCCAAAAATGATGATTTAGCCCAGCTAAGCAATTAGGCCCTGATCCATTCAGATACTCTATTCAGGCAGATTTCTGCACCCACATAGAGCCCCATTGAAGCCCCAGGAGTAATTTACAGGATAGGAGCTTTAAATTTATGAAAGGTCTGGATTGTTGTTGTTTTTCCCTTTAAGGTATACACAGTTCTAAAAAAATAAGCATGTAGAAAATGAATCAGACTTATTTTTATCATTTGTATTTATTATTAATATACTTAAATCACAAGCCATGGAGTATCTGGTTTTAAACTCCAAATATTTGGAAATATACTCATACATACTCCCCAAATGTCTTGTAATTAGAATTTATAGGATGCTTCTTTATTATTATTTCATGTTATTTTATCATGCCAAAAAGAGGTTTCATTTAAGAACAAGAGAGCCATTGCCAAAGAAACTAATGTTAATAGGAGCTTATCAGAGGTGCAGTTCAGTTTCACTTCTTTCTTTGTTTTCCAGCATGTTTAGAATGTATGGTAGTAGATCATTCAGATTAACAGTGATTCAATCATTCCTTCCAGGCTATTCATAATAAATAAACATTTTAAAGACCCTCAAAAATGTATAATTCATTATAACATGATGTTGCTTTGTCCAGAGATATCTTGCATTTTATTTATTGCACTGAGATGCAATAACTAGCACTCCTTTATGCTTCAAAAAAATTTCCAAGCAGAATATTTGTTCCGTATTATATTTTTACTAGCTCCTTTTTCCATGGATTGATGGGGAGAAAGAAGGTTGAATCAGAGGAAAGGGATTTGAAGCTCCTGTCAGAGGTCCTGATCCATCAAATCACTTAAGCTTAACTTTGAGCATATGAATAGTTCCATTGACTTCAATAGGACTCAGTGTGCTTCAAGTTTTGTATATGTTTAAGGGTCTGATTCAGATCAGCATTTAGCATGTTCTTTATTGCTTTCCTGAATCTGAAGGACTTAAGTATGTGTTTAAGTGTGTTCCAGGACAATTAAACTTTTCTGAATCAGGGCCTCAAGCATGGGATTAACTTTAAGCATGAATTTAAGTCCATCTCTTATTCAGCACAGCATTTAGACACATACTTAAATCCCTTAAAGTTAATCACGTGTTAAAAGGTTTTGCTGAATCTGAGCCTAAGTGATTTGCTGAGTCAGGGCCCTGATCACCATTTTGTTGCAGAAAGATGAAATTCACTCTGGTGCAGACAGCCCATGCATGACCCTCAGCATGATTAAAGCACTTCTCCACCACAGAACTTGGGAAAGAGGGCAATGTATTCCCCATCATGCAGAATTTCTGTGCCAGCCTCCATAGTACATAATGGAGGGAGGGGCGGGTGGGAGGGGAAAGGCATCAGTACACCTCATCTATGTGGCTCGAGAACCTCATATAAGTTTTGCAGATGGTCTACAGTGTTCCAATCCAGTGAGCTATAGCTCACAAAAGCTTATGCTCAAATAAATTTGTTAGTCTCTAAGGTGCCACAAGTACTCCTTTTCTTTTTTGTGAATACAGACTAACACGGCTGCTACTCTGAATCCACAGACTATAGTAGTGGCCATGGAGGGTCTGTACCTCAGGCCTAAATCCTAACTCTGTACTGAAGGGTTGATTTTACTTCCCTACCCCCCATCACACTGCAGTAATAAGAAGAGTAACAGCTCTCTATGCGAGTAATGTGCATTTCATTCTAATGGTTTATCAAATTAAATGAGCCCAGTTCCTTGCTCCAGGGAGTTAATTGAGTTTTATATTTGCATTTTGTTTAATTTCAATAGATTTTCAGATTTCCCCTTTTCTTTTCTTAATCTTTAATTATTCTTGGCTCTCTTCTTCCACTAACATTAAAGGTCCGCATTAATTTTTTAAATTATTTGGCTCATTTCCAAATGAAATAGTATTCATTCTATATACCCTGTTCATTTTTCATAAAAGATGCTACACTGCAGCCCATTAACATTCTTTGGCCTGAAGATACATGTGGATTTCCTCTGTACGCATCCCTTATGGGAAACTCCACAAATGATACTGTCAGCAGAAATAGACTCTCTTTGTACTCTACAGCAACATCTGTATGTGATGTGTTTCCAGCTCCATTTCTCATATCCCAGAGGCAGTCTGCATAAACATCTCAGATAAACTTGTACCTAAGGCTACATCTGCCCTACGAGTCCCAGCTCACGCAAACATACTCATGGTAGTTCAATGAACGCTAGCACAATTATAAATAGTAGTGTTGCTGCAGTAACTTGGGCAGCAACACGGATTGGTTGTGAACGGATTTTGGTGAAAATCAGAAAAACATCAGGGGGAACTAGGGGAGCCCCTGACCTCTGGTTAGCAGACCCATCAGTTTCAACCAGGTTTGCAATTGTCAATAGACCAAAGAATCAGATGGTGGCAGCCACTAACACTTTCCAGTATAACACACACACACACACACACACACACACACACATCAACCCTTGGCCTTTGATGTAGTGCAGAATGAGGGGGCACACAGAGACCCTAGTATCTGAGGAAAATGGTATGGAGGGAGGGAACATGGAGGATACATAAATCCAGGCATAAGGAAGGAAGTGGGGGAAGTTGCAGGGAGTTCCTGAAATAGAGGTGGATGGGAGGGAGACATACAGGGAGCTTGTAGGGGAATGGAGGGATGCAAGAAGCCGTTGGTATGTGCAATGAGCTCGGCCTAGAGAAGCAACAAAGTTTGTGACCCCTGCTATATATTATATGTAATAATGTATTGATAGTGCCTAGATATTTAGACATTATCAAAATGAAATCCTTCAGTGGTTCCAAATAGAAATTTTTCAGGATTTTTGTTCTGTAAGAAATTTGGAATGAAAATAAATTTTGTAATGTTGCAATTTCCCTGAGAATGGAAATCCCGTTTTCCAGCCAGCTCCATGTACAATAACATAGATCAAGAATCGGCAACCTTTGACACGTGGCCCGCCAGGGTAAGCCCCCTGGCAGGCTGGGCCAGTTTGTTTACCTGCCATGTCCTCAGGTTCAGCCGATTTCAGTTCCCACGGGCAGCGATTCACCGTTCCAGGCCAATGGGGGCTGCGGGAAGTGGCGGCCAGCACATCCCTTGGTTCACACCACTTCCCGCAGCCCCCATTGGCCTGGAACAGTGAACCATGGCTAATAAAGCCAATCTTTGAACCACAGATTCTATTACAATGAGGGCAGATGTTTTCAGGCTCGGCAGGAGGCTGTTGACCATGACTTGGAGCCAGTCTCTCCTTCCTCCTGTGCCTCTTGTCCTCTTCAGCTTGTTGGCGAGCAAGTTCAAAATACAGGGGACCATCACATAGGACTTCACTCCATTTTAAGCAATCCTGGGCAAGTGTCTCCCAAGCGTCAATGTCAATATTGCACTTTTTTAGGTTATCCTTCAGCAAGTCTTTATAATGCTTCCTTTCTCCACCCACGTTACGGTGCCCTTCTTTCAGGTGAGAGAACAGGACCTGTTTTGGAAGGCGATGGTCTGGCACAGGACAACATGACCAATCCAGCAGAATTGCTGATGGATGATGGTTGCCTCGATACTGGTGGTCTTTGCCTCTTCCAGAACACTAATATTGATGCGCCTGTCTTCCCATTTGATCTTCAGAATCTTACAAAGGCAGCGTTGATGGTGCCTCTCAAGAACTTTCAAGTGGTGTCTATAGGTTGTCCAAGTTTTTGACCCATACAACAATGTTGGGAGAATAACGGCTTGATAAACAACATTGCTTGAGCTGTGCCAGTGTAGCTTTTTCTTGTTTATGGCACAGGGTATTTGAAGATCATGACATTCAAACAGACACCAAGCTTCTTATTTATCAAGCCATTATATTCTGGTGTAGGTACCAGTGCAGACTCCCCTTTGTAGATGGAGTAAGTTGCACAACCACCAGTCCTATTATGTACCAGTGAAGCATTTGGATTTGCGCTGATGTAACTGCATCAATGTATAGTTACGCTGGCACTAATGTCCCTAATCTAGGCAAGCCCTTAGAGTACTATGCTTTATGGTGCACAAGACATGAGACCCTGAGTCAGCACTGAAATATAACTTTAATGTAAATATTACATGCTATTTTACACATTTTAACTGTATGTATTCATGAATTTTAAAGCCAGAAGGGATGATTCTGATTGATTAGTTTGACTTCCTGCATAACACAAGCCATTGGATTTCAGGATTCAATATAAAGTAGGGATTTTCTTCTAGAAGGCTGCAGAGAGAGAAGCATGCAGTGCTTCTATATATATAGTGATGCCTATCATTAGTGGATGGAAATAAGATGTATTTTTCCTTGTAATATCTAGAATTATTTCATTTGGACCCTCAAAATTATTTCAAAAACTTTCCACCTTAGGGATGCAAAGTTTTTTTTAAATTTGTTGGATATATAATTGGTTGATATTGCCTTAGAATCTTTTTTAAATAATGACATAGTCTGTGCTCTTGGGAAATCTCTTCTGCAAATTAATTTGCTAAAGTTTTCCTAGCTTTCTTTAGAAGTCTGTGATAGATGGGTTGAGTAGACTTTGTTCTACTATATCAGTTTCTGCAGACTGTAATCTTTTAATAATTTCTTCATATGTTATCTGCTCTGTTCCTAATCCCTCTTTTTACAGACTTGGTAATATGATTCCTGAAATAAACCAATCTCGATCTTCTTCATTTTTTAAGACCAGTACAATAATGACTTATTTTTCCTTATCTTTTGTGAATAATTCATCATTCATTTTTAACTGGATTTCTAAAAAATAATTTCTCCTATATGTATTTGGAAAAACCATTATTGCTGAAATACGTAGAGCTATTTAATAGCCATACTACCCGGTTCTGTGATCCCATGAGATCTCAAATACTAAGCAGGGTCAGTTTAGGCTAATCCTCAACCTCTAGGGAACAGCTAGGTTCTACAGGAAGAGGTGATTCCGTAGGTGATACTCATTCCTCTGACAGGTTTCAGAGTGGTAGCCATGTTAGTCTGTATCAGCAAAAACAACGAGGAGTCCTTGTGGCATCTTAGAAACTAACAGATTTATTTGGGCATAAGCTTTAGTGGGCTAGAACCCATTTCATCAGATGCATGCAGTGGAAAATACAGTACCTGGTGTGTATATATAAGTAGTACATGAAAAGTTGGGAGTTGCCTTTCCAAGTGCGGGGTAAGTCTAAAGAGACAATTCAATTAACAGTAAATACCAAGGGAGAAAAAATCACTTTTGTAGTGATAATGAGGGTGGCCCATTTCAGACAGTTGACAAGAAGGTGTGAGTAACAGTAGGGGGAAATGAGTATGGTAAAATTAGTTTTTGTAATGTAATGTAATCATTCCTCTGTGTCATTTCAGAACCAATGCCTTGGCATGCTGCTAGCAGCCGCTCTGCTGCTGAAGATGCTGTTTTTTCAGAAGACAAGTAGACCTAAGGTCCTAATCACTCTGTTCATTGAAGATCCCATGGCACTTTTCATACCAGTAGGAATGTTAATCCTTGTATCCTAGCCAAATTCCAACTCCAGTAATACAATTCTTTTTACCTAAATTCCCCCTCCAATTTTCACTTTGTACAGTAGTATTCTTCACTTGCTGATTTTAGCTGTTCTGCAGTGTTGTCTGCGCTGACATAGCTGCTGTGCTCCACCCATTAGTTAATTAATTAGTTTTTCAGGGGTAGATTAAAAGAGTTTTGTAGATCGCGTGCCTTAACTAATCATTCTCTGTGGCTGTGCAAAGAGACACAGGGTACAAATAGCTTTCCCTACCAGAAAATTGGCATGCAGGCGTGTGACACATGGCCAGAAGGAGTTAAGCAACTTGCATGCTAAATTACCCAAATTCAACCTTTAAAGACATATTAGAGAAGTATAGAAATGGTAAGTAGGGCTATTCCTTTTAAATAGTTAGCACAACCATGTTAAATAGCTTAAAGTTTTGAAATGCAAACCTGTATTGTTAGAGAATTGGAGGTAATACTCATTGATGTGTTTACTTATATCTTGTTATCTGTTTACATGGTTAACATCTGTTTCCTGTCTAACACTGTATTCTGTTAATTCAGAGATCAAAAGGAAATATTAACATTTAAATGAAACTTGGGTGTAATGAAGTCTATATTTCTCTTCAAAGTTTGTAGTGAAATGTCTATAAACTGCTTAATGAATAATTACCTTAGACTAATGAATGCAGCTAGTTACCTGTGTATACATAGGAAATAGGTAATTCTACTTCAAAGCCACTATTCTTCACCCAAGGACTGTATATTGTCAAGAGGCTGCCCAGAAAATGTATAAAGAGCTTTTGAGACTTGATCCTTTTTACCTCAGATCTGCTTAAGCTTTATCAGGACAAGCCTGCGTCGCAAGACTGTTGTCTCCACTGCCATTCTGGATCGTCCTGATATTGGAACATTGGACTATAATCTATGGACTAATTCCGAAACTCTATGCAACTATGAAGCCCACCATCTCTATAATGAAACTGACCTAAGAAGTATATTCAAGTCTGTATGTATAATGATCTCTTAACCAATACTCTCGCTTTCTTTTTTTTTTAAAGAAAAGGAGTACTTGTGGCACCTTAGAGACTAACAAATTTATTTGAGCATAAGCTTTCATGAGCTACAGCTCACTTCATCGGATGCATGGAGTGGAAAATACAGTAGGGGGATTTTATATACACAGAGAACATGAAACAATGGGTGTTACCATACACACTGTAAAAAGAGTAATCAGGTAAGGCGAGCTATTACCAGCAGGAGAGAAAAAAAAACCTTTTGTAGCGATAATCAAGGTGGGCCATTTCCAGCAGTTGACAAGAACGTGTGACAAACACTAGGGGGAAAAAATAAGCATGGGGAAATAGTTTTACTTTATGTAATGACCCATCCAGTCCCAGTCTTTACTCAAGCCTAAGTTAATGGTGTCCAGTTTGCAAATTAATTCCAATTCAGCAGTCTCTCATTGGAGTCTGTTTTTGAAGTTTTTTTGTTGTAATATTGCCACTTTTAGGTCTGTAATCGAGTGACCAGAGAGATTGAAGTGTTCTCCAACTGGTTTTTGAATGTTATAATTCTTGACGTCTGATTTGTGTCCATTTATTCTTTTACATAGAGACTGTCTGGTTTGGCCAATGTACATGGCAGAGGGGCATTACTGGCACATGATGGCATATATCACATTGGTAGATGTACAGGTAAACGAGCATCTGATAGTGTGGCTGATGTGATTAGGCCCTATGATGGTGTCCCCTGAATAGATATGTGGACAGAGTTGGCAACGGGCTTTGTTGCAAGGATAGGTTCCTGGGTTAGTGGTTTTGTTGTGTGGTGTGTGGTTGCTGGTGAGTATTTGCTTCAGGTTGGGGGGCTGTCTGTAAGCAAGGACTGTCCTGTCTCCCAAGATCTGTGAGAGTGATGGGTCGTCCTTCAGGATAGGTTGTAGATCCTTGATGATGCATTGGAGAGGTTTTAGTTGGGGGCTGAAGGTGATGGCTAGTGACGTTCTGTTATTTTCTTTGTTGGGCCTGTCCTGTAGTAGGTGACTTCTGGGTACTCTTCTGGCTCTGTCAATCTGTTTCTTCACTTCAGCAGGTGGGTATTGTAGTTGTAAGAATGCATGATAGAGATCTTGTAGGTGTTTGTCTCTGTCTGAGGGGTTGGAGCAAATGCGGTTATATAGTAGAGCTTGGCTGTAGACAATGGATCGTGTGGTGTGGTCCAGATGAAAGCTAGAGGCATGTAGGTAAGGACAGCGGTCAGTAGTTTCCGGTATAACGGTGGTGTTTATGTGACCATCGCTTATTAGCACCGTAGTGTCCAGGAAGTGGATCTCTTGTGTGGACTGGTCCAGGCTGAGGTTGATGGTGGGTTGGAAATTGTTGAAATCATGGTGGAATTCCTCAAGGGCTTCTTTTCCATGGGTCCAGATGGTGAAGATGTCATCAATGTAGTGCAAGTAGAGTAGGGGCGTTAGGGGACGAGAGCTGAGGAAGCGTTGTTCTAAGTCAGCCATAAAAATGTTGGCATACTGTGGGGCCATGCGGGTACTCATAGCAGTGCCGCTGACTTGAAGGTATACATTGTCCCCAAATGTGAAATAGTTATGGGTGTGGACAAAGTCACAAAGTTCAGCCACCAGGTTTGCTGTGACGTTATCGGGGATACTGTTCCTAACGGCTTGTAATCCATCTTTGTGTGGAATGTTGGTGTAGAGGGCTTCTACATCCATAATGGCCAGGATGGTGTTTTCAGGAAGATCACCGATTGATTGTAGTTTCCTCAGAAAGTCAGTGGTGTCTCGAAGATAGCTGGGAGTGCTGGTATGTCCTGAGGAAGGAGTCTACATAGCCAGACAATCCTGCTGTCAAGGTGCCAATGCCTAAGATGATGGGGCATCCAGGATTTCCAGGTTTATGGATCTTGGGTAGCAGATAGAATACCCCTGCTCAGGGTTCCAGGGGTGTGTCTGTGCAGATTTGCTCTTGTGCTTTTTCAGTGAGTTTCTTGAGCAGACGGTGTAGTTTATTTTGGTAACCCTCAGTGGGATCAGAGGGTAATGGCTTGTAGAAAGTAGTGTTTGAGAGCTATCTAGCAGCCTCTTGTTCATATTCCAACCTATTCATGATGACAACAGCACCTCCTTTTACAGCCTTTTTGATTATGATGTCAGAGTTGTTTCTGAGGCTGTGGATGGCATTGTGTTCTGCATGGCTCAGGTTATGGGGCAAGTGGTGCTGCTTTTCCACAATTTCAGCCCGTGCACATCGGCGGAAGCACTCTATGTAGAAGTCCAGTCTGTTGTTTCAACCTTCAGGAGGAGTTCACCCAGAATCCTTTTTTTTGTAGACTTGGTAGGAAGGTATCTGTGGGTTAGTATGTTGTTCAAAGGTGTGTTGGAAATATTCCTTGAGTCGGAGACATTGAAAATAGGATTCTAGGTCACCACGGAACTGTATCATGTTCGTGGGGGTGGAGGGGCAAAGGGAGAGGCCCCGAGAGAGGACAGATTCTTCTGCTGGGCTAAGAGTATAGCTGGATAGATTAACAATATTTCTGGGTGGGTTAAGGGAACCACTGTTGTGGCCTCTTGTGGCATGTAGTAGTTTAGATAGCTTAGTGTCCTTTTTCTTTTGTAGAGAAGCAAAGTGTGTGTTGTAAATGGCTTGTCTAGTTTTTGTAAAGTCCAGCCACGAGGAAGTTTGTGTGGAAGGTTGTTTTTTTACGAGAGTATCCAGTTTTGAGAGCTCATTCTTAATCTTTCCCTGTTTGCTGTATAGGTTGTTGATCAGGTGGTTCTGCAGTTTCTTTGAGAGTGTGTGGCAAAATCTGTCAGCATAGTCTGTGTGGTATATAGATTGTAATAGATATTTTACCTTCAGTCCTTTTGGTATGATGTCCATCTGTTTGCATTTGGAAAGGAAGATGATGTCTGTCTTTATCTGTATGAGTTTTTTCATGAAGTTGATGGATTTCCACTCCATACGGCTAAATTCAGTGCCTTGCATAATGACAGGTTTCAGAGTAGCAGCCGTGTTAGTCTGTATCTGCAAAAAGAAAAGGAGAACTTGTGGCACCTTAGAGACTAACACGGCTGCTACTCTGAAACCTGTCAACTCTTTTTTTTAATAAATCTTAGTTTAGTTAATAAGAATGGGCTATGAACGTGTATTTGGGTAAGATCTGAAACATTCATTAACTTGGGAGGGGGAGTTATGTGTCCAATCCTTTGGGATTGGTAGAACTTTTTATGTGATGAATCAGATTTTCAATAATCCCCATCATATTTGACTTGGCTGGCTGGGTGAAAGCCCAGGGCTGGGTTGCTTTAAGGGAGCTGTGTTTTGACTTCTGGGTAATCAGTATGGCATTGTGCAAGCTGTTTTGTTGCTGGCTTAGTGGATCTAAGTATTGGAATAACCACCAATTTTGTGGATCTTCTGCCCCATTCTTTGCAGTTTGCCCTGACTGAGCAACCTCTGTGTGCTCTCTCCCCAAGACCCCAGTCACAAGGGGCCAACCACAATGGAGTCATTCCTAGCAGGCAGGAGAAAACCAGCCCAAATGGGGCAAGGAAGAAACAGGGCCATGACTCTCCCCCTCTTCAGTTCACACACACAGCAGTCAGCAAACCTGGCAGACCATCAAAGGGAGTGAATACTACATCACCCTGAAATATGCCTCCCACAGGGTGGTGTAAAGTGCGGGGCTGTGGATAAAGGCCGTCTCAAATGAAGTTGTACTTGGACACCCACTGGTATTCATTATCCATAACAGACGTTTTAGTTCAAAGGAGAGAATAAGATCTTATAAATCAATGGTGGTTGCAAAGGAACGAGAAGACGATGAATGAAATCCTGGCCACATTGAAGTCAATGGCAAAACTTGCCTGGGGAAAGGATTTCACTTTAAATGTATTTTACTTTAAAATTTTAATATTAAATAATAAATTTCATTAATAAATAAATAAATAATAAAATTTAAAATATTATGCTTAGGAGATGTGTCAAATTAGCATCCATGGAAAGTGAAGTTAGAGTTGGGCAAAATTTTTTGTCCAAAGCTGCTTTTTTTTTTTTCGCCTGACCAAAAATGCAGATTCAGCAACACTGAAACATTTCACAAATCTGTGATGATTTCAACAAATTGTTTCAAGTGAAAAAATACCCCCCAAAAAAAATTTCAGAAAAAATTGAAGCACTTTGTTTTAAAATGAAACATTTTGATTTTTTTTTCAGTTTGAAATGACTTTTAGTTTCAGAATTGTCTTTAATTTTATCAAAAAACAATCCAAACATTTCAAGGTCATTGGAACACACTCTTTTGTTTGACCCCAAATGATTTTTTTCCCAAAACTTACAGCTAACTGAAAAATCTGTGGTTATTAACATAACTGTGACTGGAGTGATCTTGCTAGAGAACAGGTACAGCTTGGAGAACAGCTTCAAAAACTGCTTCCTGCTGCTCCACCCATGGGCCACAGTCCTGATCTAAAGTAGGCTTCTCTAGGTATGAGAGGGCTGTCAGCAGAGGAGTCTCTGAGCTGTATTCTGAGTATATATAATATACTAGCAATTAATATATCATATGCTAGGAATGAATGATAAAGAAAAAAGATTATGGGAATGAGGGGAACTAATAATAATAATTGTACTTTGCATGATAAAACACTCTGAAAACACTTTACAGAAATTAATAATTTGATCCTTCAAGCACAACTACAGGGTAGGAAAGTATTATAATCTCAATCATACTGATGGGGGAATCAAGCTTAGTGAGGCTAAGTGACTTGTCTAAAGTAACTCAGTGAATCATTGGCAGAGCTTGGAATAGAACTCGGCTCTTCTGACACCAGTCCTGTGATTTTTAGTCACAAGACTGTCCTTCCCCTCTAGAAGACTCTTCTCAGTGCATGAATAAATGATTGTTAGCATTAGAAAGAGAAACACATCAAAGAAAGACTAGACCCACAAGTATTCAAATGTGATCTCACATATAGTATACTCATTCACAGTTTGCTAGAGGGCATTATCATGGTACTTTCACTTCAAATGTCTTAATGTCACATTTCAGGCTACCTGATTATATTTAGTCATACAACAATTCTTAAACTGAATGCAAGACAATGAAGACAGATAATCTTATTGTAATCTTTGGAATCATTTTCTGGAAATTGAGCTATAGAATAGAGGAGAGTCCCTAATCCTTACTTTATTTCTTCTGAGATAAACTATAATCAATAGTGCTAATGTGACTTTTAGTAGAACCTAAAGGAGTCCAGTGGCACCTTAAAGACTAACAGATTTATTTGAGCATAAGCTTTCGTCAGTAAAAACCCCACTTCTTCAGATGCATGGAGTGAAAATTACAGATGCAGACATAAATATACTGACACATGAAGAGAAGGGAGTTACTTCACAAGTGGAGAACCAGAGTTGACAGGGCCAATTTGATCAGGGTGGATGTAGTCCACTACCAATAATAGTTGAGCAAAAAGAAAAGGAGTACCCGTGGCACCTTAGAGACTAACAAATTTATTAGAGCATAAGCTTTCGTGAGCTACAGCTCACTTCATCGGATGCATTTGGTGGAAAAAGCAGAGGAGAGATTTATATACACAAACACACACAGAGAACATGAAGCAATGGGTTTATCATACACACTGTAAGGAGAGTGATCACTTAAGATAAGCCATCACCAGCAGCAGGGGGGGGAAAGGAGGAAAACCTTTCATGGTGACAAGCAAGGTAGGCTAATTCCAGCAGTTAACAAGAATATCAGAGGAACAGTGGGGGGTGGGGTGGGAGGGAGAAATACCATGGGGAAATAGTTTTACTTTGTGTAATGACTCATCCATTCCTAGTCTCTATTCAAGTTAATTGTATCCAGTTTGCAAATTAATTCCAATTCAGCAGTCTCTCGTTGGAGTCTGTTTTTGAAGCTTTTTTGTTGAAGTATAGCCACTCTTAGGTCTGTGATCGAGTGACCAGAGAGATTGAAGTGTTCTCCAACTGGTTTTTGAATGTTATAATTCTTGACGTCTGATTTGTGTCCATTCATTCTTTTATCTTCGAGACACCACTGACTTCCTGAGGAAACTACAGTCCATTGGTGATCTTCCTAAAAACACCATCCTAGCCACAATGGATGTAGAAGCCCTCTACACCAACATTCCACACAAAGATGGACTACAAGCCGTCAGGAACAGTATCCCCGATACTGTCACGGCTAACCTGGTGGCTGAACTTTGTGACTTTGTCCTGACCCATAACTATTTCACATTTGGTGACAATGTATACCTTCAAATCAGCGGCACTGCGATGGGTACCCGCATGGCCCCACAGTATGCCAACATTTTTATGGCTGACTTAGAACAACGCTTCCTCAGCTCTCGTCCCCTAATGCCCCTACTCTATTTGCGCTACATTGATGACATCTTCATCATCTGGACCCATGGAAAGAAGCTCTTGAGGAATTCCACCATGATTTCAACAATTTCCATCCCACCATCAACCTCAGCCTGGACCAGTCCACACAAGAGATCCACTTCCTGGACACTACGGTGCTAATAAGCGATGGTCACATAAACACCACCCTATATCGGAAACCTACTGACCGCTATTCCTACCTATATGCCTCTAGCTTTCATCCAGATCATACCACTCGATCCATTGTCTACAGCCAAGCGCTACGATATAACCGCATTTGCTCCAACCCCTCAGACAGAGACAAACACCTACAAGATCTCTATCATGCATTCCTACAACTACAATACCCACCTGCTGAAGTGAAGAAACAGATTGACAGAGCCAGAAGAGTACCCAGAAGTCACCTACTACAGGACAGGCCCAACAAAGAAAACAACAGAACGCCACTAGCCATCACCTTCAGCCCCCAACTAAAACCTCTCCAATGCATCATCAAGGATCTACAACCTATCCTGAAGGACGACTCATCACTCTCACAGATCTTGGGAGACAGACCAGTCCTTGCTTACAGACAGCCCCCCAATCTGAAGCAAATACTCACCAGCAACCACACACTACACAACAGAACCACTAACCCAGGAACCTATCCTTGCAACAAAGCCCGTTGCCAACTCTGTCCACATATCTATTCAGGGGATACCATCATAGGGCCTAATCACATCAGCCACACTATCAGAGGCTCCTTCACCTGCGCATCTACCAATGTGATATATGCCATCATGTGCCAGCAATGCCCCTCTGCCATGTACATTGGCCAAACTGGACAGTCTCTACGTAAAAGAATGAATGGACACAAATCAGACGTCAAGAATTATAACATTCAAAAACCAGTTGGAGAACACTTCAATCTCTCTAGCCACTCGATCACAGACCTAAGAGTGGCTATACTTCAACAAAAAGCTCAAAAACAGACTCCAGCGAGAGACTGCTGAATTGGAATTAATTTGCAAACTGGATACAATTAATTTAGGCTGAATAGAGACTGGGAATGGATGAGTCATTACCCAAAGTAAAACTATTTCCCCATGGTATTTCTCCCTCCCACCCCACCCCCCACTGTTCCTCTGATATTCTTGTTAACTGCTGGAATTAGCCTACCTTGCTTGTCACCATGAAAGGTTTTCCTCCTTCCCCCCCCCCCCCCCCGCTGCTGGTGATGGCTTATCTTAAGTGATCACTCTCCTTACAGTGTGTATGATAAACCCATTGTTTCATGTTCTCTGTGTGTGTGTGTATATATAAATCTCTCCTCTGCTTTTTCCACCAAATGCATCCGATGAAGTGAGCTGTAGCTCACGAAAGCTTATGCTCTAATAAATTTGTTAGTCTCTAAGGTGCCACGGGTACTCCTTTTCTTTTTGCGAATACAGACTAACACGGCTGCTACTCTGAAACCTGTCAATAATAGTTGAGGTGTCAATTCCAGGAAAGGCAAAGTTTCTTCTGTAATGAGCCAGGCACTCCCAGTCTCTATTCAAGCCCAAATTAATGGTGTTAAATTTGCAAATGAATTTTAGTTCTGCTGTTTCTCTTTGAAGTCTGTTTCTCAAGATTTTTTGTTCAAGTATAGCTACTTTCAAATCTATTATAGAATGTCCAGGAAGATTGAAGTGTTCTCCTACTGGCTTTTGCATCAAATGAAGTGAGCTGTAGCTCATGAAAGCTTATGCTAAAATAAATTTGTTAGTCTCTAAGGTGCCACAAGTACTCCTTTTCTTTTGGCTTTTGTATGTTACCATTCCTGATGTCCAATTTGTGTCCATTTATTCTTTTACATAGAGACTGTCTGGTTTGGCCAATTTACATGGCAGAGGGGCATTGCTGGCACATGATGGCATATATAACATTAATAGACGTGCAGGTGAATGAGTCTCTGATGGTGTGGCTAATGTGATTGGGTCTTCATATGGTGTTGCTAGAGTAGATATGGGGACAGAGTAGGCAAGGAGGTTTGCTACAGGGATTGGTTCCTGGGTTAGTGTTTCTGTGGTGTGGTGTGGTGTGTAGTTGCTGGTGACTATTTGCTTCAGGTTGGAGGG
Source organism: Dermochelys coriacea (assembly GCF_009764565.3). NCBI lineage: Eukaryota > Metazoa > Chordata > Testudines > Dermochelyidae > Dermochelys > Dermochelys coriacea. Next base: position 174,756,741 of record NC_050068.2, read on the forward strand.
CTGTCTGTAAGCGAGGACTGGCCTGTCTCCCATGGTCTGGGAGAGTGAGGGATTGTGTTCCAGGATAGGTTGTAGATCATTGATAATGTGCTGAAGGGGTTTTAACTGGGGGCTATACGTGATGGCCAATGGTGTTCTGTTATTTTCCTTGTGGGGCCTGTCCTGTAGTAGGTGATTTCTGGGTATCTGTCTCACTCTGTCAGTCTGTTTCCTCACTTCCCCAGGTGAGTATTGTAGTTTTAAGAATGCTTGATAAAGATGTTGTAGGTGTTTGTCTCTGTCTGAGGGATTGAAGCAAATTCAGTTGTATCTTAGGGCTTAGCTGTAGACAATGGATCGTGTGATGTGTCCTGGATGGAAGCTGGAGGTCTGTACATAAGTATAGCAGTCAGTAGGTTTCCGGAATAGGGTGGTGTTTATGTGAACATCACTTATTTGCACTGTAGTGTCCAGGAAGTGGATCTCTTGTGTGGACTGGTCCAGGCTGAGGTTGATGGTAGGATGGAAATTGTTGAAATCCTGGTGGAATTCTTCAAGGGCCTCCTTCCCGGGGGTCCATATGATTGAAGATGTCATCAATGTAGTGCAAGTAGCGGAGGGGCACTAGGGGACAAGAGCTGAGGAAGCATTGTTTTAAGTCAGCCACAGAAATGTTGGCATACTGTGGGGCCATGCGGGTACCCATAGCAGTGCCACTAACTTGAAGGTATAAGTTGTCCCCAAATCTGAAATGGTTGTGGGTGAGGACAAAGTCACAAAGCTCAGCCACCAGGTGTGCTATGGCTTCATCAGGGATACTGTTCTTGACAGCTTTTAGTCCATCCTCATGTGGAATATTGGTATAAAGCGCTTCTACTTTCATGGTGGCTAGGATGGTGTTTGCAGGAAGATCACCAATGCATTGTTGTTTCCTCAGAAAGTGGGTGGTGTCTCGAAGATAGCTAGGAGTGCTGCTAGCGTAGAGTCTGAGGAGAGTCCAAATAGCCAGATAATCCTGCTATCAGGGTGCTGATGCCTGAGATGATGGGGGTGCCCAGGGTTTCCAGGTTTAAGGATTTTGGGTAGCAGATAGAATACCCCTGGTTGGAGCTCTGGGGTGTGTCCATGTAGATTTGTTCCCGTGCTGTAGCAGGGAGTTTCTTGAGGAGATGGTGTAGTTTCTTTTAGTAGTCCATGAAAGCTTATGCTCAAATAAATCTGTTAGTCTTTAAGGTGCCACCGGACTCCTTGTTGTTTTTGTGGATACAGACTAACACAGCTACTCCCTGATACTTAGTAGAACCTAGGCACTCTAGGCCAAATTCTACCCTCAGTCACAGTAATGCAAACCCAGGTCTTCAATATGGTTGCATGGTGTAATGAGGGCAGAATCTTGCTCTTTCTGTTAAGTATCACACTTCAGGCTCTCAGTCCCCAGGGTGGTACTTGCAGGGTCTTAGGAAGGTGCAGGGTGCTCTTAATGGAAAGCTCTGACTTTTAAATTTACTCTTACTGAAAATCTATCTAGGTCCAAGCCTGTCAGCTTCTTGGGACTGATACAATGGCCAATTAAGTCAATGGGAGTCCTTCCATTGACTTCAAATGGCATTGGATCAGGCCTTTAGAGCATGATGCAAAAGGCATTTCCTTGCTTAGGCTTTTTACTAGACATACTGTAAGTGCTGGAAATCCTCTGGCTCTGGTCTGTTTCACAGACAGCATGTTGGTCACAGGGAAGTGAACATTGTGTACATGCTCTCTACTTTTCAGAGAATGTTGTGATCCCTTGAGCTAAATTTTTGGAAAGTGTGGGCAGATATTATGCTGATTGGTGTCTTGTAAATGTATATAATAATAATAGTTGTGCAACACAGCAAACAAGTCATTTCCATATTTTGACTGTAGACAGAAAAACATCTGGAAAATCTCTGGCCATGATATCCCTGTATGTGTAAGAACTTGTTGCATTTTCACAGAGTGAGATCAGTAATGATAAAATCAAGCAATTTCCTGGTTATTTTTTTTTTTTAGATTACCATAAATCTTCCAGCTCTATTTATAACTAACTTTGTCACATTTTACTTTCATTGCTTGCGACAACATACAGGTTGATTTGTTTAATGAGAAGGAATACATAAAAGGCAAAATTAATGGTTTCACTTGATTAAAGTCTTTGGATTCAGTGGTCAGTACATACAAGTCTGTTTAGGCCTTTCCTTTATTAATTTTGTCATAAATTTAATGCACCTTGTTTTCATCAAAGAAATGTATAATGCGCTCCTTGAATGCTTTTCCTTCAGGAGGATATGATTAGGTTGCAAATATTAAATAACAATGTATCTTTATCAGGTACAGACTTACAACTACTTGAAACAGCTACTATTGCACTTCTGTTAAAAATTAGATTCCTTTGTGCTTTCAAACAATTAACCAATATCAATCTGAGTTTTCCAGCTAAAGAACTTGAAAATGTTATAGACTCTTGCATTCAATTTAACTTATCTTCCAATATTAGGTTTAATTCCCTTCTAGAATAAAAGTGTATCTGGGTGATAAACATCTTCTTGCTATGCTGGAATTCTGGTATTCATCCTCCTTGTTATAATATGATTAATTTATTTTGAGGGAGATGTGATTTCCTTGGACAATATATAATCTACAGCTGAAATCTCTAATAATACATTGTAGTGGTCCTGATCCAGTCTTTAAATAACAATCTACATCTATTTTTGGGACTACCTACCACACTTTTTTCTGGCATATAGTATAGCATTGTTCCTGTTGTTTTCCTCTGCAAATACTGTTCACCTTGATAGCTATGCAATCAGTGAGCTCCTTGAGGAGCAGAACTCATTTCATATATGAGCAAGAAGATCTGTCCTTACACTACGCAAGAGGGGCAACCACACTCAGATCTGTGATTTTCAGTATCTCTAGCATCACCAAATGCTCCACACAGGATATGAATGGATGGAAGTCATGGGTCCATCACTTTCTGCACTGGTTGGCATGGTGCAGCTAGCGTGGGTGGTGCCTGTCCTGCATCAAAGAATTCCACATGTCTCAAGAACAAAGCCACTGAGAGTTTCCTGCTGGTGTGGAGCTGTTATGTAATATTTATTATAGGTGGAGATGTTAACTTTATCTATTATTATGGTTGCCAACACTTTCCCATTATAAGACCCTGAAAACTTTGCCAAACTTTAACCATTTCTATGCTGGCTTTCTGCTTAGACTAAACCTTTTGGAAAGCTTAATCCAAAATGATTCAGGCATTTCTGAGACCAAAGTTAAGGGAAAATATGTTATTTTGCCCATATTAAAGAATTCTGGTGACCTTTCCTTTGAGAAGCTCTAGAGCCCTTATGCTTTGGAGCAGGGACTTTAATTTTGGCAACAGGCTGGCCTTTGTGTCGGGGCATATGCCTTTTACTGTACTTGTGAAAACCCACACAAATTTGGCCAAGTTATAAGCCTTTGAAAAATCAGTTTGCATATGCTCAATAGAGACATACTTGATTTTAGTAGCTAAGTTCTCCAAATATTCTTTCTACATTGAGAACTTCCCCTGAAATTGCAGCTGCAGGCCGGGCCAGGTCTGGGACAATGAAAATTGGGAGCTGTGTCTTGTATGCTCTAATTGCATCCCTTGCTGACACCATGTAGCAGGAAGGAGGAAGCCACCTGAATCAAATGCAGAGGGGACAAGAGCCAGACTTTCGTATGTATGTGTGTGTGGGACAATAGATTGGGATAATACCAAGGAAACTTATACCAATAGATTGGATAATACCAAGAAACTTAGAGAAGGCGAGACTGGGACTGGAGGCTAATGAGGGAGAGGGAAACTAGGACTGGGAGCTAGAGACTGGGATTTGCTGGGCAAGGAGACTGGGACCCAGAGAGGGAAATGGTAGAGGAGAAATAGGGACTGGAAGTATGTGGGTGGAGGGTTGAGACTGAGAGTGGATGATGATCCATAGGGGAGGCTGAGAATAGCTGTGCAAGGAGACTTGGATGAGGAGCAAGGTGGGGGAAACATTGAGATTAGATGAAGAACCCAAGGGGAGAGATGGGCACTGGGACTGGGAGCAATTATGAAGAAAATGGGCATGGGGGGGTAACTGGAGGCTGGATGGGGAGAGAGAGATTGGACAAAGGGCCAGGGGGATCTGCAAGTTGCTGGGCAAAGAGAGTGCAACCTGAAAGGGAAAACTAGGACTCAGATGGGGAGTCTGTGGGGAAGACTAGGACTAACTGGGCAGGGAGACTGGGATCGGATCAGAAGCCTGAGGAGCGTGGAGCCTGGGTGAGGAGAATTGAACTGGGATGAGGACCCAGCGTAGGGTTGGGCATAGGCACCGACTCCATGGGTGCTCCAGGGCCGGAAGAAATAGTGGGTGCTCAGGGGAAAGAATAGTGGGTGCTCAGCACCCACCGGCAGGCCCCGCTGATCAGCTCCTCCCCCACCAGCACCTCCCACCCACCACTGATTAGCTGTTCAGTGTTGGGCAGGAGACACTGGGGTGGGGTGGGGGCCTGGGGGAAGGGGTGAAGTGGGGTTGGGACCTGGGGTGGAGCAAGGGCCGAGCACCCCTGGAGAAATCAGAAAGCCGGCACATGTGAGGCTGGGACAGGGATAGGTTGGAGATGAAAGGGTCAAGCTTGGGGGGAAGTGGACAAAAGGGTCTGTGCCCACTAGAGAATACTACCCTCCACAACCTGATAAGGAACCAAGATTCCTGAGTCTCACCATTCCTCTGCTGTCCACAAAGCTCATGTTATGGGGATACAAATAGAAGTGTAGATGCTCCCACTCAGGTGGGAGCCCAGGCTCTGAGACCTAGAAGGGGTGGGGGGCTCAAAGCCCAGGAGGGAACATCTACACTTCTAGTTTTAGCCCCACAGCACAAGTCCTGTGAGCCTGAGTCAGTTGACCCAGGCTCTGAGAATGACTGCCATGTTTTTCTGTTTTTTCAGTGTAAACATGTCCTAATTCTATGATAGTGGTTGCACCATTGTATATTTGTCACCTGCAATGAGGCATTATAAGGTAGCCCTGTTAAATATCCCAGCATTTGTTTTAATTTGTATTTTTGAGGTTTGTGTTGGAATGGTTTCAGTGACTTGCACAAGGCCTGTGGGATCAGCAACATGACTAGGAGGACAAAGGGAATAATTAGAGAAAGCATGGGTGGATTAAGGGCTGCTGGAACCTGTAATTATCAATATCATCACCATCACTATCCCCACTCCCTGGTGATAGCACCTTGTGACAGGCTGTCCACCCCATACAAGGCCCAAGTAGATAGAAAGGGCCAATTGACCCCATAACAGGATGCACCTGGAAGACAATCAGTGTTGTTAAGGTCTAACTGATGAGGAAGTCCAGCTGGGCAGGAGTAGGCTGAGTAAGTATAATATTAGGAAGCAGCACACAAGAAGGAGCTCTAGGGAGGAACTCTGTAGTCCCTCCCCTGAGAGTGGGGGAGTTGGCAATCAACAAGGAGGTGATCTAGAGGGAAGTAAACCCTGGGATTCTGTCTGGGAAAACAGACTCTGGCAATAACCCAAAACAGGGGGATGTAGCTACAAGGGAGTGTAGGAGGCTCCAATGGTAACCCCGGGCTTTGCCAGAAGACAGAGAAAGGAAGGAAGGAAAGACCACAGGGAAACAGTGACAGGGTCTGAGATTAGGTAGGCCATGGTTGCTGGGGCATAGGGTCCCTGGACTGGAACTTGTGATAGGGGACAAGCCTGGGTCCCTACCTGCCACTTGGGAAGTAGCATAGTCTGGGTAGTGGAGAGGAAGACTGTCTGAGACAGTTTGGCCAGAGGTATTTAGATACCCTGGAAGGAGAAAGCTACAGTGGCTGGCCAGCCAAGCCATGAAAAGAAAGCACCCTGGATCAGATAGAAGGAGCAGTCAAATCCAAAGAGGCACCATGGGGATAGCAACCAAATGAGGGGGCATCAGCCCAGGAAGAGCTAATCCCTAAATGAGCCACAAGGAGGTGCCGCAGTGGTAAATAGTAAACCTATGACATGCTATCATCTGACCTCTGTCTTCTTCATTGATAGATGGTCCTCATAGAGAACAATACCAAGCTAAGATAGAAGGGCCTCATTTTTCATAACTTTAATGGGAAATTCAGGTGATCTGCACCTTAGAAGGAAGAGCCTTATCTTTCTGTCTAAACTTGGTATTACCCTTCCTATTTCCATGGCCATACCCTCCTACATCCTGCTCCTCACACCCCTCACTCTGCTGCGCAAATACCTTCCCATATAGCTTACTCTCCCAGAGCGCAGGTTCCTCCTACCAGTGCATATCCTCCCATCTTCATCCATCTATACCAGATCCTCACCCCCTACTTTAAAGCATTGGGCAGTCCTAGATGTTTTACTTCCTGGGCCTGCTGCATGTGCTACCACTCAACTGTCTGCTGGTTGCCATGCTTTGAAATTAGAACTGTTTGAATTATGAATTATGAATTCTGTGAATTATGGAGCATCACAATTGTGGCATATAATGCATAGAACTATGGTGCACTAAATTCAAAGAGGAAGCACTAGCGGCAGAAAGGGCTGAGGCCCTGGAATCAGCTCTCTATCTCAGTACTTCCCGATCTGCTCCTACTTCGCATGCCAGTTTTCATAAAGGTGATATGGTCTTTTTGTTAGTGTCTTTCCTTGGTATTGATTTAGGCTTCATCCACCCTTGAGGAAAGTTGAGGCAAAAAAGTAAAATAAACAGAGACTAAAAATAATGAATTTAATGAATTAATGTAACCCTAACCATTTCAGCTGTAAAAACATCCAGATCATGAAAAAAAAAAGCTCATCTATAAACAATTGAGATACATGTAATACAGCCATAGTAGCTGGAAAGGTTCAGGTTCATTTAAATGGTCAAATTACACAACATACAGTGAGGACCAATTTAACAATTGCTAAGCCTTTTAGAAGAGAAAGTGGCTGTTTATATGGCTCTTGCTGCTTTATGTGACTGTACTGTTCCTTTTCTAGCTTGACTTATTTTACATAGGATTTGTTGGCCATTGTGTTCAGCTGTACATGCATTAATTCCAGATCATTTGGCATGGTCATCATAGGTGTCACTTTTCCCTCACTCCTTTGCCTGGCAAGGACTGGAGTGACTTAGGGGTGAAGGAACACTTCAACTTGGGGTCCTGAGAGATCCATGTCTACCTCTGCCAGAAGCTGTCTGTCTCATGAGGTGTGGAAGTTGGAGGAATAAAAGGGGCAATACTGGAAACCCTCCCCTGGCCTCACAAAGCAGTAGTTCCAGGAATGTCCAAAATGTCCAATGAAGATACCTTCGGGAGGTAATATTTCTTGCAATAATGGAAAATGATGCTTTGCCCTGCTAAGTTTACAAGTTGAGTATTGTCCACTTTGAATTTTAGAGCAATAAAGCAAAGAGAGAAATCTCCACTCCAAATCAAACTGCATGGACTATTTTAAACACAGGCTTCCAGAAAATCTACAGCATGCAAAATTAAATATCTCATGTTATTTTTGAATCCCGTGAGATGTGGAAGTAGACTACTGACCACACCTTTAAGCTATGCTAAGTAAACACAACTACTGCCAAAATCTGAGGCTGTGTTTGCCAGTAAAATCTCTCGTCCAGTTTCCTGATCATTCCTTTTGTCTTAAAAATAACTTATTCTATAAAGCTCAGAGGCCATTTCTGCAAGAAAATTCAGGGACACCATTTCACCCTTTCAAACACACAGATGTTTGAATGGACACTTCACTAATACTTACAAAGAAACAACAATCTGTCCCCTTCAATAATATACTGTATTTCATTCAAGTCTCAAAGAAGTTTAGACAGTAAATCTTAACAAATACTATACATAAAAAGTGGGATTTGCTGAATCTCTACATCTAAAATGACCAAAGATTTCATAAGACTTTTGCCAGCTTCTATGTGCAAATGCAGATCCTGATTATTTTGCTTATTGTTTGCTGGTAGGAGACTAAAATCAGAATCTAAACACCCAGTTATTTCAGAGTCTAGGACAGAGGTGGGCAAACTATGGCCTACGGGCCACATCCGGCTCGTGGGATCCTCTGACCCAGACCCTGAGCTCCTACCCCGGGAGTCTCACCCCCAGCCCCTCCCCCGCTGTTCCCCATCTCGCACAGCCTCAGCTCACTGCGCCACTGGTGCAATGCTCTGGGAGGGGGGGCTGTGAGCTCCTGGAGCAGCTCAGCTGCAGAGCCCAGCCTGCCTGGTGCTCTGTGCTGTGTGGCGGCGTGGCTGTAGCACCATGGTAAAGGGGCAGGGAGCAAGTGGGGTTGGATAGAGGGCAGGGGAGTTTGAGGGAGTGGTCAGGGGCCAGGAGTGTGGATAGGGATCAGGGCGGTCAGAGGGTGGGGAATAGATGGGTTGAATGGAGGCAGGGGTCCCGGGAGGGCAGTCAGGAAGGAGAGGAGGGGTCGATGGGGCAGCGGGGGGCAGTCAGGGACAGGGGTTCCAGGGGCGGTCAGGGGACAGGGAGAAGGGGTGGATGGATGGGGCAGGGATCCTGGGCAATGTTCCCTCTAATTTTTGACAGGCTGTGTGCGCAAAAAATTTCTCTATGCAAATTTTTGTGCACACGGTGTTTCTCTGTGTGCGCAGGGTTTAGGATCTGTGTGCGCACGCACATGCGCACATCTTAGCGGGAACAGTGGTCTCAGGGGGGCAGTCAGGGGCAGGGGATCTGGGGGTGGTCAGGGAGCAGGGGGTGGTCGATGGGGCAGGAGTCCCAAAAGGGCATTCAGGGGACAGGGAATGGGGGGTTGGATGGGATAGGAGTCCTGGGGTGGGGGTCGGATGGGGTCGGGGGCCGGACCACACCTGGCTGTTTGGGGAGGCACAACTTCCCCTAGCTGGCCCTCCATACAATTTTGGAAACCCGATGTGGCCCTCAGGCCAAAAAGTTTGCCTGCCCCTAGTCTAGGACAATATAATTAATCAGTTAGTTATTAGAGATATGTACAGTCCAAATAGAGTCAGAAATCTAACATTTTGATATATTCATAGTTGTTTGTATTTTGGAAACAGCATTTTTAAAAACAAAAACACAAAATCCATCCAAGCAATAAGTGAAGAATATAGGCTGAGGGGCCTAAGGGAGCGAGGTACCCATTTCCCTTTGAATTTCAATGGGCACCTTACTCCATTGGACTCTTTTGGATTTCCCAGTCACAGGACAGGGAAAAGAACTTATCCACACGTTTGTCTGTAAAGCAACTGGCACACTTGGCTATATATAAATAAAAATTACAATAATTGGAGACTAACTCTGAAAAGTTAAAAACCTCATTTTCCCTTTTACATACAAGGATGGTCCTGGATTGAAGTCCACTGGTGTTCAGTCAACAGGCAAATGATACACTAGCCCAGCCACAGCTGAGGAGCACATTCAACCCCACTCACTGGTCCTACTACCCCTCCAATTCCCCCATGATTCAACCTTTATTTTCTCTCATCCCTACTATACTCTTTCCAACTCTCAGCATCTACCCAAGACCAATGCCTAAACCCTGCACACACTGCGAAACACCGTGTGCACAAAAATTTGCAGAGAAGAAATTTTTTGCACACACGGCCTGTCAAAAATTAGAGGGAACATTGCCTAGGATCTCTGCCTCATCCACCCACCCTTCTCCCTGACTGCCCCCCGCTGCCCCATCGACCCCTCCTCTCCTTCCTGACTGCCCTCCTGGGACCCCTGCCTCCATTCAACCCATCTATTCCCCACCCTCTGACTGCCCTGATCCCTTTCTACATTCCTGGCCCCTGACCACCCCCTCAAACTCCCCTGCCCTCTATCCAACCCCACCTGCCAGTCTTAGAGCACCACATGACAGTCACTGCTTTTGATGAATTAGCTGATTACCATGTTTTCAGATTGGGGTGAGTTTTACCAAGCTGTCTGGGAACACTCAGTACTAGTTCACGGTTGGCCCTGCAAGGGTGTGCAAGGTGAGGAGAGGGCCAAAGCAACCCTATTTCTCCCACACCTTGCACTCCTTTCCAGATGCAGTTGACTGAGGACCAGAAACACTGCTCTGTACTGGTGCCCCCAACAGTGCTAGGTAAGCACTGAAAGCCTTTGCTTCTTCTCTCCTGTGAGACCTGCCCTGAAGCAGATTGGGAGTGAATGAGTAGGAAGCAGCATACAAAGAGCAGGAGGGCCAGCAACTGAGAAGCAAAGCAGCTGGATCTCCCTAGCTGGGGATTTCTCCAGTGTATGGGAGCCACAGTCTGGCACAGAGCTAGTATAGGCAACTCCCAAACCACTCCCTGTTGTGGTTTCTAGCCGATGTGATATGGCCAGAGCATCATTATGCTCCCGCTGCTCTAAAGTACACCAAGGCCAACATAAAAACAACCCAGTATCAGGAAGCCACAACCAGTTCCTTGGAAATCTTCCCACAGCTTCACCTCATATGCACATGGGTGCAGCTGAAAAGCTGGTCTGGATTCAGCTGCTTGCTGTCCAGACACAGGAGCTAGGTGCAAGGAACATTACTGTCATGGTCTGTCAGGGACCCCACAAAGAACATCACCTCTTGCTGAAGCAGCTTCTAGTGGGGAGTGGGGCTGTGATGCACAGAGGTGCATGGGGATCCCCGTGCATCTGTTTAAGTTTAAGTTTCCAGTGATCTAAATAAAGTTCTTTAATATAGAGCTATAAAATGATATTTATTACCTCAGAAGAGCTTTTATTTTAGGTTATGATATATAAGTAACTAAGGCTAAGTCTACACCAGGGGTTCTCAGATTTATTTGATTGTGCCTCACCTTCTTTGTGTCTGTAGTGTTTACATCTATCCCCACTTCCACACAAGTACATATACTGATTTAAAAAAATCAATATGCAATTCTCACTAAACATTACAAATAGTAAGGCATTGATTCAAACAGAACCAACAATCCATTGTAATAAGAGCAAAAGCAAAACTGCTATTGTGGTCCAGGCTTCCAATTAAATGTGCACACCCTGTCGAAACAAATGGATTAATGTACAGATGGCAACAACTTTGTATAATTCTAGGCAAGTGTAACACACACAACTCCTGGGTGTAGTCTTCTGTCCCATCTGGTGGCACCGAGACCATTTAGAGAGAGAAGAGTTAATGAGTTTGCTCTACAGCCTTAGCTAACAGCCAGTTGGCTTTGAGCTCATGCGGTAGAGGCTCAGGCATTAAGCTCCAGAGGTTCCAGGTTCAATCCCACCTGCCGATGACTACAGTATTACAAGTGAGGGTTTGTCTGGGATTCCATCTGGGAAGTCTCTGAAGCTTGGGATGAGCTTCCTCAGCTATGGGAAGTATGTAACTCACACACCTCCAGTGTGTGGTGTTCTGTCCCATTTGGTGGCACCAAGACCACTTAGAGAGATTTCAGAGTGGTAGCCATGTTAGTCTGTATCAGCAAAAAGAATGAGGAGTACTTGTGGCATCTTAGGGACTAACAAATGTATTTAGCCATAAGCTTTCATGGGCTAAAACCCATTTCATCAGATGCATGCAGTGGAAAATACATTAGGAAGATATATATATATAGAGAACATGAAAAAATGGGGGTTGCCATACTAACTCTAATGAGACTAATCAATTAAGGTGGGCTATTATCAGCAGGAGAAAAAAAACTTTTGTAGTGATAATCAGAATGGCTCATTTCAAACAGTTGACAACAAGTAACAGTAGGGGGAAAAATTAGCATGGGGAAATAGTTTTTAGATTGTGTAATGACCCATCCACACCCAGTCTTTATTCAAGCCTAATTTAATGGTGTCCCAGTATGCAAATTAATTCCAGTTCTTCAGTTTCTCATTGGAGTCTGTTTTTGACTTTTTTTATTGGAGAATTGCAACTTTTAGGTGTGTAATTGAGTGTCCAGGGAGGTTGAAGTGTTCTCCAACTGGTTTTTGAATGTTATAATTCTTGATGTCTGATTTGTGTCCTTTTATTCATTTGCATAGAGACTGTATGGTTTGGCCAATGTACATGGCAGAGGGGCATTGCTGGCACATGATGGCATATATCACATTGTAGATGTGCAGGTGAATGAGCCCCTGATGGTGTGGCTGATGTGATTGGGTCCTATGATGGTGTCCCCTGAATAGATATGTGGACAGAGTTTGCAACGGGCTTTGCTGCAAGGATAGGTTTCTGAGTTAGTGTTTTTGTTGTGTGGTATGTGGTTGCAGGTGAGTATTTGCTTCAGGTTGTGAGGCTGTCTGTAAGCAAGGACTGTCCTGTCTCCCAAGATCTGTGAGAGTGAGGGATCGTCCTTCAGGATAGGTTGTAGATCCTTGATGATGCGTTGGAGAGGTTTTAGTTGGGGACTGAAGGTGATGGCTAGTGGCGTTCTGTTACTTTCTTTTTTGGGCCTGTCCTGTAGTAGGTGACTTCTGGGTACTATTCTGGCTCTGTCAATTTGTTTCTTCTTTTCAGCAGATGGGTATTGTAGTTGTAAGAATGCATGATAGAGATCTTGTAGGTGTTTGTCTCTGTCAGAGGGATTGGAGCAAAAATGGTTGTATCTTAGAGCTTGGCTGTAGACAATGGATCCTGTGATGTGGTCTGGATGAAAGCTGGAGGCATGTAGGTAAGTATACAGGTCAGTAGGTTTCTGGTATAGGGTGGTGTTTATGTGACCATCGTTTATTAGCACTGTAGTGTCCAGGAAGTGGATCTCTTGTGTGGACTGGTCTAGGCTGAGATTGATGGCAGGGTGAAAATTGTGGAAATCATGATGGAATTCCTCAAGGACTTCTTTTCCATGGATCCAGATGATGGAGATGTCATCAATGTAGCGCAAGTAGAGTAGGGGCATTAGGGGACGAGAGCTGAGGAAGCGTTGTTCTAAGTCAGCCATAAAAATGTTGGCATAGTGTGGGGCCATGTGGGTACCCATAGCAGTGCTGCTGATTTGAAGGTATACATTGTCCCCAAATGTGAAATAGTTATGGGTGAGGACAAAGTCACAAAGTTCAGCCACCAGGTTATCCGTGACATTATCGGGGATACTGTTCCTGATGGCTTGTAGTCCATCTTTGTGTGGAATGTTGGTGTCGAGGGCTTCTACATCCATAGTGGCCAGGATAGTGTTTTCTGGAAGATCACCAATGGATTGTAGTTTCCTCAGAAAGTCAGTGGTGTCTCAAAGATAGCTGGGAGTGCTGGTAGCGTAGGGTCTGAGGAGAGAGTCTACATAGCCAGACAATCTTGTTGTCAGGGTGCCAATGCCTGAGATGACAGGGTTTATGGATCTTGGGTAGCAGATAGAATACCCCTGGTCAGGGTCCTAGGGGTGTGTCTGTGCAGATTTGTTCCTGTGCTTTTTGAGGGAGTTTCCTGAGCAGATGGTGTAGTTTCTTTTGGTAACCCTCAGTGGGATCAGAGGGTAATGGCCTGTAGAATGTAGTGTTAGAGAGCTGCCTAGCAGCCTCTCATTCATATTCCGACCTATTCATGATGACGACAGCACCTCCTTTGTCAGTCTTTTTGATTATGATGTCAGAGTTGTTCCTGAGGCTGTGGATGGCATTGTGTTCTGCACGGCTGAAGGAATATTTCCAATGCACCTCTGAACAGCATACTAACCCACAGAAACCTAGCTACCAACACTACAAAAAGAAGTATTCTGCGTGGAATCCTCCTGAAGGTCGAAACAACAGACTGGACTTCTATATAGAGTGCTTCCGCCGACATGCACGGGCTGAAATTGTGGAAAAGCAGCATCACTTGCCCCATAACCTGAGCCATGCAGAACACAATGCCATCCGTGTGCAGTTTTTTCCCCCTAATGCTTCTCACACACACACACAGAATACATTCCATGCCCTTCAGTTTGAGGACCTCTGGTCTATGCTACAAGCTAGGGATGTGATTCCCCTGCTCGTGTACACATACTTGCGCTAGCTCTGAGTGACCCAGTGGTTGTATAAACACCAGAGTATCTGCGGTAGCACAGGTAGCTGCAGCAGCGGCACTGCTGACCCATATCATGCACAAACCAACCTGAAACAAGTCATTATGTACTTTGGCACAGCTCAGCTGTGTTGCTGTTGCTGCTACCTGTGCTATCACAGCGACATTGCTAATTATGCACCAACTATGCACTTTCCCACCTCTTTCTAATTGCTGGTATCTGGAGCCACAAAGCCCTGCCTCCTGCTCTGCTTTTTCCCTCCCCAAGGCCCTGCCCCTGCTCCACATCTTCCCTTGAGGCCCCAACCCCTTCTCCTTCTCTTTCCCTAGTCCCTGCCCCGTCACTTGCTCCTCTCCCTTCCTTCTGCCTCTCACCCCCTCCCCCATCACTCATTGGATCGTCTCAAGGAGCCTGCCTGCAGGTAGGAGGAGACCCCAGCTGAACAGGGGCTGGCACAGGTTAATGACCCAAAGCCTCCCCCTGCCCCATTGTATTTTATTTCAGGTGCCTTTTAGGGTTGCCAGGTCCCCTTTTTGACCAGACTTTCCAGTTGCCCTAAATAGCACAGAAGCCAAAATCCGGACGGTCCGAGTAAAACTTGGATGGGTGGCAACCCTAGTGCTAGCTCTCAGTGAGCTAGTGAGAGTAATTATGTGTACAGGAGCAGGGGCATTACACCCCTAGCTTGTAGTATAGATATAGTCTAAGAAACATCAAAGCATATGAACAGAAAAATATGAAGTTCCTGGCCTATTAGTATTATTCATATCTTATATTAAAGGATAACTATTACATGATCCTATGGTGACCAGATTTTCAAGCTGCAAATCATTTACCTTCTTGTACTTTTCATTGACTGTTTCTTTAGGAAAATCAATAAAAACTTAATCACAAAGAAAGAAACTAGAAAATCTGTCACAAGAGGAGCATAGGAGATGGCATGGCAGTGGTGGTTTTGTGTGCTGTGAGATGCCTGGAAGGGAATTTCCTATTTCCTTAACCACTCCCAACTGCTTTCTGAGCACCTTGTAAGAGTCCATTTGTGTGTGTGTGTTGGGGGGGGGGAGGGAGAGCTGTGTTCAGACTTGTGCAAAACATGGGGTGGGGTGGTGCTCTCTCAAAGCTCGAGGGCATGGGCACGGGGTTGGCATGTGAGAGACTTAATGACGTTAGGTCTCTGAGGCACACACGCACTCAGCCAGCCTGTCATCAGTTTTACCAGCTCAGCTGAAGTCTCTCTCAGGAGACTGCTCTGCAGAGACTTGCAGACACTGGGGAAAAGAAATGTTTGTAAAACCAACAGGAACTTATAAAATGGTGGTTCCAGAGTTCTTCCCATCCAGCTAGTGTGTCTTTTTTTTTTAAATGCTTCTTCATTCCTTAGAGATGAAAGGCATTATATACAGATAAGATTTATTGTTGTTTTTATTCATTATTAAAGATTATTTAGGCTGCATGAGTTCCATAAGCCAAATAGCCTAGAAGATGTCTAGAGAGCATGATACAGATGCATTGACTGACATGGTTGGATGGTCTCACTGAAAGAAGAAGAGTCCCATACAATATAATTATATATAAATAAAGCTTTATGGAGAAAGAATTGTCACTTACATTTGTATGTAGAGCACCTGATACCTTTAGGTGTTACTGCAATACAAATGTTAAATAATAACCACACAGTGTGTGGGTGTAATGAAAACGTGCAGATATCCAACCAATCACCAGGCCTAAAGTGTCCTATGTTCACCACTAGCTATCCAGAGAATGAGTAAGACTTAAGTGGGAGTAGCAAGATGCCCACAAATGGAAGATAGAAGGCCTCAAAGAGTTTTTTGCTCTAATTTGTATCCAGGCTCTGTTACTCATTTCCCCAGAAAGCTCTGTTATATTGGGCTGACCTTTCAGACTCTAACATACATGATATCAATCATTTTGATTTTGGAACACATGTTTTTTCTCCACCCATCCATCCTTCATAGAGTTTTAGTAATGAACATTATGGGAAGATTCACAAGCCAAACAGCTGTTAGAGAAAGATTCCCTAGCGCTCTACCCCACATGGCAAAAGTAAAGGAAGTTACAGTGAAATCAACTTTAAACTTGGGTTGTCTTCTGTCTGGAACTTATCATGTTGCTTCTCACAAATTATACTTTACCTATGTTGAGCCTAACTATGAGCCTAGTTAGACACTTTTGCATTTAGCTTGCACTGTATACAAAGAGATTCCACCAAGATTTTAATGTAGGGGGATGGAAAAGCCAACAAATAGTCTCAGAGTGTGCCTGAAAGTAGAAGAAATCTGAAAATATGAGATATGGGTGATTTAGACTACATTAAAGGTGTGACGTACTGTAATGGAAATGAATATGTGGCTGTAGAAAATGAAATTTCAGTACAGTTGCTCCTCCCCTTGCAGGTGTTGAGATTTTTATTTACATATTTTATGTAGTCCCCATTACTGTGACATTTGGACTCTGTATCAGCAATTCAAACAAATATAAAATAATCTGTCGATAATAACCAGTCAGCCAGTGAGCTGCTGTTCTGCCATGATGGTTCACAGGAGGCCCATGTAAGCATATAAACCTTGCAGTGTACATCCAAAAGCTCACAGACATGGGCTCTGGCACCAGGTCCCTCAAATTTGTATGTCTTGCTGCTTTTCTAACAGCTTTTTTTAATGCATTTTCAATGAATATGGTTGAATTTTCTTATAGGGTAAGAATCAGTTTGGACACTTCCTTTAGAACATTATGAAACTGTGGTTCTATTAAAATCAATGGGAAAACTCTCATTGACTTCAGTGGAAGCAGGATTTCACCCTACATCCAGAGGAGCTTACCCACAGATCTACATCTAACTTGCCATCTTCCACTTAATTAGAAAAACATCCACTTCTACTATTAGCAACACCATGAAAAGATATGGCACTAGGTAGTTGTGATGGATTTTTTTATACTATCTAAACTGGATTTCAGTTATTTAAATGAGAGTTCTCTATCGGAAAGGTTTCAAGGAAGATGTGATCTAGTATTTATTATTCTGGATCTGGAATCTCTTTGCTTTTTCCCTATCCAAACTGATTGTTGTATTTTGGTAGTGTTTTCCTTGCCTCACCTTTAATTTTAATATTAAAAAGAAAAGACACTTCTTAACTAACCATTAATTTATCACTCATGAAAGGTCTCAGACCATTTTGAATTTTGGGAGCATGGATCTACGCCCACTTTGAACTAAAGGCCCACCCCTTCAATCCAGTGAAGGGTCTTGTAGACCAGAAAACAACTGATTCTGTTGGACAACGAATGATAAACCAGGAACTGAAGTGGCAATCAAATATTTCAAATGAGGGGACCAGATAGGGACACCCAGCATAGAACCACATACAGCGTTTACTGCTCCTTGAGTCCAAGAAGTCAGTGGATGCTGCCCAAATGAACTCTGCCCAGATACATATAACCTGGAAATGGGTGTAGGCCCCATGCTTGAAGAGCCCCTCCCCATTCACCTTCCTTCTCCTGGATGGAGGTATGGCTGTCTTGACCAAATTCAGGAAGAAGCTCAGACCTCACAACAGGGAGGGGCCACAGACAAGGAGTGACTAAAGAAAAAGATGCAACCAGAACCTCAGCAAGTGCTTTGTCACTCGTAACTAGACCAGGTTTAAAATGGTGACCTAGAAAGGAAAACCACAATATCCCCTAACCTCTCCCCTAGTTTAAGATATTCAGAAAAATTTTCTCTGCTACCAACATCACTGAGTAATCACACTTAAACAGACTCACAGAATAAGCTGTATTGTGAACAGGAAAGGCAATTTGCAGGGGAAATATTCATTTCCCAAATAAAGCTATTTTTGCTCCCAAAAATGGCACAATTGTTACCTGGGATGAACTGATGGCTTTGCCCAGGATGGAATTTCACTGCAAAAAGTGAGATTCATTTGAAGTAATGCACATTTTCATACACATTAAATAATGATCACCCAATTCTAATTTATTTTAAAATATAAGCAGCAATATGCACAGCAGGTCACAAACTGGCTACTTTGTTTTTGCAGACTGTACAAAATTACTCAAGATAGTTAAGACCAAAGCTGACTGTGTTGAGTTACAAAGGGATCTCCACTAAACTGGGTGACTAGGCAACAAAATGGCAGATGAAATTCAATACTGATAAGTGCAAAGTAATACATATGTGGGGGGGGGGAATAATCTCAACTAAACATATAGAATGATGAGGTCTAACTTAGCTGTTACACTCAAGAAAAAGATCTTGAAGTCATTGTGGACAGTTCTCTGAAAACATCGGTTCAATGTGCCATGGCAGTCAAAAAAAGCTAACAATGTAGGAACCGTTAGGAAAGGGATAGATAAGACTTAAAATATCACACTGCCACTATATAAATCCATGGCACTCCCACACTCTGAATACTTCCTACTGTTCTGGTTGCCCCATCTCAAAAAGATATATATTAGGGTTGGGAAAGGTGCAGAGAAGTGCAACCAAAATTATTAGGTGTATCAACCAGCCTCCATACTGGGACTGTTCAGCTTAGAAAAGAGACTAGTAAGTGGGGATATGGTAGAGGTCTACAAAATCATGAATGGTGTGAAGACAGTGAATAAGGAAATGTTATTTACTCTTTCCTATAACACAAGAACCAGGATTCACCCAAAGAAATGAATAGGCAACAGGTTTAAAACCAGCATAAGTACTGCTTCATGCAATGCACGGTCAACCTGTGGAATTTGTTGCCAGTGGATGTTATGAATGCCAAAAGTATAACAACTGGGTTCAGAAAAGAAGTAATAAATTCAGTGGGCTGACCCAGTATGGCCATTCATATTTTTGTTTCTTAACCAAACTTGGGCTCAAGCTGCTAAATACATATCTAGATTTCAAACACTTCAAAGTATGGAGATGTTTGGAGCCAGGGTTTGGGCCAATCTTTTAATTATTTGTTTTAAAAATAAGCAGTGTCCATTAGGTTTTTGTATGTGCCAAGTCTGACTCATATTTGTTGGAGTTATCCAAGTGCAAAAATGCATATGCAAAATTTGGAAGCTTTATAAACTATTTCTTCACTTTGGATGACTCTGAAACAGATTATCAGGTCTCTTCACACTTTCCCAAAAATGAATCTCTGGGCTGAAACCTAGCATGAGTAATTTCAGCACAAAACATAACATGGTGGGAATTGTATAAACCACTCCAGCATCATCGCTACTGGTACTTGACAATGACATATTTCACACACAAACAGCAATGTTAAATGTCTTAGAGTCTCCCCCCTCCAAAAAAAGAGGCTGAAGGATAAAATCCCATTTAAACCTCAATGGCCGGGTCCACAGTGGTGCTGAGTTTGCACAGCTCCCATTAACTTCATTGAGAAAGTGACATCAATGGGAGCACTGCTCAAGATCAGGCTCTTTCTTAACCGATCATGTTGTCCACCAATGTTTTCCAGGAACTGCAAACAACAGGTGATTGTACATATCACATGCCAAATTTAGACTTCATGTAAGCATTGACTTCAGTGGAGTTGCACCTACTTATACCCAGATGGCGTTTGGACCCATATGTACCACAATACCAATATACAAAATGGATCCAGGAATACCTTTTGTTTCAGAATTTGCAGTGCTATCAACATTGATGCTGCTCAAAAGATAACTTGTCCCCATAGCTAACTGGCATTTCCATTTTCAAATAATTTGTCACATGATTGTAAATTATTGTCATGTGTTTATACCGGTGATGTGCTTAGTGCTATCTAACTCATAAATTTCAACAGCCCTTGCCTCAAGAAACTACAAGACAGACCCAGGTGAGACAAGATTCATTGAGAGAGCCAGAGGAATACGTTAACTTAAACCCTAAAAGCTATTGAAATAATAACTCAAGTCCCTCTGAAAGACTCTCATTCCATGAGGCCCATGTCAGTGGGAAAATATATATTCTACATTACTTCTGTGACCTACCAGAGAGATCTGCTGGCACCTCTTACATGGAGCCATGAGCATGGGTGTGCTACTAGCACAGTTTACAGAGTCCTCCGTTTTATGGCAGAAGAAAGGTCCTGGTGAATGCTTATCTGCAGTAGACCTGATTACAGCCCCTCTTCCAAAACACATTCCTGAAGTATTGACTGCACTTTCCACTGGACTTTTTGGTTTCTGTTTTGTGCACATCCATCTATGCCCCCACAAAGTCCAGAGAACCTCCTCACCATCCACCTCCTGGCACTGACCAAAATGGCCAGTCTAGGAAAAGTTGGTGGGGAAGGCTGGCAGTGACTGTGAGTCTTTTTTGGACTCAGTCAAACATGCATCCAGGCAGGATTCCTTTGGGTGACCTCCACTGACTCCCTTGACATCTTGGGGGGCAGTGAGCATTGTTTCTGGTTATTTGCTCCATGTCCCCTTTTGCATCCCTCATTTTAACTCTTTAATCTCACTCCCATTCCCCTCTTGTCATTTTTCTTTTTTTTTTTTTTTTTTTTTTTTTTGATTTTGTTTCCCCAAATTTAGCTGACTTTTGTGTGGTTTTTTTTGTCGTGCATTCCCTCTACTGATGGAGGAGCTGATGCTCTTTTTGTGGATGGAGCTTCTGAAGGCTCCAACGATCAAGGAAGCTGCTGCTTTCCATTCTCCCCTAGCAGGTAAGCAGGATGTCGGAAGGGAGAGGAGGCATGTGGGCAGGCATTTGGTTCTGTTCCCTCCCCTGCCCCTGATTTTCTCCCACAATGTCAGGTCATGCAATGGAGATGACACGGAGGGGGAATAATCTGCCCTTGGTAAGAGTCAGTAGCACACTACCACTTCCTGGGGCAATGGGAGAGCAGGGAAGGAAGAATGGTTTCTATATACCACTCCTTACATAGGACATTATGCACTGTAACTGCAAACTCAAGCCCTAAGCATTAAAAGGAAAACAGGACTGTGAGCATAGCAGCATGGATTTATAAAGAATCAATCATATGAGGAAAACTTGATTGGTTTCTTTGATAGAATTACAAATTAGTAGATGAAGAGAAAGTGATAGATGTTATTTTTAGCTCTTATGAAAGAATCTAAGATTGTGTCCCATGAAATCTTACTCTCAGAATTAATTCAAATTGGCTTAGATAGGCACACAGTCACATGAGTCAAAAACTGGTTGAAGGATTGTAAATGAAAGATACTGATAAACAGGAATGTATTGTACTCAATATAGGGTGGAGGAAGTTTTGTTTTTTTAATGTGGCACTCCAGGATCAGTGCTAGAACAGTTCTTATTTAAAACTTAGAAAACCACACGTTAATGAACTTCACAGACCATACTAAATTAAGGGTTGTGAACATCAACAAAGAGAGAGGAGTAATACATTGGGATCAAGGAACTGATCTGGGAAAGCATTCATCCTATTCAGGAAAGCACTTAAGCTCATGCCTAAATCCCATTAGTTTAACTTTAAGCACATGTGTAAATCCCATTGCCTAATAGGTAGGGTGACCATACATCCCGTTTTGGCCAGGACGATCCCTTTTCTAAGCCCTGACCCAGCCATCCCAACTTTTTTGGCAAAACTGGGCATTTGTCCCATTTGCAGTTGGCAAGAGCAAATGGAACAAATGCCCCAGTTTTGCCAAAAAACTGGGTACAATACCTAGCGGGGATGAAGGAATGTGTGGGTGGTATGGGGGATGATGCCAGCCCTGAGTGGGGCGAGGGAAGGCTTGGGCTTGTGGCTCAAGCCGGCCCTGTGTGGGCCTGGGGGGTGAGCAGCTCAGGCCAGTCCTGCGTGGGCTGGGCAGAGTAGGGGAGTCAGTGGCACAGGCCAAGAAATGTGAGTGGTACAGGTCGGCCCCAAGCAGGGTGGGGGAGCAGCTTGGGCCAGTCCCACATGGCAAGAAGGGGCTTGGGGCCAATCCCACACTGCGGGGGAGAGGCCTCGGGCTAGCTCCAGATGATGTCCCATTTTCCCTTTTGGGAAATATTTTCACCCATCTCTCATTCTTGTGGATCTCCTGCTTCCTTCTGCTTTGTTTTTGTTTTTGTTTTGTTTGGTGGGGGGAGCAAGCAGGTGCTAAAACCATGTCGTTTTAAAGCAAGAAAATGAGGTGTAGTACTAGGAATGCTTTCCCTTCTTCCCTACAAAATCTGGATACAGCTGCATGACATTACAGTATCATGGGACTAGAGAAGGACTGCCAGCTGGAGGGGTACAAAACAGGTGAGCAGCTCCTCTGTGTGACATGCTCCCCTGGCTAAATGGCATTTTTTTCTTGTGGAAAATATATTGGAAGTTTAATGTTGCTTCTTGGAACAAGGAGAATGTGAAGCCACAGGGAGTCAGCCAATGGGAGGATGGATAAAGAGCACTCGAAACTAAAGGAGGCTGATAGGGCACAGTTGTTCTTAGATGCCTTTTTTAATTATGAGCTCCCAGTGGTAGGAACAATCTCTTTATTCATGTCTTGTACAGGGCCTAACACAAAGCTAGTGCTTAAACATAACAACCCTTGGGCACCAATGCTCCAGGGCCCTATAGAAAGGCCGTAGTGGAGAACAGCTGACATTTTCAATAGCTTTGGATGACATGAATGTTTTGGGTTTGTTGTTCCCAGAGGCTAGTGTGTGGGGGTGGTGCATGGGTTTCATTGATCCTATCGTTTGAACTTAATCCAAGTAACAAGGCGAGTTGGGTCAAGATGGAGAATAGCATGCTGGAACCCACAGATGTTGCTGGCTGAATTGAAAGACGAGCAGTCACAGGTCACTTTATAGAGCTCTAGAGGCAGCAGTTGGCCAGCTCTCTGCTGGATAAACTTGATCTAGTAAACTGTGTTTATATGCAAATTTTGGGATAAAACCATAAGAAATAAAGCAAAGTATTTGTCTTTTTGTTTAACATATACATGCCAGGTCTAATGGTCAGTAGAGACCACTAATAAGAGTCAGAAATTTCCTTAGCATTTTCCATGGCCCCATTTTCTACCATGGACCACATGCAGATGTGAGATTAACAGAGTAATTGGTTGGATGGTATGACGGGGTTAACTCAGCCTGCACTGGACGGGGAAGGGTTAACTCCTCACTGTGGGTGGAAGAAGCCACTCCCGCATGTCCCTACAGGGCATGCTCCAGTTGTAGCATCAATATAAGAGGGAGCAGCCCAACTCAGGCTGACTGTTGGAGAGGAAGGATGCTTCTTGCTGGCTCATACCCGAGAGCTGTTGGAACCCCGGACCATGAAAGCCAGAGGTGCCGAGACCCAAACAGATGTCCACTACCTGTGGATGCCCCAGGGAGGTTTGAGCTACAGGGAGTTGCACTGGCTGAGGACCCCGAAGATGCACAGACCACCACCACAAGTATCATGGTAGGCAGTAGCCCGGGGTGGGACTAGCTATTGTCCTGATGCTAGTGCGCATGTTGCAGACTGATCCCTGCTGCCTCTATGGCAGACACCTGAGCCACTGACAGGGCCCTGGGCTGGGAACCGGTGGAATAGGGAGGGCCTGGATCCCTGCCCTACTCTGGCCACCACCCACACCCCCAAACTGGCTGCTAAGCTATACAGCCTGGAGGGTAAGTCTATTGTCTCTGCCCACTAGGCCTCCCTATGAACCTAGAGTATCTCTAGTGAATCTGACTAATAGGTCACACTGCCCCATGAACCAGGGTAACTCTCTATGGACTCTGGCTGATAGGCCTCATGGCCCTGTGAACCTGGAGTATCTTTAATGACTCTGGCCACTAGGCCTTGCTAACCTGCAAACCCAGGGTATCTCTATTGACTTTTGCATCCAGGCCTTATTGCCCTTCAAACCCGGAGTATCTCTATTGAATCTGGCCACTAGGCCCCTCTACCGTGTGGAGAAGGGCTACCCCATTGATGTGGGTAATGAGACTCTATCATTCTGCGGATCAGGGTGATTATATAGACTCCGGCCATTGGGCTTTACAGCCCTGCGGATCAGGACAACTCTATTGACTTTAGCTCTTAGGTCTCACTGCCTAGAGACCAGAGGCAGCTCAAAGGATTGGGTGAACTCGTCCCGCACTGGACGGTGTCTCCCCACTGCATCATAGATGTGTATATGCACTTGGAACTCCAGATGAGATAATGGATGTTAGTTTGAACCATTAAATACATCAGCTTCATCTTATCTCCCAGCCACTTAAGGGATATTAGTGTAATTAAATTTAACATTTCAGCTTAATACTCAAGGTGGTGAGGGGTTTTTTTTGTTTGTTCAGTTTTGGTTGTATTCTTTTGTATTTTTCATCTTTCTGTGACATTCTGAATGCTTTGGGTTGCTGATAGTCCCCACACTTCTAAGGAATATTTTGGGTTTTTTTTATTCATTCCAAGAGTTCATTGATTAAGTAGAATCTGTTCATGGACTGCGGTATGGTTTCTCTGCAGAAAAAAGATACTATATGCACATACAATGATCGCCATTAAAATCCTTACAACTGGTGTTGCAATTAATTCTTTTCACTGCAGCATTCTTTCATCTAGCTATGATGTAGGTACCCTGCTAACATTCTGAACTGGATCTCACCACTAAAGCCTGTGTGGTTTAGAAGCTGTGGCCTCACCTATTCCTTCCTTTTGCCATGGGGATGATGAGCAGCCTTTCGTGTCTGGGGAGGGTAAGACTGCTTTGCCACCAGTCTATGGGCAGGTATCAAAATGGAACTGTGTACTATCCTCCATTTGTGAATCTGGGCCAAGCTAGCCATAATCTAGCCGTAAGATTTTAAAGGCAGCCACTCATTAGTACAGGAGACTCGTATGTCAGCTAATCTTATAAATCAGTATTGATTATACGAAGTAGAAAACGGCCCAGAGCCAAACATGTGTTTACATTGGCTGTGGGGAGGAGAGGGAAAATTAATTTCCATAAAAGCCTGAGAATCTAAAACACATCTCAGACTTCTCAGATTCATTTCAACAACTTAGATGCTACAGTTGTCTTAGCCTATGTGCAACGTGCCTCAGATGGCACATAACTAGGATTCATCACCGAATTTTGTCTGCTGGTTGGATCGTTAGCTTTCCTGACTTGGGCCAGTTACTGATGGGGAGTGCAACGTGAACGCTGATCCATGCCCCCCAATACTACAATGATGGGAACTGTAGGAAACTGACAAATTGTTCAGAGGCTCCACATAAAGGTGGGGGGGGTTGTTCCATTTCCTGTGTGTTTATCACATTTTGCTCATTACAATGCTCTTATTCCTATAACAAACCATCGGCACTATAAACACAAAGCTCATAATGAGTGTGTCTACACTTGGGTTTTAGTTGTTTTAACATGTTATAATTATCACATTACAAATTGTAGAGGCTAGTGCGGACAGAACAATGACCCTTGCCACACCATTCATCCCACTGCCACTTTCTGATGCCCGCCCACCCGAATTTCCAATTCTAGAGTTCTGTACTGCTGGCAGTACTAGAAGCCTCAGCTCTTACACTTGGGGAGAGCTAACTAGCATTAGGGCTGCTTCCTGAGTGTTCTATACTTCCACAGCACCTCTTCCCCTAGTTCATCTGTACTTGGCAACCCTAATTTGACCCATGCACCTCATTCTGATCTTAGTCACACAGGTATATAGTAAATAAAGTGAGTCCTCTGAAGTCAGTAGAGTTGCACCAATTTTGCACTGTTATGTGGTAATTTAGATTAGATTCAGGCCCCATATTCCCAAATTAAATAATACAAATGCTCTGTTTGGAGTGCGGTAGCACTTGGAGGCCCCCATAGGGTTCAGAGTCTCTTTATGCAAGCACTATTCAAATTCAGAATAAAAGATGGTCCCTGTCATAAAGGGCTTACAAGGTAAATGCAAGTGGATGGATTAAATTGTATCTTTCTAATAACTAAAACAATGCAATTAGGGGAATAAACAAGAAATAATTTAAGGTAAGACTAATTCTGACCCAATAACATCCTCCCTATCTAGCAATTCTTAATATAACATTACATTGTAAAGAAAGCATTCATATGCTGACACCAAGTTATATGAAGAGACATTGCTCTATAAAATGCAAAAAGTTGGGCTGCCTGAAACACTTCTTTATAAAGGAGTAATAATGTGTAGTTTAGGAGAAGTAATGTAAAATATACCTGCAGCCCATTAAGCTCCCTTGTGTTAAGAAGCTCTGAAGTGCTGATAGAGTCCTGATATCAGCAAATCTGCCATTTTATTGCAGTTATTCATGGCCCAGAGCAATTCAACAGAAAATTAATTAGCATCACTCCACCATAAATCTCAACGTAATAGCTAAAATGCCAATTTTGTAATCACTTTTCATTAAAGCCAAAAATACTAATTAAAATTGATTTTTGCTTGTCCTTTGGTAAACTGCTGCCAGTTTAGGTTCCCAGCGGTAATACCGGATGAAGCAGACCTTTACTTAAGTGGATTTTATATATTGTCTCATCCCCTTTATAAAGCTAACAATGTGTGAAAGGATAAGGTCTTTGCGAAGCAGCAACTGACAGGTTCCATGCAAAAAAAAAATCACTAGGGAATGTAACTTCATTAAAACCGTAATCCTTGTTCCCAATCTGGCCTGTCTAGCAATGCCTTTCTCTCAGGCAGCTGGCTATTAATGTACTTCAAACAATAAGTTATGGAGGATTCTTTAAATGAATGGTTTTAGTCATTTAGTGATAACAAATAAAGATATGCCAAACATGCCTAGTTCAGTGCAATCATCCCACAATGCACTGGGCCAAATGCTTCTCTCTATTACACTAGTGCAGCCCGACTCAGTTCAGTGGGAGACAATTTGTCCCAGTAGGCTTTAGAAGGGATGTGGGAAAGTCAAACCTAATTTTGAACTGGTAATTTCTTCATTATTCTTCACTTGCAGCAACAGAATCATCCTCTAAGCAATATGAGTAAAATGACATAATGGCATCGTAGTGATGCCTGATCTCATTTGCATAAAGCCTTGTCCTTTGAAGCTGATGTTTCTGAGATTTGCTTATAAACAAGTTGTCCCAGTAGAGCTGGGCATAACTATTAGAGGTATTGGTTTAGCAAGATCGCCTCAATCCCAAATTTACTTAACAATTTTAAAACAAATTGGTTTTATGGTTATGGTTAAGATATGGTTAAGATCCAGGTCCTATTTTCTCCAGCCACCAAAATGTAGTGTTAGGATTCAGATGAATGATTCTGGTTTTATCCTTACCCTTTTAACACATTTTGCATGTATGTTAGATATTTGAAACTATTCTGCCACACATAGCCAGGTATTCCTGTCCAAGAACATTGATGTAGAATATAGTTCATTGCCCTGAGCATTCCAATTCAAATTAAGATGGTTTAAATAAAGGAGTGCTGGAACCAACCCCCCTTCCAGCAGTTTGGGTTTTGGTGTTGAACAGCAACTACAAGACTCTACTTTGGGGTTCCGGTTCACAATAGGCCCAATCTCACTGGCAGAGGGAGTGGATCTTCTTAACATCTTTCAAACAGTCCAAAGGGAGGAAGAAAAAGGGGTCTGCTGGGTTCCTCACAGGCAATGAGCCCTCTTCCCCACAGACCCACCACATAATTTCCTTATCTTAAATGTCTCCAGGAAGGGTGGTGTCTTGTGCCATCTTCACCTACCAGACTCTTTGCAGGCCAGCTGTGGCAGACTCTTTCCCTTACAGTGGGTTTTTCTGAGGGGATTGCTGCTTGTATAGGTTGTAGCTCCCCAATCAAGAATTGGTTTAGGGAGTTGATAAGTGTCTGGAACTGCTCCTCTTTGATACTATGGGGGCCGGAATAGTACGAGAAATGTCATTCGGCAACAACCTAGAAACCCTTTGATGGCTGCTAGGGAAATCCCAGGGTTTCCTTAGTTACTGCTCAGGACCCAGAACAGAAGCTGAAAGAATCCATAATTTCTCTCACAACCACCTATAATGTTTTTGGAAAAAGTCAATGCTTAAGAGCCCATTGAGACAATGCTGTAGCAGTCATAGACTGCTCTTTCAGATGTGGAGTAAGAGGGTGGGGAGACAGACTCTTTTCCCTCCAAAGCCTAATTGGATTGATGGGCAGTGGCTCATACCAGGTCGCCTTACTGGCACTTCTAAGGATTATTTAGTCCCCACTATGCCAACAACTAGCTGTTGTTTAACTAATATAATTGAATTGGGGCTTAGTCTGA
Organism: Dermochelys coriacea; assembly: GCF_009764565.3. NCBI lineage: Eukaryota > Metazoa > Chordata > Testudines > Dermochelyidae > Dermochelys > Dermochelys coriacea. The sequence continues at coordinate 174,784,860 of NC_050068.2, forward strand.
AAAACCATTTTCCAAGGTGTCTCAAATTGGGCACCCAAAATAAGTGGATTTTTTTTACCTAATTTCTCTGTTCTTTGGCTCTTCGTCTGTAAAATGGGGATAATATCATTACCTCACCTGTTGTGAAAATAAATTAATGTTTGGAGCACTCAGATGCTGTGATTCTGTCTTCAGAGCAGGTGTGAATAATGTACAGTAAATAAGGCATGGGGCTACATATTCAGTGAGAACAAAACTATCTTGAACAGCTGCTCATTAACTGAGCACTGTCCATCCTATGCAGTGACTGAAGCAGAGGTTCAGTGGAAAAATATGTGAGGATGTATTTTTAAAGACTCTAATGCATACATAATAGCAGACAAATTAAGGTTGCTCAGGTAATCCATTGCAACCGTCAGGAAATAATTCCAGTGGCTAATTGCACTCTATTAAAAATTGCATCGTATTTTCAGTCTGAATCTGTCTAGCTTCAATTTCCAGCCATTAGATCATGTTGTACATTTGTGTGATAGAAAGAAAAGCCCTTTATTATCAAATTTTTTTCCCCCTGAAGGTACTTATAATATAAACTGTGATCAAGTCATTCCTTACCCTTCTCTTTGATAAGATAAATAGATTGAGTTCCTTGAGACTGTCACTATAAGGTATGTTTTCCAAGCCTTTAATCGTTCTTGTGACTTTTTTATCTAAACCCTCTCTAAATTTTCACATCCAACATTCATGAAGTATGAACACCAAAAAGGGACACAGTATTGCAGTAGTGGTCACCTCACTGCCAACACAAAGGTAATATAATCTCCCTACTTCTACTCGATAGTCCTCTTTTTATACATCCAAGGATCCCATTCGTTCTCTTGACCACAGCATCACATTGGGAGCTTATGTTCAGCTGATTATACACTGTGACCTCCAAATCTTTTTCAGAGTGACTGCTTCCCAGGATAGAATCCCCCCATCCCATAAGTATGGCCTATCGTAGACACCTGACCTTACATCTAGCCATATTGAAACATGTATTATTTGCTTGTACCCTGCTCACCAAGCGATCCTGATTGCTCTGTGCTTTTCAATATTTAGCACTTACCCAATCCTGATCATCTGCAAACTTTATCAATGATGGTTTTGTTTTCTTCCATGTCATTGATTAAAAATAGTAAACAGCAAGGTACCAAGAACTGAGCCCTGTAGGATCCCACTACAAACATATCCATTTGATCATGATTTTTTATTTACAATTACATTTTAAGACTTCTTAGTTTTAAATCCATTTAATGTGTTATGTTGATTTTGTATCATTCCAGTTTCTCAAATGTCTTACTGAAGTCTTAGTATATTATTATAACATGCTTGTATATACCAACCAAACTTGTAATCTCATTTTTAAAAAAAAATCAAGTTACTTTGACAAGATTATTTTCCATGAACCCATGTTGATAGACATTCATTTTATTACATTCCTTTAATTCTTTATTGAGTTCAATATCAGTCATTTCATTATTCTGCCCAGGATCAACTTCAGGCTGTCAGGCCTATAATTTACCTGAATTATCACATTTACATTTTTAAAATTTTGGCACAACATTAGCTTTCTTCTAGTCCTCTAGAACTTTTTCAGTTTTCCAAGACTTATTAGAAATCAGCATTAATGGTTCAGCAAGCTCCTCAACCAGCTCTCTCAAACTTTTGGAGGAAAGTTAGCTGAACCTGCTGACTTTAAAATGTCTAAGTTTAGTAGTTGCTGTTTAATTTCCTCCTTAGTTACTGTTTGAATGGACAGTACTTGATCATTATCATATGATATGACTACATCATCAGTCTTTTTCCCAGTTATAGAATAGAAATAGTTATTGAATACTTCTGCCTTCTCTTCATTTATTATTGACAGTTCTACCATTTTCATCTAGCAATGGAACAATAACATTGTTGGGTTACCTTTTGTTCCTAATATACTTTGTTAAAAACTCTTTATTCTACTTAACTTTCCTGGCCATAGACTTCCCTGTGCATCCTTTTGCTTCCCTTATCAATTTTCTATAATTTCTAGCTTCCAATTTATATTCATTGTTATCAACTTCCCTTTTTTAATATATACAAATTATTTATTGCTGTTTTAACTTCCCTTCTAAATCAGGTTGGTGTTTTGTTTTATTTTGTTGTTTAACAATTTTAGCCTTCTTTCTCAATTATGGGTTGTAGCTTTTTGTGTATCTAGTAAAATGTTCTTTAACAGTTCCCAACTATCATTCACATTTTTCTGGGATTTTTTTTTATTGCCTGCTGATTTGGTTAGCAATTATTTTCAACTTTGTGAAACTGGCCCATTTAAAACACCAGGTAGATATATTACTGGTTTGGACTTCATTCTGTTTGTACATGAATATAATCAAATCATGACAACTTGCATATAAACCACCATTAATTTTTAGATCTGTGATCAGTTCTGCTTTATCTGTTAAGACAAGGTCTAATATGGAATTTCCCTGTGTTGGATGCAACACTTCTTGAGTTAGAAAATTGTCATTTATAATATTTATAAATTCCAAGGACCGTTTAGTACTAGCAGATGAGACATCCAGCATATGTCACTTAAAATGAAGTCCTCCATGATCAGGCTGATTTTTTTTTACCCCTACCCATTATATAGGGAGCTGGTCATCCTGTGCTCTAGTATGATTTGATGATCTGAAGCAGACAACAACTAGTACCATATCTTGTACTTTATGGATCAATGTCCTAATAGATAAACATTCAAGATCACTGCTTTCCAAGCTGTCAGTAACTCAAACAGTTACTGCCATTTTTGACAGAGTGCCACTCCCCCTCCCCTTTTGCCCATTTGCCCATTCCTAAATAGGTGTTATCCATTGATTTTTAACATTCCAATCATCTGAAGCTTCCCCGCGTATTTCAGTAATACTAACTAGGTCAAAGTTATTCTCTTAAATTAGCAATTCCAATTCCTCTTGCTCTGAGAATTGATGTGTAGACAATTAAAACATTTATTCTCCTTGCATCCATTGCTGACATCTTGATTTTGTGCTAACTGAATGTTCATTTGTTCTCTTTTCACCCTTCCCTTTTATTGTAAGCTTAATAACTGACTACTCTATCCAGCATAGCTGCAAGGAGATTAGTCCATTTTCTATGGGGTGAGGGGGCTGTACAGTTTGGAAGGCCTCCATATCAGTAGAAGGGGAACCAATGTTCCACAAACCCCAAAGCCTCTACCTTATACCACTTACATAGCCAGCAGTTCACTTCCAGAATCTTCAGCCTTCTGTCTTCCTTTGCTCACAGGACCAGAAGGAATCACTGATTCCTCTCCTTCAGCACCTTTCTAAGTTCTCTGAAGTTGTCTATAATCTGTGAGGTATTGTATGTCATTAGTGCTGGTGATGATATCCACCATCACCAGTGGAATCTTTCCCCTCTACTTCAGAACTGTTTGCAAGTCCAGGCCCTACCTGTGATGGGGTAGTCTGCCTTTAAGGACAGTAGTCCCTAGTAGTCAATCCACCCCATCACCTGGATTGACCCTTTTGAAAGGCCCAATAAAGATGTACAAGGACCTAAGGAGAGATGGGGATAGAGACAAAGCGGTGGTAGGGAAAGGAATAAATAGTGGTAGAGGGGAAAGTGGCACTCAGGAATAGTTTTTTTTTTTTAAAGGCCTGAAATCAGGAGCCAGGAAGAGTGGTAGGGCTTCCCTCGTCCCAAATCAGGGGATGAACTGAGAGAAAGGGGTCAGCATAAAGGCTGTCTCCTCTCTCACAGCAAGGGCATACATCAGCAGGAAAGGCTGCCTGCTAAACCCTTCAAACTAGGGATTAATTGGAAAAGGTTCACAGCTGAAGGCAAAAGCCTTGCAGCTGGCTTACAGTAAGAGCCCAACTCCGCAGAAGAGAGCTGGATGGGGGACTCCTGCCCTCAGAAGTGACTAGACTGTCTGAAATGCTTAGTCCAGAGAGAGGGCTGTGGGGGAACTCCTGTTTGAAGGAAGGAAATATTGACTATTCTGAGGCAGGGAGGCTCTGGAATAAAAACCCAGCCCCAAGATGAGGGTTGGGAGGGACACTCCTGTTAAAGGAGAGGATTCACGACTGTCCTAAGGCAATGAACAGAGAGATTTCTTGAAATAAAACCCTAGCTCCAGGAAGAAGGCTGATGGGGAACTCCTGTCTGGAGGAGGGAAGTATTTACATGGAACTTAATTCCCAACCCCAGAAAAAGAGGGCTGAGGGGGAATGCCTAGTTAAAGGAGGGGAAAAAAGAGGTCAGATGCCTCAGCTTCGCTTCAGGAAGAGGGCTAAAGAAGAAACTCCTGCTCAGAGGAGGGAAAGACTGTCTCTTAAAGCAAGAGAGAGTGGATTTATTCATCACAGCCCAGTAACTCCAGGAGAGGCTGGGAGCAGTTTTGAGGAGGCACCTTCGTAGCTGGTAAAAAAGTAGTGAGGAATCCCTGGTCCTTGGTGGGGATAGTGGAATCCAGAGACCTGGGGAAAAACTTGCACAAGCTGGCCAAAGATAGGAGCAGCCCAGGGAAAATCATAGAGGGATTAGCTGACTAAATGATCCCTGAGCTGGAACTCTGAGGAAAGTGTGGGTGGGTCTTGGTTCCCCTACCTCACTGCCAGACCAAGATGGAGCATGGACGTTAAGAGTAAAAGAGGCCAAGAATGAAAAGTTCCAGATATATGGGAGACAGGCTTAAAGGCCATTAGATTTTGAATTTACTATTTTGAGACTTTTCTGATTACTCAGTCCATTTTTATGGATAATCTGGCAGCAGGGCTGGGCCACAGAAAATATATACACAGAATTCTTATGTCATGGACTGGTATGTAGGTGGTCAGGTCTAGTGGTTGGAGCCAGGGTGGTTAAAGGAGCACTAAACTTAAAAAAAGAACCTGCAACACCACACTTGAACACATGGAAGCTCTCTGGAACTGAGAGGCTTGGCTACATGTTTTCAATGTCACCCTCTTCAAATATTGTGGTTAGAATTTTCTACAGTGGGCAAAGTACCTTTGCTTCCATTCTTCCATATCTCAGAAACAGCTGAAGCAATATTGCTCAAAAATAAATTGCCTCATGTAAAAACCAAACATGGAAAAACTCAACCTAAAATTTCAGTGTTTCAGAAAGCTATCTACCTGTGAAAGCTGAGATTGTAATGCAAACTGTTTTGTAACATTAACAAGAGTGGACATGATCTTGTCTTTCTATGACTGAAGTCTTTTCCACACTTTCTTATGTGTGAAATGTTCTGGATGAGATGTTATGTACATATTTTTACCAACTCAGATACACTAAATGTCTAATCACTTTTTTCAAAATTAAATATCTAAAATGAATGCCAAAAATGTTGTTCTAAAATCCATTTCTTAAATATAAAAACATATTAAACTTTTGCAAACTGGATGAATATAAATTAAATCTTTATAATCATAATAAGAAATATTTACTGTGCATTAGGCAAGCAGGAAAGACTTCTATTCTAATCCCGTATATTTTCTGCATTTCCAATCTTCATAATGGAGAGAAAAAGGCATATTTTTGTATAATTTTGTATGCCATAAAGTGTGGATATAATCTCATCACCCACCTGTCGTTAATTAGTTTAATGAAAATGGGCTGAAGTTGTGCAGTGATCAGCAACAGAGATTAAATTAATTTAAATTACAAATCCTTGCCCTATTTTTTGATTGGCTTTAGGGTACCCCTACTTTTTGAGTCTGACATAGAGTCCTTGTTATGCTTATTTCAATTTTTTAATAATCTGTTACACTGCATTTTAAGCAGAGTGTTATGGTTGTTTTTAATAAGTGAACAGGATTAATAAATATTGGGTCCAGTGCGGAAATCCCTCTGTGTCAAGAATCCCATATAAAGTTTATTATGATTCTGAAATCTCTCAACCAGTTCTGGCTACATATCTTACCATTCAGCAAGAATGCATCTTTAGTATGGGTACTACTACTTGTAACAGAACAGTTGATTATATTGTCAATAAAGTCACTATCTTGCACTAGCCATATTTTAGCTGTTTTTGTGCAATAATATAAAGTTATAAAGTCATGTGGAGCACTCAATTATTTCTCCTGAATGTTCTCAGAACCTGAAAATTCTATTATATTATAGTTTATTAAGGAATTAATATATCGGAAAAGTAACACATCTATAAACCCTCTATCAACCTTTAATTATTGTAAAATATGACTAAGGCTAGTCAGTTAAAATATGAAAAAATGTAAGACTATATCCTACTTTTCAGCATAATCATCATGCCAAATGCAAAGCTGTCCATATTTGATATTCTTCTCAAGATCTCAAAACGTGTGAATGTGTTTCTTCATCTCCATACCGTGAGCTCCGTTTTTCAACCTTTAGCCACACAAGCAGACCCAGTGAAGTCAAAAGGATTGGTCATGTGAGTATAATGGTTGCAAGAGTTGATGTTATATATCCAGTAAAGCTGAGCACATTTTCAATAAATCGAAAATTTGCTGAAAAATGAATTTTTCTAGGCACTGAAACTATTAGCAAATTTGGGTTGAATTTGGTAAATAGTGTCAGCTGAAAAACACTGCAAAAAATTCAGAAATGTCAAATTAAATGTAGATTCAAACTGACATTTGGAATGTTCAGGTTTTTTCACTCCAGTGAGAAACTGGGGTGGGAGAAATCAATTGTGGTTCAAAACTAAGTGATTTTCTTCCTCTTCCAATTCCTCAGTTCAGCTTCTGAACTGAAAAATCAATTATTTGCTTAGCAATAGAGCTGAGCAAAATTCAGAATTCCTGTCCTGTGAGAAATTGACATTTCAATTTTTGTTTTGATTTCAACATTTGTTCCTAGAATGGAAATTGTGCATTGACTTCAAAAAGTTTAATGCCAGGTCTAAGTTTGATGCCTATCCCATATCCTGAGTGGACAACATATGGGTAAATTAAGGCCAAATTAAAAAAAAAACTACCTTGGGGCCTCATCATAGGGTAAGCAGTCTAGGGGGGAAAATAGCATTTGCTACTCTGTTTGGACTGTACCAATTTCAGACTCTATTGTTTGGGCTACATGAGACCCTAGCCTTGTTTCAACAGTTAATTGTGTGCTTTTACATCACCAATCATATGCCACAACCTAATTTGACAATGTGGTGATCTACTTGACCGCCTGTTTGAAATACCTTGAGAGGGTTGTGGCAGTACTACAGTCCTGAAGGCAGCAGGACTAACAGTCAGCCTGGCCAAGTGACATGTTGGCTGTGATGCTGGCAGATCAGTGTAGGTGTCAGCTGGGCCCTAACAAATTCATAGCTAGAAACCAGACAACCTCACCTATGTTAGTATTGTTCAAAATAGGTGATAAACTTGTAAGGGTGTGTTTAGTGTTTAGACTCTCTCAATGCTTGTAACTTGCTGTATTCATTAATCTTATTTGTAATACTGTCTGCATGCCAGGCAATATGATGATTTGCAAGTTTTGCTTGTAACAATAAAAATGCCTGTTCTGAACTTGTGGACTCGGTTTTCATAGTCTTCCTTGATGGGCGGGGGAACCACTCCTCTAGTCTAAGTGGGCCATTGTGAAGCATCATGATACAAAAAACTAGGCTAATGGCTCTCCTACACACATAAAGGTGCTATGTGCAAGGAAGTTTATCCCATCAACTTGAATTCTGGAAGAAGGAAATAAAGATAGCTGACATGAAAATTCTTCATCTCTTTAGTGTTTGAACTCTCACAGGGATGAAACTAGGAAACACAAGTAGAGATCCCCAGGGTCAACCTGGGTTTAGCCCTAAAAGACATTAAATGGACAGATTACTACATCTCTCACCTTTTGGAACCATAGACTCAACTCATTTGTGTATATATTTTGCCTGCTTTAACATGTAAATAACTTTCATTTCTTTCTCCTAGTTAATAAATCCTTAGTCTTTTATAGGATTGGATACCAGTGTGACTTTGATGTGAGATCTGAAACAGCAGGTGACTTCCCCCCCCACCACTCGGGGGAGAGTGAGACAAGGGTGTATTCTATCCCCAAATCTTTTCAACATGTACACAGAAATTATTGTGAGACAAGCCATAGCATTGATGGACACCTCTTAATTGACCTCAGATATACTGATGACATAACACCCTTTGCTACAACCCTCGATGCAATGCAACAAATGTTGGAGTCTGTCAAAACAGTTAGTGAGGAATATGGATTATCCATTAATGTGGTGAAAATGAAATGCATGCACATTGCATCCTATTTTTGCTAATTGTCAAGCAGACACCACAATTAACTGTCAAGTTGCAGAGGCAGTAGATGAACTCAATGATCTGGTTTCATACATTGCCAACCAAGTAGGCTGTTTGAAAGAAATCAGATAGGAATGGTTCGCTAAGCCATGTCCTCCCTTTCCAAAGTTAGGAAAAACTGTGGCATCTCAAAATGTACAAAGGTGCAACTAGTGAAAAGCTTAATTTTGTCCAGAGTGATTTATGGGTGTGATTCATGAGAAACTAATGTTGCTGACACAAAGAAAACTGAAGCTTTTGAGATGTGGTGATGGGAAAGACTCTTGTGGACAGAAAAGATAAGGAATGTTTATGTTTAGAAATATTGGAGAGAAGCAGACACACTTGTCAGAAATCAGCAGGTACAAACTTGTGTACCCTGGCCACATTAGGCATAGAGATGGAAATAACCTTGAGAAAGTTATCATGGAGGTGGGTTGTTGTATTAGGGGATGATCAGCGAGGAAATGATATTAATCTGCCATACAACATTTGGGAGGTCAGCTGCTGACAGCTCAAAGCTCACAATGGATCTAAAAGGCTTCTGAAAATTCTGCCATAATGTCATCAATATTCAAAACAGGAATAAATGGATTTTACTTACCCTGAGGAATGGGCAAGTCAAACTCCTAGTGAGTAAACTGAAGGCCCTACTAGAACTGGATGGGAAGTGAAGAGGGTAGATGGTATGTGACAAGGAAATGCGGAAATTTGGAAAAACTTAAAGATATCTCTGGGCTGAGTACGTGAAGAGGAAGTGGGCGAGGAAGGCTGTGTCCACTTTCTGCCTGGTTGGGTGAGGCAGAGAAAAGCCTTTGGGGATGGTGACCAGTGTTTTTTCTACTGAATGGCTTCACTTTGTGATGCTTATATCCTTTGTTATAAACATAAACCTGCCCAAGGGTTTCTAAAGGACTTGGGTGTTGGGTTTGTTTCCTTTCCCTGTTTGGTAAAACAGTCTACCAAGCCTACATTTGCCATTATAAATTCTCCAACCATTACCTTTATGGCTAAAACTTTCCATGCTTGGTCTTTGTGCATGTGTATGTATGTTGGGGTGGAGAGGGAGTTTGAGAGAAATCACTTCAATAGTGTATGAAAACGTAGAAACATTGTTTTCCCATTATCAAGTAAGTTTCCACAGTGGATGTGGTCAAAATTATTGGAATACAATTTTTTTTAGAACATAAGTCTGGCCATACTGGGTCAGAACAGTGGTCAATCCATTTACCTCTTTATCCTAGCCCAGTCCATCTAGCCCAGCCATAAGGGAATGAACAGAACAAGGCAATCATCAGATGATCTTTCCCCTATTGTCTAGTCCCAACATCTGGCATTTTAACCAAAATTTGCCTTTTTTTTTAATTAAATTTTAGATTTTTCTTAAACTTCTTTTTGACACAATTTTTCATTTCATTTTTAATTTTCAGTCCTTGGGTTGGTTATGGCTTTTGTTTTTGTTTCTGTTTTGTTTTAAAATTTTGAGTGGTCATTTTAATCACATTAGTGAGGTTTAACAAAATTTAAAAAAATCTTTTAAAATCTAACATTTTTCTCTACATAGATAGACCTAGCCTGACATGAGTAATTAAACACAGTGGGGGAGACCTCATTTCTTGGAAGATAGGATTAGGGAAGTAAATAAGTTTTCAGGCTGAAAGCAGAACATTTGTGCTAACTAAGATAAGTAAATAGGTCAGTAGTCTAAGGAGACAAAATGTCTGAGCCACCTAAGATCAATGTCCTGAATTGGGGCAAAAAATCAATCTTGACAATTTTCACAAACTAATCTGAAGGAGGGGAAAAAAGAAGAAAAAAAAATCAGCTCAAGTCAATTGAAACATTGTTTTGAAAATTTCAAGATGCTTCATTTTGATTTTAATGTTCTAGTATAAACTAAATTTTTTAAAATGAAAAGTCGTTTCAAAATGGAAACTGAAACTTTTCATTTTGAAAATGTCAAAACACCTGATTTTGACAATATTTAAATTTTTTTCCTTCAAATCAGGATTCATTGAAACTAACCCTATCCGACTAACAGTTTGTTTCAACAAATCAACATTTTCTGACCAAAAATGTTTTGGTAAGAAAATTCTCAACCAACTCTACTGAAATCAAGATAAATCTCATTAAAGACAAGGACTCCATTATATTACTGTCAACATTTTCCATTCTCGGCCTGACAGGCAGAAAAAACTGCTGTTCTCTTGCTGCTGGTGGAGTAATTTTGCATGAGGGTATCAAACTGTTTCATTTCAAACATAAGGCTAAATCCTTTAAAAAAATAAATAAATAAAACACTTAAGAACATTGATAGAAGAAAATTGAAGGTGCTGTAGCAGTCTGTACTGTTTGGAGTTTCCTAAGGGCTGGAGATTTCATGCCCATATCTATCACACTGCTGTAGTCCAGCCAAGAGATGACAAAAATGAGTAACTGAAGCCAGGTCATTGTCCACCATGGGCCCATCAATGTGGGGGTGGGGGGTCAAAGGGGGCAATTGCCCACAGGCCCAGGCAATTTAAAAGGGCCCAGGGCCCCTGGCTACCACTGCTGCCAGCAGCACAGAGGGGCTACAGCTGGCTTCCTGCCAGCCCTTGCTCCACACTGCCCCCTGCAGCCCCTGGGGTGGGACAGGGGCTCTCTGCATGCTGCCCCCACCCCTAGCGCTGATTCTGGAGCTCCCATTGTCTGGGAACTGCAGCCAATGAGAGCCGCAAGGGGTGCCTGCGGGCAGTAGGCACGTGGAGATCACCTGGACCCCCCCCCCCCCGCCTAGGAGCCGCTGCCCAGAGGGGTGGGCCAGTTGCTTTTGGGAGCTGCCTGAGGTTTGCACTAACTCCCTGATCTCCTCCTGCACCCCAATCCCCTACCCCACCCCAGAGCCCACACCCTTCACCCAAACTCCCTCCCAGAGCCTGCACCCAACACCCACTCCCCTGCCCTAGCCTGGTGAAAGTGAGTGAGGGTAGGGGAGAGCAAGTGACGGAGGGAGGGGGATGGAGTGAGAAGGTGGGGCCTCGAAGAAGGGGCGGGACAGGGCATGGTCTCAGGGAAGGGGTGGGGAGGGGCAGGGGTGGGGCAAGGGTCTTTGGGTTTGAGCAATTAGACAGTTGGCAATCCTACCGGGCAGCCATGTAGAAGCCCGGCAGTTCACCAGCCAGTGCAGCCACAGCACTGCCCAAATGTCAGGCGGACCACATCCGCATGGATGCAGCTTATGCGTGCATGGGGGGGTCCATTGACTGTTCTGCCCTGGGGCCCAGAATTGCTGTCAGTGGGCCTGGTCCACCAGGATGGGATGGAGTCTCCTAGCCAACTGGTGATGACAAAGTGTTACTTGTGGATGCTGTGAAGTCAAAGCTTACCACAAGGATTTGCTTATATTATTGCTAATTCCTTGTGTTCAAAAATCATAAATCATGTCCCAAAGACATGAGATTGGCTTTAAAATCATGAGATTTTTAAAAAGAATTAATTTGAGGTTATTTTAATTTATCCTTTAGGGTGGGCTCAAGTCATGTGTTTAACCTCGTCTCCTTAATCACAAAAGCTAGATGCTTACCTTTGTTTAAAATAGAGAGAAAGAAAGAGAGCAAGCAAGCAAGCCAGCTAAGATTCTTACCTAATCTTTTGACTTCAGCAGCTGGGGTTTTAAGAAAAATACCAAATATAGTGAGACTCCTGATAAAATCATGATCTGGCAATACAGTAAATGTTTGTTTTTTCACGTGCCTTTGCATTTCCTGATTCCAGCACAGATTGTAAACAGAAGTGCCCAGGTAATAGAATAAAGGTTGTTTTTGTAGTATTTTTGTAGTATTTCTGGTCCATCTGCAAGCAGGAAGTACCAAAAATTTCATGAGCCCATTGTCATCAGATTTCCAATTCCACTAAATTGGCAAAATATCCAAAATTGTGGTTCATCCATCACTAGCTTACATGGACACACCTTGGCATCCCTCCTACCTGTCTGTTCATATACACTACATGTGTGACTGAAATACTAAGAATAAAGTGGAAATAAAATATAAAACATCTTCTTATGTCAGCAGTTAATAGTGAATGCTTATATAATCCTGGAAATAAGGCTCTCCAATGGGCTTAAATGCATTTTTCGCTTGGTGTAGTGGCAATGACATTCAGTATATATTACTGAAGTAAGTAGATGACTTTTTTTTTAATTCGTCACAGTGGCGATTTCTATTTAGCTGCTTTTCTTGACATTTCCCCCTGATACTACATCCAAGGAACTCAAGTAGTGACAAGGGTGAGAGCAATAGTGTAGATCAGCTGCCTATGTTTTAAGCACCATGTCTTATCTTCCTTAGTGCCGGATTATGCAACATGGTGGTTAAAATGCTACTGATTACATTAGCCCTCATTTGCTATGGGGCTAGGGGGGAAGTTGCCCCAACCTCATGGTTTGCCATTCTTCCCCTCAACTTTTCATAGGTCTGCTTCCCCTGCTCCCAACTTTGCAGGATATAATATAATCACATGGTTCTATATGCTGACAAAACTTTGCTCCACCCCCATTTTTTTCTGCTGCCCGTTGCTACAACCAACGCAGCTCTGCTGATAGCAATGGGGGGAAATCTTAGGAAAAAAGTCTAGTGTAGGCAAGGCTAAGCAGTGCAGCTGGAGCAGTATCTGAATTCCTGGCCAACTCCTTATGCACAAAGGGGGATGGAGGAGAAAACTGCAGACTGCAACGCTGCCAAAGCAATTCTGTAAAAGAATTTTCTGCTGCCACCTACTGTCTATTTTTTCCCAGTATAAAGTTTAGTGTCTATACTGTGAAAAGTAGATTTGGTTTACTTATTCAAACCGTCTCCTATGGGAGTCAGTCTGCCAGCTCACTGACCTTTTGCCGCAGATCTTTTCCTTTGAAGAAGGGGATGGGAAACCTTTCCAAGGGACTACCCCAACTCACACAAACTGCCATTAAGAGGAGGCCTGCCGCAAAGACCTGAAAAAGAAAATAGGCACTAGCGATGATCAATCTGTATAGAAAATGCAATAATTTTGAACCTGTCATAAAGAAAAATTTTTCCCAAAGTGGACTGGACCACTTTAATTATTACCACGCAGAGTGATGGGAATCCCAATCCCTCCAGAATCCTAACACAGAGGGAATTATATCAGCTAGATACAATCAATCTCATCATTTTGCAGACAGGACCAAGCATGTATGTACATTACTTGGAGTGTGAAAAGAGAAAATTACATTTAAATTCTCTATTTTTACATTAAATTTTACATTAGCCTAACTTTTCCTAAGAATGATGCTTCAGGCAAGTTCTGTGTGAACCAGAAACAAAAAATAATTTTCCTAAGCCTTCCTCTTTGCTACTATTCCCTAAACTGCCACCTCTTTTTTGAGGGCTGGTCCACACATATATATGCACTAAAATAAATATATTCACACCTTTTGTTGCTTCAGTGCAAGTCTATATGTGGTTACTGACTTAAACAAAATCAAATAGGACACTTATTCTAAAGTCAGAACCACTTGTTGGCATATGCCAAAGTAAGAGTATAAATTAAAAAAAAATTACTTATTTCAGTGCAAGTTTGTGTGTCGACCAGCCCCAAAAGATTCAAAGCCCAAGGGGTTATTCAAGGTCTGCTCCAATCTGTTGGTGAACAGGAGAAAGAACAGTCCGAGTTGCTTCATCTGCATAAACTAGTTACCCAGAACTGCAGACAGACAGAAGTTCCTCAAGCGAAGGAGCTCTCTGCCTCCATCTATTCTTGTGCAAGGGGAAGTATGCATTTATGCAATGGCTCATTTGCATAAATGTTCTACCTGGAATTTCTCCATTGACACTTTGAGAGCTACCAAAATTCTACACAAATTCTGAATTGGTTGGGTCATGGCCCTGCACTGAGAGAGGGGAAGGAGTGCATCCCTGGAGGTAAGGACTCTGCTCCAGAATTCTGTTTGCTAGTGGTTCCCCTCTACTGAGGATCCTGTACTGTTGGGAGGCCTCTTTACAGAAGCCACAGAGGACAGCAGCAGAGCTGAGTGAACTCTAACTAGGCCCCTTCTTACCCAGCTACTGAATAAAGCTGAAGTCACTATAGTTGGGTTAGGTGGTAGAGCCTCAAAACAGGAGTAGACAGCATTTCCCAAGGGACTGGAGACAGGCCTGCCCAAATATACCTCAGGATTCTGGGACTACATTACACACTAATGCCAAACCATGACTGAGGTTTAGTGGAGGGGGAAGGAAGAAGTAATTTGGTAAAGATATTTGCCTACTGGAAGTTCACGCTGATAGGTGGAAGACACAGTTAACAGAAAACTACCAAATTTACCATGGGGGAGTGTTTTATTAATCATTCATATAGATGATGTTGCTGTATTTTCTTATGTTGATGCTGTGTTCCCTGTTCTCCTAATGTTTCCCTTATTTTATAAAAAGATTCAGTGCTTGTAAGTGTGTAAGTATTGCCTCTTGAGGGTACCCAGGAAAAGTATTTAGTGATTCCAGACATTCTAGGTGGGACTCAAGCTTGTGGTATTTGTTAGTTTTAAGATGGACTACAGCTATTTGAACCCAACCCTTGTTGCTGCCAATACCTGGTAGAAGGGTTGCATAGTTAATGAACACAACTCACATTATAGATATTGAACACTTACCGTAAACAACTTGAGGTCAACACATACAATTAAAAATGTATTGTTTAATTTTGACTGAGTAAACGGGAGAAAAATTCATCTTCCTGATGCCATTGTGCAAGTAGGAAAAGATGCTAAATCCTCTGAGTACGTATTTTGCTCTCAATTATTTTCCCACCTCTAATTGTCATGTACAGGTAAGAAAAACAAGAATTGGAGAGATCTGATTATTATAGTGCTGTATAATATTTCTCTAAACAAAAGCTCACTGTTGTAATGATTATTGAATTGTCTCTGATACGTCCATGGCTAAGATTTGTCAATTGGATAAAATTTCCAAATAAAGACAGTTTTAAAGAAAGGAGGAGGCATTAGGATGAGTAGGAAACAACTGGTACAGCTACATAAAAAGGAAGAATTTGAGGAAAAACTAGTCGGAGCAGTAATAAATCATTCTAAGAAATACTACTGCTGATAAATTGAAAGTAATCCAGGATAAACTAAAGAGGCCTGATGCCAGTCATTATTGATAAGAAGGAAGGATTGCATTGGTTAGTGGTAATCAGTCAAGAAGACAGATTTTCATGCATAAAATGCAAAGGGTCAATAAGAGAAGGAACACCATTTCATTTTGAGGGTATGAGATTTTTTTTAACCTCACTAAAAAGTATACATTTTACTGTCCAGTTCCCCTTTTACCAATTATTCATCCTGCCTTACATTTTGTTGCTGTCATCTGAAATCATAGAGTTCAAGGCCAGAAGTGACCTTTCGATCATCTTGTCTGAGCTGCTATATATCACAGGCCACCAGCACCACCCAGCACCTGCATGCTAAACCCAACAACCAAAGTATTATAATTCACATGAGACTAGACAATTATATGCCTTAGGTAGAGAATAGGAGGGACTCAGGTGCGTCAGTGAGCGAGGTCCCTTCGATGTCATTGAAATGATTAAATGAGATATACCCAGATAATCCTGGCAGATGGATTCCACGCACTGCAGAGGAAGGGAAAAAAACAAACAACAAAAACAACCTAAAGTTACTGCCAACATGATCTGGGGAAAATTTCTTCCCAATCCAATATATGGCAATCAGGTCAGCATTCCCAGTTGGTGAGCTGTGACCCCCCTCTAGAGTTCAGCATCAGCAAATGGATTGCGGGTCCAAGAGGCCTGATGCAGCCCTTGAGACAATGGCATCTGCCCCTGAAAGTGTCTGGACCTGCACAACAAACATTGCACCAGGAGGCTGCCACTTTGATCTACAAAATGGCGGCCTCCACACACTGTATGACTTCATATGGTGCATAAGAGGTCGTGCTGTGCAGAGGCCACCAGTTTTTAAAATTGCAGCCTGCTGGCACAGCATTTATGGAGCAGTTCCAGACACATTGGCTGTGCAGAGGTGTCTGTGTGGATGTCATTTTGCCATTTGCACCATCTGGCTGTGCAAGCATCCAGCTGAGAGACTTTAATCCAGGAGATCCTTATCGGTGGGCATCAGCCTTATCAACAACAGTCTTAAATTTTATACCAGCCTGAGTATCGTGTTGGTACTTGATAAAGAATCGTATCTCCACACAGGGCCTTTCAAAGTCTTGGTCTTGCTTGCTTAATAGTTAATTCCACTTTCTGATGTGTGATCAAAAGGCACAATGCACTCATTTTATGCAACCTTCATCAGTGACATTAGTGATTCAGTTATTAATGAAAAGGAGTGTGAGAAACATGTTCTCAATATGTATAGAGGCTTTGAGTATGGCTTCACCAGTATTTTTGTCAATAACAAAGAGAGCCCAAAAATGCCTACTGTCTCACAAGGTGTTATCTAGCAAAAGCACCAAGCCTAATAAACTTACATTATTCTTGAAAACCCTTCACAAGAAGCACATAGAAAAACCAAGGTCATTTTTGTAGTGCCAGAAAGAAGAACTTTCAGGTCTACATGGTATCTCTGACCATATTCAAAAGGCATCATTTGAGGTAAGTTACCATATCACACTGGCCAAGAAGCCTCACACAATTGGAGAGAGACTCTTATTTTGCCAGCTGCAATCAATATGGTGAAGATAATGTGTGGGGAAACCGAGGTCAAGACCAAAGCCATACCATTCTCCAGCATACAGTGAAGTGAGGATTGAGGTGATAGCAGCAGATCAGGAAAACATACAGGGTGAAGCATCTGAAAAACATGGATGCGTTTGCTCTTCAAGTTGAGGGAAGCACTGAGGGTTGTGATGCACATTTCCTGGCTTTGTGAAATACCATGGGACAGTGGCAATGCTCCAGGACATTTGTTCTTTCTCTCTCTTCTCAGACACAAGACAGCACAAGGAATGTTTGATGTGCTACATGCAAAACAAAAATATCCTGTGTGATCACATGGGGGGCTTTTGCACACATGGAGTTCTGTCTAGGGCACTCCACAAAGCAAGTCCGCATACCTTGGTAAGGGAAGTGCTCCGTCTCTGTGTGGACTCTCTGCATGATTCACAGGGAACAATTGGCATCTAAAGCTCTGAATCCACAGCTAAGAGAAATTTTGCAGCAGGTCTCATCTATTGTGAACTACATCCAGACTCAGCCTCTTTGCACAAATTTGTTTTCAAAACTGTGTGAAAACATAGGAGCTTATCATGAAGTGGAGTTGTTGCTCACTGAAGATCATTGGTTCTTGAGAGGAAAAGCACTAGGATGATTTTTTGAACTGAGAGACAAGCTCTGTGCCTATGAAACAGACTGCAAAGAGTGAATTCACTGATTTTCTGTGTGACCAAAGGAAGATGTGCATTCTTGTCTATATCGCAGAAATATTTGGAAAACTGAATGAACTGAATACAGATCTGCAAGGAATGAGCACCCACATCTTTCATCTAATCACAGGATTCATGAAAAAAATTGTTTCTTGAATAATAATCTATGTGTCCTTTCCACAGCTTTGCAAGTTCCCAGCTGATAATGAAATTATTCAGCCTCCCACACAGGTGATGGCTGAGCATCTCAACCAGATGGAGAAACAGTGTGCATCCTTTTCCCCCCAACTTGGACATGACAAAGTATGATTGGGTGCGAAACCCCTGTCAGTGCAAACTTGATACCATGGATTTGCCAACAGCTGAAAACAAACAGCTCATTGAAATTTCCTACTATCAATTCTTGCGAGGAACATATGCCCAACTTTCTCTCCCAGAGTTCTGGTTGGCTGTCAAGAATGAATATCCTGCAGTCTCAACATATGCCTTGAAATTGATGGTGCCATTTGTGAGCATTGAGTGAAGCTGGATTCAGTGCACTTGCCTCATCAAATCTCAGTATTGATATACTGGAGATTAGACATGTAATTTCTACCAGGCTTCCAGTCTTTCACAAGCTGTGTCACAACACGCAAGCCCAAGTGTCACATTAGAGAGTATTAAATAACATAATTAATGTGCAATTTCCTTGGATTCCTTGGTCGCTATGTTGCTTTGTTGTTGATTAGGATCACAGAAAACTGTCTTAAAATGGGTCATGAAGGCAAAATTTAGGAACTCTTGAGTTAGACTTGAGCAAGTGAGCAAGAACCAGCCAGCCAAGCACCTCAGAGAGAGACTGCTCAGTGCCACCTCAGAGCCCTGTCCCATCCTGCCCAATGTCCCATCTCCAGCTGTGGCCATCTCAGAATAGGGTGACCAGATGTCCCAATTTTATAGAGACTGTCCCAATATTTGGGGCTTTTTCTTATATAGG
The DNA here is from genome assembly GCF_009764565.3 of Dermochelys coriacea. Classification (NCBI taxonomy): domain Eukaryota; kingdom Metazoa; phylum Chordata; order Testudines; family Dermochelyidae; genus Dermochelys; species Dermochelys coriacea. The sequence goes on from NC_050068.2 coordinate 174,803,513, forward strand.
TGCCAATTACCCCCCCCCCAACCCCATGTCCCTATTTTTCACACTTTCTATCTGGTCACCCTATCTCAGAAGCATCAGGGGAAGGGCATAAAAAACCCTGACAGAATATATTTGGGGTGGGTTGAGGAATCCCTTCCTCACCCTTGCATGTGACTGACTGAAACCCTGAAGCATGAGCTTTAGGAACTTAAACCAGAAGTAAGTCCCAAGGCTATTTGAGCTCTGCTCCCTACCATCACAAGCAACCTGATCATACAGTTGCACTTATAAATTTGTCCAGCTCTCTTAAAACTAATTAAGTTTGTTTCCCCCCCGATAACTCCTATTAGGAGGCTATTCCAGAACCTCACTCCTCTGATGGTTAAAAACCTTCTAATGTTCAGCCTGAATTTGGTCATGGACAGTTTATAACCACTTGTTCTTGTGCAATCATTGTCCTTGAGCTTACATAGCTCTTCACTCTCTCTGGTATTTACTGCCCTAATGTATTTATAGAGAGCAATCATATCCCCTCTCAGCTAAACAAGCTAAGCTTTTCCAGTCTCCTATCAAAGATAGGTCCTACATTCCCCTGATCATCCTCGTGGCTCTTCTCCACACCTCTTCCAGTTTGAATTCTTCTTTCTTGAACATGGATGACCAAAATTGTACACAGTATTCCAAATAAGGTCTTACCAGTGCCTTGTACAATAGCATTAATACTTCTCTATCTCTACTGGATAAGCCTTGCCTAATACATCCTAGGATTTTATTTGTCTCCTTCACAGCTGCATCACATTGGTGACACATTGTCATCCTGTAATCGCCCTATACGCCCAGGTCTCTCCTCCTTTGTTGCTTCCAAATACTGTATAAGCCCCCAGCTTCTAGCAGAAATTCTTATGATTTGACCTTAAATGCATGACATTGCACTGTGTACTATTGAATTTCATCCCATTTCTGTCACTCCAGTTCTCAAGGTCAGCCAGATCTTCCTGTGTAATATTCTGATCCTTCTCTGTATTTATGATGCTTCCTAACTTTGTATCATCAACAAACAGATTTATTAAAAATCTTTGCTACTGGACTAGCAATCTCATGTGCCAGTTCTTTCAGTATTCTGGGATGGAAATTATCTGGTTACCCTGATTTGAACATATTAAGTTCTAAATTTTTCTTTCACCTCAGTTGTGGTAATTTCCATTTCTAGACATTCATTTCCATCAGCATCCTGCCTTCATGTATATGTTCCATATTAGTATTGTAATTGAAAACTGAGGCATTTAGGTGTTTAGCCAGTCCAAGGTTATTTTTAATCTCCTTCCCAACACACTGCATGGCAACCCAACCTCATTCTTCCTTATTCTCTTTTTACTTATATAAAGTTAAAATCCACTTATTAATTTTAATTTCCTTGGCAAGAGCTATTTTAGATTTTCTTTTAGCAATTTTCACTTTATTCCTACATTTTCTAACCTCCACGATCTAGCTTTCTTTGCTGATCATTCACGCTGATCATGCTTTTTCCATTCCCTATAGACTCTCTGCTTATTCCTAATAACCTTTTTGAGGTTAATCTATTTACTGTAATTAAATAATCATTTATCTAGAGAGACTCACTGACATAGCCAGTCTATTAAAAAATCTTCCTGGATGATTTTATATAATGACACAATATCATTCACGTCATATCATGACACACAATTGTGTTAAAAAATTCAAGGTCTCCATAATTAGATATATTTCACAAACATACACAGTAGGCCAGGATGATTCAAATGGGGGGGAGAGGCTATCCAAGCGAGGTCCCTTATCTATACTCAGTGTGGGAAAAAAAAAAAGTATCGATCATAAGCACTGGTGATTCACTTGCTGTATTACTATTTATCATTTGTGTTACAATAGTGCCCAATGTCCTCCCTTCCAATCAAGCCCCACCTCCCCTCCAACTAAAGTAACAGCTCATTCAGATTGGGTAAATCAGGGGTGAAAGTAGGGCGGTACGGCATACCGGTAAAAGGTAGCTGCCAGTACCGGCCCGTACTGCTCACTTGAACGTCAATGCCCCTTTTGCGCTCCCCCATTGGGGGCCCTGACAGGTCCCTACCAGCAGGGCCACCGATGGGAGGGGCGTAAAAGGGGCAGTGACGTTAAAGGCCACGCTTTAATGTCGCTGCCCCTTTTGCCCCCCCCCCGGCCGCCGCCGGGGCCGGTGCAAAAGAAGTAGCTGTCCTGGGGCCACGATTTAAAAGGGCCTGGGGTTCTGGAAGTGGCTGCGCCGGCCACAACCCCAGGCCCTTTAAATCGCCCCGGGCGGTGTGGGCCAGGGACACAGATGGACTGGCTGGGGGAGGCTGACCCCAAGCCTTGCCCCTTTCACCTGAGGCCCCGCCCCTTCCGGGTGGGCCAGAGCAGTCCCATACCAGTAAGAGCTCCATTTTATTTTTACCCCTGGGGCAAATGAGCCAGGCCTTTATGTTTTTCTGTTCCTCTAGCACTCACTAAAGTGAAATGCTGTGTTAACGCACAGATGCAAAACAGGACAGACCAAATCTCCCAACAAAGCTCAGCATTTAGCAGCTCACATTTAAGTATTTACATAAGTGGCAGGAGTTTCTTTCCTAATGGGATCTGTTGGAAGCTGAGCACTCTTGAAAATCTAGCCCTTATTCAGGTGCCTAAATGGGAGCTGAGCTCTTTTGAAAAATTAGTAATTGGGCCCACAGGTCCAATCTCAGGGCTAGATTGAGACCCTACATCTAGCCCTGCCTAAGGAGTGGCACGTAGCTATGCTGCCTCAGGAGCAGTCCTGAGAAGCATTTGTGACTCAGAGTTAGCTGCCCCTAACTCTGTGAGTGAAATACGTTACTATAGCCCTTTCCTGGGTGCGGGTTACCTCACCCTTCATGGCAGCTCAGATCTACTGACTGGCACCTTAGAGTGGGGGGAGCAAGTTCCCCAGCACTCCATTGCACAGGGAGCAATGGCCTCAGAGCCTGCTCTCCTCTCCACATATGTATCCGGAGAAGTAATCCATGAATATGACATAGGTGAGTGGAGAGGGACTCAAGCCTTCTTACTCCCCAACATGAACCCCCAATGGTCAGTGACAATCTTACTCTCAACTAGGAAAAAAAGAGACTGATTTCAATGAGAGTTTCATCTGAGGGAGGATTTCAGGAGAAAGTCGCATGTCTTTAACCTACTCCATTTTAGCTAAGTGTTGCACTGTACTGCATCTAAGAGAAATGGCAGGAAAAGACGTTTAAGTTTCAACTTTAACTCTGAATTTCTTTGTATTTGTCATTTAAAATGGGATCTTTAATGATCTTTTAACATAATGTCTGGTACTGATACAATCATGGGCATACTGCTGCTGCTTTAGGAATCAAAAGAGTCACATTTTTTTTCTCCTGAACTTCTTTGAATGCTATTGGACCAATTACTTAGCCAAAATCCCTAAGGGTAATACAGGATGAGTCAAATATGCCAATGAATATTGACAAGGATCTTTGACCTCTATTAAAGAATAAAAATAAATTATTTCTTTTAAAAATTGATTTACATATTTCACTTAACTATTAGGTGGGATAGGCTATGGATATAATTATAATAAAATAATGACTCTTAATGACTTTGATCCGGTTAGTAAGAACAGAACACAATTTTATATGGTTCCGATGTATCTTCGGTGATGTTATTTAAAGCAAGATAGATTTATGACTGTTGTTTGACCTCCTTTTAATGATTACAGAATTAAAATTAATTCAATTATCTTTTGGGGGGAAACGGTCATTTTGAATTCAATTCTGATTTGGGGGGTGGGGGTGGGGGAGGAAAGCTCTCTCAGACCTGAAGAAATATAATTGTTTTTCATGGTGTAACACTCAGTGAAATATAAGGAATTTCAAATACAAATCTGTGCTCTCTCATAAAATCCATATATGGTACCCATTATATTTGAACTACTATGATTTTAGCTCTGTGACAAGTCAGCACCAGTGACACCTGTTAGTCCCCACCTCACACACAAGATTTTGCACATGCTCAAAATTCCATAGGCCAGAACTCTGCTCCCTTGGCTTCAGCCCTCTGTAGCCCATGGTTCCAGATTTCCAGGTCACAGCCAGCAAAGAACTCCATCTGCTGTTCCTCCTGCCTTCAGCCCTGGCTCTCTGAGTCTAGACTCTAGTTAGCAAACTTCTCTTGCTGCTCTCCTGCCTTCAGCCTTCTCCCAGGAACTACTTTCTGCTTCCTTCTGGGACTTCTCCAGTCTCTTCACCTGCCGTTTCTGACTGAACCTGTCTGCTCTGACTCATGGAGACTCACCCTATAACCAGATCTCACCCTGATGCTTTGTAGTCCCCTGGTGCTGTCTCCTCTCCTCCCGCCATTAACCTGCCAAATGGGAGCACCTGCTTTGGCAAAGGGGAGCTGAACTAACTTCATTTACTGAAGCCAGCTACCCCATGAAGGCTATTATCAGGTCCTCCCCTCAGTCATCTTTTCTGAAGACTAAACATGCCCATTTTTTAACCTTTCCTCATAAGTCATGTTTTCTAAACCTTTCATCATTTTTGTTACTCTTCTCTGGACTCTCTCTAGTTTGTCCACATCCTTCCTAAAGTGTGGTGCCTTGGACTGGATACAATACTCCAGCTCAGATCTCATCTGTGGGGAGTAAATTAGGATACTTACCTCCCATCTCTTACATACGACACACCAGTTAATACACCAAAAAATGATATTAGCTGTTTTTTCAGAACAGCATTATGTTGTTGACTCATATTCAATTTGAGATCCATTATCATCCACAGATCCTTTACAGTAGTAGTATTCCTTAGCCAGTTATTCCCCATTTTGTAGTTGTACATTTGATTATTTTCCTTCCTTAAGTGTATTACTTTGCACTTGTCTCTATTGAATTTCATCTTTTTGACTTCAGTACAACTCTCCAATTTGTCAAGGTCATTTTGAATTCTAATCCTGTCTTCCATAGTGTTTACAATCCCTCCCAGTTTGGTGTCTTCTGCAAATTTTATAAGCATACTCTCCAATCCTTTATCCAAGTCATTAACGAAAACATTGAGAAGTACTGCACTGAGGACTGAGGACTGACTCCTATGGGTCCCCACTAGATACATCCACCAGTTTGACAGCAAACCACTGATAACGGCTCTTTGAGTATAGTCTTTCAACTAGTTATGCACCCACTTTATCATAATTTCATCTAGGCCACATTTCCTTAATTTAAGATGGACAAAAGCCTTATTAAAATCAAGATATGTCACCTCTAAGCTTTCCCCCATCCACTAGGCCAGTAACCTTATCAAAGAAGGAAATTAAGTAGATTTGGCATGATTTCATCTTGACAAATCCATATCAGCTATCAGAGTAGCAGCCGTGTTAGTCCATATTCACAAAAAGAAAAAGAGTACTTGTGGCACCTTAGAGACTAACAAATTTATTTGAGCATAAGCTTTCGTGAGCTACAGCATCCAGTGAAGTGAGTTGTAGCTCACAAAAGCTTATGCTCAAATAAATTTGTTAGTCTCTAAAGTGCCACAAGTACTCCTTTTCTTTTTCCATATCAGCTACTGATTTATTATCCTATTATTCTATAGGTGCTTACAAATTGCTTGTTCAGTAATTTGTTCCAGCATCTTTCCAGGTATAGAAGTTAGTCTGACTGGTCTAAAATACCTAGATTCCCTTTCGTCCTCCTCTTAAGATAGCTACTATGTTTGTCCTTCTCCAGTCCTCTGCGACCTCACCCGTATTCCATGAGTTCCCAAAGATAATTGCTAATCATTCTGAGATTGCTTCTGCTACTTCCTTAAGAACCAGAGGGTAAATTTCGTCAGGCCTTGCCAGCTTGAATACATCTAACATATCTAAATAATATTTAACATGTTCTTTCCCTATTTTGGCTTGTGTTTCTTCCCCCTTGTTGTTAATACTAATTGTGTTGAGTATCTGGTCATCATTAACCTGTTTAATGTAGGCTGAAGCAAAACAGACATTAAACACCTCAGACTTCTTAATGTTATCCATTTTGCACTTTCCTGCTTTGAAAAGTACTAGACCTACACTTTTATTCATCTTTCTCTAGTTCCTAATGTATTTATAGAACCTCTTTTTATCATTTTTTATGTCCCTTGCTATGTGTAACTCAATTTGTGTCTTAACCTTTCTGATTCTGTCCAAACTTGAAAACTATAGACTGCATTTGGTATCCTAACAGAGGAAGACAACTCACTTGTGAGGAGTGGGGTCTGAGAGGAAAATGCTATTGCAAAGAAAGAAGTTAGCTGCTAAGAAACACACCTTTCTAAATCAGAAACAGAACCAGTAACATGTGTAATGAAGGTGACTCAAGTTTTTTTTTTTAAACAAATGTAAGTTTTGTGATGAGAGAGCTCAAAGGATCAATAAGCCCCTAATATCTTAAGGTAATGACATAGATTCATAGATACTAAGGTCAGAAGGGACCATTCTGATCATCTAGTCCGACCTCCTGCACAGCGCAGGCCACAGAATCTCACCCACCCACTCCTACGAAAAACCTCACCTATGTCTGAGCTATTGAAGTCCTCAAATCATGGTTTAAAGACTTCAAGGAGCAGAGAAGCCTCCCTCAAGTCACCCATGCACCATGCTACAGAGGAAGGCGAAAAACCTCCAGGGCCTCTCCAATCTGCCCTGGAGGAAAATTCCTTCCCAACCCCAAATGTGGCGATCAGCTAAACCCTGAGCATATGGGCAAGATTCACCAGCCAGATACCCAGGAAAGAATTTTCTGTAGTAACTCAGATCCCATCCATCTAATATCCCATCTCAGGGGATTAGTTCTATTTACCCTGAATATTTAAAGATCAATTACTTACCAAAATCCCATTATCCCATCATACCATCTCCTCCATAAACTTATTGAGTAGAATCTTAAAACCAGATAGATCTTTTGCCCCCACTGCTTCCCTTGAACGGCTATTCCAACACTTCACTCCTCTGATGGTTAGAAACCTTCGTCTAATTTCAAGTCTAAACTTCCTGGTGGCCAGTTTATATCCATTTGTTCTTGTGTCCACATTGGTGCTGAGCTTAAATAATTCCTCTCCCTCTCCTGTATTTATCCCTCTGATATATTTATAGAGAGCAATCATATCTCCCCTCAACCTTCTTTTAGTTAGGCTAAACAAGCCAAGTTCCTTAAGTCTCCTTTCATAAGACAAGTTTTCCATTCCTCGGATCATCCTAGTAGCCCTTCTCTGTACCTGCTCCAGTTTGAATTCATCCTTTTTAAACATGGGAGACAAGAACTGCGCACAGTATTCTAGGTGAGGTCTCACCAGTGCCTTGTATAATGGTACTAAAACCTCCTTATCCCTACTGGAAATGCCTCTCCTGATGCATCCCAAAACCGCATTAGCTTTTTTCACAGCCATATCACATTGGCAGCTCATAGTCATCCTATGATCAACCAATACTCCAAGGTCCTTCTTCTCTTCTGTTACTTCTAATTGATGCGTCCCAAACTTATAACTAAAAGTCTTGTTATTAATCCCTAAATGCATAACCTTACACTTCTCACTATTAAATTTCATCCTATTACTATTACTCCAGTTTACAAGGTCATCCAGATCCTCCTGTATAATATCCCGATCCTTCTCTGAATTGGCAATACCTTCCAGCTTTGTATCATCTGCAAACTTTATTAGCACACTCCCACTTTTTGTGCCAAGGTCAGTAATAAAAAGATTAAATGAGATTGGTCCCAAAACCGATCCCTGAGGAACTCCACTTAACTCCACCTCCCTCCAACCTGACAGTTCGCCTTTCAGTAGGACTCTT